>NC_091838.1:8551375-9199875 GCF_037783145.1 Equus przewalskii
CATCCTGTCTTTCATGCTACCATTGCACTGCATTTTATGTCTTGTTTGTTTATTCCAAAGTGTAGACATTATTGTTTTATGTATTCAATGTTTGTTTATATTTACTCCCATGTTTAGCATGTGAATTTCTTTTTTACCCATTTTTTTTTTTTTTTGTGAGAAAGATAGGCCCTGAGCTAACATCTGTGCCAATCTTCCTCTATGTTGAATGTGGGATGCCACCACAGCATTGCTTCATGAACCGTGTGTAGCTTGACACCCAGGATCAGAACCTGAGAACCCTGGGCTGCGGAAGCACCTGGCTGGGCCCCTTTTATACCCATTTAACATGGCATCTCACACTCCTTTGGGGACAATTTTCCTTCTTTCTGAAGTGCGTCCTTTCCAAGTTCCTTTAGTGAGTGTCTATTAGGGGATAAACACATTTCTTTATCCTATTTTTTTCACTCTCACTCTTGAAAGAGAGTAGAATGCTAGATTATTTTTTCTCGGCATTTTGAAAATAGCCTTCCACCCACTTGTGGCCTCCATTGTTAAGAAATCTGCTCTCAGGGGTCAGCCCCCTGGCCGAGTGGTTAAGTTCACTCGCTCTGCTGCATCGGCCCAGGGTTTCACTGGTTCAGATCCTGGGCACGGACATGGCACTGCTCATCAGGACGGGGCACCTCTCATCAGGCCACGTTGAGGCAGTGTCCCACATGCCACAACTAGAAGGACCTGCAACTAAGGTATACAACTATGTACTGGGGGATTTGGGGAGATAAAGCAGAAAAAAAAAAAAAAAAAAGATTGGCAATGGTTGTTAGCTCAGGTGCCAATCTTTAAAAAAAAAAAAAAATCTGCTGTCAATTTTATTCAAGTGCAAGTTCATTTTTTTACGGCTTTTTAAAGATCTCTTTAGCTTTGCTGATCCGTTAGGAAACTATGATGGCTTTAGAAATTGATTTCATCTTCTTTCTATATGCTTAAGATTCATTTATGCTTCTTGCACACAAAGATTCATGTCTTTAATCAATTGTGGAAAATCTTAGCCTTTATCTCTTTAAATAGATTTTTTTTCCTGCAATGTCTGAATTCCATTCTAAAAGTCCTATTAGTTTGATTACATTTTTCTTGACAAGTATATTTGATTATATTTTTCATTACAAATTCTTTTTGTTTTCTTATAAAACGTATTTGTTCCTTTTATTATTTATGCTTCTTTTTCATATTTTCTATACAGCAGTTTTCCTGTTCACTGTGGCTAATTTCTTTGTGTGTCTTCATTTTGATTGCAAATTTATACTCAGCGGACTTTTTCTGTGGAATTTTCTCCTGACTTGGGATGAGGGTGCGAGCCTCTTCAGAGGAGATATATTTTTCTTACCGCAGATGTACAGCACCTTATTTCATGCTGGTTTATTTTGTCCTTTCTTTCCGTTTCATTGTATTTGTCTTTTGCTGTGCATTTATATTTTGTTTGCTTTCGGATCAACTTACGTTCATTTCTCAGCTTGCAGTTCCATAAACCACAGGAGCAGTGTCAATTTGAACTCCAAACCAATGTGGTTGCACACTCTCAGTGGAGACCTTGTCATTCATCGTTTGCCCACTGAAAGTGCCAGAACAAATAAGCCTCTTTGTCTTTTACCTTTGTTCACAAGGAACTTTTCTTGGTGGTTGTTTTTTGGGTTTTTTTGTTTTATTTTTTCCATCTACTGGTTTACCAATATTTTAGATCTTTTGATTCTCAACTTTGTTCAGGAGCTTTGCTTCCAACCCCCTTTTCCTTTCCTGGGTCTAAGGCCAGGTCTCCTAGGAAAGCTTCCTGGTTTTCTGGAATCTTCAACAGTGGAGTTACAGATTTCAGTTTTATTTCCCAATCAATTTTCTAACTCCCTTTTTTTTTTTTAAATGGCTTGCTATGTTTTATCCACATAGAAATGTGCATTATAGTGAAGCTTTTCAAGGTATGTATTCTGCATGATTGCCAGAAATACAAGTCCTGAAATTTTCGTTTTTAACTTCATCTCGATGCAAGAGTTCTTTAGAGGATAATTTTTAATTTCCAAATAGTTGTGAGTATTGTTGTTTAATTTTGAGACTTATTGAAGTGTCATTCTCAAATATGACCAGTGTGTTTCCACGACTGAGGAATTTATTGGGATTTCTTTTGTGGTCCTAGTGAATCATCAATTTGATAAATGTTTTAAGGACAACGAAAAGGAGGATAAAATATTTTTAAAGGAAGAGATGTCAGTTATCATTCTACTAATCAAATCTATTACTTAGAATGTTCTGTGTCCTTATTTATTTTATATCTTATCACTTGTCAAAAATTGAAAGTGGTCATAACCTATCTCCAAGCTATTGCAGAGCTCTGCTTCCTTCCCTTTTTCTCTAGCAGCCTCCTCTCTGTATAGATCAATACCATGTATTCGCTGCCTGGGTTTCGGTTCTGTTATATCTTCAGCGTGGATAGTGTATCTTTCTCCCATTTACTGGTTTGCTTTGGAATTATGTTTCAATGGATACTCATGGTCCCACTGCTTGCTTTAGTTGTCATTTGCCGAATATACCTTTGCCCATCCTTTTATGGTTTCCTTTGTTTGCTATTTTATTTTGGGTTATCTTTTGTGTATGGTGCATGCTAAGATATTTTGGAGTGGCCAAATTTTAATCGTTGTGTTTCAATAGTGAGTTTAACCTTTTATAAATTTATAGTTGCATATGAAATATTTCGTCAAAGGAGCATCATTGCGTTGCATGCCCTGTTTATGTTGTATTTTCTTTCTGTCTCCCTTTACTTGTCTCCGTATAGATATTTGTTTGCTTAGTTTCTGCAGTGATTTAGAAGCCATCCTGTTTCTACGTTTCCACTTATTACTAAACAATTAATATTTTTTAACTACACTGTAATATGTATATTTAAATTTTTCTACATCACTAGAGAAGTGTTATCCATTGACTTCCTCCTATGAAAGACGAGAAGTATAGCATGCTTTTCTTCCTCTCCTCCTGCCACCAACCCCACCCCACTGCCTAGTTTTGATAAAAGATAATCTGGATTCTTCAGCCCAGTTTGGTATTAATTAATACATGATATGTATTTTCCCTTTAAAGAATTATTTTTTCATATTTACATGAATGTTTACAGCTGTCGATTAAATAAAACAATGTTTGAATAGTTTCCACACTCACTGGATATTTTATAACATAACTTCCTCATTTTTGCGATCTTGGTTTTAATTAATCTCTTGTTTGACTGCTGAGGTTTTTTTTCAGAAGTGGATGTGGGTAGTGTATTTTCTGAGAGTTTGCATACAAGAAAAGAACTTTCCGTTGCCAAGGCACATGACTGATAATCTGGCTGAGCAGAAGGTTTTTCAGTAGCAACATTTTCCCTCAAGAAACTATTTCTCGACTTTTTCCCAGGCATTTAGTTTTGGAGGAACAATTCCTATGTTCTGATGGTGTTTTATTTTGTCCATTTGAGAAAATATATCAGGTCAAAGATCCAGTTGTCCTTGGGGAAATAGTGAGGTTATCAGAACCCTGTGTAATTCACATAGGGCTTTTGACTCTCTACCAATTGTTCCCTGTTGTTTTCTCCTATGGAAGCAGCACGCCCTTGAGGATATGGCATACCATTGACCCAGCTGCCCACAGAAGGCATCACTGGGGTCCACCTATGTCAGGAGCCATCCTGCATGCTGTCAACTCTCTGTTTGGTTTGAACTGTCCATGCCAGGAGCAAATCCTGTGGACTCAATTCTACCGGTGGAGTCTGAAACCACACGTTTGAAAAAGAGAAAAGCAGTTCAACTGCTCCTTGTAGGTTACAAGTCTATTTTGCCTTCATCATTCACCTCCCGGTTTAAGTAGGAAAAATTATTTTATTTCCCATCCCCATCCTTCCATATTCATGGGTACTTCTGCATCTGCCTTTCACTCTTCATGAGAAGAGATGTATGGCCCAGACTCTTAAGTCTTGGTACCACCAGCACAAACAAAATTTCCTTGGCAGAAAAATAGACTACATACATCTGTGGAATACTTACTGAACGTGCCTGATTTGACTTTTACTGAACTGCACTTTGGTTTCCTATGTCATCTGCCTTTGTGAAGGCTATTAAAGGAAATCATCCTATGACACTCATAAATGTGTGCACTGTAAGATATCGGTGAAATAATGTTCATCATAATGCACAGTAAGGCTGTCACCTGGAGGTTGAAACTTAATCTAGGTTTTAAAACCTATCTTCTCCCTAAGTAGGAAAATTTTTAATCTTGTTCTTATGGCACAGTAGTCCCCCCCGTCATCTGCTGTTTTGCTTTCCATGGTTTCAGTTACTTGAGGTCAATCGCAGCCCAAAAACATTACATGGAAAATTCCAGAAATAAAGAATTCAGAAGTTTTTAATTATATGTTGTTCTGAGTAGTGTGATGAAATCTCAGCCATCCTGCTCCATCCCACCTGGGACAGGAATCATCCCTTTGTCCAGCATATCCACACTGTATAAGCTAAAAGCCCATTAGTCACTTAGTAGCCGTCTCAGTTATGAGATGACTGTCGTGGTATCACAGGGCTTATATTGAAGAAATCCTTATTTTACTTAATAATGGTCAATGGTCCCAAAGTGCAAGAGCAGTGATGCTGGCAATTTGGATATGCCAAAGAGAACCTGTGAAGTGCTTCCTTTAAGTGAAAAGGTGAAAGGTCTCAAGTTAATAAGGAAAGAAAAAAAATCACATCCTGAGGCTTCTAAGATCTACAGTAACTTTTATTACAGTATATTGTTATAATTGTTCCATTTTATTATTAGTTATTGTTGTTAACCCCTTACTGTGCCTGACTTATACATTAAACTTTATCATAGGTATGTATGTATAGGAAAAAATATAGTATATATAGGGTTCAGGCATCCACTAGGTGTCTTGGAATGTACCTCCTGTGGATTAGGGGGCTAATGTATAGATTAATCTGTAAAATTAGGCTGTTGTCTTACGGCCTACTTTCAATAACTGACTTCTGCCCGGGTAAGGCTGTATCTCCTCCAGCAGGTCTTTGTTCTGCCTTTTCCCATTGGTCCTCCTAGGTATTGGAATGCTGTCCTTAAATTGCAGTCCCTGTGACTGACTGATGTCTCTGGCGCCGCATGCACTGCCCTGACGTGAACTCTTCCCCGCCCAGTGGTTCTCAGTCTACTAATCTCCGTGCATCTCTTGGTCATTGACTGCACCTTTCATCGGAGCTTGCTCATTTTCTTCCAACTGCCCACTTCAGAGGCTTTCCAAAATACTCTGTCATACCTCAGTGGGTCTATATGGCCCTAAGAACGTCCATTCCCAAGGCCAAGCGGTCCTGCCATCACCAAGCCCCCAGTTCTAAAATAATACCTATTTTTCACCAGCACTAAGGCAATTCTCAAGCTTTTACCCAGAATTACTAATGAGTTACTGAAGTCTTATGTGGTGGCAATAAATATTTGTGAGATGACTTACTGAATATCTAGGAGAATTTTAGGGCTCGACATTGAAATCCAGTTCATTAAATTTAATATGTGCCTACTCCACACCACATACTTTGACCTCCTTTTCACACGTAAATAATTGAAAGGTACTTAGACATGTGTTTTTCACTTTTTCTCCGATCATGCTCAAAAAGGAAAGCATGAATGATTATTCCTCTGCTGCTGAGTAGCACAAAGAAGAGAGAAACACACAAATGTCTCTAATTGTGTTTTTTTTTTGAAGATTGTCCCTGAGCTAAAATCTGTTGCCAGTCTTTTTTTTTTTTCTTCTTCTTCTTCTCCCCAAAGCCCCCCAGTATGTAGTTGTATATTCTAGTTGTAGGTCCTTCTAGTTGTGTTATGTGGGACACTGCCCCAGCATGGCTTGATGAGTGGTGCTAGGTCTGTGCCCAGGATCCAAACTGGCAAAACTCTGGGCCACTGAAGCAGAGAGTGCAAACTTAACCACTCAGTCATGGGGCCGGCCCCTCCAATTGTTTCAAATGCATCTAAGTAAACCTTAACAGTATTTCTACAAGGCTTTTTCAGTAAGTAGAAATTCATTATTAAAATATTGGTAATTAGTATTCTAAGTCAAGAAAGAGCTATAAAACCCAGACGGGATGAAATTTTTCAGACATTCTCTCTGAATAATCTCTTTTGAAAGTATGAATTGAAAATTTCTAACTTGAATCTGATAAATAAAAGAACAAAACAGTCTGAGCCTTTTAACAGACAATTGTTTTGTTTCTGTGTAAGTTTATCTTCTTGACTCTTCGTGTGGTTTGCCTGAGTGTCTAGGATGACTTTGCACATAGTTATTTCTACATGTCAGTGAACATTTATGGAGTGCTTATTACCAGTCAGCTCCTTTGCCAGGCATTTCATGTGGCCTACCTCACTCAGTTTCACATCAGACCCAGGCAAGATCATTACCACTTCAGAAATAAGAACACTGGGACCCAGACAACCCCTAATGCATTGCACTGTCAAATGAACTTCTAACACAAGCATTCTGAATGGACAAGAAAAGAGAGACCCAACCATTGATACGAAGATGTTAAACCAGAGCACAGTGACATAATGAAAACATACGTGTTCTATTTCATTTAAACAAATACCACTGTCAGGCATTGTTGTATTTTTTAATAAGTATCCATAATTTATACATATCAACTTGTTTAGCCCTCAGAACAACATGATGAGATAAGCACTATTATTATCTCTATTTTACAGATGAGAAAACTGAGGCACAGAGAAATCATAACATGTTCGAGATAACTCAGTAAGTGGCGAGGCAAAAATTTCACATCCAAGCAGGCAGGTGTCAAGGTCCATGCTCGTCACCACCATGCTAAAAAGTAGGGTGAAGACAGCATAGGCTACGGTGTCTACAGAGCAATAAACAGTAGTGCTATCTCTTCATAATGCTTTCCACAGTTTTGAGATTTTTGAATTTTGCCTGTAGCTCATCCATTGAGAATAACGATGCTTTATGTGCCTTAGCTCAGGTTTTTAGAAAGTAAAGTAAAGGATGAAAATCAAAGACTTGCAAGGGACGTTAAAGTGAACGGTCACGAGACTTTCTCCCTTGAGAAGAGTTTTTTCTAAGAACGTATTACTCATTTGGAGAATTATAACATTTGAGTGAAACATAGTCATAGAATGATTAAGTCTGAAATACAAAGTGTAGAAAAAAGAACACTATGCAGTAGTGTTTTTCTGCAGAAAAATTTTAAATCACCCTAGCTTTAAACCTTAAGTTCATACATCTTCAGCAGTGTTGAAGAGTTGTTTATTTTTAAATAAGTGAAATAAAGTCCATCTCTTGTGATGTGCTAAAGTGGCAGCAGAAAACACGTTTTAAGATTTTTTTTTTCAGTTTTTTACATTTTTTGTAGCTCCTTGCTTGTCCTTGGGAATTTGTTTCATCGAACACTGTCAGTCGGCGTCTGCCCCCTGTGGCAAGCTGAGGAGGCAGCAGGCACGTTAGGGACTAGAGCAGCTTCCAGAACGTACATGATGAGGACCCCCGCCCGTGGACACAGAAGCAGGTCTGAGGCTTTTTCAGGAGGTGTGGCAGGGCCAGTGGAGGGCAAACAGCGCTGGGGACGCCCCTTGCTTCTCAGGGAGGTAGAATATTGCAGGGCTTGGCTGTGACATGGTTCCTGGTCACCTGGGACTGCAGCTGTGAAGAGGCTGGCCCAGGAAACAGTCACAGTAGGGTACATGGTTCGTTGTTTTCCCAAGTGTCTGGGAGACCCATATTGTGGCCCAGGACTCTCAGGTTTAAAAAGAAGAGAGCTCAGCTAGCTTGTAGATGATCACAATCGAGCGACTGTTACATACACATTTGTCAGAGAGTGGCTGTGCTTTGTGGATATGTGTAAGTAAAAGTGGAGGCTTTATATATTTAATTTTTATTTATCTACAAATGGTTTTTAAATTATCCACAGAAAGAGAAATCCCTAGCCAAAATGCAGAGTTATGCTAATATCAAATAGAATATTTTTTTTTGCCCAAAATGCTAATATTCAGTCAGTGTCTTTATTAAAACTTTTTTGCTGGTACATTGAAAATATTTTAGCAGCCTGGAGAGAATAGGAGATTAAGGGAGGTGGAGAAGGAAGAATAGATCAATGCTGACTCTCAATGAATATATTTCACCACTCTTCAGTGTTTTTAATTTATTTTTTTTATTGAGACAACATTCTAGAGATAGTAGTGAAATACCACTGACTTCAACTCAGAAATGGGAGTGAAAATACCTGATTCTAATTAAGTGTGATGGGAAGAAGTAGGCCAGCTCACAGCCTTGGGAAGCAATATACCAACAATGCAGTTAGGAGTCCTGGATCCACTCCCAGGTGTCCCACTCATCTGCTCCATGGCCTTGGGCAATTTGCTTAACCTCTGTGAACAAAAATTTCCATCGCCACGAAATAGCGTTGGTTGAGTTACAGTATGAGGAAACTTTGAGAAGCTTTCAAGTCTGATACAGAGGCAGTGGATAAATCTGAGTGCTACCAAGAACTGTCCCTCCCGAGAATGGCCCTACTAAGAGACGTCTGGGAAGTGACAGGGAACTGGGACTTGTAGGCTTGCTTATTAGATGCTTGACATTTGAAAGGGAGATTTTTCTGGGAGACCCTGGACCCTTTATCACTGGAGAGAATCAGCCTGGTAGGGGCCTGCTCTGCTTACAGGAAATAGTTGGATATTCCTTTCCCATTCCACACCCACATAAAATTGGTGTAAAAAATATTTGGAACACTTGATTCCCCTGGGGAAAAAGAATCATAGACTATTTTTAATAACGTGATTAAAATGATGTGGAATCTGAGGTAGGACAACATTTTTGGCACTTTATGTACAAAAGACCTGCTCTGTGAGCCCACATAGCATAACACACAGCTGACTGAAGTTTTGATTTTCAACCATAAAACATATAAAATTTCCTACGTAATTATTTTACTCTTGTTGCCTTTTAGAATCCATAGATTTGGGGACTCCCTCTGGTGGTTGAATAAAATATTATTTTTATATTAGTAATGCTAAACAAACAAACAAAAGAACAAAAAGCTAACATTTACATAGAATAACTTCCTGTAAAATACGAAAGTCCTTTGATTTTAAGATATGACACCTGTCAGGGTATAGTGGTGAAGATGATGATGATGAAGAAGAAAGATTCTACTCAACTCTGACTTGAGTTGATCGCCACAATCACAGATGAAAACAACCTGGCAAAAACATGCAGAGAAAGCAGCAAATTACACCTTTTTTTAGAATTACAAAATTCAAAAATGAACAAAATTCTAGAAAGTAATATGGAAACTGAAAAAACATTCTGGGGTTCACAAACAGTTCCAAACATTCCAAAGTGCTTGCATGTCAACAAAGGCAGCATCCACAATAGAACAGATGCTAATAACACTGTCATTGTTATAACCAATATGTTGTCTCAACAGCTTTATTATTTTGTCCAATTTTTTCAGTCTATTCACCCAGAGCAAAACTAGCATGGCTTTACTAGAGAAGCCATCATTTGAAAGTCTGTTTGGTAGAAGGATTTATTTCTCCTTCATTCTTTCCCAGTTCTCATAAAACAGCTGGGTTTGTGTGTGGCTCTCTCTCCTTCCCAGTGATGGGTGATGGAGTGTTACCATTACCAGTCTCCTTTGCAGAGTGGAGTGAAGGCTCTAACTGCTTGCTGGATCATAAGGCAGAGGAGCTAAAAATTCTCTTCTCTTGAAGTTCCAGGGAGCATCAGAAATCCCTGCCATTGTCTGGGTTCTTTATCAAATACATTTTCTTGGCTGATGACATAATAGGATTAAATATGGTGGCTTATGGGTATTCTTGAAGGAAAGAGGGAAGTGAGACAATGGTTCCTATTTCTGAAAAATCTTCCAGGAATATAAAGACCACTGTCTCCTTCCAATTATTTCAGCCTTCACCAAATTCTTTATATTTCTTTTTCCAAACGGTGTCCTAAGGGACACCATAAAGAAAGTCAGCCATATTAATCTCCTCCCCTGTACCAGAATGAGATGAATTTTTATTATCATACTTTAAGAACTCAAAAAAAAATTTCAGAGGGAAACAGTCTCAAATATGGGGACATAAAATACTTTTTAAGGTTTGTAAGATCAGCTTTAAGAATTTGAGCATTTCAGAAATCATCGAACACTCTCACGTAAGGAAAACATATTCGCCACCCACTTCTGAGACTGTATGTATTTGCACAAGTATATCTGTTTACACCTTCATCTTTATGGAACCCAGCCCATCTGTGGGACACACACAGCCACAGGGGAAGAAAGAACATCTGTCTCACCAGGTTGCATCACCTCAGACTCCTCCCGCCCTGGAGAGCTCTACTGAACTTTTAACTGAAAAATATGAGAAAAATCTTAGGAGCTATGCATTAAGAGCAAAACTGGGATGGAGAACACCCTAGATATGGACAGTTGGAAAACTTTAAGGAGATACCACAGGCAGCAAGGACGCACCCTCCAAATGGCTACTTTCATCCCTTCGCTCAGCCTCTACCTATGGTGTTACCTTCCCAAGTATGTTGCCACATGACACTTGTAGAGCAGTGTTCCTAGGGAGGAAAAATGCTTTCTAAGATAAGCTGGGCTTGGGGAATGTTGCATATTATATTATTGGGGAAGCAGCAGCAGCAGCTGAACCAGAAAAAGCAGGAGGAAGAGGTGGAGGAAGGGGAGGAGGAGGAGGAGGAAGAGAAATGTTCAGTAAGTAAATCTAAAAAAAATCTTTTTAAAAAAAGAGAGAGAATGAAAGGGAGACAAAGAGTCTTGGGGCTGGGAGAATTCCTGAACATTCCATTTTCTATGTATGAATGTGGGTGAACGGAGACACAGGGAGTCCTGAAACCCATTATCATGACCACGGTGGGAAAACAAGGTGTTCACTGTCAACGGCAGCCTAGAAACATTTCATGGAGCTAGTATTCCACAGAGCATACTTTGCGGAAAGCTTTGTGATAGAATTCTTGTAAATGTGGTAGCTGAGTGAACAACTAATAAAGGATTTCACATATACATGTGAAGCTATATGAAGATGTCCCCAAAGTTATGTATATTCATATATATTTATATATATACTACTATCCAGGTTGGTTGTGTCAAATTTACAATTTTCATGTGCCTTCGTAATGGCCAATTGGTAGAAGTCACTAGATCTTAAACCTGGCTGCATATTATAGCTACCTGAGGAGCTTTAAAAAAAACAAACCTGGGCCTCACATCCAGTAACTGTAGTAATAATGTTCTGGGATGAGGCCCAAAGACTGGTATATTTAGAAGCACCCAGATAGTCAAGTTGCAAACCCAAGATAAATAGTCAAAGGACACCGCCTTCCCTCTTGGTTACAGTTTCTTGGTTTTCTTCCCATCCTCTCTTCCCTTCTTGTCCAACATTGTTCTTGAGGAAATGTCATCATTTGCCTCCTTCACTAAGAGCTGTTTCAAAGGGGCAAGAGAAGTGGTGGCAAAAGAAGGAAAAACAAGGAGAGACTCAAGTGTTCTTCTAGACTAATCTCCAGCTCACACTGCCACGCCTGCAAGCCCTCAGGCAGCTCCTCCCACAATTCCCACATGCAACCTCGGTTTCTGGGTATGTCCTGAAAGTAAGCAGAATAAAATATTCCACTGCTGTATTGTCTTAATCCTGAAATCTCCTGGGGAGGGCCTAATGTACACTCGTATAGCCTCTGCCCTTCAACTTGACCAGGTGTTGTCTTCAAGACACTCTTCTCTCGGGCCCAGCTGTGACTTCTGGACTTGGGGACTGTGCACTCAAACAATGATGCCAGGAGCATCTGCCAGAGCATCGCCCTGGTGTTGATCTCCCTAAGCACAGGACCCGACTGTCTCCCGAAATGCTGATTCCCGCGCCATATCTGCCCTGTTCCTCTGCCTAATTTTCTTGGTGTTCCCCTAGGACTTGAAGCCTTTCCTGGCCTCTGGGTCATGTGTCTGAGTTGCAGGACTGTATGCCATTCTTGTCAGGCCTTTCTTTGTGTGCCCATAGCTTGTGAGGAGGAATCTGCCTCCAAGGCTTGGCTCTCTAGGCAGGACAAATGCCAACCACCTGGGCTCCAACTTTCCAACCACAACGTGAATCATACCTGTCATACCCCACCCATGGGACTGTATGGCTTGGTATGCACGCCTCCAGAGGTAGGAATGAGACGGATCCAGTATTTGAGTTACTCCCATCATCATCTGACTGCCCCCCACTGAGCCAGATCAGGGTTCCCAAACCTGCTCTGGCTCCCTCTCCAGCTTTCAACAGACCTCAGCAGGCATAGTGTCTGTGAGGATACCTGCATCCAAGCATGTAACTTTGAACTGTACCACAAAAACACAGAACAAGAGTGAGAAAACCATCCCATAAACTGTAACACCCCATGCACTGATATATTAACAGCAATTAACTTTGCATTTCCATTCATACAGTCATCGTGTCAGATACATTATGTATTAAATAAGACTGTGAGTCTTCTTGAGATGCTGAATACCATGACTAAGGTTGTGCCTATGAACAAAATGCGCTGACTTCTAACGCATCCGTTGGCAGGGTCGACTCCCCAAATAGCTAAACTACCAAATCAGCAGCACCTCATAGACATAGAGGAAAGGTGTTTTGTTGGCAGCACGTTTTCCAAAAAGGAAGCTTGAATCACAAGACTCTGCCCTCTTCTTGATATTTTTACTGTATCTAAAAAAATATACACAAATAAAAATAAATAAGCGGTAATTCAGTGTGGACAATTGGCGCACAAAAGTCTATACAGTTTTGTGTTTCTGGTGCTATTTGCAAGACAGTGTGCCCTAATGAAGTCTGCCCCAAAGGCTTGTGCCAGGTCCCGGTGTTATACACTGGAGTACCAATATGCTGGCATGATGCACTTGTTCTTGTTGCTAGATGCCCTTAGGTTAGCAAAGGGCAGAATGAGTCTGCCCTTAATCATAAAATCTGCTGCATTGCAACTAAGTAGAAAAGTCAGTGTGCCTTTTTCCTTTTAAATGCTGAGTTTGGCTTCTCCTCACTGGATATGTGTGTTCACACTTATTTTCTAGTAAGTTCTGATTTCTTCTGCACCGACCATTAGTTCTACTCAGCTTATAACTGTTTCCCCTTACGAAATTTTTTAGCCCAAAAAGAAAAATCTTCAGTGGCAAAATGATTTGATGGTCTCTGTTAACATCATCTCATACAAGTAAAAATTCTCCTTAAAATGTTCCAACTTCACTCAGAGCAAAATCGTGGTAGCCGAACTAGTACCTTCATCCCATGTTATTCACAGGAATATTTGCATACGCTTCAGATTTTCTCTAAATTGTGTCTCTGTCAAGAGCCACTAAACTGTCCTTGCCAAGTGACTCATTCGCTGCTCTCCAGCCTCAGAGCACATGTGATTAAATCTATGTCTTAGCAACATTTCAAGTCACAGCACCATGCACTTTGAGGGCTGCTCCTAATTCCCCAAAATGATGGATGTCCACTCTTCCGAGGCACAGGGTTGACTGCCTCAGCTCTCAACCCTTACGTGCTACCCTCACACACCAAAGAGCAACGACAAAGACAGTCCCTTCCCAGGGCAATTTCCAAAAGACGAGCTAGAACTTTTCCCCTTTCTCTCCCACTTAAGAAATCATGTCAGGACCCAAATGAGTGACATTGACATTATTATAAGTATAACCTGGAACACAGTATATTTTGTCTTTAAAAGGAAAACAATATAGTATTACAAACTTGGAAATATTAGGAACTCGCAATGTATTTCACAACTATTCTCAACACCTCAGTGTGTTGCAGGAGTGTATTTGAAAAGTGTTGGTCCAAAGGTTTCATTGCCAGGCAATGGGATTTTTATAGATATTTGCATGCACTGCTTCATCCAGTTCTCAAATACGCTTGTAAAGTGGGAGATGAACCTAGTATTTCCCTCATATGAAAAGTTCCTTTTATGTACAAATACGAGACCATGAGTCAAGTAAGCTGTGCTGTGTTGCCCACAGGGGGCGTTTAAGCGTCTGTTGCATGAATGGAGGGAAGAGGGGATCAGAGAGCAAGCGGGATGGAGGGATGTTTTTACGGTTAAGTTTGCAGGGCTCACCTTCGAAAGACTTTTCCTTTATTCTTAACTTCTTCAGCTACAATTAGGAAATTACACCAGTATTTTACAGAGGCTGTTCTACAGATTTATTTTTCCTTTGTGGTTTTTTTGTTTAAAGATTTTATTTTTTTCCTTTTTCTCCCCAAAGCCCCTCAGTACATAGTTGTATATTCTTCGTTGTGGGTCCTTCTAGTTGTGGCATGTGGGATGCTGCCTCAGCGTGGTTTGATGAGCAGTGCCACGTCCGCGCCCAGGATTCGAACCAACGAAACATTGGGCCGCCTGCAGCAGAGCGCGTGAAATTAACCACTCGGCCACGGGGCCAGCCCCTCCTTTGTGATGTTTTATAGAAAAAAAAAAAGTACTGAATAAGTCTTGGGAAACACTAGTATGTCTGTCTCATGGACTCACAATGCCCGTTTGCATATTAAAGGTGCTAAAAAGGTGCAGTATGGAACCATGTTTAATTTTGTTTTGCGGTGTTATTAACATTTATTTGACCATGGAAACCTGTCCTCCTGTAACTCCTATTAACATGATTTGGAACTGGGTTCTGAGGAACAGACTTTGAGAACCACTACATGAGGCATTAACCATCTTATGGTTCAAATAATTGAGTGCCTGATTGATGTTTTACTCATTTTTATTTGAAAGAAAAAAAAAAAAGAGCAACATCTTATGAGAACCCCTTATAAAGGCCTCCTGGAAACTGACAGATATAACCAAAAAGAAATAAAAGTAAGAGAGAAACCATTTATCAGTTCTGAAACTAGTAAGGACTGCCAACAATATATCAAAAATCTTTGGCAGGAATTACTAACAAATAGAGTAAACTTGAATCAGTGTTAAGGAAAACATCAAAAGTTGATGTGCAACTTCCCTTCCCGAAAATGTGCAGTTTTCAGAGAAGTAACTAAAGCAAATCCTGCCAGTTCTCACGAACAGTGAGTAAATGGACAACGGGACGGGAAGCACAGGAGGCCTTGGGAGAAAGGGACTTCTGCTGTGGACCGTCCCTGCCCCAAAGCTCAGCAAACGTGGAAAAAGGAACAGCCACTCCTCAACGTAGTGTTATTGCTTGTTTAATGGTGTCACTCTTGTTAAAGTAACATCTTCTCTCCAAAAGGCAGTGGGGAAGGGGTTCTCATAATCTAAGGACTCTAGAAGCAAGGGCGGGCAATTTTCACAAATGCAAATGTGGTTACGCAAGAAACAGGAGAAACAAAACCAAAACACGTGGCCTCATCAAACGAAAAGCCCTTAGGCCCTGTAGCTTCTCCCCAACCTGACTTCCCACCTTTTGTCTTAGTTCCCTTTGGCCGCTAGAACAAACTGCTGTAGACTGAGTGGCTTAAATTGCAGACATTTATTTTCTGATAGACTGCAAACTGGAAGACCCAGATCAGGGTGCCCTCAGGCTCGGTGTTGCGAGGGGTCCCCTCCCAGCTCGCTGAGGGAGGGCCACCTTCTCCCTGGGTGCTCACATGGCCTTTCCTTGGTGCATCAGTTTTCTCTTCCTCTTCTTATAGGGGCACTAATTCTATCATGAGAGTCTCACCCAATGACCACAACTAAACCTCTTCACCTCCCAAAGGCTCCTTCTCCAAATACCATCCTATTGGGGGTTCAGCACAAACAGGCACTCTGTAACACCCGCTGGCTAAAGGAGGTGAGTGATCAGGAATCACAGGGCTACTCATTCATCGCCTCAGGGCAGGACACACACAAAATTCCTCCCCCTCCACTTCTCTCCCTGCCCCCAACCTCCCCACAATGGAACCCACACAACACACTAGAGTGAAATCTAGTGCATTTTTCCCCAACTCATATGGAAAGAAAACCACCGTGCAGAAATACAGCTTCCCACCGCTACAGCTCTTTGCCTACCTGCCTCAACTGAAGTTACATTTCAGTTTGAAACTCAGTTACAGTGGGAGTGAGCTGAAGGAGGAGCCCTGAATAATCTATCCATGCTATTTTGGGAACAACAGCAGTCCTGCAGTCTTTATTCAAAGATGAGTAAAAAAAAATTTGTTTAAAAATATATAGCGTAATCAGACAGAATTTCTCCTTCTGTGACTGGCTTCTTCTACAACACTGTGCCCATGGTAACAAGACTGTATCGTGCACTTAAAAATCTGTTAAAAGGGTGGATCTCACATCAAGCATTCTTACCACAATAAGCTTTTTCCTAAAATTGGTTAAATTAAAGAAATGAATCAGGCATTTATCCTTACTTTCCTGTTAACTCTACCACTGAGTACAATAGGTTAGGAAAAGCAGGTTCTTGTAAAATTTTTCCAGCTATTTGAATACTAACATTTTAGAACCCCTGATGATTTAATGGATCTAGGTACTGAACATCAGTGGATGCTAACATTAAAAAAAAAAAAGTGAAAACAGACTGTGTGTGCTTCCTAATGAAAGAACACATCACAACTATGCCCTGGGCAAGGGAATCAGGCCAGAGTCTGGTCAAGCATCTGGATCCAGTTGCCAATTCACAGGGAATACAGAAGACAAAGGAGTATGGTGAAATGTGAAAATCTCTGTATGTACAATTCCCCAGGATCTTCAAGATTTTTATTGTAATGGAAAGAAAAGAAAAGAGAGAGAACAGGTAGATTAGACACTTAAAAGTAATATAAAGTTTTTAAAAGTGGGCATGCACTCTTGGGTAATAAAATCATAAAGAAAAGCAAAGAAGTAATTCTTATAAAAGTCAGAATAGTGGGTTCTTTTGGAGGGAGAAGAGCCATGATTAAGATGGGAAATAAGAGAAATAAGTTCTGGAGGTATAATGTACCAAATGGTGACTATAGTTAACAAGACTGTAGTGGACATTTGAAGTTCCTAAGAGAGTAGATCTTAAAAGATCCCATCACAAGAAAAAAAAATTGTAACTATGGTGATAGATGTTAACCAAACTTCCTGTGGTGATCATTTTGCAATATATACATCTATCAACTGATTATGTTGTACGTCTGAAACTAACACAATGTTATTCGTCAATTATAACTCAGTTAAAAAAATAAAATTCAACAAAAACAGCAAAAAAAGATGGCAAAATGGTGGAGCTTCTGGGATAGCTGCTAAAGTTCTACTTCTTGACTTAAGATTATTCACTTTATTTCAGTTACGTATGATAGATAAATTCTTGAGATCTATATAGTGTGATGCCTGTAGCTAACAATACTGTATTGTATACTTAAAACTTGCTAAGAGGGAGCTCTCAAGTGTTTTTATCATAAAACACAAAAACTAATAATAATACTAAAAGGAGTAGGAGGAAGCTTTGGGAGGTGATGGATATATTTATGGGCTTGATGCTGGCGATGGGTTCAAGGGTGCATGCTTATCCCCAAATTCATCAAGTTGCACACATTAATTATGCACAGCTTTTTATATGTCGATAGTGCCTCAAAAAAGTGGTTTTAAAAAAGATTATTCACTTTATAATAATTTATTAATCTCTACATTCTTTTTTTGTTTTTATTTGTGTTTTATTTTACAATAAAAGGGTTTAAAAATATGGCAGAAAGCACAGCAAGCAAAACAGAGATTAAGCATATGCTTTGTGAGAAGATTTACTCCAGAAACAAGAAGAAAATTTTCAAGATGAACTATAGCGTCAAGCGAATTATAAATATAAGAAATAATATAAACTATTATCTACAGGTAATTCCTCTTCTTTTCAAGTTCCCAGGGAAGTTATTACATTTATATAAAGTATCCAAAACCATGATTGTAAGTTTGAAAATCTGTTTGAAAGAAATTTTTCCTGGAAAAATGTAGGTAAACCAAATTGTCTCAAAACAAATCAACAATCAAATATAGCATTGACAAAGCTATTATACAACAACAAGGAATGTGTCACAGAATTCTTTCAGATTTCAAGGAAGAGTTTACTTGTATGAGAATAAAGAAAGAAGAAAAGCTTCGCTTTGCTTTGTATAAAGTTAATGTAGCTCTGTAACAAAGCCTGACCGAAACCGTATACAAATAATGAAACCACAGATATCTCAATATAAAAATAGCAGCACAAATTGTTAATAAATAGTTAACATTTGTAATCCATTGCTGTATTGAAATTCCATTATGACCAAATGATGCTCATTCCCGGAATGTAAGAACGTTTTAATGCTAGAAGCCTTGTTAATATAATTTCTCTCATAAAAAGACGAAGGCAAAAATACTCTGTAAACATCGTAGGTGCCAAAAAGTTATCAAACACCTATTCTACATTTTTCTTAACTTCTTAATAAAGGTCTTTAATATGATTTTTTTTTAAAACTAACACCCAGAAGTTTCTACTCTCAATACCATTAATATTGTTCTAGAAATGACATGTTGTTCTAGACACATTCTTCTAAATATTGTTCTAGAAATAAAAAAGGAATTATTTTAAAAAACGTTTTCTAAGAATATAAAGTCTAAATTATTGAAAGGACTCCTTACATAATAGGGGCTCAAAATTTTTTCAATAATTTTTATTTGCAGATAAGAAATAGTTTTCTACACGAAGAAAATAAAAATATTGACTAAAAATCATTAAAAATAGGGCTCCACAAAGGCATCCAGTTACAAAATTAATATTTTAACTGTAGCTTTTCTGTATCGGTAAGTAACTATTTAAGAGAAAAGAAATGTATTCCATTCACAATAGCAATTGCTATTTAATAGTCTTGCAGACATTAAAATGCTAATAGTGAGAGATGGGATTACATGTGCTTTTTTCCACTTCTTTTTTAGTTTTCTATACTTTTTTTTTTAAAAATGTATTCATTTTATTACCAAAAACTAAAGATCTATTGCTTTTAAAAATTGAAAAATAAAATACATCAACACATTTTACCATTATATTTTAATAGATGATACACTTTAATAAAGACTCACTCCACAGAATTATTTTCTTGTACTAGAAGAGTCTTTAGAAGATGGCTACTGGAGCCTTCACTTGAAATAAGAAATGTAGGGCCCATGGTTTACAGGGTTTGTTCAAGGTTTCTAGTCAATAACAAAGTCAAGCTTAAAACCTAGGACTTCTGATTTAGAGTCCACATTTGCTTTACTTTTGTCTAATTTCTTTTATCCACTTATTCTCCACTATATTAAGAACAATGTCTTAGCTATTAATGGTCTTTGTTTAATTTGACTTATATTTTAGGATATTAATAAGATGCCTGGCACTGAAAATTCTTGTGCGTATCTTTTCTCATCTGTTACTGGCCATTTGGCCACAACCATGGGATATTTATTTTCTGCCAGTGGCTCCTCTGCCCCCTGTTCTCCTTCTTATCTGTCTAAGAACAGAAACAGATAAAGGTGACATAGTCATTCACAAACATACATGTCCTCCTTATCCATCCATGAAACTCTTTAAACAGAATTAAAGATTTTATCGTCAGATGCTAGATATTGATTTATTAACAAAGTGGTTATACTAATTTATAATCATGATTCCATGATCTCGATCCACAAACTTGATTCAGAAACAAACAAACCCTTCCTTTAAATCTAGTCTTAAATCCTAGCTTAGCCAAACATAGCCACCACGGTCAACATTAATTATTAATACAATAGTGGAATGAGTTACAGAGTGCAAACAATTAGTGCCTAGGATGGTAGGTAAATCACAAAAGTGCAAGCAGTGCAGTTTCGCCAAGGAAAGGGAGATAATTACAGCTTTACTGCTCAGGAAGCAGAGGCCGAAGAGGAGGAAGGCGGAGGGCAGAACTCCAGCAATTTTTGACTGACCTTAGAGGACCGAATTGCCATATGCTATGATAGTGAGAAGGATACTTCCCCCACCCCCACCATGCTTGTGCATTATGATTATCTAATCCACTCTCCTAGATGACTCTTTCCTAAATGTCTCCCTCCTCATGCCCCCAACACCTCGCCTATCCTTTTTCAACTGGGGGTCTTGCTCCCTACTTTGCTGAAAAGACTAGAGCAATCAGAAGACACCCTCACAGGCTCCCTCCATCATATTTACCCACAGTAACTACCCTCGTGTGCCCTGTTTCCCTATTGTTATTAATGAACTGCGTGCATCTTTATCCAAGGCGACTCCTTAGTTATGCACTAGGTCACATTCAACCTAGCCCACTCAAGGATACAGCCCCTCAAATCTCTGTTCTTTCCCCAGCACTAGCAATTTCGCATCCTATACTGGATCATTTCCATTAGAGCTCAAGCACATTGTTACTTCTTCCATATTGTTGTTTTTTTAAAAAAAAAAAAAGAAAAAAAAAAAACACCCATTCAATCCTCCAGACCCCATCTCTCCCTTCAGCTCCACCCACTGCGCAGCACCGTGCACCTGCCCTCCCCCATTCCTTTCCTTGACCTGCCTTTGCTACTCCACTGACCATGCTCAGACCAAGGTCCCCAATGACCCTGGTGTCACTCAATCGCTGACCGATTCCCAGTTTTCATCTCACTGGATCAGCTGAAGCCTTTAACATGGTTCCTTACTTGGCTTTCAGGAGGTGCTCCTGATTTTTTCCCCCTCACTGGTTATTCCTCTGTTTCTTTTACAGCCGTTCCTCAGCTCCCAGACCTTTGACCTCGCCTCTAGCCGCTCTCACTGCATTGGTGATTTGACCCTGATATCCACATCACCTAGTCATGGACAACACTCACATTTGTATTTGCAGCTCACTGTTTTCCCATGAACCACGCATCTGTATAGCGAATGTTCTCATGTGACACCTACAATTTAGACAAACATATCCAGCCAAAACAGAGCTTTTCTTCTCTCCCAGATGCTGCTCCTTTTTCCCATTTCAGTTAACGGAATTAACTCAGTTAATAGAATCTATTCAGGTGTTCAGATCAAAAACCTTGGATTTATCTTGATTCCTCTCTTTTCTTCAACACCCTACATCCAATCTGTTCAATTCTGATGAGTCAGCCTTCAAGTAATATATATAGGCTCTAACCTCTCCCTAACACCTTCTCTGTTATCACTCTGGACTGTCATTAACCTCCCTCACCTGGATTATTACAACATCCTCCAAACTGGTTTTCCTGCTTTCACTCTTAATCCACTCCAGTCTGCTCTCAACAAGGCAGCCAGAGTGATCATTTTAAAATGCATATCATATATCACTCTTCTGTTTAAAACTCTGCATATAAAATAAATATCTCCCCATTTTAGAGCAAAAGCCAAATTCTTAAAATAGCCTACAAAACCCTACACATCTGGCCCCATCATTACTTCTCTGACATCTTGCTGTATTACTCTCCCCCTTGGTCCTTCTGTTTCAGCTACAATGATTCCCTAGTGTTCCTGGAAGGAATGAGGAACACTTACCTCAGGGCCTTTGCACTTGCTGTTCTCACAGCCTACATCTAATCTGTTAACAAATCTGATGGTTCTATCTTCAAATTAATTCTAGAATCTGATCTCAACACAAAAATGTTTTCATATTTTCCCCCAAATATCTATAGGGCTCACTCTACTCAGACATCATCTTACCAATGAGGCCTACCCTCATTGCAACCCCTAACCCTCTGGGTAGTCACAAACCCCCTTACTCTGCTTTATTTTTCTTCATATTACTTATAACCTTCTTACATATCGTAGAACTTAACTATTTACTATATTTTATTGTCTCTCTCCCCTTACCAGGATGAAAGCTCTGTAAAGGCTAATATCTCTAATGAACAAAATATTTCCTAATAGCTGAGCCTTTCTTGAGAACCAAGCTTGGTTTGTGGTATCCAGGAGTCAGGCATTGGGATTTTCCCACCCTGCTTGCCTCATATCCTCAGATTGTTAACTGACTCACTCTGTATTTTGCTTCTCACAGTATATTTTAAATATATTTTAAAAAACATGTAGCTCAAGGTATCATAATTTAGGTGAATGCCCACCTGTTGAGTGACCTCTGGTCCAGAAAGCTTGCCTGTTGATGTACCTGAGGCAAGTACAATGGCACCAGTCAAATTTCCCACAAAACACCAGAAGTATTTACTACCTGCTGACTGTAGATAAACATGTTGCAACTAAACTTCCATGTAAAAAGTATCAGTTTGTGATAAAGGATGATAATGCTTTCTGATCTGTGGAATATACAATCCTGCCTTCAAAGAGATCAAATTGGAGAAACGAAACCAGATTATTTAAAGAAGTGGTCTGTGTCTTAGAAGTTTAGAAATGTGGCCCAATCAATATTGGGAAGACCTGTCTTTAAAGTACAGAAACATCATTGATGCACGTGGGTTGTTTTTTCATCTCTTCCAGATATTAAAATACAAGGGATTTAAAAAAAAAATAACTGACAAAACAAATGCTGGTACTTTTTAGTTCTCTCTATATTATTCAACCAACAGACCAATTCTATATAGAGTTCCAATTGCAACTTCCTGGGAAATCATTATGGACTTTGGCATTTTAAGCTGACATTATAGGACCTCATATTTCTACAAATGCAGAAAGCTGGTAATGTGGCTGCTATTACGGGCTCTCTGTGTTGGTGGTACTAAGACAGCTCATCTTCTTTTTTTCCTAGAATATAGCTCCAAGTCACCAAAAACTCTTTGCAATTTGAGTCAAGCTAAGACCAGGTCGGGGGGGTCTATCTCATGAAAGACAAAAGTTCGCTGCTCACGCAGAAGACTGTGGACCTTTGGTAAATTAACCTGTCTCTGGCCAGGCTGCATCTGATTAGGTTCTCTCTTTCTCTTTCTCTCTCCCTCTTTCTCTCTCGCTCTCTCTTTCTCTTTCTCTCTCCCTCTTTCTCTCTCTCTCTCTCTCTCACACACACACACACACTCTTAACAAACCACTGTCACTCAGACACATTTCTGATTGCAATTTGTGGATTCTCAGTTTTGCAGGCTCTTAAAGACCTGTGGTCCTCGTCAGACATCTGTCTTAAGGGAGGAGCACCTACATGTACTTAGTTAGAGAACTGAGTATTATTATGTCCTAGTACAAATCTTAGAACATATGACATTTAACTGAAAAAAACAGTGAGATAATTTTTCACTATCTAGACTGTGTTTATCTCCGAACATAGCGAAAGTTTCCATGCTTATAAATTACGAGATTGTTTCACTTATACAACTGCAAAAGAAATCAAGAGTGTTTCCCATTAGCCTGGCTAAAGACTTCTCAGCCCTCAATCTATATTTTCCTATCACACAGAAGACTCAAGGACTAAGTAAAGAAATAAAGGTTAACTAAAGAGCTACTGAGGAAGAGAGCTGTTTCCCTTTCTAGTCCCATCACTGACATTTCCCCCTGTGACTAGAAACATCTCTGCTTCCTGCCTGTCCTCCTTTGCTGTGCTCTGCACCCCTGGAATGGACAGACCTTCAGCGAAGTGCTAAATGGCCAAATTGTCCTGAATGCGCTGAACGGATATTTATGTCATGAGGATGTTAAGGAATAATTCAAAAGTACACCACCAAAAGTGTCTTTTTAATTTAGAAGAAAGAGCCAAGTAAGTTTTAAGATGGATGTATTTATTACAAAATTA
Organism: Equus przewalskii; assembly: GCF_037783145.1. Taxonomy (NCBI): domain Eukaryota; kingdom Metazoa; phylum Chordata; class Mammalia; order Perissodactyla; family Equidae; genus Equus; species Equus przewalskii. Next base: position 8,575,016 of record NC_091838.1, read on the forward strand.
TATCCCTACTTCACAGCTTGCACCAATGCAAATCACAGTAGATTACAAAATTTCATGTTTTAAAAAGTAGGAAATAGTAAAACTAGAGAAAGGGGTGAAGCTGGTCAAAAGGTAAAACTTTCAGTTACGAAAGTCCTGAGGATGTAATGAATAGCATGGTCACTACAGTTAACAATACTGTACTGTGTATTTGAAAGTTGCTGAGAGAGTAGATCTTAAAAGTTCTCATCACAAGAAAAAAAAAATTTCTAACTGTGTGTGGTGATGGATGTTAACTAAACTTACTGTGGTAATCATTTTGCAGTATGCACATATATCAAATAATTACGTTGTAGACCTAAAACTAATACAATGTTATGTGTCAATTATATCTCAATTAAAAAATAAACAAACTAGAGTAAAAGCAATCTAGAAAATCTCAGAAAGCCTTTCTCATCCTAAAATGAGAATTTGTTTTTAATGATTTAATGGTCACTCTATTACTTTTAAAACTTTTGAACATGAAAATACACCAAAAAATCAAAAGGCAATTAATAAACTATAAAAATTATTTTAGCATAAATGACATAAAAGGATTAATGTAGCCCAACATATAAAGATTTTTATAAGTCAATATGATAGCCTAGTTGAAAAATAGGCGGACATGAACCATCTTTTGCCAAAGATGAATGAAAGATCATAAATAACATATAAATGTTCGATAGATTCATGAAAGTACAAACTCACAAGTAATAATAAAAATGAAAATTAAAAACAATGGTGCAATAATATATTTATGATAGCCTCGGTTATGATGTGTCACTATATTAATCCCTAAATCTGAGTAATTTAGCACAAGAAAATTGATTTCTCATCACAGACTGGAGGGGGGCTCTGTTTCATATAGTCACTTAGGGATCTAGACTGAGGAGGTTCCCCCCAACTTACAGCTGTTCCATCTGAAACCTGTGCCCTTCCTAGCCAATGAAGTATAAGAGGAGGCAAGAGAATCACATATCAACTTTTCTCTGCCTTGGCCCTGAAGTAACATGTCATTTCCGCCCACAATTACCTTGCTGGTTCTAGTCATGTGCCTGTCCAATTTCAGCATTGCTCTCTCTGTCAACCTCTCCAACTGGCAAAGATTAACAAAAAAGAAGGAAAGAAAGAAAAGCTGTGTTGATCAAGATATTTCTTGTCAAAAGAGCAGTGTGAGCAAAGAAAGAGAGACATGAATCTGTACGACACGTTTGGAATTCTGCAGGATAGTTAGGTGGGAGAGAAAGGATGGTAAAAAATAGGTTGGGAGGTAGAGAAGCCAGCTGATAAAGGTCCTTGAAGAGTCTAGGCTTTCACTGTGAAGATAATGGGGCTCACTGATGATTTTTAAGCAGAAGAGAGCTATGATCAAATGTGCATTTTGAAAAATTCCTCTGTCTGCAGTAAAAGAAAATGGAGGTGGGAAAACTGGGAACTGAGAGATCAAGGAAGGTATCCTTGGAGTAAGTAACAGTTTAAATTAACAATTAAGAATGTCTACTACATACCACATTCAGGGATGTCTGTTATGTTAACTCAAGAGAGGGAGATCATATTCCCATATCAATTTCCCACAAAAACTAAGCATTATAGCCAACTTAATGAACCAAACTACAAAATCTAAAGTTAATATTGTAGCTGGTATAAAAAGTTGCAAAATTCTGTCCTCGACTATTCATACCACCAAAACCTTATCCTTGTAAGTGACTTTTTTGGATACTGTGCCTCCTTCTGGGTATCGTAATGAGATGGTTTTAACAAGCTGCAGCCTCCAGTAAGGCAGCTACCTTCAGTGGTATGTCTGTTCTCTTTCCAAAACCCGCAGACTACATGCAGACCTTTTCTGATTTCACAAAGGTGGGAGGATTCTTAGTGACGTCTTCTTGCAGTAACCTTCTTCTTTCTTCCTCTACGTGGCTTGTTCATTCTTTCTCTCTATAGAGTTACTTCAAACCCCCTTTGATATCTTTTGCCTTTCCTCCTCTATCATTCCTCCAACTTACTTAATATTTCACTTGAGAGAGTGTAGTGTAGATTGTAGGAGCTAAGAGCACAGACTAAAGCCAGACTGCCTGAATTCAAATACTAGTGGGACCATCTAATCATTCTGTGATCTTGAGGCAGTTACTTAGCCTCTCTATATCTCATTTTCTTATAAAATGAGGATAATAATAATACCTCTCTGTGGAAAAAGTTGCAAAAATGGATCCATCTCTTTACTGGATTCCTACACTTAGCACTTTGACTTCGCAGCTCTCCTTAACAACAATCAGAGTCTATTCCCCACCTCTTCAACCTGGACGAGTGTTTTGATTTGCTTTGTCCAATAGGATGTGTAGGAAGTGATGGTGTGCAGGCTGAGCCTAGGTTTCAAGAAGCATTCCATACTTCCACTCCTTCTGTCCTGGATTCTTGCTGTGGCCATGGGAATAGTCCCAGGCTAACCTTTTAAAAAATCAGAGACCACACAGAAAAGGGCCAGCTTGTGCTATCTGAGGCTATCCTAGGCCTGCAACTCCCATCCAACTAGACGGCTGACTGCAGGCAGGTGAATGAGCCAAGCCAAGATCTTTTCAACTTAGCTCAGATCAGCAGACAGTGACGTGTGAAAAATAATAAATGGGTACTGTTGCAAAATGTTTTACATTTTTAAAGTTTTAAAGCGGTTTGTGAAACAGAATTATTGTGGCAATAAATAACTGATACACTCATAGGATTGAGGCTTAAATGAGTTAACATATAAACTTAGAACAATGGTTAGCATTTAGTGTCATTTAAACATTTGCCTTTTTTTATTATGATTCTTTGTAGTAGCGATAGTAGAGAAATGGGATTTGGATTGGAAATACAGATCTAAGAACAAGCACAAAGCCAGCTAAGGAAAACATGACAATAGATAGGAGCCCTTAGGAAGCATTTAGGGTCCGGCCCCATGGCCAAGTGGTTAAGTTCGTGCGCTCCACTTCCGTGGCCCAGGGTTTCGCTGGTTCAGATCCTGGGTGCGGACAGAGCACGGCTCATCAGGTCATGCTGAGGTGGCGTTCCACACGCCACAACTGGAAGGACCCACAACTAGAATATATACAACTATGTACTGGAGGGGCTTTAAGGAGAAAGAAAAAAAAATGAAGATTGGCAACAGATGTTAGCAGGTGCCAATCTTTAACAAAAAAAAAAGAAAGCATTTAAAAACTTAATTTCACTTGCTTTTTAAAACTTGGCAGATTGAAACATTCATTGATTTCTGCTATGTCTAGAAACATCCCCAAATTTAAAGGAATAAAAAACTGTACAAATTCCACAAAGACAACGAGAACAAGAGGTTAGCAGGGTGAAGAAAGCTATATATACGTACTTGCAGAAGTGAAATTAATGAAAAGAGAATGGGTTCTCCTTATGAAAAAGCTTTTGATCAGATTCTCCGGAAGGCAGGAGTAAGAAGCGTGGTTCCTACTGAAGCATTGAGACAAGTGTCTGTGCAACTCAGTTTGATCCCAGTCCCACAACCCTGCCGAACAAAGACAGATGACTACTGCTTCCGTCTACCTCCCCAGCTCCCAGAGGAGTCTGAAAATTATTTTCTGGGGACATAGAACCCGAGGGACTGAACTTTGGGACAGTGAGCAAAATAGAAGGAAAGACTATGGTGAAGAGAAGAGATAAAGGGAGTTAGGGAGAAATCTACATGCTAAAGAGCAGATCTCCAGACCCCTCCCTTCCACCCTGGCATGGTAGCCAGGATTATATCAACTACCTCCCTCTAAGAGAGAGGAAAAATCTTCTCTGCTTTTAACAGGAGACACAGAGAACAAAACAAAGAAAGAGAAAAAAGGCTCAAATAAGTGGAGATAATGCAGGCAAAAAAAATGGACATTTAAATCTCTCTCTCTCTCAACCTAAAAGAAAATATTGCAGCCATGAATCAAGAATAGGCTTCACCACAAAAAAGGGGAAGAATCAGAGAATAAAAGCTTAAGTATGGGAACTCTAATTAACCACTGGCTGCTTTAAATAGAGACACCAAAAAGTGGTATCGTCGCTGTAAGCAGGCACTGAAGTAATACAATCCTTGCATAGGCTTATACCCCGGTGTTTCATCACCTGGATGGTCCAAGAAACCTCAAAACCTGAATTCAGATTAAAATGGCCCAAACTGGAAGTGCCTACAGTTACCTGGTAAAACCAAACAAATTTCTCTCCGGTGGATGATGTTCCTTATTCTAGACTTCCAATTCTTCTTACAAATGAGGTTTCTAAAACAACATCTAGCACATAGCATGATATGACCACAACCAGGCACACAAGGAAATAATACCCCATGAGTGAAAAGAATCAGAAACAACAGGAGATAGAAACATATCCACAAATAATTGATATACGACCCTTATCATAAATAAGTGTAAGAATAAAAAGACTATAAAACATACATGCTTACTTTAGTCCATAAAAAATAAAAGGCTAAACTGAAATATTTCAGCAGGGCACTATAAACTGTAAAAAGTGGCATAGCACAGTGAAAAAGAATCAGGAACAGAAAAACATAATAACTTTGGAAAAAATTTCTATGGAATGTATCATTTGATTAGACATCATTAAAGAAAGAATTATTAAATTCTAGGAAGATTAGAAAAAACTAAACAGTGTAAGGGACCAAAAGATAAAGCCATGAAAAATATGGAGGAAAGGGTAAGAGATTTTCAGGGTACAAAGAGAAAGTATAACATCTCAGAAGTAGAAGACAGAGAATGTGGCAGAAAACATATTTGAAGAAATAACAGCTGAGATTTTTAGCACTGATAAAAGATACCAAGCCACAGATTCAACAAGCTCCATGAATCTAAAGCAGAATAAATAAAAAGAAACCCACACCTAGACACGTAGTAAAGCTTTATAAAAATTAATGACAACAGGAAAAATTTTAAAAGAGCCATAGTAAAAAGGATAGGTTATTTTCAAAAGAGCAACATATCCTATGACCCAGCACTTCTACTTCCCGGAATAAGTTCTACAATGTATGGCCTCAATAAGTAAATCTCTAAAATAGACCTAAATACTGCCTGTGTCAGGCATTCCATCCTCGGACAGTTCTAAATGTTAAAAAGCACTTTCTTTCACTAAGCCAATCTCTCACAACTCTTGTGTCCAACGGTGTGCTGGTAAGAAATACAACATTTGTATCATTTGCTGGTTTCTGGGGTGGAAATACTCTCCCCTTGGCTAGCTTCAAGCAACCAATGGGACATCACTGAATGCACAGGTGAGAAGAGATGCACGCCATCAGCTCGCGCAGACCAGGATGTGCCCGCGCCAGCACACTGTTGCTTGTATTCCTGATTGTGTCTTTTCTTGTCAAGGCTAAAGATTCCTAACTCTTTAGTTATTTCCCCCATGTAGCTAATTCTGGGGAATATTCATTCATACAATGGATATTATTAAGGGTCTATTCTTTGCCAGTAAATGCTCTAGAAGCAAAGTGAACAAAAAATGTCTTCATGGAGCCTATGTTATAGTGGAAAGAAAAAGAGAGTGAACAAAGAAGTAAATATACAATCTTTCAAATGTTGACAAACGAGGTGGAGAAAAATATATGAGGATGAGGTAGAGGGGAATTTTATACAGGGGAAGGCCTCGCTGATAAAAGACCATATCTCGGGGCCGGCCCGGTGGCGCAGCGGTTAAGTTCGCACGTTCTGCTTCTCGGCGGCCCGGGGTTCGCTGGTTCGGATCCCGGGTGCGGACATGGCACTGCTTGGCAGCCATGCTGTGGTAGGCGTCCCACGTATAAACTAGAGGAAGATGGGCACGGATGTTAGCTCAGAGCCAGGCTTCCTCAGCAAAAAGAGGAGGACTGGCAGTAGTTAGCTGAGGGCTAATCTTCCTCCAAAAAAAAACACAAACAAACAAACAAAAAAAGACCATATTTCTTCTCTGTTCTCACTCTTTGCCATAATGCTCTTGATAAATTGGAGAGGGAAAGAGTTGGTGTGAAGAAAGCTGAATTTATGAAAACTTTAAGAAGAGCTACACAGGGTATAAGCACTAGAAAGAGGTATTACTGTAAAGCAGAGACTGCAAATCAAGAGTTCAAAAGAACCGAGCCAACATTTAAAAATTGGGAGGGTCCAGTAAATATGCAAGTTTTCTGCCTTGCCTGCTAGACTGGAAAAGCAGGCAATGCTGACCCTGCATTCTGGCTCCTTTGGACAAGGCCTGAGCTTGCAAGTCAGTCACTGTAGTCCCCAGCACACTGCCTGCCCCCACCTTACATTACCCACCTGGGCCCTGAAGTCATTCGAATTATATAATTTTCACTTATATTTCATTACAACTTAGTAATGCTGATATATTTAATAATATTTTAATAATGCTGATGCATTTAGCAATATTTTAGTAATCCTGATATATTTAGTGATGCTGATAGGGTAAGAGTGATCACAAGAAGAAACTGTGCTCTAAAACTAACAATTTATGTTGAAATAGACACACCTTGAACAATATGAGTATTATATAGATATATGAGTATTATAGTGTTATATATTATTAATAATATAGATAATACTCATAATATATAATAATATATGATATAATATATAACATATTATATATTAGTAGTAATATATAATATCATATAATATACTCATATGAATTTTATGATATTATATATTTTAATTACTAATACTAGTATTCTGAATATTTTAACACTCTGAAAATTTTACTTCTTGATGGTTTTTTCACTTCAAAGTGGCTACTTTATGAATTTATACACCTATTTTACCTACCCTTATTCAAAGTGTATTTTGGAAACCCCTCAGAAAGTAGGTTGCAGAACCATTTATTTTTTAAATTTTTGTGTTTTGATTGTGGGTTTGATTGTCAAAAACAGTGAAAAAGCAATTCAGATTCAAAAAGAATTATGGAATTCTTAAAAAATTAATTATCTTTTCATCAACGAATGTAATGTGAAGGTTAACAACTGATTGCCATCCAATTCAGATAGAATATTTGTTTTTAATTCACCATTCCCAGATACAAATAAACTTCAAAACCAACAGCACAACAAACACCTACATTGGTTTATAAAACTTATTTTATGGACTCAATTTATGCAACATCACTTTTCATCTGTCAAGACATATACTTTTAAAATGCTATTCACCATGTGGCCTAGAAATCAGTAATAGTCATCATAAATATTACTAAAAACAAATAATTCTCATAAAACAAACATTACAAATAAAAACAAGTGATTCTGGAATAATTTCCAGAGCCGGCCTCCTCAATTTCAACTGGCTTGTTCGTTTGTGGGAAGGAATAGGAGGAGGATAAAACAGCTAAAGCAAATCTTACAACTAAAATTATAATTTTTCAGTTTAATAGTATATGTAAATAGAAATGTTTAGATAAGAAATGTGTGATATAAGAAGTTATTTTATATTTACCTCAATTCTTTTCCCCTTCATTTGGTTATTTCCATATATCTATTTCTCAGTTATAGAACACACACAAATACATATCTATATTTGGTTGACATTAAATACTGCTGAGACCATTTTTAAAAAGAAAGTCTCGTCTCACCTTTACAGTGTTGTTCTATCCCGATTATATGAGGTTTGAGGACATTGAACTTCTCAAGATAGGAATTGTTTTGTGGTCAATTTTGGAAATTTGAGTATCTGGGTATTAGAAGACAATTTATCGAAAGATAGAGGTAGAGATAAATGAAAACAAAGCATGCTGCAGAAAAATACGTATAGCATGATTTCATTTTGGTTAAAAATATATATTAGCAGCATGGTCATCACAAGCGCAATGGTTAGATACAGTTTTCATTTTTTAAATTTTGCTTGTATCCACTTATTAAATGTTTGTGTTCTACATGTTCTGTTTTTATGACTTTAAAAAGGAAATTTAACAAGTAACATCAGCAACGACAACTAGCCAACTAGTTCACTGGATGCGATAGGCAGAAGCCAGGATACAGTGGAATGAAAAATGAATGGGAGTGGGAACTACTCAGAATGAGTCAAGTACAAGAGAAAGAGAAGAGGAAGGAGAGGAATTAGAAGCAGACAGCTCAGCCTCCAGGCTTCTCTGCCATGAAGCTTTGACGCTGGCTTTCCTCTTTCCAGAAGATGCTTCTTACAGACATCCATGTGACACACCCAATCATCTCCCCATTTAATAGATGGATGAATAAATGAACAAATAAACAGACGAATGAATGGAAATATCACCATGAAAAGAGAATTTTTCCTAATGTGTTCTTTATAGTCTTTGTTCAAATGTCACCTTCCCACTGAAGCTTATTTAAAGTCACACCACTCTTTCCCTTCCCTCCACATACACAAATCCCCCTGCCCTGATCCTATTTTTTTTCATAGACTTTGGTAAATTTCAAACATTTTACGTAATTTTTTACTTTTATTGTTTATTGTCTATCTCCTCCACTAGAATGTAAATGCAATCTAGCAGAAATGATTTTGGTTTGTTTTGTACACTGATAGATCCAAGCACCTAGAGCAGTGTATATATAGCACACGGTATTACTTCACGACTATGTGCTGAATTAAAAGAAGGCTTATTTAGGGTTGGGAAAGATTAGAGCATGTTCACGTGCTGAACTTGACTATTCCCGGGAAGAAAGATAAGCATGATTAATGAATCCAGAATGGCAGAAGCCATCCTTATGAGAGTTCCTTTGTATCTTCCTTGCTATTTGACCTTCATTTCTAGTAACATCAAATGCACTGCCAGAAAAACAGCCACACACAATTTTGTTGGTGCTTTTTCAGTGGAAGAAATTCATTGCCGTGGTAACAACACATTTCAGTACCACGTTGTTAGAGCTGGTACTTACTGTCATGGAAAAGCAAAGGTACAATTAATTCCGTTTACTGATAAGGTATATCCAGTTAGCTGTGCTTACACAGCAGGAAAAGTATCAAACGGGAACTACCAAAGAGGGCTACTTGCAAGAACATGTTTGCCATGAGGTTTAATTATTTCCTTTTACAGTTTAATATTCAATAAAGATTTAGCAGGAGGAAGAAAAGAAGGAATTGCATGAAGTCAAATTTGTCAACAAAGCAAATATTTATTAAGGTGACAAAAAAGACAGATAAAACTAAGGTCATAAAGAAAATATTAATCTCAATCAAGATTAACACAAAGCAACTATAATGACAACAAGAGCAAAAGTATGAATTTGATCCACGCCATTTCTAGCACTTTTCTAGATTCAGCCTCCTGAGATTTCTTTGGGCCTCTAATCTTTCTTGCCTATTGATAGTGATCCTTGTAACTCTTGAAAGTCCTCAGTTTTGTTTTGATTGTTGGGGATTTTACCTTAAAATCACTGATTTAAATCGTGCTCTTATCGAGGAATGCCTGCATTCTTCTAGTCTCAGAGGATCCTTTTCAAATGATCGATGCACCAGTACATACAACATTCATTTTGGTCTTACTTTTTGACTAGGTTTCACTGTAGGCCACTCAGCGCATGTAGATAAAGTGAAAATATACACCAAAAAGCTTAAAGGATAAATTCAAATAGCTTAATATATAGGGACATATTTGTATTTGGCAGACAGGCTGAATTTCATAAAGTCTACTTTAGTATAAAAAAAGTTATAATATGGGTTAGTTTGGAATTAGAATCAAAAGAGTCTCACTTTTCTGATCTGGATAACAGTTTAGAGGTCTCAGAGAATAAAAATGACACAGACTATCATTTTGAAAGGAAGGAAATAAAAAATAGAAAATGTTATATTTCACTGGTAAAAACAGTGTCTCACCTAGGACAGACCAGGAAAAAATTGTTGATCAAAAAAAAAAATTTTAAGAGAAAGACATGATTAGAAAACTTGTTAGTTAAATGTCAGGGAGAATTGCTAATATCGGAAAAGAAACAAGGAAATCAAAGCATATAGCCACGACCTCACAGGGCATGTTACTCAAGACACATGACACTGCTCCATTGTTTGAAAAATCATTGTCTGATACACCAAACTCAATAGTTCAGTGTTTAGATTTCTTAAAAACTTCCATTTTCATGCTCTTCTCAGTGAGTGTATGTCGCTGACAGTAATGTATTAATTTTAGGTGAGCACATTAATGGTAGTTCCAGGCTTTTAGGATCCAGTTAATTGACACACTATTGGCACAGAGCAATGACTGATACCCTGGGAACTCAGGAAAGTACAAGATCTTTTTAGATTATTGTTTATTGACTTCATTACTGTTGCAATACACTTAATCATTCCATGTCATATATGAGCTAATGGATGTTCTGAGAGGTCAATCACAGTCCAAGGGCAATGACAAATGTGCTAGAACAAACCTAGGCTGCCTCAAGGAGAGGCAGATTGGACTAATTTTCTAATTTAACAATAAACTGATTTGAATGGGACACACGGCCCTCCATATTAGGAAAAGAAGTCTAAATCTATATTAAATACAAGAATTTTGACAGGCTTACCAGAACCTGAGACATATCAATGGCAATCAGTAGTTGGTATTATAACATTCCTGGATGTTAACAGAGCTTTGCCGGGAGAACCGATTCTCTGTGAGAAAAGCAAGTCAAGACCCCTCCAGCCTGACATCTCCCTTTTCCACAAGTCACTCTTTGGTGGAATCTGTAACTTGAAAGGAATTCTGTTGACTTTAGAGAATTCCAGGCTGAACAAGACATTGCTGCTCTTGTTCAAGAGCTCATAAGAACAACTCAACATCTTCACACAGTAACTGGAGGATATTAGGGGAATCTGTTCAGAGATTTTGAGGCAATAAAGGAAAATACTTTTCCATTTTCTTCAAAGAATTTGTATAAAGAAAATTGTCTAATTATTCCTCTATAAAGGCAGTGGTTAAAAGCATAGTCCCTCCAAAACATAGTATATAAAAGAAAACTCTGATCCCCAAGAACACATCCATTAGTGTACAAAAGGATTAAATAATGCAAACTACATAAGCTACAGCTGCTCCCTCCAAAAGACCATTTGGGAAATATTTTTCTCTTAGACTAGCCAATACTCAGTCCAAAAGCAGACAAGTGAGTGTCATGGGAAACATTTCAATATGGAACATAAAATTAGGCACCAGATTTATAGTGGATTCTGATTGTTTAGAATTATAGAATTTAACGACTGAAATGGAAGAGGAGAGAGAAATGAAGGAAGCATAAGAAAAAAATAAATCTGAGATCTTGGATTTCTTGGTTCCATCCTTTCCTATTTCTTCAGGAGAACCCAATTTTATCAATTAATATATAAATATACTCTAGCACCTCTCATACATGAAAATGGAAGCTTCCATTATGCTTTACATGCCTTTCAAACCACTACCTGATTCCTTTCATCTTCACCGGACATCTTCAACGAGTTAGCTCCTTTCACTTTCTCTGCATCTTCCCTTACCCCGCACAAATTAGAATATTACTCCAGTCTACACTGCTGTTCTCAAACTGCTGTCATGAGGACCACAGATAATCTCTGCTCTGCCAAGTTCAGTGGACACATTTTTCAATCTTCATCTTGTTCAACGTCTATGTGACATTTGGAAATACTGACTACTTAATTTATTTTGAAGTTGTCTTCCTTTGCTTTCTGGTCCACTGACTTCTGACTCTCCTACCCTGCTGCCCTCACTTTGTCAGTGGGCACCCACTTCTCTATCTACCCTTAGTGTGCGTGTCTCAAAGTTCCTCCTGGCATTAGCTCTCTTTCTCTCTCCTCTCTTCTAAGATACAGGTTGGGTGATTTCATTCATTCCCATGGCTCACGCAATCTTTGTTAGCGTGCTACACGCATGTCCCGCAAGGTTCCTGATATTTTGGCGTGGCCATTTTGATTCAGCCTTCAGAAGAAACCTTTTTATTTTCACTCTCGCAATGCTCGAGACTGGCAGTCTCATCCTATCCCTGGGCTTCATCGCATGAATTTAAGTATGTTTTATTGTTGAACTCTAGTCAATCCTCCACAAACAAATACTTTATATAATGCTTAAACAGTTACAGTTTCTAGAAAACAACAGAATTCCCAAATCCCTTTATGAAGGTAACAAAGTTTAACAAAAATAGCCCACACTCAGTTGAATATAATATGAGGAACAAACATATACTAATTATGAATATAATTGCAAATTTCTAAATAAATATTAGCAACTTGAATTTAGCATTATGGTAAATTTGTGGCTTATTCAGGAATCTAACAAGAAAAAACATGATTGTGTAAATAGATGCTTAGTAGCCATTTGATAAAATTTAAAATTCATCCTTCAGCTCAGGCTTGAAAATCAAGCAGATCTGATTTAGAATTATAGATTATCCACTGATAGCTATTTTTCCATTGGACAGGTAAATAAACCTTCTTTGGACCTTAGTTTCACTAATTTTTAAAATGGGTCTAGATTGCCTTAAACCCCCAGTTTGAAATGCATCTCATCTTTTCCTTTTCACAACATTCTTTATCCTTGAGATTAGACATTTAACACTTGTTTTTCCCACCAGACTGAAAACCACCTTGAAGAAATGAATTGTTATCCACAACATGTAGCGTAATATATGCTAGTGTCTGTGACCAGTTACAGAATTCGCAGGGCCCAGAGCCGAGCGAAAATGAGAGTTCTCTTGTCCAAAGATAATTAAAAATTTCGAGACAGTGACAGCAGAGTATTAAACCAGGAACAGAACCCTTCTAAGCATGGGCCCTTGTACCACTACATACAACACATGCCCATAAAGGAGTCAGCTTTGTGTGTGTGTGTCTGTGCATCCGTGTTTGAAATATGTTGAATATTATCCCTGGAAAATGAAGTCATAGGACCTTCAGAAAATGTCCACAGACGGAATGGTAGCTAGCATTCAGATCTCAAAAATAGTTATATTAAATTGGGTAAAAATAGTTCAGATAATTAATCAAGAAAATATTTTCAAGTTACCAATAACTGACTATTTTGATTGAAGATTGTAGAATATTAAAAAAGACATTGGTTAACCTTTAACAATTCTCCCTTTAAATTGACATTCACATCGTTTTTTCAGTTTTTTCTGTTACATTGCATTATTCATTCTAATATTTTCCTTCTTAATATTTATTGGTGATAATTCATAAACTTTATATACTATTTTGTCCCCACATTGACTTTTCTGCACAATTTATTGAGTCTACAAGTGACATAATAGTAACTACTCCATTTCTCTAAGCATAAAACATTAGCATATGAAAATTCATAAAATATTTTATCCTTGCCCATCTGTCTTATGAAAAACAATGTTCAGTTTATCAAAATATCAACTACTAGTTTAAAACTTCATTTTGGAACTTCTTCCAAATGATATTAATTCTCTCACAGACAGAAAAATAATAACTTGATGTAGTTAGAATGTGCCCATTTTCACACGACAATGAAAATTCCCAACGCTTTCTGAACAATTTCTTCAGAGCGATTCCCCACACTTGCAGTCAGGAACTTACAATCCTCTCCTGGGGCTCCAAATAATTTCCCCTCATGCTTTCCAAAAGTTCACTTATGCATAAGCCCTTATCCTGCCAGGTTTATGGTGATTGCATGAAAAAGAAAGACAGAGTTCCTCCTGAGCAAGTTATTGGTGGACGCTCTTTTATCTGTCCCTGAAAAGTTAAAAAAAAAAAAAATGCAGGCTATATGCAATGACCTCTGTGCTGCTGTCAAGAATTTTAAATAAATAAATAACCAAGCTAGGTGTGTTTAGTCACAGAATTCATTTTCAAAGTCACCCCAGCCTCCTGTCTCTCCACTCCCCACCTCCCACTCTAGGTTTGTCAAATGGAAATGCTTGGCTTTTCCCCTATTCTCTTTGCTTCCCTCCCTCTCTTCTTCCGTCTGCCTTCACATACTTTTTCTTTCACACACGATCTCATTCATGTATTCTCACTCAACTGTTCTCTCTCATTCTGTCACTCAGCCATACTTTCGGAATGCCTCTGTGCTAGATACTGCTCTAAGCCGAAGTAAGCTTGGCTGGGCGCAGAGAAGAAAGAGGCCAGTGTGGCTGGAACTTAATGAGGTGGGTACCAGAGGGGGTCAGAGAGGGCAGCAGGACCTTGAAGACCTGCACGCAGTGGGAAGTGGCAGAGGGTGGTCCCAGGGGTGGCAAGTATAAATCAGATATCCTGCTGCTATGAGGAAAGCGAAACAGTTATGGGCAAGAGGGAAGCTGCGAGATCTCCAAGAGGGCGGGGTTTTAAGGATTTGCCCAGAGGCGATTCCAGAGTGGACAGATTAGATTCGGAATTTCTTTTAGAGGTAGAGCTGACAGGACGTCCCTGTGGATTGGATGTGGGAATTGAGACCAAAAGAGGAATCAGAGATCCAAATTCCAGGCTTGAGCAACTCTGTCTCACTCTCTATTTCCTCATTACTCTCTTTCTCTTTCTCCCTTCCATCATTTCCTCTTTCCTCTGTTCACACTCTAGCAGAATCTGGAATGCTCACATGCACAGGTTAATTCCTGCCTGGGTCTCAGTTCACAACTCACAAACTCCAGAAACCTTTCCTGAGGTCCCACACTGGGGCAAAGACACATCCACATGAACACGACCCTGTCTCCTTCCTGGCATCAATTTCTAGTGACTCACAAGAACTTCTAACACAGGGGTTCCAGGCACGACTCTAGAGCCAGAACGCAGCGGGTTGGAATTAAAGCTGTTAATAACTAGCTAAGTGAACTCTAGCAATCGACTTCAGGAAGTCTCAGTTCCCAGATCTGTGAAGTGCACATAAGAAAATTATCTACCTCATAGAAATATTTGCATAAGACGCCATGTGTAAAACGCTTAGCACAATACTCGTACAGAGCAGGTGCTAGATACATGACAGCAGTTTTTATTACCACGGTTACTATTCTACATTTAAGCAGGGTTTCTGCAAACTATCAGAAATCAGACTAAAACAGGAAACAACTAAATAATTCAGCCCTAGAAAAAATTAGCTCCTCAGGAACATACAGTCAAAATGGATAGTTTGATTCCGTAGCCAACTCAGATAAATGGGCACGTGGGAGTCACAGTTATTACCGATTATAGTCTCCATTTCCTCCACCTAATTTGGGTTTTGAGTCTCAAGTCCAAAGATACCACTTACCAGATTAGGTGGGCCCACGGGATTATTTTGCTTTGCGGTCTCACCTGGGCAGGTACATGTACAAAAAACAGAGTGGAAAGAGACTGATAGAGATGTTGGAGGAGCTGAGGGCGTGACCCTCTTATTCATTCTTTACTTCCTTTTTTTTTTTTTTACAAGACGACTTGGCATCGTCCACCACATCCGCGGCGAGAGCTGAGACGCCTCCTCCGTGGCGTCCGCTTGCCATAGCCCAGCTTTCGCCCTACACATTTGCGGCTTTCGTGGATACATTAGCAAGCGATGCTTTTAGATCCCAGTCGCCTGGCTTTGCCAAGGCGGCTAGAGGTCATCGGGAAGTCTTTCGCCTCGAATCGCTCTGACTCAGACGGCTAGCTGGTGCCTCCCGCTGTGCCTTGGAAGTTCGCGCCCTCCTCTGGTCCTGGTCCAGGTGCACAGGAAGCGCCAGGGGAGGACGCAGGTGCCCAGGAGAGGGGGGGCCGTGAAGGCGCCCCAGTGAGGAACTCAAAGATCGAACCTGCGGACCAAGCGCAAAGGAGAAACTGAAAGTACACCGCCGGCTGATCCTACGGAAGTTATGGGAAAGGCAAAGCGCCGACCCGGGCCGTGGTGTGTGCCGCCCCCCTTGGGATGGATGAAACAGCAGGCGCGGCGTGGGTGAGAGGAGCCAGCGGCAGAGACGGCCCTCGCCGGCACCGACTCCCGGCACCTCCGCGGAAGACCAGGGTCCTGGGAGTGAGTATGGGCGGTGAGAGCTCGCTCCTGCAGCAGTTGCGATCACCATGACCACGCCCGCCTCCCGCAGATCATGTTCCATGGTAAGCGCTCCTCTCCCGGCCGCAGAAGTTCGCGCGCCCGGCACGCCGGGGGCTCTGGGACGCGCTGCGGGGCCCCGTGTCCAGGCGCGTCCGGGAACTGCCCGGCCTTGCACTTTGGACCAGCCGAGAGCACTGGCTCTCCCACGGGCAGCGGCAGCCGCGCCTGAGTGCCCTGGCCCACAGCCACCTGCACCTGGGACTGCTGCGCCTGCCAGCCTGAGAGACGCAGTGCCCGACGCCTGCTTTCGGTCCGGAGACCGAGCGCTGCAGCCCCCGTGCGGCTCAGCCGCGGCGGCCGGCAGCCGGGTCCCGGGGTTAGCCGGTGGCTGTCAGTCTTCCCTGGCCAGCGCTGCCTTGCGTCCACCCGACGCAAACCCCACTGTCCCCTTGATCTTTGTCGCGCCAGATCACACCCAGGCGCCCCGCGATCGGCCAGTGCCTGGGCTCTTGCAGCTCCGAACTCCCTAGAGAAGTGAAAGCGAGGCTCCCACGGGACGCTCTTTTAAACCCAAAGGGGACCGGTCTCTGGAAAACCCCGTGTTCCCCCCTCAGTGAGACTGGGAGTTTCCGACTGGGGCTGTACTGTGTGTCTTTTGCTGGGAACCCGAGCGCTCGGGCTGGCACTGAAGAAGGACAGTTTGGGGTTTTTGTTTTTTCCTCTATGGGGGTCTTTGGCGGAGGCAGGATTAGATAGGCGTAACTGTAAATTCTAGACCCTTGCTGAGATCTTCTATATTTTATTTGTGCAGAATCCGGACTTAAAATGGACAAGGGCAGAGTAAAGACGAGCCGGGTTCCGTTGGCAGCCATATGGCCAACGTGAAGCGCCAAAACGTTTACGGGAAAATATAAGGGGGAAAAGACGTGTGTGGGGAGAGGCTCTGCTGAGGCAAATTGGAATATCTTACAGTAAATACTTCCTCAAGCAAAAGAAGACGGGTGGGGGAGGGTGCGGCGATGGAGAGAAGATAGTTCCTCGCTTTGCCGCCTGGGCTGCGCGCTTTCCTGGCGACACCGTTAGATGGAAGGAGGCCTTTCCCGTCATAGGTATTACAGAGTCAAGAATTGACATAGCCGAGACCTACCGGATCAGTAACAAAATAAAGGGGTGGGAGGGATGGCAGTTAGAGTATCCAAGACAATTATGGAAGAAGATTTGTAAAGAGTATCCTCCAGAAGTTTAATCTAGAATTAGAAATTGACTATAGCCCTGTTTTCCTTACAATGCCGTGGATCTCATGCAAATCTCCTGCTTTCTGGATCGCTCCGGGTTCTAATCCTTGTGCCCCGTCTCATCGAAAGTGGAGGGGTAAAGTGGAGGAGCCTGTGGATAGGGTTCCTCCTTACCCTTTTTCTTTGCTACTTCTTTTGGGAGTTGGAGTAATTGAGGACCTACTATGTGTCCTCAACTGTGCTATCTAGTTTAGATAATTTAATCATATTTGAGGGCCGAAAATGGAATAGTAATAAAAACAGAGAACTGAGGAAGGTTAGAAAACCTGAACAAGTATAAAGGAGAATTACACATCCACATCAATGGTTAAATGTCTTCAACAAAAATGGAAAAGTTTATTTTGTAGGACTAACTTACATGTCGTGTTCACACTCATGCATGTGAAATTGTTTCTGGTCTCACCCCTGACACATAACCTAGCGTAATGAGAGCAAATAATGAGTGTAGTTTTTCCTGAAATAATAGTGTTTGATGCAGTGTTTCAGAGCTTGGCCAGGAAATACCTTCGTGAGGTTCACGTGGAGGAAGATGGGGTTCTATACATGTCCCTTGCTACACACACGCACACGCACACACTCACAGTTATTTTTGTAGAAGCAGTGTAGCTTAGTATGTAAATGCTGAGTTTCTAGACTGTTCAATCTGACAAACCTGGGTTTGAATCTCGTCTCTTACGTTATACATGGGGAAAAATTTTCTTTGGGTCTCAGATTCTCCATCTGCAGAAATGTTAGTAATTAGTAGTACTCACCTCATGAAATGGTTGTGGGATTAAGTGAAATATTGTGTGAATACTATTGGATGGCTTCAGGAATGTCTGTAAGTGTTTATCATGGGATTTGTGGATAGAACTTATACTCCAGTCTTCATATGGTTGTGGCATGATTTATGTGAGCACGATCAAATTCATTTTTGTAACCTTAAAAAGCTGATTTCCATACAACACATGGTTGCTTTCTATTGTTTATTCTTTCTTTATTCACTCATTTGCTTGTGCCAATTGTTCATATTAAAGTCAAGTCTTATATGTTCAGATAATGTCATCCATTCCATCTTGAATGTCTTTTGACCATTTTTTAAAATTCCCAATGAAAACAGGTCTATGTACTATTTATAATGGACAGTCAGTAAACACCTATTGATCTTAAAGATTGATGAGAGATAGGATTTGATGGACTATAGAAACTAATTTGTTTGTGTTCACTTTGACCCCATAACTTAAGTAGCTGAGGATTGAATGTATTATTTGGCTGAAATTAAAAACCAACAAGAATTTTTAGACAACCATCATTCTGATTTAACCAAATTCCCTACTGAAAACAATTCTCCAGTTTCAATCCCTTCAGGAGATCTAAAGAAAATTCCAGAAGCCCAGGCTTGCCTTACATTATTCTTTATGGTTTGTCTTTTATGTAACCTAATGAAAAGTTCATAGTGGGGGGAAGGTGTGGGTGTCTATGTATAATCTGAAACAGCACAAAATAAAAGCAGAATCTTTTTCTTATTGTGACAATGTCAAAAGCACACTCAGACTTGGCAGTCTTAATATGTGACTTTCTATGTGGCGTGGAGGAAAGACTTCAATTACGGAACAAGCTGAAAGTCACTAATGACAGACCCGGAACCTATGAGCTGTGAGTGCAAAGCCCTGGGTGTGTCAGCAGCGCTGTTAAGGAGGTGATTTCAAATCTAAACAGTTACTGTATTCGGATGGCCAGGTAGATTCTCAGAATTAAGGTGCTTGAGAGTTGGAAGAGACATTAAGGGATCATTTGCTCGAAAGTTTTCATTTTACAAATCAGGCAAGTGAAAGCTTAAAAGATGCTCTGTCTCTCAGTCACACAGCCCATTGTCGTACCAAGACAAAAACCTCAAGACTCCATCCTACAAACCCTCTGTGCTTTGCGTTGCCCTCGTCTGTCTGGGGCTAACTTATTTAACAACAACAATGGCAACAAAAGAAACTCTTTACCAGACCAGGCAAACTATGTTTTAGAATTGAGAAACTAGTTGTAATGCACAAAATAGACTGAATTTTCCACCAAGCTATCATTTGAAAGTATTGATAAAATGCCATTCTATGAATTAATAGGCCGATGTGAATTTGGGGAGCATTAAGAACTGAAAATAGGTGTGAAGAGGATACAGTAGCTAGTGCTGATAGAAAATAAAACAACCTCTTTTTATTAAAACATAAAAGGTAGACCTTTAAAATAGCATTTATGTATAAAGGTAAAAATGTCTCTTTTTCATTCTAGTATTTAATTATTTTATTATATTCTCCTTAAAACTTATTTGAAGGTATATGCCATATAACTTTTCCTTTATCAACTATTCCTCCCAAAGTATACCCTCCGGACACCTGTAAGATGACAGAGAACATAAAAAGTTTGACTCTATACAATCTATACAAATCTGATTACAAAGTTAGGACCTAGCAAATAATTAGCAACTGATCATTGTTTGAGAATCTTCAGGATGAAAGAATAGAAATAGAAGAGAAAGAGGCAGAGCTGTGTAATATTACATGGAAGTGGTTTCCATTCAGAAGACTAATGGGATTCCCTGTTATCAAAAGATTATGACCATTTGTAGTCAAATTCTGCTGAGGCGGGAAGCTCAAGTTAGAATTCAGACCCCGCACCTACTATCTGTGTTTTACAAAAAGTTAACTTAAAGGAGTCTTTTGATCTTTGGAGATAATATGTTTAAGGCACCGCTTAACACATGGTACTCAGCTGAAGGTAACTAGCATCATCAACATTATTGATTTCCTAAGTGAATTTTTCTTGTCACAAATTTAGACACTTAGTGGCGGAACCATGAATAGATTCTATGTCTCATTTTGTTCCTCTTACCTTGTCGAGTGTCAGTGACATATAAAGATGAGATGTAGGATTCACGTTTGTTCCTGTATCTGCTACCTAGCCTACTTTCTCTATGTGTAAAAATATGGGTCGCTAATAGCACATAATTTATTGGGGAGTGCTACTGAGTTTTAGATGACAGATAATGATATAATAGATGACAATGTTATTGGGAACTTAATGATATATTTAACAGTCGTTAGATTGTTGTCACAGTATTAGTTCCTTGGGTCCCAAGGAATTTAATTGTTTGTGATCTTAATCAGAGAAGACACACATGTGAAATGTCTTGTACTCAACAAGTACAGTTAAAGTTCATTTGGTAAATTCTCAGGAAATATATTGTCAACATAACTCAAGAGTTTACAGAAAGATGCAAACAAGACACTCTGGCGGGCTCATGAAGAAATAAGTCCCAGTACAACCAGAGTTCAATGTCTCTGGGAATCATTGGCTTTCTCTCCAGTATATTATTCCTGCCTGAAATGGCACCATATATAATTTCATCCCCTCTGATTAGACAATTGCCCCTAATTGGGAAGGCTTATAAAAAACAGATATAAATCATTAGTCAACAGGCTGTGAATTTATTTATTGGATTTTTCTAACATGTCAAGAAGCTAGACAGAGCTGTGTTTGAAGAGAATATGGGTCTCTGGGCACTTAGAATATCGGTTTCAACATTGTCACAGTTCTGGGAAGGGTAAACCCTTTAAGGTCCATCAGTAAAAAGGAATAATGCAATGACAGAGCAGTACCTCAGAGATAAACCTCCTGCAGTGCTGACTCAGGAAGCAGCTGGACACAGGGACAGCCATCATGTTTTACAGAAATATACAGTCACAGGCCACAGAGCATAAAATTCCAAACATTTGTAACTTTTTTTACCTGTAGTTTACCCATTTACCTGTAGATGCCTTTTCTTGTAGGGATGTTCAACATAGGTTGAAATTCAATAAACTGTATTCGTGTTGTTCAGAAGCAAAGAAACTCTGCTGTCATCACACCTGTTCTGCCTTCCCAGAGTAATTTCTAAATAAAAAAATGGAAGAAACCTAAACTCTGAAGTGCTGTCCTATTTTGGTTGTTACCTAATATTGAATTTTAGGGTTCTTCCCACACTATCCGAAAATTGAGATACATTTTTAAAATTATTAGAAATAAGTGGTCAGGCCAATTGAAACACCACAATCAAATTATATGACTTATAATATTTAACTTATTCTTACTTACTGTTGAATTTAGTTTCTTTTAGGTATATCTTTGGAATTCCTCCCCTGATCCTTGTTCTGTTGCCAGTAGCATCGTCTGACTGTCATATTGAAGGTAAAGATGGCAAAGAATATCAGAATGTTCTAATGATCAGCATCGATGAATTGGTATGTGCTTGTTCTGTTCTCCTCGCATTTTAACTCACTGGGAAAACTTGATATCTACTGTTGGTATGCAGGTTTATATCAAGGATCCATTTATATTGCTTGAAAGAAAGTGAAATAACTAGAGAATAAAATTTAATGAGTTAAGAACTATATATATTTTATAGTTGGCATCATTTTACCTTTAAAAATAATTCTTTACTAGACTCCCGCAACCATCCCTAGTTCCCCTCACTACCAAATTTCTTGTAAGCGTAATTTAGCATAGTTGTCTGCATTTCCTCACCTCCCATTGACAATTAGTCCCTGTAGAATCATTACGTTAGGAGAGGGAAAATAACAGAATATAATGTTAAAAAATCATCATGAAAAGAGATGTATAGTTAGTTAATTTTGTCTGAATGTGTTTCCACGTGTATATATTATGTATTTACTTTTATATGTATGTATATATATAATTTACTGAGTTAATTTTTTCATTTACTATGGACAAATTTTTTTATAATAGATTTTATTCTTTAGAACAGTTTTAGGTTTACAGAAAAGTTGAGCAGAAAGTAGAGAATTCTTATATGTGTGGTACATTTGTTACAGTTGATGAACCAATATTGATGCATTGTATTAATTGAAGTCCATCATTGACAGTAAGGTTCACGTTTTCAGTTGTGCAGTTCTATGAGTTTTGACAAATGCATGATGTTGTGTATCCACCGTTAGTGTATCATACAGAATACTGCCACTGCTCTCAAAAATCCCCCGTGCTCTACTGATTCCTCCCTGCCATCCCCCCCGGAGCCCATGGCAACCACTGATCTGTTTATGGTCTCTAGTTTTGCCCTTCTAGAATGTCATATACTTGGTGTCATGCGGTATGTAGATTTTTTAGACTGTATTCTTTCACTTAGCAATGTGTATTTAAGGTTCTTTCATGACTTTTTTGTGGCTTGAAGCTCATTTCTTTTTATTGCTAAACAAAATTCCATGAATGGATGTACCAGTGTTCACTTCTACATTCATTGATTGAAGGGCGCGTCTTGGCTGCTTCCAATTTTTGGCGGTTATAAACATTCGTGTGCAGGGTTTGGTGTGGACGTACATTTTCAAGTCATTTGGATAAATGCCTAGGACAGTGACTGCTGGATCATGTGGTAATGATTTAGCTTTGTGTCAAAACTGCCAAACCGTCTTCCAAAGTGACTGCTCCATTTTGCCTTCTCGCCAGCAATGAATGAGAGCTCCTGATGCTTCATATCCTTGTGTTGTCAGTTTTTTGAGTTTTAGCCATTCTAGCAGGTGTGTTGTGTAATCTCTTTGCTTTGTTTTGTTTTCACGGAGGAAGATAAGCCCTGACCTAACATCTGTTGCCAATCTCCTCTTTTTGCTTAGGAAGATTAGCCGTGAACTGACATCTGTGCTAGTCTTCCTCTATTTTGGATTTGGGTCACTGCCACGGCATGGCTGCCAACGAGTGGTTGTAGGTCCAGACCCAGAAGTGAACCTGGGCTGTAGAAGCAGAGTGCGCCAAACTTAACCACTAGGCCGTGGGGTCAGCCCCTCATTGTTGTTTTAATTAGCAATTCCCTAATGTCATATGTTGAGTGTCTTTTCATATACTTATGGCCATCTATATGTCTTCTTTGGTGAGGTATCTGAACTCACATCTTACTGAAAATCTTAACAATATTGAGTCTTCCTATCCATGATCATGGAATATCTTTCCATTTCTTGCTTTCTTTCTTTGGCTTCCTTCGTCAGTTTTGTACTCTTCTTCCTCACTTTTGTTAGAGCTATACCTAAGTATTTCATATTTTTGGTGCCATTGTAAATGATGTGTTTTGAATTTCCAAATTTCAGTTGTTCATTGCAGGTATATGGGAAAGCAATTGACTTTTGCATATTAACCTTGTATCCTGAAACCTAGCTATAATTGCTTATTAGTTCCAGGAGCTTTTATTGTTGCTGTTGATTCTTTGGGATTTTTCTAACTAGACAATTATGTCAACTACAAAAATTATTTTTTTATAGTTTAAGAGCTGTATGAATATAATGGGATGTGTTGATTTAACAGATAATCAGTCCTTAAAACCCCAAATGACAAAGGAAAATTCTTTCAAATGTCCATAAGTTGCGAGAAATTGTCTAATCTGTCCCCTCCTTCCACTCCACTATCTCTTCCACGTAGTTGCACTGAAGTGGTGTGACACTTTGGGGTATTCAGTGTTATAACTCTTGGAGGGAAATGGGAAATTCAAGATACTATTGAACATTGTACCACAGAGGTCTTCGATTTTGCCCATTGACAAGAAAGAAAAGATAATTGCTCCATTTATAGTTCATGAATTTTTGATATGTTCTGCGTTAAAAGATGCTAGTAAATTAGCCTTTTTGGGTCAAGATAATGTTTTTTATTTAGTTTTATTATCTGGGCAGGGAATCAGCAAGTATTCGTTCTATAACATTTATAAATAACTATCTGTGAGTAACCTCTGCAAAAAAAGATGCTATTGGCAATTCAGAAGAAGGAGAGTTTTATCCACCAGATTCATAGCATGCTTTTCCTAGAAATATAGAGGATCTTCTCTCGTTAAAACACACAGTAGCAACAAGAACAGCAGTAGCAACAATCATACCATTAAAACAAAGCAAAACATGGCAATTCTTCCTAAGGAGATTCCCAAGACCTGGAAGATGACAGGAACTCTTCAGTCCAAGTGAACATGCCATCATAATCTCAAGAAAGTTGTCTGCAAATATGAGGTGGTAAATTTGAGAGAATAAGAAAGAAAGAAACAAAGAATTATTCATATCGACATGGCTGGTAGAGAAGATTTTGTCACTTATTCACTCTATGTGCCCTAGATGCTTTACAGACATTACTGTGTCTAAATCTCAGGGACACCATAATAATACTAACATTTATGGAATGCTTGTAATGGTCTAGGTGTTAACTAATTTACCCCTCAGAACGCCCCTATGAGAGAGGTACTCTTATTACCCTCATTTCACAAAGGATGAATCTGAGGCTTGGGGCTGCCCAGTTTGTAAGTGGCAGAGCCAGGATCTGAGCCTCTGCTGTTAACCAGCACTCTCTCCTGCCTCCCAATAGCCAACTCCGAGTTCGTCTATTCATTCAGCAAACATGTATTTGGAGCCTGTTATGTGCCAGTTATTACAAAAACCTTTTTGTGTGGTAGTGGTGGAGTCGTGGGGGCTTGGAGATAGATACAATGATGGACCAGGTATAGACCCTTTTTTTAAGAGCTTATGTTTGGTGATGGTTAAGTCTTGATGTGAAGGATGCAAGTTGCAGCTTGAAAAGGAGTGGCTGCCATACTGTCATTTCAAACAAACAGACTGGTTGTGAGCCAGATTTGGAGACAAAGAGATATAAACTGTGTTCTAGGAGGAGTTGAATAGATCAGTTTGGCGCTAGGAGAGAGACCATGTGAGACAGTGTGCTGCTCTCCAAATGTTTTAGACAGTACGCCCCCTTAGTAAAAATTTTTTGAGCCTGCACTTCTAATATACTTTTGGCATTTATTTACATATTATAGCATTTTCATAGTATTTTTGCGTACATTAATAATGATACATGCAAAGAAATGAAAATTTTCAAAGGATGAGATAAAAACTAAATGTAGATAGACATGCTAAAATTTTTCTCCTGTGCTGTAGTGGATTGCCCTTTGTGGCGGACAGTTTGAAGACCACTGACAGAGTGGAAGACACGAGTGGATCTATATGCTATAGCAAGATTGTGAGTGGTCTTGATGAGATGGTGTTTAGATGTTATTCTAAACATAACCAAAAGTCAATAGTGACTGAATCACAAAAGTAACATTTCATTAAAATACAAATTTTTGAGCATTTACTTTGTGCAATGTGGGCCATTAAAAAATAAATAATAGTCCTTGTTCTTCTGTAATCTATGAAGATGAGTGATATATATCACTATAATACTATAATATAAAACACTGTAAGACGATATGTCACTATAATACACTATATATAATATAAATGATAATAATACATTACAAAAGAGTTTCAAGCACAGTATCATATTGAGCTTCACAATATCTCTATGAGGTTATAACAGTAATAGTAACTAACACAAATTCAGGGTTTTCCAATGTGTTAATTTATATAATTCTCAACAACTCTATGTAATGAGGAAGCTGAGACATAACTAGTAAGTGGCAAAGCTGGAATTCAAACCCAAGCAATCTGGTTCCAGAAAATACCATCATTATTATGAGGCAAAACAGATAATAGGCTTGTTTTTTTTGAGGGAGAACATGTGATAGAGAGTTGTGATAACGTAATGAAAGAAGGGAATCCGGAAGAGTAAGATGGTGACCGAACTGGTTGAACTGTAGGAATCGGAGGTGGTGAGCTGAACAGATGTTTTGAATACTGTCCTAATCATCCAGATCAGATTGATAAAGTGGGATTGAGCTGTAGAAGTAAGGAAATAGAAATGAGGAGAACTATTACATAGCGGCAAAATAGGACCCAGGGTGAGGGTGAGACATCCTTTCTGTCTACCTCAGAGAGAAAGGGAATTTCATAATAAACGGTAAAGGTCCTCTTTCTGTATGGTCTGCCAAGTACGGAATGCAGATTCCTAGAATTGGGATGACTAAGTTAAATAGAATCAGCATCTTAAGCTTCTCGATACTTATTACCAAATGATTTTCCACAAAGGACAGATCATTTCACAGTTCTTGCAGCAGTATTTGAGATCACTCTTGTCAGCACTGAGTATTTTTATTTTTGGTCCTATCTACCAAGGCAATGGAAAAAGTAACCTTTCGTTTTGCTTTACACTTCTTTATTGCTAGTGACATCGACTGTTCTTTACATTTATTCATCATTGATGTTTTTCCTTGTTTAATTATTTTGCATTGAGATAAAATTCAACGTACTTTTTAAGCTGCACAGTTTAGTGGGTTTTAGTATTGTCACAAATTGTGCAATAATCACTACTATCTACTTCCAGAACATTTCAACACCTCAAAAAGAGTGATGAAAACCATTATCAGTAACTTTTCATTCTCCATCACCAGACCCTGGAAACCACTAATCTACTTTCTGTCTCTATGGATCCGCCTTTTCTGGCCATTTCATATCAATGGAATCATATAATATGTACCCTTTTGTGTTGGGCTGCTTTCATTGAGCATAATGTTTCCAAGGGTCACTCATATTAGAGCATGAATCAGTACTTCATTTCTTCTTATAGATCAATAATATTCTGTTGTGTGGATGTACCACATTTTGTTTAATCCATTCATCACTTGATGGACCTTTGAGTTGTTTCCACTTTTTGGCTATCATGAGTAATGCTGCTTAGAACTTTGATGTACAAGTTTTTGTGCAGTTCTCTTGGATACCTACAAGTGGAATTGCTGGGTCATATGATAACTCTCTGTTTAACCTTTGAGGAAATGCCAGATGATTTCCAAAGTGGCTGCACCATTTTATATTCTCATCAGTAGTGTATGAGGATTCCAGTTTCTCTACATCTTCAGCAAAACTTTTCTGACTTTATTATCCTAGTGAGTGGGAAGTGGTATCAAATTGTTCTTTTGATTTGCATTTCCATGATGCTAATGATGTCAAGCATCTGTTCATTATTGGCCATTATTATCGGCCATTTGTATATCATCTTTGAAAAAATGTCTCTTCAAATCCTTTGCTTACTTTTAAATTGAGCTGTCTTATTCCTGTTTGGTTGTGAGAGTTTTTTATGTATGCTGGATACTAGACCCTTATCAGATATGCAATTTGCAAATATTTTCTCCCATCCTGTGGGTTGTCTTTTTACTTTCTTTATAGTGTCCTTTGAAGCACAAAAGTTTTTTTTATTTTGATGAAGTCTAATTTAATTTATTCTTTTGTTGATCATGCTTTTAGTATCATATATAAGAAAATATTGCTTAATCCAAGGTCACAAAGATTAGCACCTATTTTTTTCCCTGCGTTTTATAGTTTTAGCTCATAGTTAGGTCTTTGATTCATTTTGAGTTAATTTTTGGATATGGTGTGATGTAGGCATCCAACTTCATCTTTTCCAGTTGTTCCTGCACGTTTTGTTGAAAAGAGTGTTTTCCCCATTGAACTGTCTTAGCACCTTTATTGAAACTCAATTAAACCCACATGTATGAGCTTAATTCTGGACTTTCAGTTCCATTCCATTGTCTATATGTCTACCCTTATGTCAGTACCACAGTCTTTTTTTTTAAGATTGGCACCTGAGCTAACATCTGTTGCCAATCTTCTTTTTGTTCTTCCTTCTTCTCCCCAAAGCCCCCCAGTACATAGTTGTATATTCCAGATGCAGGTCCTTCTGGTTGTGCTATGTGGGATGCCGCCTCAGTATGGCTTGATGAATGGTGCCATGTCCACACCCAGGATCTGAACCAGTGAAACCCTGGGCTTCCGAAGTGGAGTGTGTGAACGTAACCACTCGGCCATGAGGTTAGCCCCCAATACCACAGTCTTTTTTTTTTGAGGAAGGTTAGCCCTGAGCTAACATCTACTGCCAATCCTCCTCTTTTTGCTGAGGAAGACTGGCCCTGAGCTAGCATCCGTGTCCATCTTCCTCTACTTTATGTGTGGGACACCTGCCACAGCATGGCTTGACAAGTGGTGCATAGGTCTGCACCTGGGATCCGAACTGGTGAACCCTGGGCCGCGGAAGAAGAACGTGTGAACTTAACCACTGTGCCACCGGGCTGGCCCCAGTACCACAGTCTTGATGATGGTATCTCAGTAGTTAGTTTTGAAGCTGGAAGTGTGATTCCTTCAACTATGTTCTTTGTTTTTTCCCAAGATTGTTTTGGCTCTTATGGGTTCTCATCATTTATATTAAGTCAACTATTGATATTTATTCCATGGATTATCTACACATTTTTAGGGATTCTGTTGTTAAAAAGCTTTAGAACTTAAATGCAATGCAAAACTCTGCCTCTCCGTCAAGTTAAACCATGTAACTCCACACACCTGTAAGCATGGCCAAGTCAGTGGCATGAATGGAAGCAATGACAGTAGAGAGGGTGGTGACAAGCTTAAGGACATCTTCTCCCTTATAGCCCTTAAGATCCTTTGCAGTTCTCTTACTGGCTTTTATTGACATTCCTATCATTTGGTAAGAGCTCGTTATATATTAAGTATAATAACTTTATGACTGTCACATTTTTGGAAAACATTTTCCAGTTTATCATTTACTTTTTAATCTTGCTTTTGGATATGCAGATTTTATTTTTATGTATCTATATCTATAAAATAGAATTACAGAGGGTGGAGCGTGGGCACCAAGGTGGGAGTTGTCATTTCCCTTTTTAGGAAAGAGGTCAGTTGAGGCTTCATAGCACACAAGATTCTTTTTTTCTTCCTTGACTGTTTTTTTAAAGACAATTTTTCAGAGCAGTTTTAGGTTTACAACAAATTGAGAGGAAGATACAGAGATTTCTTGTATACCCCATGCCCCTACACATGCATAGCCTCTGCTATTGTCAACATCACCCAGCAGAATGGTACATATTTTACAAAAGATGAACCTACATAGATGTATCATAACCACCCAAAGTCTATATTTTACCTTAAGGTTCACTCTTGTGTTGTAAATTCTGTGGGTTTGGAGAAAGTATAATGACATATATCCATCATTATAATATCATACCGAGTATTTTCACTGCCCTAAAAATCCTATATGCTCTGCCTATTCATTTCTCCCCTCCCGTCAACCTCTGGCAACCACCGATCTTTGTCTCGTCTCCGTTGTTTTGCCTTTTCTAGTTTTATGTCCTCTTTACCCGTCTGTATACCTTTGATTTCTTATTCTTGCCTTATTGCATTAGCAAGGACTTCCAGCACAGTGTTGAAAAGGAGTGGTGTGAGGGTACATTCTTGCCTTCTACCTGATTTTAGTGGGAAAATTTTGAGTTCCTCACCATTAGGAATGACATCAGCTGTAGGTTTTTTGTAGATAGTCTTTACCAAGTTGAGGAAGGTCCCTCTTTTCCTAGTTTACTGGGAGATTTATGAGTGGGTATTACATTTCATCAAATGCTTTTTCTGCATATAATGATACAATTGTGATTTTTTAAAATCTGTTGATGTGATGGATTAAATTAATGATTTTCCAATGTGAACCAACCTTGCACGTGTGGAATAAATACCACTTGCTTGTGGTGTATAATTCTTTTTATATTTTTTTGGATTTGATATGCTAACATTTTGTTGAGGATTTTTTGCATCTCCATTCATGAGAGATGTCGGCTTGTAGTTTTCTTTTCTTGTAAGGTCTTTATCTGGTTTTGGTATTAAGGTAATGCTGACCTCCTAGAATGAGTTCAGAAGTGTTCCTTCTGCTTCTATCCTCTGAAAGAGATTGTAGAGAATTGGTCTAATTTCTTCCTTAAACGTCTGGTAGAATTCACCAGTGAATCCATCTCAGCCTGGTGCCTTCTGTTTTGGAAGATTACTAATTATTGATTCAATTTCTTTAATAGATATAAGCCTATTCAGATAATCTATTTCTTCTTATGTGAGTGTTGGTCACACATGATTCTTGAATCTTAAAGTAGATGTAGGTGTTACCAAAAGGAGCAGAATAGGGTTCGGGGGCTCCCCTAGGGAAAAGATGGGTCAGCTTGCAAAAGAATGTAAACAAGAAACCAACTGGCATGATGTGGTTGGAGTGTAGGATGCAAGATGAGAACCGAATCCTCAGAACCAAAGCCTGGACCACTGAGTGCTGTGCCCACTATACAAAGGAGTTTGGGCTTTTTTCTAAGCACCAGGAAGTCACTGAAGAGTTTGGAGGGGGAAAAAGACAGTGAATGTAAGTGTTGTAAGAATAGAAATCTTCATCCTTCATGTTCATTGCTGTACCCTGAAGGGCTAGACTCTCAATAAATATTTGACGAATGAATGAAGAATGAAACAACTCATCAGGTTTTTATCTTATAACTTTTTTCTGGCAACCATGTAGATAATTCGTGGGGTAGGATGGAAAGCAAGGAGACAGTGGGAAGAAACTTCAGTAATTTAGGTGAGAACTGTTGATGGACATGGACCAAGGCAGTGATTCATAACTTTTGTGTACTTCAGAATGAGCTGAAAGGCTTGTTAAAACACAAATTGCGGGACCCCACCCCAAGAGATTCCTATTTTTGAGGAATTTTGGTGATCTGAGAGGCTCACTGGATAACCTCGTATATATTCCTCACTCAATACTGAAAGAATTCATAAACTTCAAGAAAAAATTAGAATAGTACCCTGATTTTAGTTGAATACCTAAATTCTATTACATCAGGTCTGCAAAGCCATGTAATACACTCCGTGGGTATTAGCTGCTACAAGTTTGTTTTTCAGTATTTAGCTCAACCACAGTCATAAAATAGAAATAATGTGGAAGAAAAACCTGGACCATAAATTCAATTAGTCACTGTGTTAAAGATACACATTTGATTTTAGAATCCATTTTAAGGATAAATAAAACAATCTTCTGAGGCATGGAGAAATATATTCTCACTGATACCCTTGACCTGATGATTGCTTTTCAGTGAAACAGCATTGCAGGCAGGGACACTGGGTGAGGATCAGAACTAATTTGTTACTAGCTATGTTATTAGCAAGCACTGCGATCTTGGATACCTCATTTAACCTCTTTGGGACTTTTCAATCCCCTATAAAATGTGGAAATTAAGTTATCTCTGGGGTCCCTCATAGTGCTTACATTTTTGAAACGTGGGAAAAATCATGTTTTATTTTCTTCTTCTTTCCCTTTCTTTCTTCCTTCATTACTGTCCTGTCTTGATTATTTTCCTCCTTTCATAAATATTTATCAATCCCCAACTATGTGCAATGATCTGTGTCAAACATTATGCTTCCAAATAGCAACCACCACGACGATAATAATAAGCTGTCTCCAGTGAACATATAATCAAGGACTGGAGTGAAATTAATTCAGAAATAATTATTTTATAAAGCAACAAATAAGCCATATTTGGAGAAGAAAGGACTATTCTTTCCCCCATTGAATATCTTGGCACCCTTGTCAAAAAATCAGTTGGCCATAGAAGTATGGGTTTATTTCTGTACTCTCCAATTCTATTCCATTTGTGTATATATTTGTTGCGTGCCAGTACCATGCTGTCTCTATTACCATTACTTTGAAGTAAGTTTTCAAATCAGAAGTGTGAGTGCTTCTAGTTTGTTCTTTTTCAAGATCGTTTTGACTATTTCAGGTCCCTTGCAATTCCATATGAATTTTAGAATCAGCTTGTCAATTTCTAGGAAGTCAATGGGATTCTGATAGGGATTTTGTTGCAACTGTAGATCAGTTTGGGGGGATATTGTCTTTTTAACAATGCATAACAGTGCTTCTGATCCATGGACATGCGATGTTTTCCCATTTATTTAGATCTTCCTTAATTTATTTCAACAATGTTTTGTAGTTTTCATACTGTAAGCTTTGAACTTCTTTTGCTAAGTTTATTCCTAAGCGTCTTATGTGTCTTTGATGCTACTGTAAATGGGGTTGTTTTCTTAATTTCATTATAAAATTGTCTGTGATTCTTAATTCTGTACTTGTATACTTACCTAAGTATGCATCTTATTTCCCCATACTAATCTATATCTTACGGGCCATTTATGTTTGATTCATCTTTGTATCTCACAGAATGCTCAGTACAGAACCTTGCACATACTTAGTTTTTTACAGAAATAATAATATGAATCGCAATAATATATGATAAATAATATATGAACTGTAAATCAACACTATAAGTTAATGAGAACCAGAACTTGTTTCAAATAGGCTAGGAAGTCTTTTTTCTTGAAGATCTGTTTCTTTGGAAATTTGTTATGAATCAAATGTCACATAGTTTTCTGATATCCAATATGAACTAGTTTTGGATGTTGTACAATATCATTTTTTCATAAAAAATTGTTTTGGCTAAACATAACTCATATGATTGGATGATACAACTTTTAGTCACCAAAACAGAGGCTGGGTAAAAATATAAAGGCTGCCAGAGATGGCCAAATACTTTCTAGGAATGACTCAGTCTAATTACAGGAACATAAAGTACTGTTCATAAGATCTAATGACTAATAGGTTATAATTGGCTTTTACAATTTTCAATATCTTTAGCTCCATCTCTATTTCTATTCTAGGAGCCCTCACAGATTCAGCTTCTGCCTTTGCATAGATAGCTCTCAAATACCCTCAAGTGTACATATCTTTCACAAACTTTAGAACTGGTTAATTGAAATATCAATTAGAAAATCTCTACCCAGATGTCCTGTGGCACGTCATGCATAAAGGAGGACTATCATCACTTTTAGCCTGTTTCTGTTTCTACATTCTCTGTCTTAGATAACAGCATTTGCATGGCCCAGTCATTCAATCCTGAAAGCCTGGAATTATCCCTGACACTCTCACTCCTTCATCTCATCCATCACTAAATCCTATAGATTAGTATAATTCCTTAACACCTGTGTAAGTCATTCACTCCATTGACTTCCACTACCATAGCGTCACATATCTCTGGCCTTCAGTAGGTCCCTGGCTCATCTCCCTGCCTCCAGGACGCATCTGTCTTCTTTGCTGGCACTGAGCTATCATTCCAAAACCTAAATCTGATTCTCTCTCTCCTTTTCAAAAACTCTTTAATACTTTAAAGTCTCTTCTCAAGTGCCTATCAGACATTGATCTTGCATTTGATTGGTTTGTTAACAGTGGTGGCCAAGAATATAAATGATCAAATTCTAGTCCAATATTACTTTAAAAATATGTCTAAATATATTATTGTTAAATACCTGTAATTAACAGAGAAAAGATGATGTAAATTGACTAAAATAAAAATTAAATTAGTTCTTCATTATAATCGTTATGCTAGAAGATAAAAGACATTTCCTGTGTATATAATTTAGCATTATGACTGAATCAGTTGCAATTTAACAAGAGAAGTTATCTTTTAAGAGGCAAGTCTTTTTGGTCTATTAATGACTTTTTTCAGTTATAAGAATGAAATAAAAATACACCAATTAAAAGAGACTGAGTGGGTAAAAGAAAAAATAAGACCCAGCTATATGTTTGCTACAAGAAACCCACTTTAAATATAAAGACACACTTAGATTAAAAATAAAAAGATGGGGGATGATACACCATGTTAACACTAATCAAAAGAAAGCTGGAATAGCTATATTCATTTCAGACAAAGTAACTATCGGGGATAGAGAAAGGCATAATAAAGGAGTCAATTCTCCAAGAGGACATAACGATGCTTAAGGTGTTTGTGCCTAACACCAGCTTTGGAGACCTCAACACCCTTCTATCAGTAATCTGCATATTCAGTAGGCATAAAAATCAGTAAGGATATAGTTAAAATAAAAAGCACTATAAAGTAACAGGACCTAATTGACATTTATAAAATACTTCATCCAACAACAGCACAATACACATTTTCTTCAAGCTCACATGGAATATTCACCAAAGTTGAACACATTCTGGGTCATAAAACACACCTTAACAAATTTTTTAAAACTAGAAATCATGCAAACGATATTCTCAGATTAAAACATAATTAAAATGGAAATCAATAACAGAAAGATATATGGAAAAATCTCAAAATGTTTGGAGATTAAACAACACACTTTTAGATAACATGTGGATGAAAGAAGAAGTCTTAAGAGAAATTTTAAAATATTTTAAATTAAATGAAAAGAAAATACACATTAACAAAATCTGTGGGACACATTGAAAGCAGTACTTAGAGCATTGAATGCATACATTAGAAAAAAAGACGAATATAAGTCAATAATCTAAGCTTCCATATTAGGAAAATAGAAAAGAGAGAGCAAATTAAAACTAAATTAATCAGAAGCAAAGAAATAACAAAAATTAGAGAAGAAATTGAAAACAAGATATTAATAGAGAAAATCAGTGAAACTAACATCTCGTTCTTTGGAAAGATCAATAAAATTGGTAAACCTCTCTCTAGCCAGGCTAACCTAGAAAATGAAAAAACAGACACAAATTACTAATATTAGAAATAAAAGACCATCTCTACTAATCTCATGGGTATTAACAGGATAACAAAGGAATATTATTGTGATGGTTAATTTTATGTGTCAACTTGGCTAGGCTATGCTAACCAGTTGTTTGGTCAAACACTAGTCTAAATGTTACTGTGAAGGTATTTTGTAGATGTCATTAACATTTAAATCAATAGACTATTAGAAAAACAGGTTATCCTTCATGATGTGGTGGTCCTCGTTTGTTATGGACTGAATATTTGTGTTCTCCCAAAATTCATATATTGAGACCCTAACCTCCAATTTGATGATATTTGGAGGTGAGGACTTTGTGAGGTAATTAGTGTTAGATGAGGTAATGAGGGTGGAGCCCCCCGATGGGATTAGTGCCCTTATAAGAAGAGGAGGGAACACCAGAGCTTCCTCTTTCCATCATGTGAGTACACAGGAGAAGATGATCCTCTACAAGACAGGAAGACGATTCCCACCAGGAACCAAGGTAACTGGCGCCTTGGTCTTGGACTCTCCAGCCTCCAGAACTGTGAGAAATAAATGTCTGTTGGTTAAGCCCCCCAGTTTATGGTATTTTGTTGTAGAAACCTGAGTAGACAAAGACATCATTCAATCATTTGAAGGCTGTCAGAGAAAAGACTGAATTCCCCTAAGGAAGAAGGAATTCTGCCTCCAGACTGCCTTCAGACTCAAGACTACAATGTCACCTTCTGTGGGCTTCCAGCCTACCAGCCTACCCTGCAGAGTTTGAACTTGCCAGCCTCCACAATCACAGGAGCCAATTCCTTAGGATAAACCTCTCTCTGTTTATATGTAAGTTATATGTGTGTATTTATATATATCCTGTTGGTTCTATTTCTCTTGAGAACCTTAACTAATACAATTGGGAACAAGTCTGTGTCCACAAATTCAATAATTTAGATGAATGGACCAATTCCTTAAAAGACACAAATGACCAAAACTCACACAAGAAGAAATAGATGATCTGGTTAGGCCTATATTTATTACAGAAGTTGAATCAACAATTAATAACTTTTGAAAACACAAAATGCCAGGTCCAGATGGTTTTACTAGTGAATTCTACCAAACATTTAAGGAAGAAAGCATACCAATTCTCTACAAACTCTTCCAAAAATAGAAACAGAAGGAATACTAACTCATTCTATGAGGCCAGCATAACTCTAACTCCAAAACCTGACAATGACATTATAAGAAGGAAAGCTCTAGGCGAGTATTTCTGTGAACATAAATGGAAAAAATCCTCAATAAAATATTAGCAAATTAAATGCAACAATGTATTAAAATAATTATACATCATAAATAAGTGGGATTTATTCAGGCATGCAACGTTGGTCCAACATTTGAAAAACAATTAATGTGACTTATTACATCAACAGGCTAAAGTAGAAAAATCATATTATATCAATAGATACAGGAAAAGGATTTGACAAAACCCAACAGGGATTCATTATAAACACTGTCTGCAAAGTAGGAATAGAGAGTAATTTATGCAAACTGATAACATTCAGTTATAAAAAGCCTACAGCTGACATCATACTTACTGGTGAGAAACTAGAGGCTTTCCCTTAAGATCAAGCAAAAGTTAATGATGGAGGGGGCTGGCCCCATGGCTGAGTGGTTAAGTTCGCGCGCTCCGCTGCAGGCAGCCCAGTGTTTCGTTGGTTCGAGTCCTGGGAGCACACATGGCACTGCTCATCAAACCACGCTGAGGCAGTGTCCCACATGCCACAACTAGATGGACCCACAACAAAGAATATACAACTATGTACCGGGGGGCTTTGGGGAGAAAAAGGAAAAAAAAAATAAAAATAAAATCTTTAAAAAAAAAAAAAAGTTAATGATGGAGCCTCTCACCACTCCTATTCAACATCATTTGGGAAGTCCTAGCTAATCCAATAAGACAAGAAAAGGAAATAAAAGATATACAGAAGAAATAAAGCAGTTTCTGTTTACAGATGATGACTGTCTTCATAGAAAATACAGAAGAATCAACAAAAGGACTCCTGGAATAAATAAGCTATTATAGCAAGGTTGCAGGATACAAGGCTAATATACAAAAGACAATTGCTTTTCATCATATCAGTAATGAGCAATCAGCATTTCAAATTAAAAATACAATGCCATTGACATTAACATTAAAAAAATTAAATACTTAGGTATAAAATCTTCTAACCAAATACATACAGTATCTATAGAAGGAAAACTATAAACTCTGATGGAAGAAATCAAAGAAGAGCTAAATAAATGGAGAGATATTCCATGTACATGGATAGGAAGACTCAATATTGTTAAGATGGCAATTCTTTCTGACTTGATAAGTTTAATTCCCATCAAAATCCAGCAGGTTATTCTGTGTCTATCAACAACCTGAATCTAAAGTGTATGTGAAATGTCAAAAGACCGAGAACAGCCAACACAATATGGAAAAGGAAAACAAAGTCAGAGTATTGATACTACCCAAATTCAAGACTTATTATAAAGCTAGAGTAATCAAAATGGTGTGATATTGGTGAAAGAATAGACAATCCAATAGAACAGAATAGAGAGCCCAGAAGAGACCAACGTTAATGTAGTCAACTGATTTTGACAAAGGGAGAAAAGATAGTCTTTTAAACACATAGTGCTGAAACAACAGGACATCCACACACACAAAAACAGACCTCATACCTTTTACGAAAATTGACTCAAAAATGGATTATAGGTATAAATGCAAAACACAAAACTTTAAAAATCATAGAAAATAACATAGGAAAAAAAGCTAGATAACTTTGGATTTGATGATAACTTTCTAGATACAACAGCCTATGGTATAATCCATGAAAGAAAAAAATGAAGTTGAACTTGATTAAAATTAAAACTCTTGAGAAAGACACTGTTAAGAGACAAGCCACAGACTGGGAGAAAATATTTGCGAGAGACTTATAAAGGACTTGTATTCAAAATATCCAAAGAACTGTTAAAACAACAATAACAAAAGAAAGAATCCAATAAAAAAGGGGCAAAATACCTGAACAGACACCTTGCCAAATAAGATATATGCATAGCAAATAAACATATGAAAAGATGCTCAAGATCATATGTGATTAGGGAATTGTAAATCAAAACGAGATAGCACGACATATCTAATGAATGCCTAAAATCTAAAACACTCACACGCCAAATACTGGCAAGGATGTGGAGCAAAGTGCTCTCATTCATTGCCATTGGGAATGCCAAATGGCACAGCCACTTCAGAAGACAGTTTGGCAGTTTCTTACGAAGTTAAACATAGGCATACCATACAATCATGCTGCTACGTATTTACCCAAATGAGTTGACAACTAATGTCTGCACTAAAACTGCCATGCTAGTGTTCATGGAGGCTTTATTTATTCAAAATTGCCAAAAATGGAAGTAACTAAGACATCCTTCAGCAGGTGAATGGATAAACAAAATGCGGTACATTCATTCTGTGGAATATAATCAATGATAAAAAGAAATGAGCTATAATGGCTGGCCCTGTGGCCTAGTGTTTAAGTTCGGTGCACTCCACTTTGGTGGCCTGGGTTTGGTTCCAGGACGTGGACCTATGCCATTTGTTGGCGGCCATGCTGTGGCAGTGACCCATACACAAAACAGAGGGAGATTAGCACAGATGTTAGCTCAGGGCAAATCTTCCTCAGCAAAAGAAAAACAAAACAAAACAAAAGAAATGAGCTGTCCAGCCACGAAAGGACATAGTGGTAGCTTAAATGCATATTGTGTGAAAGAATCCATTCTTAAAGGGCTACATACTATATGATTTTAACTATATGATATTCTAGAAATGGCAAAACTATGGAGTGAAAAGATTAGCGTTTGCCAGAGTTTGGGGAGGGAGGGAGAAAGGAATGAATAGGTGGTGCACAGGGTAATTTTAGAGCAGTGAAACTATTCCATATGACACTGTAATGGTGGATACATGACATACATTTGTCAAAACCCAAAGAACTTTACAGCACAAAGAGTGAATCCTAATGTAAACTGTGAGCATAAGTGAATAATAATGTGACAATATTGATTCATGGATTGTGACAAAGGTACCACTGTAACGCAAGACATTAATAATAGGGGAAACCGTGGACGGAGGGGACAGGATATATGTGAACTCTCTGTCCTTTTTTGTAGCTTTTCTGTAAACCTAAAACTGTTTTGAAAAATAAAGTCTATTCTTAAAAAAGTAAAATAAAATTAATTAATTAATTACTTAAAAAATAAGACTAGCAGTGCTTATATTATGGCTACATAAATTCTCCAAATCCAACATCCTTTGGTATGCACAATGGAAATAATTACATTTCCATAGATAGTTTCCTGGGCAGAATGAGATTAAGAACCCAACCTCTTATTTTTTGAGGTCCCATGATATTAGACTCTTTATGAAAGACTGAATTGTTCCTGACTGATATCCACTGACAGGGGGAATTCATCAGGACAGAACGGAATCTTGACTCGTCCCCTGGACTCAACACCAGATTCACGGTATTTGTTGGGGAAAGTTTACTCTGGAGGACAGTGTCAGGATTGGCACCACTTTCAGATCCGAGTACCCTGCTATTGCAAATCTCTTTGGAAACAATGCTGGGCATATAAGTATGAATTAAAGAATTATAAATTTGGGACCTCAGGCCTTTGTACTGTTGGGACCTGTACAGATGTCAGGACGAGCAAGGATATCAGACTCTGTTGCACTGGTTTTCTGTCTTGATACCTTGTAGCTGCAACAGAAATCAAAAACAGAAAGAAAAAGCATAAGCTAAAAGCTGTGGATGGATCAGATAGCCCTGTTTTCTCTACATGGCCATGTGGAAGGAAACCTGGGCTGTTTGCGTTTAGAAAGATGGGTTATTTCAGCATTCAAAGTTTACAAAGGGCGGCTGAGGTCCTCTGAAAGTTTGGGTGTGTGTGACTAGTGATATTGTCATTCAATCAGTCATTTTTCGATCATATGAAAATACAATGGAAAACTTGAAGATTGATAAAATGTAGTTCTTGCACTAGGAACAAGTAAATAAAAAGCAGTAAATACTAAGTGAGTGGATG
This sequence comes from Equus przewalskii, assembly GCF_037783145.1. Lineage (NCBI taxonomy): Eukaryota > Metazoa > Chordata > Mammalia > Perissodactyla > Equidae > Equus > Equus przewalskii. The sequence goes on from NC_091838.1 coordinate 8,614,596, forward strand.
GAGTTCACAAAGCCAAGTTCCCGAAAAGAGTAATGGGACTGAAATGGCTCCCAGCAGCTGGAGAGAGAAAGAAGAGGCCTTTCTGAGTAGGGGCAATGAGATGAATGCTAGAGCCACATCATGACTACAAAGTCTGTCCCAGTGACAGAGGAATTCCCTTTTTATAGGTGCCTATTATTGTAAAGACTTGGCTTACTCATATCTGGCCAGGCTTCTATAAATCAGTGCATTTTATCTTTGAGGATAATGGTGCTTCTAATACTCCCATGCTTTAATAGCTATTTCGTGAGAATTACTGTCTTGGTAATTTTTAAATTTTTGAAGCCAGATCTATGTCAGTATTAGATCTGGCAATAGTGTCAGTTTTATAGAATCTGGACTCTTTAGCACGTGCATTTAAAGGTTTCTCAGCCGGATAACCAGCCAAGATGTTGTAGACATTGCAGATCACATAATAATCACTTGTGTGCTTCAGCAGTTTCCTATTAACAGAGATTATTTATGCAAGTTACTAATTCACTGACCATCACTGGTGGTGAAGACCATGAGGTTAGAAATGTAGTTTGTAGAGATAAACGGTTACTGTGCACCATGAAGACCACATATATGTTCTAATCTGACCATGAGTGATTTATAATGAACCTATTTATGTCATGACCCAGTGGACCCCATGTGAATATTCAGCCTGAATCTGCCACTTACTAGCTATGTGACATTGGATAAATTACTTCATCTTTTTATACTTTAGTTTCCTTATTTCTAAAATGGGGATAAATTTAGTACCCACATTTCATGAGGTTATTATAAGAATTAAGTGAATTAATATATGTAAAGCTGATGAAACAATGCCTGGAATTTGGTAAGCAGTCAACAAACGATGCCTCATAATATTATTCATGTTAGAAATAGTATGTCTGCAACAACGCCTTCCACATTTCCTATTTCACATCCTTAAGCACAGAAGCAAATAAAAACCTGTGATATTTTTAAATGGCTAGAAGTTGTTAGATTTACGAGACTGAAATTCTACTAAAATTCAAATGTACGCATGATGATTTCACATTTATAGAACTTAGAAATGGGTCGTTGATAATTGTGGTTTTCAAATTTTTCTTTATCCATGAAATTTTTTTCAAATGAATTCTATACAGAACTCCAATGAGGCCCCAAGCCATGACTCTTCTGCATTATATTATGACCATTTCCAAGTAGCCCCTGAGTCATCCTGTGGAAATCCCAGGATTACACAGAACGCAGGGTGTGGAAACCATTGCTCAAGTTCAGCACGTTCATTTTACAGCTGCGGAAATTCAAAGAGAGGCTACAGCACGTCAGCACAGTGCTCGAGTTAGAGAACTGGTCTGGAAATGAAAATGTTTGGGTCAGAGTCCTAGCTTTGCCGCTTTGACTTTGAGACTTTGGACAAGTCAATTAATTGCTGTAGGGTCTCACTTTTCTAATTCATAAAATCAGAATTTTTGCTTGCCTAATCTTTGAGGTCTATTACTGCTGAAAAATTATTTAATGCCTATAGTGGAAATATTCAGATGCAGATATCCACACCCTGTTTCATGTTCTTTCCATTACACTGATGTAGGATCACAGTCTATTTAGAAAAAGCAGACAATGGATGCTCAGTATGAAACTTTTATGTATATCTTTTATAACACTCCTATGCACTTAGAGTACGTAAGCGTAACTTATGACCTGTGGCACTATACCAACTATAGGTGGATATGACGCCAGGTTTCAATAATTATTCAGTGCCTATATTTGACATGGACATTGATATTTAGTGAAATCTGCCAATTGTTGAATCATACAGTTCCTGGAACACCATTTCTTATCCCCAAGCTTGATTAACACAAATCAGTAAAACACAAGTTTGTATCTAGGGTGTGTGGTAACACTGGAAAGACATCCCTTGAATAGAAAATATATATTCACCTCAAGAAAAGGCATCCAACGCGTATACAATTTTCCGCAAGATAAAGAATGGGTTTAACAACTAGGATTTATTCATTACCCTCTTTTGGGGTCCTCCTTTGTTCTGTATTCGTAACATATAAGTAATTCTAATGAATTTTGCTGGTTGTTTGATTTTTCTTGAATTGAGCCTCATCAAGGAAATTCTACAGAGGTATTTTCATAAGTGGAAACTGATAATTACAGGTTTTCTTACCTAACTCTTCTTCCTAAAATCATTTTAGGGGCACTTTCATGTATTATTTTGAAACATCATATTTGATCGTATAGTCATTTTCAATGTTATTTTTAGATTGGTGTCCTTTGCTTTTATTCCTAGCATGTTTTACACAGTGAATGACCATCGGTATTAATTGTTAAAGCATTTAACTTTCTATTTATGCTATTGTTTATGTACTATGGAGACATACAATATGAAACATTGCTGTTTTATATGTGTAAGTTAAATGAGAAGGAAGGTGACAATAAACGTCATTAGAACTGTTTTGCATGGGCTGCTCCTGGTCATAGAAAGGACTGGAGAATTAACAAATCACACTTTGGTAGGCTCAGAGCTTTGATTAATCAACATACAGTTATTATTGACCTTAGAATTTCAGCATAAAATACAGTAGGAAACACATTTTGGCTATTAAATTACTCTATTAAATATCTTCTGTTTCTTGAATGTCAGAGCATAATTAATATATATTAGTTGTTGTAACAATGAATAAATGGTAAAGCCAAAAAATTTGTGCTCCTCTTTCCACCCACCTTATTAACCTAACAAAGTTGGGCAGTAGGTGAAGGGAAGGCCAGAAATACAGGATTCGATAAGGATCTGCTGTCTGGTCTTTGCATGTACTCGATATCTGTTATCTTCCCCAAACCTGTGCATCGAGGATGAATTCTCAGAAATAGAGAAATCCAAAATCTTAGACAGGGCAAATATAGTTGAGTGCACAAATATTTGTATGTACTTTTTTTGTTAGAAAACGTAGAATGTGATTATAAGTTTGGAGTTGATTAACTCACCATTTGTTTCACAGTGACTATTCTAAACTAAAGAATACCTGTTTACATAGTAGCTGTCTCCAAATTGGAGTCAGTTCCTTTATTTAGCTGGACTTACCCTGGTTGTACATTTCCAGTGAGACAAAATTCTAACAAACAGCCTTCTGATTCTTCTGTATTTTTCACATAATTTATATTTGCCTCCTTACACTGTATTTTTCCCATAATTTACATCTAGCCACCACCTAATTTGCTTCTCCACGCAAAGCAGATAAGCATCACAGTCAGCAGTACAGTATGACTGCGTCCCCAACATGAAAATCATCGTAAGGCAGAGCTGAAATCATGGCTCTTCCCTGCCCAACAGTTTTCTGTGGTTTACCACTGATTGTCTGTTGAATGCAGGACTAATACCTTATCTGGTGTTCCGGAAGCATAATCTACTCCCAGTCTGCATTTCTAGCCTAATTACCACTTTACATTGCCCTTACACTCCCTCAACCATAACCAAACCAGACTACTTACTATTTCCCAAATGAGCCCCACATTTTTGTACCATAGTGCCTTTGCTCTGTGTTCTCCCCTTCTGGAATTTATTACTTCTCTTGTTTTCCACCCCAGATATTCACAAATTAAAATTTAAGTAGCCTTTAAGGTCAAGCTCAGGTTATACTTCATTCATAAGACCAGTCAAAAGTAATCTTCCTTTTATAGCATTTTATCTTGACTACTATTAAGGCAGTTATCGCTCTATAGTTTATGCATAAAATGTGAATATGCATATACATCCAATAATTTTTTTAAGTAGACACATAAATGAATGAATAAGCAAACAAAAAAGATTATAAGCTATGTCATGCACACAGGGTTCAGGATTTAGAAAACAATATATTTGCTTGGCTTTTTCTCTAGAACTTATATTCTCAACTCTCCTGTTAAACTTTGTGGATTGAAAATTTTTACTCAAGTTCACATTACTTAGATGGGAAACTTGGGGTAGCAGAAAAAGCATGGTCTTAGTAACTGGGCAAACCTGTGTTTTTGTGCTAGCTCTGACTATCATTTGTTTTCTCACTTTGTGAATCTGCTTTATCTGGGACTATAGAGTGTAATGGTGATGGTGATTGTTGTTGTGTTGGGTATTGTTTACACCATCAATCCTCCCAGGAAGAGGTCATTCCTAGGATAGGAAATGTGACACAGTTTTTTTTGTTTTGTTTTTACTGGAGGAGGAACTCCCTCCTCTCTTTAGGGCTAGAAATGAGTTGCTCTAAAAATCTCAGTTAAGAGAGAAGTAGAGCCGTTCTCATGCTAAGGGTGAGCTTCCCCTGACCATGTGAAGGTGGGGCAGGAGCAAGCACAGACTTAATATTGGCAGAAGTAGCTGCACGAGAAGGGTGGCTGTTTTTAGAGCAGCCAGAATCCAGGGTATCGCTTATGAAATCCTCCAGGCTGAAGAAGGTATATGCATTAGTACGCTTTTACTTACAAGTAGTACAAAACTGAACATAGACGAACTTAAACATTAAAGAGTATTTATTGGCTTATATAACTGAAAAGTCCAGCAGTTGAGTGCTTTCATCTGTGGCTTAGTCAGAACTTCAGCTTTACAATTCTTTTCACGCTGCATTTCTCCAGGTGTCTTCAGCTTCATGCCGTCCTGCCAGTACTAACCAGAGTTTTTAGCATCTTTCAGATCCAGGAGAATGAGTATTCTCTTCCCTGTAACTAATGAGCCAAGGTCCTAGCTGTACTCTGATTGCATTACTATGAAACAATCCTTATGCCAGTGGAACACCAAGGCCCTGATTTCTTTAGACCTTGGTTATTTGACCAGTTGCTCTGGCGGGGGAGATGGGATAACCCTTATTGACTTAGTATCTAAGTCTCAGACGATCAAAGCCCAACCCAGAGGCGGGAGTGAGATTACGTTCCATAAAAAAAACACATGAGTGCTAAATAATGAAGAGGGGAAGAATAGATAAGATATGGAAAGAAAACCACAATGTCCATTACAATAGGAGTGTTTGGAGTTCCAACAGTTAAGAAAATGCTTTGGACATAATAAGGGTTATGATCCCTCCCCACAACTGGAGTGAGACCATCAGTGGTTGTCACTAGAGAATCTGCTTTACCCAGGAAAGTGGTGATTTCATGAAAGTCATCATCTCTAGAGGCAGATCTTGACAGCAAGTTGAGGAGACCAAATGGAAGAACTTGAGTTTATTACAGAGCACACATTAGATAATAGCACGGGGCATTTCAGAAACAACATGGTACTTTGAGAGGAGTTAATTTCCATCAGTAAGGAGTTAAAGGTTTATATTATATTAATGTGTGTATAAGAAAGAAGAGTGACTTTATGTGTAATCATTGCATGGACACACATGTAAAGGTCTCCCTAAGAGAAAAGGCAAGGACCTTATATAACTAGACATATTATCTTCCTACCCATCGCTCTTTCTCTTTCCTTCCCTCTCTTTTTCTCTCTCTATTTCACACACAAACATATATGCATATACATACCTATTAGTCTGTATATATGTGCATTTATATAATTAAGAGAAGGTAATTGATACCATAGACAGAGTCCAGAGAGCTAATCTATGAATAACAAATGATTCTGGTGAAAAAATAACAAATGAAATAGAAGCAAAAATTCCAGAATTGTAGAGAGATCTATTTCCGTATTTAAAAAAATATATATAGAGTCTGTTGATTATTAGCAAACAATAAAACGAGACAAACAAAAGGATGTATGAAGGAGAAACTTTTCAAGTAAGCATCCTTCTTGGAAGAATAAGGAGGAAGGGTTTCCAATAAAGGAAAATAAGATTAGGCTACCCTCCAATTTTTCTGTCAAGATTTGTGATAACAAGAGCATGAGTCCACAATCCTAGACCTAGGCAAATTTTATTCAATGTGCAAAGGAAAATAATGATGCCTAGAGCTCAGTAAGGATACAACTTCCTTATCTAAAACCATAACAACAAAAACCTGACTCTAAGATTAGTCTAGGCAAGCAAGATATCAATACATATCAATGATAGAGACATGATCATATAAAATGACTACTGTTAAATACTGAACTATTTAGTGATGTCTAGGTAGTTATTGTAAATACAGAAACACAACGATAACATGTTTCACCTAAAAACTAATAATATACAAAGCACATGGATACAGAAGGATTGAGAGAAAGTAAAAACAATGATAAACCCCTTGTCTGATATTGAATAACCAATAGATATGTTTACTAGTTAAATTGAGAGAGAATATAATTGTAATTTGTTTTTTGGAAAACAGTTCTAAAAGAACTTTCTTTTATATACCAAAATGACAAAACAAATGAAAAGGAGAATTAAAAAATAGTAATGAATATCTGACAATAAATATGAATTATTTTAAACTCTGAAATTAAGACTAATTGTAAAAATACATTATATGGATACAGTACATGCGAGATACACCTGAAATAAAACATAGAAAATGTTTTTAAATTCCTAATATAAAATATACAAACTGATCATTAAAAGACAAACAACCTAAGAAAGTGCATAAGAACAGGCTACTCATAGGAAAGGAAATGCACATTGTCAATTAAAGTGAAATGATGCTCATCCTCTAGGAGTTATGGAAATGCAAATTCGAGTTACAACGAGGCACAAATTCTCACATATCAGGACTGATAAAAATGTTAAAGTCTGATGACATCTGGCAAGGATGTGACAAATGGGCTCCCTCATTTGCTACTGGAAGCATGAATGATTTTTAAAATCAGTATGCCATTTTCTTCAGCAAATCTCAATTATTGGAACCAATTCTACAGAAATGCAAGCATTAATACAAAAGGAGATAATATATGCATACAAATATATATATACGTATTTTTTGTAAGAGCAAATATCGACTTGATTGTTCATCAATAAGAGAAGTGTTGAATAAACTGTCAAGTACACTTAATGTGGAATATTATGCAGTTGTGAAAAAAATGTTCTAGATGTGTTTGACCTAGAATCATGGCCATGATATAAAGTGAAAATAATACAAAACAGGTTGAAGAGTAATGTATATGCTATCATCCAATTTTTTTTAAAAAATTGAAAATGAAAAAATACCTTCATAAGCCCTATATATGCATGTATATGTGTGAATTTTGTGTGCTTGTATGCACATTACACATATGTGTAGGTTTTTTCAGCAAGAAAGATAGTCTTATCAAATTGCTAATATTAATCACCTCAAATGTGTGATTCTAGTGGGGGCAGTGGAGAGAAATTGAAAAGTTTTCATCATACATCTCAGTATTGTTTGAATAATGACAAGCAAGCAATATATTTGACAGAAAAATATTTTTTATGTTCAAAATAACTAAAAGAATAAAAAGATGGGAAAACTATATCGTGCAAATCAAAATCAAAGTAGTCTAATACAAATAGAGTGACCAAATAATTTATTGCTCAAAATAGAACACTTTTAAGGATGCAAGAGGAAGCTATCCAAACAGGTTGCCATTCTGCCATAATCCAGAATGGTCCCAGAAAACTGGGATGTGTGGTCACCCTACAAATAAAATATAATTCAAAAGTAATACTAACGAGAACAAAGAAGAAGATTTGATTTTAATGAAAAGGTATTGTAAACAGCAAAGAGACTCTATTCACAACCTTTTTATACCATACAAAACATGGCAATACTAGAGCAAAAATTCTTAGAATTACACTCATCTTCTCATTCCTTTCTATCTGGGAGAAAGAGATTTATCTTCCTGCATTCTAAAACTAACTTTAAAAATATTCTTGACACTTTATTCCACATGGCCGCCTCTTTGACTAGATTTTGACTTAATTAGTTGTCCATTCTTCTTCTTGAAACATTGGCCTACCTCTCTGTACTGAAAAGTTCCCATTGTATGACAAATATGTCACATAATTATTCCAAAAGAAGTGAGTTACAGCATTGCAGTTATGCAAAAGGGTTCTAGAATCAGATGGCCTGGGCATAAAGTCTTGATTCTGCTGTCCAGTAACTGTGACTTTGGGCAAATTACTCTATCTCCTTATGCCTCAGTTTCTTGGAAGAAACTGTATATTATATCCCAGTGTAATAAAGGGAGAATAGTACTGAACTCAAAGGATCCTTGAGAGAACAGGAAAAATATGTAGGTAAGTTTTGTGTCTTGTACAGAAATACACGCTCAAAGCTGTAATTGAAAGCTCCATAAGAATACTTTCTCATCCTCGGAGTCCAGTGCCTAAAAGCACACCTGGATCTTTTAACTTATTAAGTGAATATTCGTTAAGTTTAAAAAGTCAACTTTTACCATCATGACTGAGATACCACTCTCTCTTTCGCTCTTTTCTCTCCTCTTTCCATAAACTTTCTTCCTGCTACCTCAGTCCTCAATTCAATTAAAATTGTTCCCACCGCATGCAATCTACAGACTGATTGCTGCCTGAGGGGGCAAGGACCAATCTCTGTCTTTTAATTGGTATATTCAGATTATTGACATTTAAAGTGGTTATTGATATAGTTAGATTAATAGCTACCATTTTTTTTTTTACCGTTTTTGTTTGTTCTTTATTTCTATTTTTGTCTTCCACACTTTTTTTGCCTTTTGTGTTTTTGACATTTTATATGATTCCATTTTCTCTCCTCTCGTAGCATAGCAATTATACGGTTTTTACTTTTATTGGTGGTTGCCCCATGATTTGCTATATATATTTACAACTAATGCAAGCCCACTTTCAAATAACACTAGACCACTTCACGGGTAGTACAAGTACCTTAAAATAAAAACACATTCCTAATTCCCTCCTTCTCCCCTCACGTTCCTTGTATAATTGCTTTCATTTATTTCGCTTATATATGTATGCATTATATATATATATAAAATTGAAGGTATTGTTGCTAATATTATTTTGAATGAGCTGTTAGATTAAGAAAGTTTTTATTGTATCTTCATTTATTCATTCTCTTAAGCTCTTCCTTTCTTTATGTAGATCTGAGTTTCTGATCTATATCATTTTCCTTCTCTCTAAAGAACTTTTTTTTGACATTCCTTTCAAGGCAGGTCTACTGCCAATAAATTCAATTTTTGTTTGTCTGAGAAACTCTTTACTTTTTCCCTTTCGAAAGATAACTTCCCAGGGTATAATAAATTCTAGGTCGGTGGTTTGCTTCTCTCAACACTTTGAACAGTTCACTTCACTCTCTTCTTGCTTGCAAGGTTTCTGAGGAAAACTTGGATGTAATTCTTATCTTTGCTCCTCTATAAGTAAGGTTCCCCTCCCATCATGGCTTCTTTCAAGACTTTTCCTTTATCTTTGATTTTCTAAAGTTTGCATATGATATGCCTAGGTAGAGGATTTGGGCATTTACCCTGCTTGGTGTTCTGTGATGTTCCTGGTTCTGTGGTTTAGTGTTTGGCATTAATTTGGGGAAAGTTCTCAGTCAATGTTGCTTCACATATTGCTTCTATTCCTTTCTCTCTTTCTTCTCCTTCTGATATTCCCACCATGTATATGTTACACATTTTGTAGTTGTCCACAATTCTTAGGTGTTGTATTCTGGTTCCCCCTCCCTTTTTTTTTTTTTCTCTTTTTAGTTCTGGAAGTTTCCATTGTCATATCCTCAAGTTTTTCCTTGAGGATGTCTAATAAAGACCCATTATTCTATTACAATAGTGATTTTTATCTCTAGCATTTTTTATTGTTTTTTAGAATTTTCATCTCTCTTCTTAGGTTGTCTATTTTCTTGCATGTTGTCTACTTTTCCCATTAAAACCCTTAGCATCTTAATCATAGTTTTTAAAAATTCCCTGTCTTATTATTCCAACACCTCTGCCGTATCTGACTCTGGTTCTGGTGCTTGCTCTGTCTCTTCAGGTTGTGTTTTTTGCCTTGTAATTTTTCGTTGAAATCTGGACATGATGTACTGGGTAAAAGGATCAGTGGTAAGCAGACTTTTAGTGATGCGGCAGTAAACTGTGAGGAGAAGGGAAGCACATTATAGCCCTATGATTAGGTCTCAGTCTTTTGATGAGTCTGTGCCCCTGGACTGTAGACTTTACCAGTGACTCTCAGAACCTCCATCTCTTAGGCGAGACAGGATGGCTAGAGGGGGCTAGGGTTGGTTGTTTCTCTCCCTCCAAATAAGTTAGGCTCTGGTAAAACCCCAGCCGGTTAGGTTCTGGTTTACTGTTTCTCATGAGGGCAGGCCTTGTTAAGAACATAATGCTCTGATGTAGTTCAAAATGGTTCCTTTTCCCTTCACCCTGCCAAAAGCATGAAAGGATTTTTTTCAAATATTCACTGTGAGGACCTCATAGAATTCCTGCAGGTAGAATTCAGAAAAGTGTGGGGCCCCCCAGTGATAGAGTGTCCTTGGAGTTTTTAACTCTCGGACTTGTCCACTCTGAGCCTCCAGCAATTCATCAATTGCAGTTCAGGTTTTTCTACTCCAGCACTGGTTTCCATGGAGATTTCTGCTCCTGTAAATTGTGATTATTTGTGTCCACCTGTCTGTCTCTCCGACATTTGGGGCAGCAGTTTGCCCTGTGACCTCACTTCTCTGACAGATATAAGAAGAGTTGCTGATTCTTCAGTTTGTTCAGCTTTTTACTTGTTATGATGGAGTGGCGACTTCTGAGCTCCTTATATGCCAGACTGCAACCCAGAAGTCTTCCAAACAACTCTATTTTCATATTACTATTTCTTTGGTTTATATAGTATTTAATTAAGTGATCTAATTAAATAATAAGTGTAACTTAGTGTTAAGGAATTGACTTAGAAAATATGCCACTCAAATCATGAGAACAAAAATACTTGAGTATATCAGAAGCCAGACTACTAGTTGGGAGTGTTCAGGGCACTGTGGGTACTAGTCAATATGTTTAGATGGATAGAGAGTACTGATCAACCCAGCAAGTCAGTTAAATGGAGATCAATTAAGAGAGCTTCTCCCACATATGTTCATGTGTGTGCATATGCATATACATTTGAATAATATGCTTCCACATATCTGTTTGATGTTTTTATTATAAGCAAAATATTACCTCAAAACAAGTATCATAATATCTGCTTGATTTTATTTTCTATCATTACATTTTTACCATCTATTATCAGCCTCTTTTTCTACTTTCATTTTGTTTTGTTTATGTGGATAAATTTTGTGCAAGACTCAGCTTACCTGACCTTTTAGTTGGCATTTTACACTATGGACCACCACCTCCTTAAGACAGTCTATTCCACTGTTTTTCTTTCTAACTCTCTGGCTCCCCTATGTATGTGTCTATTTAACATCTGTTCTTGGATCTCTCAACATCAACTCAAACTTCCTCCGTTTAAAACCAAACACGTCATTTACTCACTCCACTTCTTCTACTATTTCCCATCTCAGTAAATGGCAACACCGTATGCTCTGTTGCACACATCAGAAAACCCAGGAATCATCCTTGGATGTCAATCTCTCTTAACATTAATTTTTAAATCCTGTTAAATTTGTTTCTTAAATATTTCTCAAATCTATTCACCTATCTCTACATTCTTTCCCACTATGAAGTCCAAGAAACCATTACCTCAAGCATAATAGCCCCCCCAAAATTCAAGCATATGCTTTCTTGAACCCTTCCACCATGTTGCTATTAATATGATCTTTGAAAAAGGTGTTTAGTCCTTCATCATTGCTTTTAAGATCAAGACAAAGCTCTTTAACATGTTCTTCAGCCTCTGAATAATTTTGTCTTTTCCATCCTCTCTGGTTTCGTGTGAAACCAGTGATTTCTCTTGCTTTCTCAGCTATATACCTGCTTTCCCTTGCTCTGTTTTTTCCAGGAGCGTACCTGCCATTGTTCCCTCCCACTTAAATGCAGCCATACATGCTATTTTCTACATCTTGAATCCTCCTCTATTTCCGCTTTCTCTAGTTCACTCATGCTTTAGATCTCAGTTGAAGTGTTCTTTTCTCAGGGAAGTCTTCACTGAAGTTCCCAAATAAAATCCTTCTTGTATAGGCTTTCATGGCACATGGTAGATGCTCAATAAGTATTTGATTGAAGAATAAACGAATGACTTTTCATTTAAACTAGGAATCAGCTACCAGTTCATACTATAATCTGCTAAGCTACCTGACACATGGCAAAATTTGTAGCAGTTGAAATAAGATTCCAAGAACAATATATGCCTTTTCAAATTTCATACAGAGTACAGATTTCACTAAAACTAAGTCTCACTTTTTAAAAGGTCCTCCAAATGAGTCTTTATGTAATACAAAGGCTTTGGGCCATGGATGGGTTGTGATAGTGATGATCAGAAATGAAGAATCTTTCTGGAAGGACCAAGTTCATTTTCAAAGAATGGCAAGACATGAGACTGAATCTTTCTTTTCTATGTCAAAACCCCAATCCTTAGAACCAGACCTATGAAATGAATAGAAGAATAGAAACAGTAATCAGTTATGTCATTGCTGACTAGAATCATTTACCAGCAATAATTAGACATTAGTTCAATTAGAGCTAATGTTACCATGAAAATTCACTGTGAGCCTTACTGACCTTCTCTCTTGAAGGAAAAACCATAAAAAAATTAAAGGAACTATTCTAAAGGACAGAGAATATAGCAATTGGGTAAGAATGTGTTCTGAGGCAAAATACTTGAACTGAAGGTGCTGGCCGCCCCAGTTCATTACCCTTGCCCCTTTCCACTTTATTTTTGGACAATTAATTAATCCAAAAAGCAACAGTTCTGTATCAGTCAGCTTTTACTTCATAACAAACAGCCACAAAGGCATACAACAATATGCATTTGTTGCAGATTCGTGTTTATGCAAGTTGGTTGGGGTCGATTGTCTCCATATGTTTCATTCTAGGTCTCTGGATGGAGGAGCAGTTGTGTAGTCATTTTAACATATGTCTACAAATTCTTTGACACTCCTGCTTTCAAGAGGTGGAGCTTAATTCCCTTCCCCTTGAGTGTGGACTGGAATTAGTGATTCACTCTGAACCAAGAGAATAAGATGGAAGTGGCTGTGTGTGACTTCCAAGACTAGGTCATAAAAGGCATTGTGGCCTCCTCCTTGTTCTTTTGAATTGCATGCTAGGGGGGAGGCCAGCCATCTTGTAAAACACTCAAGTAAGTCTATGAAGATGCCCCTGTGATGAGAACCTGAGGCCTCTTGCCAATAGCTGTGTGAATGAGGCATCCTGAAAGTGGATCAATCCTCTAGTCCTAGTCAAGCCTGAGGTGACTACAGACATGGCCAGCATCTTGACTGCAGCATCATAGAAGATGCTGAGCAGAAGTACCCAGTTAATCTCCCAAATCCCTGACCCAAAGAAACTGTACAATAATAAACGTTTGTTTTAGGCCACCAAGTTTTGTGATAATTTATTATGCAGTAATAGATAATGAACGCAAGCTGCTACCAGAGGCTTGAAAGACAAGAGTGCAAGGGGCCAAGCTTAGTTGTGGAAGTACTTTTCAAGCCTCTGCTCTTGCCCAACCTGCTAATATCTGCCACCCAAAGCTAAGTCTTCTGGTCAAATTCAACATCAGTGGGCAGAGAAATACTTCTCTATAGTATGCTGAATTAAGGCCACTCAAAGATATTAGGTTCTAATGCCTGGAAATTTATAAGGAAACGGACTCTTTGCAGATGTGATTATGTAAAGGATTTGGACATGGTGATATTATTCTGGGTTATCCAGATGGACCCTAAATGCCACCACAGTGTCCTTATATGAAAAGGCAGGGAGGACTTGACACACACACACAGAAGAAAGTAAGGTGAAGGTGGAGGCAGACACTGGAGCTATGTGGCCACAATCCAAGGAACTCCAAGGAATGCTGGCAGCCACCAGATGACAGAAGAGGCACACACAGATTCTTCACTAGAGTCTTGAGCTGACACCTTGATTTGGGACTTGCGGTCCCCAGAACTGTGAAAGCATAAACTTCTGTTGTTTCAAGCCACCAAGTTTTTGGTACCTTTGGTTACAGCCCTGGGAAACTAATAACTCCTCCCATGGGGTAGGGGTTGAATATTGGCTGAACAATAATCTAATATATTTTAGCATCCTCCCAAAAAATCATCAGAAAATCAGAAAGGAAACACTATGTATTGATACTACCAAAATAAATTAACAAATGAATGAACAAATAAATAGTCAAATGAATACATACATAAGAAAAATGAAGAATTCAGATCACAGGTTAATTATCCACGAAAGCAGTAGAAAATGCCAAAATTCTTCTTCTTAACATTCTCTAAGAAACCAAAGTAAAAAGAGCTAAAAATAATACAGTATCAGAGAAGAGATAATAGAAGGAATGAAAGCGAGCTGTCTAGATTTAGGGGGAAAAATGGAGAATAAAATAAAATGCAGAAATGAGTGCCCCATTAGAACAGGCACATGGAAGACATGGTGGAGAAAAGCCACATAAAATGAAATTTTAAAAAATCAAAGATAAATATATAAAAGCAAATCAAAACTACAATGAGGTATCACCTCACTCCAGTCAGAATGGCTATAATTAACAAGACAGGAAACAACAAATGTTGGAGAGGGTGTGGAGAGAAGGGAACCCTTGTTCACTGCTGGTGGCAGTGCAAACTGGTGCAGCCACTATGGAAAGCAGTTTGGAGTATCCTCAGAAAATTAAGGATAGATCTACCATATGATCCAGCTATTCCACTGCTGGGTATTTATCCAAAGAACTTGAAAACACAAAGGCATAAAGATACTTGCACCCCTATGTTCATTGCGGCATTATACACAATAGCCAAGACTTGGAAGCAACCTAGGTGCCCATCAAGGGACGAATGGATAAAGAAGATGTGGTATTTATACACGATGGACTACTACTCAGCCATAAGAAAAGATGAAATCAAGCCATTTGTGACAACATGGATGGAACTTGAGGGTATTATGCTGAGTGAAATACGTCAGAGGGAGAAAGTCAAATACCATATGATCTCACTCATAAGTAGAAGATAAAAACGACCAAAAAAACCCCAAAATACATAGCATTGGAGATTGGACTGGTGGTTACCATTGGGGAAGGGGGCAGGGGGGAGGGCAAAAGGGGTGATTAGGGTCACATGTGAGGGGATGCACTATAATTAGTGTTCGAAATATGATGTACATCCGAAAAAAATAAAACAAAATAAAGAAAAAAAAAAGAAAGAAAAAGTGAAATAGAAAATCTATTAGTGTTTTTGAAGAAGAGACCATTACAAATGCAATAGAAAAAAATTAAAAGATAGAAGAAAACTATGCTGAAATGAAAGAAGATGTAAATTTACAAGTTGAAAGGGCATTATGTATTTTAGGAACAGCTTATAAACATAATGTTTAATATTGGAAAATATTGCAGTTCCAAGTCTATGCGATCTTGGCTTTTTTTCTCGTTATTTTCCATATTCATAATAAATATGAAGAAATCTTCAAAGATTTCAAGATGCCTATAAGAAACTGCTATTGGTAGAGTAAGTCTACTATTTAAGTCAAAAGATGGGTACATAAGGTTCTTTCCAACTCCCTGCTTCTATAAATCTTAATCTGAGCCATCCTTCTCATAGGGCTTGAATGAAAAGAATTTCAGAAAGCAACTGTAATTGGCATTCATGTACACTTATGTTAAATTGATTCATAAAATGCACTCAAGTCAACTAGTCAATAATAAATGTGCCTTTTATAGGAGTCAACCCTGTAAGTGTATAATAACATCTTTATATACTGTAATAAACATTTGGCAAACAAGTCTCTGGTATAACATTACCTTTCTGTATTTGCCAAAAATGAGTTTTGTTAAATACTTGGAGCAACAGTTTAACGAATACAGCTTTTCAGATATTCATGTGTCACGCAATTTGTTAAAATGCTCCAAGAAATGGGTACTAATTCTGTGGCATGTTTTCATACCATATTTTTGGTAAATTGGAAAATACCATACAGATTAGCTGCAGAGTTGTCATTTTTTTTTTTGAAGGATGGCATGGCAAAAAATAAATGCATATTTTATCAAAGAGAAATGTATGTATGATTTATTATCCCTCTTGGGGTTAAATGGAAGTCAATAGGAAAATTCTTTAATAGGCAAATATTAGTTCTCCATGATTTTTCGGGAATGTGTATAATGTGGCAACATGAGGATACTTACAGAAAATATATCTGTTTGCACTTGAGATATTTGCAGTATGACTGGGGTGGTTGACACTAACAAATTTCCTGTTTACAAAAGCATACTTTTCCAAAGATAAGAAATGATGTAGGGGCCGGCTCCGTGGCCCAGTGGTTAAGTTCGCGCACTCTGCTGTGGCGGCCCAGGGTTCGGATCCTGGGCACAGACATGGCACTGCTTGTCAGGCCACGTTGAGGCAGTGTCCCACATCCCACAACTAGAAAGGACATGCGACTAAGATATACAACTGTGTACAGGGGAGGTTTGGGGAGATAAAGCAGAAAACAAAAAAAAAGATTGGCAACAGTTGTTAGCCCAGGTGCCAATCTTTAAAGAAAAAAAAAAGAAAAAGAAAAAAAAAAAGAAATAATGTAAATTTTCCAAGGGATGCAGCATCCACCCTTTATATAAAACAGCACAAGAAACTGGGACTGTGTTTTCTTATCCTTGTTTCCCCATAGGGCTTGACAGAGGACTTTGCACATTGGCCCGTAGTAAGTGTTGAATGGTTAAGTGAATGTTTACGTGTTCAGACACTAATTCCTGCAGGTAAAAAGGGTAGTGTGTACATTTAAAGTCAGGATAAACCCAGAGACCATTTATGCTTTTCACAGGTGACAAGAGTAATGCACACTTTTCTGAGAGGCAGATGAAGATTAGAAGCCCATGACTAAATGCCACCATTACTCCACTTTTTATCCTGTTTCTTTGGTGACAACATATAGGCTAAATTACTTGAAGTCCTTCTAGAAGTTCTGATAGCATGGAACTGCTAGGATGCTGGACAGAGCTAGTCTAACCCTGTGCATAAGAGAGTCCACATCCTAATATGTCAACTAAGTTCTCGATTCAGGTAATCCCCACCTTCTAATACTGCGTTCCTTAGAAATGAAAAATGAGCACGTACCAGTTTGCCTTCCCGCTCCTACATCACAATACACACACATTCAATCCCATTGTTTCTCTGCAAAATTCCACCTCAAATGTCCCAGACAAACTGGATGGCTAACAATACTGTAGAATGAATTTCAGCTTTACCTTCACCGTCAATAGGTTTTCCCTTCTTTCTGATGTAAATTCCCTTTGTTGCTGTTTGAGAGTAGCAGGAAATTGGACCAAATAACCTCTTAAATGCTTCTCAACTTCATGATTTCAAAACTTATAGGATTTTGTCTATATAGTGTCACTTCTAAAATAGGTACTTTTATTTTCCCAGATGAGCCAGAGTCTCTCAGTGATTTCTGTGGTTAAATTATGGAGTCTGGGGGGAGCTCTAAATATGTGAGGGTTTGCATATATATTTGTTTACGATTCAATTATAGAAAGCTATTCTTCATGCCTAGTCAGCTGAGCCAGGCTAAACTTATTTTCCTTAAAATGTACATATGAATACCAAGTATTATAACATTGTTATTTTTATAATTACTACATACTAGAAAAGTCCCCAGTTTAACATATTATTTTATATTATTTATTACAGGACAGCATGATAGAAATTGATAGCAATTGCCTGAATAATGAATCTAACTTTTTTAAAAAACATTCATGTGATGATAATAAGGTAATGATAATTATTTGGAGTCTAAATGTCATTCGAGCTTGATTTCATAGAGGCATAGTTTTTTTTTTGTATCTCTGTTAGATAATTATATTGATTATATCAATAACATATTCCTTTGGTTCTAGTCAGACAATTCCCACTGATCCATTAAGTTATACTATGGTCTTCATTTATGCTTTTATTTTATAAATAGCCCTATGCTTATTTGACAAATACTCTTTTCTATTTTAGCGTTTCATTTTCCATTTTGAAAATACCAGAAGAACTGCTGAATTTAAAGACACATATCTCTTATTTCTGAAATTTTTTGGCAGAAAAATTGCTTGCTAGAGTGACTGCTTGCACACACAAACATAAGTCATGGGCATAATTTATTTGTAGGCATTTTGAAATTTTTTCTTCCAATATTTTCTTATCTTCAAACCACTACCACTTCTAGTTGGCATAATATTACAATTTACAAAACTTCCAGTAAACGTTTGTGTCATTTCTTTCTACAGAAACTAGTATGCTATTCAATAGTCTTTTTTAAACTTACAATAGCTGAGTTAACTTTTTTTTTAATGTCCTACCTTAAATATCAGAAAAACTTGTTTTAGGTGAATATGGCCCCTTATTTTCTTATTGCCAGCTATTCATCCATAGCTCAAAAGGTGCGAAGTAGTAACAAAGAGAAAAACCACACATACCTTCTGTTATGTTGTTTCCAAAAATACTCTCCTTTGGCTATCTTGTTTAAAATGGAATAAACTTGTCATATATTCACCCTTAAGCAATAAGATCACACACATATAATGGAGAAAAGAGACTTTAAAAAGTCAGATAATTATTAAGCCAATTCTAGGCATGTCAAGCTGTCACCTGGAAGCTAGACAGTTTCAGTCTAGTTACCTGTCAGTCATGTGATTAACTGGAATAGAAAGCTGGGGTGGAGGTGGGGCATTATTTACAATACAGCTCTGGCTTTAGGCTCCTTAAGAAAGTTTATCATTTCTTAATATTTTATTTGAACCACCGCCCTTCTGATTGTTTTTCTGTAATAGGAACCTCTGTTTTTAAATCGTGCTGCTCGCAAGATGAGGCAATTTCTTAAAATGAATATCAGTGAGGATTTCAATCTCCACTTAGCAAGAGTTTCACAGGGCACATTAAAGCTGTTGAACTGCACCACCAAGGTAAGCTGAGGACTGTTTACTTCGAATGAAAATGTAAACTACTCTCGTGAATAGCATCCTATCATTCTCTAATAGTCATACCCGTTGTCACAGCATTTTAAGAGCTTATGATACTTAAAGTGAGATGCATTTACTCAACTCTAGAGGAGGAAGGCCTCAGGTTTGAAAGTACCGACTCATCTCTTGGCTGGGCCAAATAGTTTAGGAAAAGCGAGTAAATATAAATGAATGCATATTTCATTGTCATAAGAACTTTCAAGGAGGCTAGTGTGATAAGTTGGGTGGAAAATGGTAAATTTTTATGTCTAAAACAATAATTTTAATTCATAGATGCACACATTTATAAGAACTCATAGCCAATAAAACAGCTAATCAAACATATTTAACAAACATCTTTCTGTGTTAAAACTGGGCATATATATGTCCAACAATTTTCTACTTTTTTGCTTCAATAATTTTCAAAAATATAGGGCTAATTTTCCCTATTTCTCTGCTAGCAGATATGAAATATAAACAACAAAATAAAATTTGGAAGATATTATCTTGAGACTAGACAAAGTTTTTTCATCTGCAAAATGGAGAAAAATATAGCATCTACATTATAGGATGTTGAAAAAGTTAAATGGCATAATTCATGTTAAGTGCTTAGTACTAGAAAGGTTCAATAAATGTTATATCATTATTATTACTGTTACCCCCCTTCAGAAATTTTACCAGCTGCCACACAAAGCCAAAAGGTTTCTTATGATTTTTTAAGAGAATTTTTTTAAATTTTTATGATACAAAAAGGGTTGTGTGTTTTTATTTTTTAAATACCAATTGTTGCCCACAGAAGGTAAAATGGTAAGATGGTAAGATTGTCTTTCAGCCCTACTGACAGTGATGAAAGTAGAGATGATATAAATTGGGCCACTTTATCCATCATTATGTTATCTACTTGATAAGCTGGTCTCCTCTCGGTGTCCTGGATTTGCCAAGCTTATTTCCAATTTGGTCCCTTATTTAAGTCCCTTATATGGAACTTCTACTGTTCTCTTTTCTATAAATCTGGTCTATCCTGTTCTATGCATCCTTCAAGGCTAAGCTCAAGATTCATAAAGAATTCATGCTCCAGCCTACCAGCTCTTAATTCTTAGTTATAGTGATTTCAAAGTACTGTCTAATGCAGGAATGGCAGATAGATTTCATGGTGCTTACACATCCAACTGCTTAGTAGTGACTGTTGGAAACACTATGTTGGGTATAAGCCTCAAGTCAGGGCTCAACTGAAAAGATCACAGAACAAACTAGTGATATTACCTCTTGGCCTTGGAATGGGTAAGGGTTTTAGGTATGCTCTACATTTGCAATTCCTCCTCTCATGTGCTGAGATTTGCATGGATCACCATGTTCCAAAGCCGACTAATGGTAGAGAAAGAAAATATACAAATAATTTAAATCTTGAAATTAAATAAAATTATGTTGGGGACCAGCCCAGTGGCATAGTGGTTAAGTTTGGGCTCTCCGCTTCAGCAGCATGGGGTTCATGGGTTCGGATCCTGGGCACAGACCTACACACTGCTCATCAAGCCATGCTGTGGAGGCATCCCACATACAAAATAGAGGAAGATTGGCACAGATGTTAGCTCAGGGCGAATCTTCCTCACACACACACACAAACACAAAATTATGTTAAAAAATTAACCAACCTCATACAGTCCACCTTTTTCTTGAAATGATAAGGCAAGATGTTAAAGACGGTCAGCTATATTACATTTTCTTCATGAGTCAAGCATGCTACAAGCTTTCACTGTTGCTCATTTCATTGTGCTTCTGATGGGTAAAGCTTAGTAAAATTTATGGTCAGAATTTAACAATTTAATGCTAACTTTATTTTCATGTTGATTAAAATTCTGGTTTTGTCTCTGCTAGTATACCCTTATATGTTAGTTTTTTATACCTCATAGCCATTAACACAGTTCTGGGCATACCTGCAAAATTATGGATCCAGAGTATTCACAAGACTCACTTCCTTTGCTGCTTCCCTTTCCCCGATATTCTGTTTCTAAATGAAATTAGTATTCTGCCCCACTAACAAAGAAGAATTTAAAGTAGATTCTCCAAGAGCTTAGATGGGCTGAGAGTAATATGAAAATTAGCAATCACATTATTGGGAGGAGCAGTAAAGGATTAATATTCAATATTGTAAATGTGACTTTGTTTTTAAGGGTAAAGGAAGAAAACCACCTTCTCTAGGTGAAGCCCAACCCACTAAGAATTTGGTGAGAGTGACTGTATAATTTTCTTTCTTTACCAGCTTTTTACTCAACTTAATTCTTTAATGTTTCTCTTTGAATTATTTTCTTCTTTATGGTTGATTTTGAAAATATTCATTATAATGTTAATAAAAGGAGAAGGGAGATATCCCCTAGAAAGTGGATCGCTTGGAACTAAATTCTTAAAAGACGCTACTTTAAAATAAAAACAGCTAGGGAAAGTATCAGAGCATTGATTTTTTTTTGCAAAAGCAACAAAATTAAAACACTGATAATTGATAATAGACAAAAGACATGAATAAACTATTTATAGTAGAGAAAATAAACTAGAAACCAAGTAGATGAAGAAAAAAGCCATCCTTGTTAGTAAAGAAATACAAATTAAAAATGAGAACCCCTTTTATACCTATTTTACTAGTGTAGAGTGTACAATGTATACTATATATGTATAGTAGTATGTGAATATTCTGTATTTATAAATTTATACACATACATTATTGCACAAAATTATATAGCAATATAGAAAATATTTATGAATGAAAAAGCCACAATATTTAATTAAATCTTATTAAATATTAAAATGCTATAAATATTAATTAGGATGGGACAAGGGAAAATGAAGACACCTGTTTCATGAGGATGACGGGTTCTTCTTTCACATTTCCATTATTATTATAATGTTATTTGACCGATATATATATGGCAGCATGGAAATCCTTACTCCTCTTAGAGAAGCAGGGTGAGTTTGCAACCTTGGGATGCAGGAAACCTTTATTCCACCTAAAGTGGAAGAGTTGAAATGAATAAATGAACAACATGTATTGAGGGCTTCTGGCTAAGAAAATTTGGAAAAAATGTTTATAAAAGGGAGATAACCTCTGTATTCCCAGAGCTAAAATCATGGTTCTTTGTTTTTGTCTTTTTAATAAATGTTCAATCTTGGTCAGGAAAAGTCATGAAATTTTCTCATCTACGTATTTCAAATCTGCTTTGTCACATCAACTTCAATTTGTCTTGTTTAATGATATCCTGGGACCCTCATTAAAGAGAATATGAGAAATTCGTCTTCATATTTATCTTTGAAATCTGTTGTCTAATCTTTTAAGTGTATTATATAAAGGCTATGTGTTAGTGTTACTAAATATATAACTAAAAGAGATCCAAATTTGTGATTACACTAAAAACAAGATAGACGAGCTCAAGACCCAGTCATTATATTTTCTTGACATGTGACTGTGGCAGCTTATTTATCCTCTTTGCAGCTCAGTTTCCTCATCTGTGAAAGGAGGTAAAGTCATGAATTTCATAGTTATTAAGCAGATAACATGAAATAATGTATGTAAAGCATTGAGCATATCTGATGTAGAAAACACCCGATAATTGGTTGCTATCTAAATGAAGAATTACCCTACTCTGTTGTATTCCCACTGCCCAGGGGCTCACAGGACTATAACTGAGTATAGGCAGAGGTACTCCCTTCTCTGGCTATTCCACGTGAGGAATCTCTGTCTCCACTCTCTGGCGGTTGTACAGATAGCCCTTTTTAGGATTTCCCCTCAGGCACTGAAAACTAGCTTATGAGGCAGGCGTCTTTCATACTCTAGCAAAGACCAGAGTGTTGGGGTGGAGCTTAGGGCACAAGGTCCAATCGGGTAGATCCTTATTAATCATCTTCGCCAAAATACTCCAAATATTTTCAGTGTTAACTATTCCTTGCACAAAAAATACATTTTTTCCATATTAAAAAAACTCAGTTGAGTAATGTACAAATATCTTTCCTACAAAAGTTTAAAAAGCATTGTTATGTCCACTGTTGCAGTGGTGAAAATGGCAGCCACCTGACAGAGCTCTCTAATTTATCCTAAATCTTAAATCACAAAACTGAATTGCCTACACATCAATTATCCCAATTATAGTTAGAAACTGTAGTTTAAAAAAATATTATGGGGGCCGGCCTGGTGGCACAGCAGTAAGTTCGTGCACTCTGCTTCAGCGGTGGCCTGGGGTTCGCCGGCCCGGATCTCAGGCACAGACCAACACACTGCTTGTCAAGCCATGCTGTGGCAGGCATCCCACATACAAAATAGAGGAAGATGGGCACAGATGCTACTCCGCAAAAAAACAGGAGGATTGGGGGTGGATGTTATCTCAGGGCCAATATTCCTCAAAAAAATATATACATATTATGCAAGATTCTTCTTTTTCATTACATCAAATTTTCATTATAACCTAACATGATAGAAATTAAAGATTGAATATTTTTAAATGTGTGTTTTTATAAAAATGTGAACTTAAAACTTCTTTTACATATTTCTCTAGGAAGAGAATAAATCTTTAAAGGAACAGAAAAAACAGAATGACTTGTGTTTCCTAAAGATACTACTACAAAAGATAAAAACTTGTTGGAATAAAATTTTGAGGGACGCTAAAGAACACTGAAAAATATGGAGTGGCAACATAAAAACAGATAAACTTCAGTTGTATCCTCCAAGAATCTATCTGCTCATGCAATTTTTCAGGGTAGAATGCCTTCTAGAGGTTACTGAATGCATCCTGGTAAAAACGGATTAGAGCAATTGAGAAATCCATACTGTAATACTAGAAGATGGGTGTAAACAATGGAAACAATGCTGCGATCAACAACTATTCCATATATGTGCGGACATATACCAATCGGTATTAATTCTGTGCTGATTTTTGTAAGACTATCCATGTAAGATGTTACTTGCGACAGCACTTTTTAAACCTGTTTAAAAAGTTCAGAAGATATATAAAATCTATGAAGTATATAAAGGTTACAAGAATTAAAAATTAACATTGCTTTATTATCAAAATAACTTTACGGCCCACTATGCATCAGTGTACCGCAACGAGACTGGAAATTGTCTTCTGTGCTGGAAATCTCAGAATTAACAGTGAGAAATGGATAATGCCCATGAGAACAAGAGTCATATAGCTTACAGAAGGAGCAGCATAAAGGAGTCCAAGATACTTAAGAGAGATATCAAGAGATGTAATTCACATGAATGTATAACGCAGTGCCTACAATAAATGGTATAGCAAATGTTTTAAAATGAAAATAAAGAATAATTTCGCAAAACAGAAAGTCAGCTGTTCTAAGGATGCTAAACAGTAGTACTGAGTTACTTTTGTCATTTATGTATAATAAAACTTGTCTAAATGAGTTTGCAATTCGGTAAGTATATTTTTAAGAGAATAATATATGTTGGCCTTTTAATTAATGAAATGTGTATATTTAATTTTGACACTATTATCTGTATATAAAAATATTTTCATATAGTATTACAAACAAATCGCTTATTTTGGATAACCTTTCTTCTCTTATAATAAATGACTATGTATTAACACTGTCAGATTCACTTAATGGATCTCAACAAGACTTTCAAGATTTTTAATCTTCCATCACTATTTGATCTCTCACTTTCATTGAATAAATGACCTTTAATACCTTATTACCAAGAACGTGCATGAGACCAGAACCCTAAAACTGTGTAAGAACAGGAACACTAATTCACTTTCTGTGTTAAATTTTAGTCTTTTACAAGAAGCTTTTGTATATACCAGGCCCAGTTTAGAAAGATCTGCCGACAGTCTTCACTTACTTTTAAAGGGAAATGAAAACACTATTCTAGCGAGGCGAGAGTCCTCAAACAGCCATGAGTTTGCAGTTTGCTGAACTCACATCCTTCAGGCTCCTTCACAGCTCACTCCCACCTGGCTTTACTTGACCTACAGATGATGCTCAGGAGCCACCCTCCATGTGTGGTGGTAAGACCTTCCTCTCGGTTCATGTCTGTCTGTCCACCTTTTTCTCACTCTCCCCACCTCTTATGGACTTTCAGATAGCTGTATAGAATTGTACAGACAATTGTATAGAATTCAGACTGCCTCATTAATGAGGCTTTGAGTCAAATATGTTTTCTGTTTGGTTTTCATTATAACTCCAGACAAGGGAGTTGACTAACACTTTTTAGGAGCAAATGATTCTTCGCCAAGCCCTTTGTTTCTTCACATGAACTTTCTCCGAGTTGGTTGTGCTTCCTTCTGCCATAAAACACGGTCAACTCTGTGGTACACCTCTGCTCTGATGATCTGGTGCTGTTGGTAAACCATCAGCTATAGAAATGAGAAAATCTTCAGTTTCTAAAGGTAAACTCTTTAAACTGTGCTTGAAAGTATTTCCTTGAAGCCTATCCTAAAACACTCCTAACACTGTTGGAAAAAAATGTAGAGATTGTGGCAAAATAAGGAGCGATATTTTAAAATGCTTGTTAAAAGTTATTAAAATTGGGGCTGGCCCCGTGGCCGAGTGGTTAAGTTCGCGCGCTCCGCTGCAGGCGGCCCAGTGTTTCGTTGGTTCGAATCCTGGGCGTGGACATGGCACTGCTCATCAAACCACGCTGAGGCAGCGTCCCACATACCACAACTAGAGGAACCCACAACAAGAAATATACAACTGTGTACTGGGGGGCTTTGGGGAGAAAAAGGAAAAAATAAAATCTTTAAAAAAAAAAGTTATTAAAATTTTCTCCCTTGGTTTTTATCATTTGTTTAAGATACATTTGAATTTTAGAGAAAATTCACACTCAAAAAAGTTTACTCAACATACACTGTGTGTCAAATGTTTGGAAAAAAAATACCAGGCAATTATAGTTGTATTTCTCTTCTTCCCTTCCTAGCCATTAGCAAGGTAAGTAGAGACAAGGCAGGCTGGTTAATAATGATCTTGAATACAATGTTTTTATTATTTCTACTCCCCAATTAGAGACTTGTTTTATCTCAATAAGCATTTTCTTTCAAATGTGTATGTGGATGCTTTAAATCAGCGTTTTCTAAAGTTTGTTCCAAGAAACCCCAATCCTTATTGATGATGCTACAAAAAAAAAAAAAAAAAAAAAGCAAGCAAGCAAAAGAGCGAGGATTCTGAGTTCTGAGGTCAGATAAGTTTTCTCTTGGAGATTTGCAATTCATGTAAGTATATTAAAAGCTCTAAATTCATATAGCTTTTTTTAAAAAAGGTTTAATCCTAATGTAGCATTTCCAAAACTTGACTACATCATTTTTATGTAAAAACCATTAACCTAACACACTTTGGGGAATATTGCTTTATACAAAGGGACTCAGTTAAAAGTCTTTTCAAACAGGCTTTCAAGGAATCTGCTGAAGGAAATACTTCTTTCAGGATTAAGATAGTTCTATTAAAACCAGAAAAGTTTCTTCGCTTTAGGCCATACTTCCATTGACACTCAGTTTAAGAAGGACATTTCATCAAATCTACTGTACATATTTCTCCAGAAACACACATCCTCTACTCTAAGTCAGTCTTCAGGGCACGCTGTCCATGCAGTCTTTATGTCTTTCTGTCTTTATGTTCTTACTGCTTAGAAAGTTCTCCCAAATTCTATCCAGATCCTCTTCAATTGCTATGGCTTCCATGATAACTCTAGATAATGTTAATATTTCTTCCTTTAGTTGCCCATAGTACTTAAATGCCTGTATCATGCATTATTATTTGATCAGATTCATCTTAATATTTTATCTTAAATACAATTAGTATTTAAATAATTTGTTTTCTATTTGCGTTTGTTTAAAATGTTTTCTCTCCCCTGAAAGAATATATGATTTTTTTGTGTTCCCTTCAGCTCCTAATGGGAAAAGCCAGACATATGGTAGTTAATAATAAAGATGAATTGCATTAAACTAGTCTACTAATAAAATTTATTTAAATAATCCAGAAAATACATTTCTACAAAATATAATTTACTGACAGATATGATAGGACCATAGAACACAACTAATTTAAAATAACATGACCCCACAGCTCTGTGTTCTCACAGTCTCCATGGAGCTTTCTTTCATTTCTAAACTTTGTTGTGAAACACCTTTCAGTCTTGATTGTGACCAAATAATAGAATCTGTGGAAATATTATAGGACAAGAGAAACAAAATAGGTAAACACATTGATAATTGCCACTTCCAACAGTTTTTTAATGTCTAAATATCAAAATATATGTATTCACCTAGATTCACAAATTATTTAGTATTTGAGAAATATGCAAAATGGTTAGTTTGGTTTGGGAATAACCTGGGGTTTGTTTTCACTTGTATGTTTTGCATCCTTTCTACATAAAATGGTAAGAAGTGTATTTTTCTGTATAAGATAGAAATTTTCTAAGTGGGAGAAAGGTTAGTGTTCCTTAATACTATTCTAAAAGTGAATTATATTCTATCCATATCTTACATGAAGAAAGTCAAGACAAGTGGCAACATTTACAATTTAGGGCTTGCTGCTCTTGCTGGCTGATTTCTTTCTTTTCCTTCAAGATCCACTCTAAGGGTCCCACCCTTTCTGAAGCCTTTCCACACCGTCCCAGGTGGGGTTGGCGATTCCTTCATTTGAGCCTCCACTGCTCAGCTCAATAAATAACTCAATACCCTACAAAGGCTACCATGGAGGAGATGGGCATGTTTGCCAATTTCCACCTTTGATGCGTATCACAAATTTTCTCCTGTCTGAAATCTGATTTAAATGGGAATATTTTACTTAAAAATTTACTTGGACAGAAACTCAAATTTTTCTGGAAATGGCCCCAATACTATGACAAATAAAAGGAGCTGGGTTTGCAGAGCATCCAATCAGGTGAAGTAAAAACTTTCCAGTAGAACCAGAAAGATCTGCCAGAAAAGTATAAAACAATTGTCTACCCTCTCAGTCCTTGCCTAATATTCCCAGCAGAAAGGAAATGGATTTGTCATACATACGTACACTAATCCATCTTTATGCTTGAGGTGTTACTTTCATTCAGAGTAAATTAGATACTGGGGTTGGGGACTACTATATTCACAGCCAAGTGGGTTTAAAGCAGCAGCTCTAACTTTTGAAAACAGACCACTTAATGGGCAGATGCAACACAAATACAGATAATTAATTCACTCAACAAATATTTATAAAGCATCTATCTCTAATGTGCCCATTCTGGTCCTCGGGGTACAACAAAGTCCCTGCCTTCATGGAGCATATATCCCAGGAGAGGAAACAGTCAACAAGTGAACAAAATTCTTACAGAAAAAAATTCTACGGAAAAGAAAAAAACTGAGATAGATTCACTGGTGGAGAGAGGTGGTATTTTAGAATAGATGATTAAGGAAGATCTTTTTTTTTTTTTGAGGAAGATTAGTCCTGAGCTAACATCTGCTGCCAATCCTCCTCTTTTTGCTGAGGAAGGCTGGCCCTGAGCTAACATCCATGCCCATCTTCCTCTACTTTATATGTGGGATGCCTAACACAGCATGGCCTGCCAAGCAGTGCCATGTCCGCACCCGGGATCTGAACCAGTGAACACCGGGCCGCTGAAGCAGAACGTGCAAACTTAACTACTGCGCCAATGGGCCGGCCCCAGGAAGATCCCTTTGAATAGAAGATACTTGAAAATATTTTATGGGTCTCAAAAATTTCAACATATAACACATAACACATGACTGGTAATATTTACAATTTCATTGAAGGGTTCAAGAGATTTTGCAAGAGATCAAACCAGAATACTTCAGCTATAGTACATGACACTGCCATAGAAATAAATTATGAAATTATCAAATGTTTGAAGCAGTCTGTTGCCTTTAAGTGGTGGTGGTATACAAGCTTTGCTTATCTTGTCATTTTGAAATAATTTCAGATGTACAGAAGAGTTGCAAAGATAGTACAGTGTGTTCCCATTTACCCTTTACCAAGTCCTCTCTAATGCTAACAGCTTACATAACCATGGCACATTTATCCAAACTAAGAAATTAGCATTCTTTGTTGTGGGGGGTGGCTGTGCTGTGCATTGCTGGATGTGCAGCAGCATTGCTGGTCTTTATCCACTAGATACCAGAAGCGTACTCCCTGAAGCAGTGACAAACAAAAATGTCGCCAGATATTGCCAAAATGTCCCAGGGAGACATTTGAAACCACTGTCCTAGAAGGTTTATGTTTTACAGTTAGGTCCATGACTCATTTACTTGTTAATGTAAAATGTGTATATCATGGCTCATTTTTTTACATATGGACATCCAATTGTTTCAGTACCATTTGTTGAAAAGACTATACTTTGTCAACTGAATTGTCTTTCATAAAATTCAGTTGACTATATTTGCGTGGGTCTATTTATAGATGCTCTATTCTGTTCCAATTATATGTCTATCTTTTTCTCCAATACCACATAGACTCAATTACTATAGCTTTATAATATCTAGAAATTGGGTCGAATGAGTCCTCCAATTTTTTCTTTTTCAGAATTGTTTTGGCTATTCTAGTTATTTTGCCTTTCTATATACACTTTATTTTAGAATCAGCTTGTCAAACCACAAAAAGTTTGCTGGAATTTTGATTGAGATTGCATTGAGTCTATAGATTAAATTGGGGACAAGTGACATTTTTACGGTCTATTCCTTGAATTAATGAACACAGTGTATTTCTCTATTTAGATCTCTGAGTTCTTTCATCAGTGTTTTATACTTTTCAGCATACACATTATTTTGTTAGATGTATGCATAACTATTTGTGTGCATCCATGTCCGCACACTATTGTAAATGATATTTTCAAGTTCAAATTCCTACTGGTCATTGTTGGTATACAGGAATGACTAAATTTTGTATATTGTCCTTGTATCCTATGACTTTGCTAGAACTAAACTTATCAGTTCTAGTCTTTTTGTAGGTTCCTTGAGATTTTCAACATAGACAATCATGTCATCTGCAAATAGAGGTCATGTGTTCTTTGAATGTGGAAACTTTTAAAATCTTACTTTTAAAATTCTTAATTTGCCCTCAGCATAGCCCCACCAGCCAAGATTTTGTCAAGTTTTACTTTCTGAGGTTTGTATTATGAAAATAATAGGTATGATGAATTCACCTTTCGAAACTACTCCATTACTCCATCATCAAAATCTGGATGCATGTTTCCTGGGGGTTCATCTCTCCACTGCCATTGAGAATCTTTGCACTAGGTTAATACTAATAGTTATTGATACATTTCTACATAAAACATTTTCACTTCAACTAATTTTCAAATTTGCTAGTTTGAAGACTATTACAAATATAAACAGACAGTTGTTTTCCAGGTATGTCAATCCTTCCCTGACGTGTCCACACCTCCTGTAAGGGATTCTGCAACACCTATGACTTCTGCTAAGTGGCTATGTTGTTTCCCATGAACTCACACCTCTATCCCAACTAATAGGGAGACCGTATCTGGCATCCGCCCCAAGCACAACTAATGAATAGACTGGCTGATTACCTGTGATGTATGACATGTAGCTTGAACAGATGAAGCAAGGTACTCTGTGCCAGGAATTTGAACCAATCCCAAATAAACTTGCCCAAAATGAGTCTGAAATAGGAAGTTGTAAGGTTTAAGTTGGGCAGTGACAAGCTGAAGGAATGGGAGAGCGAAAAAGATACACAGCAGTGAGTGAAGCGGACAGACAGTAGAGCATGGACAGATGGGTTAAGAGAAGCAAGGCGGGGAGGTAGCCTGGTCCTTGGAGCTCCCTCAGGACCTAATGACCTTCCAGTTTTATTCTACACGTATCGTATATTAAACCCCCCTTCTCAAAGTAAATTGGAAGGATCTCTGTCCCTTATATTTGAAGGTTCTACTCAGATTACCTTACATTGATGAATAAGAAAACAGAAGAAAAGACAAGTTTATGAATATTAGGTACTAAAATAAAGAAGTCAGAATTAATCACTAAACTTTACCTCCTTCAGTAAGACTAAGTAGTTGGGTCAGTAACAAATAGGCTTTATTCCTCCTGAGTGGGAGATTAGGGGACTCAATGGCAATCTTGTGAAATGAGGACACTGCTCCTTTTGTGAACTCAGGTGGGGTTGAAAAGTCTGTTTGTTTCAATCTAAATTGTATCGTGTAGTACTTTTCCGAATGTCAAAAGAAATTAATTTGATCAATACATAGAGACACTTTAGCGTGGAAAGGGTGACAACTATCCTTTCTGGCCTTTTATTTCTCACTAATTGAGGAGCCAAAGAACACACATACAGATCGCACGTTCACGCCAGGTCATGTCACCCCCTCCTAAGCCCATCTTACTCTGAGCAACCCAAAACCATCTGAGCGGCCTCTCAAGCGTGCAGTCTGGCTGCTGGTGCCCTGACTTGATTCTCTCATCTGCTCTTCCTTGCTCACACTATTCCAGGGGTCCTGGGCTCCCGCCTCAGTCTTTGCAGTTTTTACCTCTGCATGAAATACTTTTTCCTTTTTTCCACCTGCTCGCTTCAAATGGACTGAACCCTCTCTAACAGAAAGCACTAAACATCAGGGGACAATCCAACGGGCAATCCATGCAGTAAACAGGAAGGCTCAGCAATCGCGGCTCACCCCCTTCCAGGCCTGCGCTCAGACAGCACTTTCTCAGGGAAATCATCCCCGACCACCCTATTTAAAATCGTATCCCACTTCAACTCTCCCTCCTGTCTCCCTCGAACCATGTCGTCCCCACTTAATTTTTCTCCCCAGCACTCGTCACATTCTAATATAAAATACGGTTACTAATTTATCTTCATTTTTTCAATCTTCCTCCACTAGAATGCGTACTTCAAAAGGGCAGGGATTTTTGACAGCTTTGTCCACTGCTCCTGGAATACCGCCTGGCACATAATAGGGATTAAATATTTGATGACCATATAAGATGCACATATATCCAAAATCATGTAATACTACTAAACGATTGATATCATTTACTGAGAGTCTGTTAAGTGTCAGACATCGTGGCCAAGATTTTATATACATTACTAATAATCTTCAAGTTAGCTCTGCCAGGTAGGTATAATTGTACTCACTTAAAGCATATTTCTTAAAATTCAGTTTGTGATTATCTAACGCCTGTGACTGCGATGAGGAAAGGTGTCTTAATTCAATATAGTGAGGATTCCCTGCTGTAGAGTATGGTCGTAAGCACTTCTCCCATTACCACCACCATCATAAAAGGGAAGCTTGAGGTCATACCAAATTTTATCACTGAAGAGTTTTTGAGCACAAATAACAGATCCCAGGCTAAAGTGAAAAGGAATTTATTAAAAGCTACTGGGTAATTCACAGAATCTCTGGGAGAGCTAGATAATCAGGTTTGGTGGCTGTTCAGCCAGAAACAATGCCCAAATTATAATGACAGGCTACTCCAGTGGGGGACAGGCAGCGGAACTACCACCATGGGGAACAGGCCCCATCCTGCAATAAGGGTGCCACGGCTTGACTCTGCCCCTGCTGCCTTCCAAGCTCAGTGTCCCTCCACCATCCTCACTAGAAAACAGATACTGCACAGCATCTGCTGCTTCTCATTGCTTGTTGCTGAATCCAGGTCTGTTCGGTAGCCCCAGGCCACAGGACTGCTCCCTAGCTGTTAGAAATGATGGAAGACTGACTCTGGTTACCACTTTCAGGAAATGGGTTCAATACACAAAACTTACCAAACATAGGAGGATTTCCAAAATATGCTGGCCACAAACATAACAAATGCCCGTTACAAATACTAACAGAATTTACGTTCAAAACAGAGCAAGATAATTTTTCACTACTAGGTATGACTTGGGCAATATTTAATTTCTAGTATTGTTCAATGTTTTCTACTTAAAATATCATAAAGTATCTAAGGCAATGAATGACAAGCTCCTCTCCTCATAGAACACCTTTCTGGTAATGGCATCAGTAAGAGTTACTGACAGAAGAGGGAGAATCATCAGTGTTTACCAAAGGGAGGCCCAGGGGAACACAGCGCCTCACCAGGAGACAGGGACAGTCTAGCACACGTGCTGCTCACTCATACGACATTGTGATATTACGTCTATAGCAAGACATATTGAAAAAGAACACTACTGTGTTAAATTTTCTAATTAATAGTTAATTGAATAGCATGTTTCCAAAGAGAATCACCCTTGAGGAATTAGTGTTTCAAATAAAATTAAAAATTCCTAATGTTTCTGGTGGGGGTTGGTTCAAATGAGTTTTCCCTATAAGGACTGTAAGTTTGGGAAGATTAGTAAAAATAAAAATATATTTTTTTTAAAACTTTCTGGTTCTTAAAGTATTCTTCCTGACTAAAATAACTAGTAGAAGAAAATAAGAAGATAAATTTAAAACCTTTTTAAAGTTTTAAAGATAAGTATAATAGGTAAATATGTGAAAATAGATCTAAATATTTCAAACATATACATATATATTTTTTCCCTCCAGCTCAACAACAGAATGGCAAAATACCTCTTAAATATTTAGACAAGGTTTAATTTTTATTTTATGCTCTATGAAGTAAAAATTCACTGTATTCCCTGGACTCTTCAAATCATAGGTGACAAACAGTTAAAAAGGATGGGGGGACCTATATGAGAATGTCCTTAGAGTGAAATTCAGGAAAAATAATCTTATTAAAATTATAACTGGAGTTGGCAGATATCACTTTCAGCAAAAAAGATATTATAACAACAAATTAGCTTAACTAGATCACAAGGGCTCTCCTCTACGTTCGTAAGCGTTAGAGACCCAGAGGAGGTAGTGATTTTAAATAAACCGTCAGCACATGCAGGTGATTTTGAAAAACATAACCCTCTATTTTTTTAAACATTATAAAAGTAATATATATTCATTTAAAAATTGACAATATAAAAAATATAAAGAAAATACAATAGCGAAAATTCTTCCAGTAGAAATAAGCACAATATACTAAAGAATATATTTCGAGCCTTTTATCTGTGTAAATCCTTACATAATTGGAATCATATTTTATACACATGCACTATTTTAGGCTAGTTTTTTGTCTTAGTAATGAAACATAACCTTGTTATGCCATTAAAAATTATTTGAAAGTGCTTTAACTTACTAAATTGCTTAATTTTTATCACTACAAATAGCACTATTAAACGTGTTCTGCATAAATAGGTCTGTACTTGAGATTACTTCCTCAAGAAGTACACTTAGAAATAAAAGTACTAGGCAACGAGTCATGAATATTTTAAAGGCTTTTAAATTAAATTTAGTCAACTTTTTCAAAAAGTGTTATC
This sequence comes from Equus przewalskii, assembly GCF_037783145.1. NCBI lineage: Eukaryota > Metazoa > Chordata > Mammalia > Perissodactyla > Equidae > Equus > Equus przewalskii. The sequence goes on from NC_091838.1 coordinate 8,648,816, forward strand.
AATTTATGTCTCCGCCATCAGTGGATAAGACATTCATCTTAAAGCCCCGTGGCAGTTTTCAGTTTTATTCTAATTTAAGATTGCAGATTTGACGAATGAAAATCAGCATTTCGTTGTTGAGTTTACTCGCCACTGCTGCGCACTACTGGCAACCTCCCATTGCAAAACTTATTGCTGAAAATTCAGAATAGGCACAGAAACTGAGGTGTTGGGCAGAGAGAGAAAAACGCACAGTGAAGGTGAAGAGTTACATGAGGCAAGACTGAACAGACAGAATTATCAGAACTTTCCTCAGCACGGCTTGTCCTCAGTCCTCAGGACAGTAGAAGCCCTTCCCACTGCACAGCTCCGACGGACCCCAGCACACATCCTGGCCACCGCGACTCGCCTTTTCCCCAGGCGAAGGTAGTGCTGCTCTCGCTCATGTTCTACCAGATTCCTCGTAAGCATCAGGACAGGGGAGGAAAAAAGAAAACGGAATGGTCAGCGGTCTAACTTGCGGTGACGAGAGAGAAGCTCCGTCTTCAACACTTGCGCAGCATTTTGTTAGCACCTTTATAAGAAAGAGAAGTTCCATTAAAACTCGCTCTTCTCCTTGCCCTAAGTTGTAATTGTCTGTTTACATATCAGCTTCTCCAACAAATTACATCAACTTTGGGGCAGGGACTTCAGCACATCTTATTTCTTTTGATTCTTAGCATTTCATGGAATAAAGACCATATAAAGCATCTTTTACATGTTTTTAGCTTTGTGCATCTTCCATTAGTTGGTCTAAGCACGTATTTAGCTCCTATTTAAACAGATGTCATTCTCATATGTTAGATAATGTTAAGTTAGGCTAGATGATTGAAAAAAAATCTTTATCTTAAAGGATATATATTATAAACTGTTGTACAACTAAGATGGAGTATTTTGTTAACAAAATATTCTGAGCTAAATACTAAATAGATCTATCAACTACTACCACACAGGTGCCCTAAATGAGCTGGACTAGGTTTTTAAGAAATCAACATATGGATTATCAAAATCAAAATCAAAACAAACAACAAAAACTGCCTCCCTTATAAATCTCTGTAATTTCATGTTACAAAAAAAAAAAACACAAACAAAAAAATACCTATACTGCTGAGGCCTTTAACAGGAGGCTGGTAATGTTAACTATCCAAAAGCACCCCCTAGTGGCAAAAAAGCAATTCCCAGATAAGCCAAACAAAATTGTATATAAATGAGTATCCTGACAGTAATATTTAACTGAAAAGTTTCTAAATGAGACTAAAAATGAGTGTGGCTATCATTAACTTTGCTTTAATGATTCTCCACCGCTCTATTCAATAACACAGTTAGTTGGAAAAGTCAACCTTAGTATTAAAAATATATTTACCACATAAAATACATATACCTGCAATGCAAATAAAGACCCCACAGTCTGCTGACTCTGTGTAGCTGGGTGTCTATTCTATGATTTTTTCATTCCCTGAGCTTCTACTCATGGTAGAAGTGTTCATCTCTAGCCTAAGGAAAATTGAGTACAAATTAAACATGTTTAATCTGATCATATTTTCACTAGAGACAACTCCTGTTTAAAATGTTAAATATAATGGTCTAAATCATTAAGGATTCACCACAAATACTTTTTGCCATTAAACTGTATATTACCTAATTAGAAATATCCATGGTTCCTATCAACCTTGACTTCACTAACATTTTCAACTGCTAAATTTTATTGGTTATGAAGAGAATGTTTCTATGCCTTAAAATGTGATGAAACATACTTATAATAGTTTGAGGTCATAAACACTTCAATAAAATAGTAATAATTTCTTTAAAAGCTGATGGCACAAAAAAAACTACCAATGACAAGCTGCTTTCTCATTAAGAAATCTGTTTTGACTTCAAATATTTTCCTTTTATTTCAGTGCGTTCCTATCTTTCTATCTATGTCTGGCTACAAGATAAGACATCAATGAAAACCCATTAGCATTTTTTTGATTCATGTCTTTATTGAATAGGTTCAAAATGAAGATATTATTTGTAATAAAAAAACAGAGTGAACAAGAGACAACAGCAGCCATAATAATCTTACTTTTTTAAGCTAATAACTTTCAGAATAAGATACAAGCAATTTTTACATTATAATTTAAGCTTAGAATAATTTTTTAAATTCTACCACACAGGCAAATACTTGTGAAAATAAATAATAATAAATGATGCACTGAACTAGAAAAATTTCTTAAAACCGAACTATTGCACAACAAATCAATGTGAGAACACTATATGCAAGTAACATAGAAATACATTTAAATACATTGTCACAACATGTTTCATAATTCATAAGTATACTTCACCTACTTACTGTTTATAATAATCTCTGGGTTCTGGAATTGAATGATTTCTTACCAACTCATTTTCCATGTAGTACATTACAACATTCATTTGCTACTGTAAAATTCAGTGAGATACCAACATGTGCCACTTTATTTAATTTAAACACAGTTATCTATCCCTTCTTTGGATAGACAAAAAATTATGTGGTCTTAAAAGAAAACTTGAAAGAAAACAGTGCTCAGGTTTAGATAAAACAAAAGTTTACAGTTCTTCATATAATTTATAACAATTAGGACAGAAGAACATAAATTAGTGAAATGGAAATCTAATATGTACATTATTCTCCTAAATTTATTACAGTTTATTCTAATTGATGGACTCTCTTTTTGACCAATATGACTAAATAAAGACAACCAGAAAAAAAGAGTAAGAAGTCTTTCTTATTAAAAGATGAATAAGGAAAGAAACTATAAGGTAAGTAAAATGATAATTCCCGTCACCACTAAGTTTATTCCCCCTGCCTGAACAAAAAACTAATGAATAAAATTATAAAGTTTAAGCATAAATAAATTTCAAAGAAAATTATACAACACAAATTTCTACAATGATCCTTAATTGATCAGAATCATAAGCAAGAAGCTAAAAATTGCGTATAAAAGATTTGCTTGTACCTTTATAATAGGATCAAAGCTCTGTCAGGTTTGATTCAACAGAAATTACTACTGAATTACTGAATATGGCTGCACAAGCAATCAAAGACAGATAGCTACTACTGGATACTATGTTACACGGAAAGTGACAGTGATTAAAAGCTGTATTCTCACCAAAGTTAGAGTATAACTAAATTTTTGTGGATGTTTAATTACATAATAAGTCAGCCATGCATTAAAGCAACGCGTTTTCAGTGGCTTTTTATTGTGATGTGAATGGTGTTTCAACATTAAACGGTAAGAAGGAAATACAAGTAGGAAAAATTAGATATTCTCTTAACCTACTCATAACTACATCTCACTATACTTCAAGGGACTAAGATGCAAATACTTTTTACCTGCATGCCCTGCACTAATGATTAATTACCAAAGTCACTATTTATTAGGTGAGGTGGTTTGTATTAAAATAATTTCTTCTAAATTCAGATACATAGAAATAAACATGAAAGATTTTGCAAGGAATTCTGTGCATCTTTAATTACATTTTTGAACTGCAAAAAATAAAACTCCTCTTTAGATGTGAGGTTATCAAAAAAGAAAAAAAGTGAAATCTGGAGACCCAATTCAAAGTAGAAAGAATATACATTCAACCAAAACACACAGAGGTAAAAAAATCATTCGGTCATAACTAGAATAAGAAACTTTTGTATTTTCAGCCTTGTGCATCTGAAAAGAAAACTGCATAATTACATTTTCAAAGAACGCATAAAGGTCTTTAAATTATATAATAATACACCAAGTAAAAGGCAACATAAACCTTAGGGGTTTTTTTCTTTCTTTTTTTTTGATATTTATAAAATTATTTGTTGAGGAGCTCTACAAGAAAATGACCTCACATAACTAATTGTAACTAAAAATATTCTCTTCAATTCCAAAATTCCAAGCATCTCATCCTATTATGATATCTGAAAATAGACACCAATAATAACAATGTTTATTCTGATTTTTTGCTCAAAGTAATGATCATCCTAAAGCTCAAAGGGCTAAGCAGTAGAGTTTGAGAGTTTGTGGAAGTATACTTACTGTGCTTTAACAAGACAGAAAAGTAATACCTAAGTTAGTGATTCCACTTGAAACTATTTTCTGACAGATAAGTGAATATTTCCTTGAATGGCACAGTTTGGGGTATCAGGTATTTATTATATACAGTATACATACATACATACACACACACACACATTACATAGCCAAAAGATTATACTCCAAAGATTGCTAAGAAAAAGTCTTCTGAACAATTTTAGCAGAAAATAACTAGAGGAAGTGCTCTAGCTGACTAAGCAGCAATAGTCATAAATCTCTGGACTTAGCTCTTTTTCTCTCAGGATTTTGTTCACAGAACCATTCTTCGAATGCCACATTCACAGCAGAACTTCGCCCACTCTACAGGGTATTTAGTCCCACACTCATGGCAGAATTTCGGTAAGTGTCCAGATGAATTTCCTTCAATGCCTTTAATGTTTCCGCCATTAAGTGAAGATATATAGTCTCCATCTGGCCTGAGGAAATAGAGGAAAAAATCGGAAACACCAAGTTCACATCAGCAGTTTTCAACCCATTACCCTTGGGAAATGACATAATATTAAGTATAACTAAAAGCTTCCTTAATCTTTTTTTTGCTGAGTAAGATTAGCCCTGAGCTAACACCTGTTGCCAATCTTCTTCTTTTGCTTCAGGAAGATTAGCCCCGAGCTAACACGTGTGCCAGTTTTTCTCCACTTTACATGTGGGTTGCCACCACAGCATGGGCGACGAATGGTGTAGGTTGTACCCAGGATCCAAACCCGTGGACCTGGGCCGCTGAAGTGGAGTGTGCCAAATTTAACTACTATGCCACAGGGCCAGCCCCCTTAATCTCATTTTTAATATTCTTGCAGTTCAGATAAAAAAAAGAATCTCTTTTAGTAAATACTAAAATTCTGTTTTCTTTGGCGTCGTATTTGTCCGTGTTAGGAGAATTTTTCATGAGCAAACGCAGCCACACTTTCCATCAGCCCTAGTTACTAGGAATTTACTACAACGGGAACAGGATGAAAGTTTATAGTGTCCCTTCTGTAAAACCACGTATACAGAGGAAATTGGAACGCAGCACTGAGCAAAGAGATGGAGGAGTTCAGGTACCAGGTCTCCCTCCTTGGTCACAAGGATTGTAGGGCGATACTCCTAGTACTTATTTTATTACTTATTTCAATTATTAAATTATTGTGATGCAATAAATACTCAATAAGCCCTATATATGCCCTGGCTGAGTGGGCCTTATTAACAAAACCTAGCAAGGCAGGTAACACAGATGTCAGAAGAACTATCCACTATAACAAAAGTTTAGAGCAAAGTGCTTGAGATTATAAAGGTTTCATCAGAGAAGCCAGTCATTGAGGAAATTCAGATTCTACTGATGAAACATCAATTAACTGGAAGAACAGCTATTTGACTCCCGATAGAACATCTTTACATATTTGATTCCTGATAGAACATCTTTACATTCCCTCCTGACATGTGTTCTGCTGAGAACATGATACTGACTTTAAAGTCACCATAAAGGGAAATCAGTTGCTGGGAGAATTACATACATGATGCCATCGAAAATTTTTTTCTTTTTTCCCCAGAGGTAGCTATTAGAGAATTCTAGGTTCTCCCAGTTTGGATGTCTCTTTCTGGCAAGCACTTTAAGAGTGATAAAGAATTACTGGGTTTCCTAATAAAATTCACTAGGGATCTAAAAGTTATATTGATGAAAATAGCTTCTGTCAGCATTTTATGGGCCTAGACGGGCGGTAGAATTCCTAGGATCTCTGGCATCAAGAAGCACACCCACTTAGATATTGAGAGCACATTTACAGCTAGCAGCATAATCTTTTTAAATCACAAAGAATATAATGAATTAGAAGACAACCCCCATCAAGGAAGAATGCTATGGGAAAATAAGCCAGCTTTATTGTCAATGAAATGCGTAAAAATTACTTTAAAAGAAAAGATCATTTCAATGCTGCAGTATGGCAATTTAAGAAAATCAGCACTCATACCAACATTAATAAATATTCACAAAATATCAAAGCTGCAACTTAACTAGGTACTGCTGAATTTCTCTATACTGTGGTTGGCAAATTGATACTCCCACTGGTGGTAAAAGATGGTCTCAGTGTCACAGGTTTTGAACAATCTGTACTGTCAAGAGTTTTTTGTTTTTGCTAATCTGATGGGAGTAAAATGGAATCCAACTGTGAATTTAATATGCAATTTCCTGACTGCTTGTTAGGCAGAACATCTTTTCAGGCTTTTCTGTCGTTTGGGTTTGTACCATCGTGAACTGCCTATTCCCTACCCTTCTCCACGCCGCCCCCCATGAAAACCCTGCCACTTTTCTACTGCATGCGCTCATTTTAAAATTTTATTTGTAGGAATTTCCCACATATCCCGGATAATAACTTCTTAGTTTATATATATAGTATGTCTTCTTCCAATCTGTCATGCTTTGTTACTTTATGCATGGAGTCTTTTGCAGCACTAGTTTTTCACTGTGTTACGGGTCAAACACATCAATCAGTCTTTTGCTGTACATCTCGTATTTGCTAAATTACTTAAGAAATTCTTTCCTCAGATGATAATGAGACCTCCCTATTTTATCTTAAAATCTTTATAGCTTTCCTGTCAACATTTAGGTCTTTAATTTACTGGTAGCTGACTGTTTTTGTCCCCAATAGAAGTATAAATTTTTCCTCCACATACGGATAGACAATAGTCCCACCAGTCCCCACTCCCCAAATCTGTATTGCTACCTCTGAAATGCAGCAAATTTCTGGTTATTTGTGGGCCTGGGGCTTTTTCTAACCACTCCATTCTGATCCACTGTTCTATTTGTCTACCCTTGAATAAGCACCATACTGTCTTAACTACTATAGCTTCATAAATCATTCATGCGTCATTCTTTAACTTGTCTTGGTTAATTTTAGGCTTTTATTCCTCATTTACATTTTGAAAACAACTTGTCAAGATTCATGGATTTTGTTTGAAAATTGCACTGAATTTTTACATTGATTTACGGGAGAAGAGATAGCTTTACGAGATAGCTTTATGATGTTGAGCTTTCTATTATATGAAGAAGGCATATTTCTCTATTTAGGTTTTCTTTAACATCTTTAAGTTTTATTATTTTCTCCATCAAAAATAAAGTTTTTGCGTAGTTTTTAAATTGATTCCCATATACCATGAATTTGTGTTTGGATGTTGGTATTTCTAAAAACCGTACTTTCTTTTTGTTGCTGACAAATAGACTATAATAATTTTCAGTATACTGATATCAAATCCAGCAAATTTACTAAAAGACTTATTATTTATTCATTAATTTGTCTTTTTTACGTGTCCTATATATAATCATATTATGTGTAAATAACAATATTGTGTCTATTTCCATGTCTTGTAATTTTAATTTTTCTTCTTACTATACTAGCTAGGTTTTCTATTAAAATAGAAATGATTATAGCTGAAATTCTTGTGTTATTTCTGCTTTTAAAGAAAATGTTTCTTACATGTCACCATTAAATATTAAGACAGATGTAGGGTTTTAGTAAATACATTTTGTCAATTTAATGACATTCCCTTCTATTCCTAATTTTCTAAGAGCTTTTTTAAAATAAAGACTAGGTAGTGAATCTTACTGAATATCTTTTATATATACATATATAAATATGTGCATATATATATTAACATGACTAATATATTTTAATACCTTAATCTGTTGATGTAATAAATTATATTAATAAGCTTCCTATTATTAAGTCAATCATTTTCTGGGATAAGTCTAAAGTGTCATGAATTTCATGCTTGTGGATTGGATTAGCTAAAATCCTTACATATTTTTAGATGTGTTATCAAGTTTCTAAGTAAAACTGATTATCATTTTACATTCTTTTATTAGTCTGGGTATTAAAATTTTACTTTTTTTTTTTTTTTTGCTGAAAAAGATTTGCCTCAGCTAATATTCAGGCCACTCTTCCTCTATTTTTAGTATGTGAGCCACCAAAACAGCAAGGCTGCTAACAGAGCAGTGTAGGTCTGTGCCTGGGAACCAAACCCAGGCTGCCGAAGTGGAGCACACACAACTTAATCACTAGACCACTGGGGCTGGCCCTTACTAAACTTTTAAAAGCAGCTGAGGAATGTTTTTTCACCTCCCTCCCTGGAAAAGTTTGGTCGAATTTATCACATAAAACTCATGAGCCCATTTTGCGTGTGTGTGTATGTGCCTGCACGTGTGTGATGAGGAGGCAGGAGTAGTTTGTTATTTACTGATTCATTCTTTAATGATCATAAGTCTGTTTAGTTTTCTAGTTCATATGAAATAAGTCTTCAACAATCACATTTTCTAGGAAATTGTGAATTTCACCTAAGTTTCAAGTTACTGGCATAAAATTGTTCTTATAATTTTAAATTTCTGCTGTATCTGTAGTTACATCTCTCTTTTTATTCTGAATATTATTTGTACCGTCTCTTTTTGTTGATCTTGAGAGAAGTTTGCTTTATCATTTTAAATGAACCAAATTTTTCACTTTGTTTATCCTCTTCAAGTTTTACTCATTTGTTCATTTACTCCTTAAAAAAATACTTACTGAGAGCCTGGTTTACGTCAAATACTCCTCTTGATCCTGGAGACAGGGCAGTAACAAAACAGATAAAAATTCCTGCACTTAGGGAGCTTACAGTCTTGCGGAGAAGACAAGACATAGCGTAAATAACATGTACAGCGTGTCAGAGGGTAAACAATAAAGCCACAGGGACACAGAGCACAGGGTGGCATGAGGAAAGATGAAAGAAGAGTTTGGAGCATGTTGTGACAACTAAGTAAATTAAAACACAGGGCCTACAAAATTCAACCTGGTGACAGTCGTGATGAGAAACTGAGCAAACTGAAGGTGTAGTATCACAGAGTTCTGACACTCCCTCTCTTCTCCCGCCAACAAGGACGCAGAAGCCAGGATTCGGAGGGGTCTGCTCAGGATCTCAAGCAGCTGCTGAGCACCGTCTTGGAGGGCACTCCTACTTGACCACCAGTTTTTCCTTAATATCCTCTATTCTGATCTTTTTATTTCATTAGTTTCTGTGTTATCTTTATTATTTCCTACACTCAGTGTTAGCTGAGATTTATTTAAGTAATTACCAACTTCTTTGTTCACTATTCCTCCTTGCCAACTTCCTCCCGCTTTGGTTCCTTTCCTTTCTCCTAAGGTACAGCCTTTGGATGTCCCTTTAGTCATGGTCCATAGGTCATGAATTTACTCATTGTTTTTTGTCTGAAAATAACTTTATTTCATTCTCATTCTTGGAATGATAATTTAGTTCAGTGGTTCACAAAGTGAGTTCCTCAATCTGGCAGCATCAGTGTCTTCTGAGAACTTACTATAAATGCAAAATCTTATGCCCCACTTCAGCTCCACCGGATCAGAAATCCTGGGTGGGGCCAACAGGCTGTGTTATAATTAGCATTCCAGGTGATTCAGATGCACATTAAAGTCTGAGAACCAGTGGGGTAGCTGTATACATCACAAGTCAGCAGTTATTTTCCCTCAGCACCCTGACTGTGCTGACTCCACTGTCTTTGGGCTCCAATCATTGCAAGTGAGCTGTGTACTCTCTGGGTTATCCTCACGTTGTCTAAGTCACATTATTTTCTCTCTGGCTGCTTTTCAGATCTTCTCATTGTCTGGCTTCTCAAGTTGCATTACAATGCATCTACACATTGTTTTCACTTTATTTATCCTGCTTGGGATTGTTCTTTGATTCTGAAAACTCATGTTTTTCATTAATCTTGGAATATTCTCAGTTATTAATTCTTCAAATGCTGTCTCTCACTCACTCTATTTTCTTCTTTTGACCTCTGATTCAATAAATCTTAGACCTTATTTTACCATCCATGACTTTTCATCTCTCACATCTTCCAGGTCTCTTAGGACAACATTCTGGATAATGTCTTTAAACCCATCCTCTAGTTAACTTCTCTCTTTTTCAGCTGTATCTAATCTCAATGTAAAGCATCCTTTGGGTTTTTGGTTTTTTTCTTTATATTAAGTTATGTTTGGCTCCTTTGCAAAGATGCTCTAACCTTTTTGTGATAGAATGTCGTCATTGTCAATCATTCCAATTCTCTCTTATTTCTCTGAATACTTTAAACAGCCTTATTTTATGAGCAATGTCTGATGACTTCAATATCTTAAGTAACAGGCACCTGTGTGTGTGTTTTTTATTTTTTTGCTAACACTCACTCACGACTGCTTGCTTGTTTCTCTGCACAGTTTGGAATTTCCTTGTGTGCCCTATAATTCAGAATGCATGAGAGCTCATGTTTGCCCACCTGAGAGAATCAGGAAGCCTGGGTTCAGAGTAATTCCCACCACAGACGATATGCTTTTACTTTTACAGGCTCCAAGGGAACTACTAAACCACGACTACCAAGTTATTTTTCCAGTTAAGAATTTCTTAGAATAATGTAGATACTGTACTTTCAAACCTTAAACTCATGTGAAGGTGAGCCTATAGTAATGAATCATCAGTAAGAACTCTCACATTCCTCTGAGCCTTGGCTGAGATGAACAAGTTTCCTTGGGGTCACCTATTCCTGGTTGGTGAATTTTTTTTTCTAACCCATCCTTTCACTGAGAGATAACCCTTTGAGTATTGTGAGGAAAGGGTTAAAACTCTCTCCTTTTCTGTGGACACATTTGACCTTGGGATAACTTCCTAGCTCTGTTTAATGAAAACCTAATAAAGGCGGAATGCCAGCTGTGTTTCCAGCTTCTATGTAGTCCACTGAAACTGGACGTATCTCTCAGGGCGATCTGGAAGCTGTGTCTATGGGACTGTTATAAGAGATGCTGGTTCCCTCTGTGGACACAATTTCTAATTAAACTGCTCCTGCACCCACCTATGAGACCTTCTCTCACACCTGTCGCTTGGACTAGCCTCAGGACCACTGCAAGGGCTTCCACGGAAGAGAAACAGCTGATGCTACCCTGCTCTCATTCCACAGTTCCTGCAAATAATTCCAAGGCCAAATGTAACATACTGTCATGCGAGTATCTCTACTAAGATGGCCCCTTGGTGGGCATTTCAAGAGTCCTGGCTTAGAGTAAGAGGTACGGGAGGAGGGGAAGAGAAAGGTGAGCTCCTAACACTCCACTGTGTACAAACCCAAGATATCAACTCCTCTCTCCCACAATGAAATTAAACCCAAGCCTCCAAGTAGTGAAGCTCAGTCGACATCTCAAACATAGCTGCAATGTCAGGGTTAAATTACCAATGAGACCTCTAGTTTCCTTTGTATTTTTGTCCAGTGGAAATTTCTCTTACTTTTCTGAGAGCTAAGCTATACATTCAAAAGGATATTTGTTCTATCTTATCCAGCATTTCTAGGTATTTTTGGTGGAGAGGTCGTCCAGGAAATCTAGTCTATTATACTTTAGAAAAAGAAAGCTCTGAGATTTCCTCATCTATTATGGTTATAATTATTTCTATCTGGAATGGGGGGATAGGACAGTAATGGTAACTCAAGTGAGCAAGGCTCAGGGCTTTCCATCACACAGCAACCATTTAAAAAGAAAGGAAAGAAAAGAAAAGAAGAACCCAAACTTATGTGTTAATGTGACTTTTGCCCCTGCCTGTTAACACGTCTTTCGTCTACCTCTTTGAAAAGATAAGATGATCTTTTCATTCGAGTATATGTATTTATTAAAATTTCCATTTTATAAGAGAGTGTTAATAGTATAGTCACCCTTGATTCAAAACACATGCCTCCACACATACACAATATAGTACAACCACTCTAGGACTTCAAGAAACAGAAGCTCACTTCTTTGATATTTAACATGTTTCAAAACCTCAGCTGAGACAAACAGTATTTATTAAAGAATCTAGCAAGAAAGACAGCAATTACCCTATTCCTCTATGGTTCTCATCCCTTTGATACATAAGCATCACTCTTAAAACGTTTTAAACGGCAGATGCCTAGATCCCACTCTGCAAAGTCTCTGAGGCAGACCTGTACATGTGCATGTTTAGAAAGCTCCACAGGTGCTTCTGATAGGCAACCAGGATTGAGAGCTAAAATCTTAGGTACTTGAAATCTATCCCTGGACAACATGGGAATAATGGATAGCTGTATATGTTACACACTCACAACAAGAGCAGCCAATACATCTACTTACACATAACACACACACACATCACAACTGTTTTTGGAGAATCACAGGATGTCATGGTATAGGCCTGCATTGAGGGCATCTGAAGAAAACACCGTATGAAATTTATTTCCAGATTTATGGTAGGAATGTTAAGGAAAAAGTTATCCATTGAATTATCCAGTGCCTTTTTATGAGAATTCACAGAAGAACTTTTGAGGCCTCAGGACTAGTTGTGCTTTCACAGAGAAAATGATTTCTTTTTCCTTTTTAGATATCACGAATAATGTAATTAACTGCTCCTATCCTCCCCTACACTCTGGCTGCTACAAAGTTTAGACCCCAATTTGTGGCTCAGGGCTAGCCTATATACAGGGTCTTGTGACACATGTTTCGTGGACTAACTTCACTCCTTTTTTCACTATATCTTTTCTCATTTTCCCTTTTTTTATTCTTTCATTTTTAAAAATATTGTATGTCACTGGGCATCATGGATTTATGTACCTTGTCTTAAAACTTTCTGCAAGAAGTTGGGATACATATAAAAATAAATATCTATAACTGAGATGATTTCATTATATGCTTAAAACCAGAGTGAATGTCAAAACTATAAAAATACTGTAGCAGACTAGAAAGGGAAGTCCATGGATAACCACCACCTCAGCGGGGAGTTTAAATGTATTAAAATGCTGCTCAAAATTACAACGGCAGTGGTTTAAAGGGTCTATTATTCAATTCATAGAGGTAAAAACAACCATGTTGCAGTTAAAATACAGACATAAAAACACAAATGAAACCAGTGGAACTCAACAAATTGTCCTTGAGCGTTTACAAGAATAATTATAAGTACAAGGTATAGGAAAGTATTATTTATGTGCAAACTACTTCTTTGGTGTCCAACTTAAACGCCATTAAGTCATTCTATAAATAGCCTGATACGTATGTTTGTACATGGTCCTTGGAAAAGTACACATACTCATTTTTATTTTAGTTATTAGAATATCAGAGTTAAACATACCTGGCTATGTAGCTATCGGTATATGTTCTTCTTTTGCTTGTAAGCACACCTGAGGCAGGATTTCGTGCCAAACTGGGTGGTGTGGAATTTCGAGGCTTGATGTTAGCTCTAGAAGACAGAAAAAGATGGCATAATGAAAAAGTATTGCATAGCAAGCATTTATTTCTCAAGTTGCTTAGTTGCATAATTAGAAAAATAATTAGAAACTGTAGAGAGGTAAATTCAAAAGATTAAAATTCAAATAATTATTTTAAATCTGAAAACAATAGTAGCTAATATTAAGGATAAACCAAAGCATTTTGCATTTACTAACATTATCCTAATGTTACATAAAATCAATTAAAATATGTGTATATGCTTTACACAAAATTTATAAGTTAATCATTCTGAAAGGCTTCAAGCCTTCAAATTTTTTAAAGTTTTTTTTTTTTTGCACTTTTTTTTTAGGGTTTGCTTTTTTGGTGAGCAAGATTGGCCCAGAGCTAACAACTGCTGCCAATCTTACTCTTTTTTTTTTTTCCCTCCCCAAAACCCCAGTACATAGTTGTATATCCTAGTTGTAGGTCATTCTAGTTCTTCTATGTGGGATGCTGCCACAGCATGGCTTGATTAGCGGTGCAGAGATCCACGCCCAGGATCCAAACTTGTGAACCCCACTGCCAAAGCAGACCACGCAAACTTAACCACTCGGCTATGGGGTCAGTCCCCAAAACGTTTAAAATCTATAGTTCTCTCAAAATAGAAATGTGTTTTATTAAATGCCTACAAGTAACTGTTAAATAATATGTTGAACATATGAGATGAGGTTAAAAAAAAGTAGCTAACCACTTTAAGAGAATAATATTAAATTTATGAAAGTCTGTTCTTGGAAATAGCAACTAAAATAAATGGGTTGATATAATTTTCTCCTTAAAGATTAAATTTCACCAACTACACAGCCTGGGCTATCTGGTATCAGTAGAGGAGGAGTTTTGTTTGATCATCACTGAATTCTCTTTCCGAAACTTCAGGAATCAAAGAAAGCTTAGAAGGCTATACGATAGTATGATGGTAAAAGTATAGGCTTTGGGATTCAGATGAATCTGGATTCGAATCCCAACTGCTACTGACCAAGTTTGTGATAGTGATGGACCTCTCTGAGGCCAAGTACCCTCATTTATAAAATGTGACCATCATTTATCTCATAGGAAGGTGTGAGATGTAAATTGCAATTTATACATTTAGCATAGTTGATGACGATGATACTACTATTATTACTACTATGGCTATTGCTACCACTCAAGTTAACATTTATATAATGGTGCTTACTACATTTGGTATAGCTACATTTCTAATTGCTTTCATATGTAAACTTATTTAATTCTCATCATATTCCTATGAAGTAGGCAGAATTAATAACTCCATTTTACAATGAGGCAACAGAGATAGTAACTTACCAAGGTGACACAGCCAGTATGTTGCTGAACCTGGGGTCAGATGTTCAGAAAGTTTTAGTTCCCTCCCCCTCTTTAGAGATTTAGTCAAATCTTTTCATTTCAGAGATAAGCAATGTTGTGATACATGAACAAGCAGAACACTTTCAAAAGTTCCTTTAGATCAGAAGTTCTTAAACTTGGTTAAAATTCTTCCTCTTCTACTAATGTAGAGAGAGAGTCTCCTAAAATTTTACATAGCTATCTCCAAAATACAGAGAAGTAATAACAACATCTATTTTTCAAATGCCAAATACAATGCTAGGTACTATACATGCCTCACTCTGTTTCATCTTGACAAAATATCACAAGTTATTATTCCCATTTTAAAGTTGAAGAAACTTATATTCAGAGAGAATAAGTTGCAAAGCTATTACATGGCCACAGTACTTGAACTTGAGTTTAGGTGGGTCGTATTATAAATCTTATATTCAAAAATGCAATACTGTCATTCAATGAGAGGTTGCTTGGAACAGTTACTTTAAATTATTTCTAAACTTTGACAAGTAATGAATCACCTCGGTGCAGGGATGGGTTACCCTGGACCTCTTCAAATGGACACTGCAAGTCCATCTATAAGGTGTATTTTCTTCTCTTTTTTTTTTTGGAAGATTAGCCCTGAGCTAACATTCTCCACCAATCCTCCTCTGTTTTTTGCTGAGGATGATTGGCCCTGAGCTAACACCCATGTCCTTCTTTGTCTACTTTATATGTGGGATGCTGCCACAGCATGGCTTGATAAGTCGTGAGCAGGTCTGTGCTGGGGATCCAAACCAGTGAGCCCTGGGCTGCCGAAGCAGAGGGCAAGAACTTAACTGCACAACACCAGGCAGGCCCCCAGGTGTATTTTTAAGGTGTATCTACTGTACTTTTATACAGCCCCTCTAGGGACATCACAGAACTGCTACAGTGCCTTTTTAGAAATTCAGTCTCTAAAAGATCATTGCCAAAGAATGGCAATTCCTCCAGTGAGAGTCATAAGAGGAACAGGAAGGACACATTTTTTTATTTTTTGGCTCTAGAACAAAGTCTTGTTAGAAATCCTATCACCTTCACATAATATGTCCGTGAGATAAGCAGATAATACAAACACTCCCATGCATATACACACACAACTTCACCATATCAATAATTCAAAGTTGTTCAAATAACAAGAAAATAAGCTTATAAACAACAGCCACCTTTAGTAAATGTCTGTCACATATTTTCAGTAATGTCTTCTGAGAGATGGAATTTGAATGTCAAAAACTAGTCTTAAGAAATTGAAAAGAACTATCTTGATAGTACTTAAAACATGTTGCCCCAGTCTCACACGGTGCACACATTTTTCTTCCTGGCCAAAATCTGGAAAGTGCTACTCTTATTCTGTATCTGCAATCTGCCTGCTATAGTACAAGAGTAATAAAAGAAAGTTTAATTTTGGAATTGCACTTAATCTACCTCACTGCTAATCAAAGTTTCTCTGAGATCTGCCTCAGAGCATACAGACAGCAGTAGTAGTACAAAAGAAATGGCTCAGGGCCCAAATTCTTCCTTCTAGGATTTATCCCTAACTACTTAAAATAACACATGGCTGGGCCAGCCCCGGTGGCCTAGTGGTTAAGTTTGGTGTGTTCCACTTCAGTGGCCTGGGTTCACTTCCCTGGTGCAGACCTACAGCACTTGTCAGTGGCCATGCTGTGCAGTAGCTCACAGACAAACAGAGGAAGACTGGCAACAGATGTTAGCTCAGGGCAACTCTTCCTCAGCAAAACAACAAACAAACAAAAAGAACCCCACATGGCTGCTGCTAATATCTTCAAGACTTCTTCCACCTTTATTTTATTGGATATCTAGTTACATTTATTATTACTTTTCATACATGGTAAGAGAATGTTGCAGTAGGACTTAGTTTAAAAGTTAACTAAGTGAACTATGTTTAACAATATATTTTTCAACTTTAGTAAGTAATTTACTAGACTCTAATTTCATCATTTTAAAATGACAAGGCCAGACTTGGTATTGAGGCCCAAACTAGTAAACCTTGAAGACTTATGTGGAAGAGCTCCAAAATGACTGCCATTGCCACAATCTCTTCTCAGTTTGCTAGGCCACAAATCAATGTTTGAATGTTTTCCAAGATCTCTTTTTTTCCTGCCTTTTTATAATAATTCACCGTGTGCTTAACTAAAAGATAATCCAGCAGTATTAAATAATATATGTGGCATAATATTCCCTATACTCTTCTTTCCAAAAAGATTACTCCTAAAAAAAAACTTTCATAAAACTAACGATTATTGAAGGTCACTACTATTTTAACCCTCTAAAAATTAAAATTTAATGGAATAAAATGTCTGATCTAAAAACAGCTTTATTTCAGATGAGAAATGTTTACCAAAAATCAAAGTGTTTTAAATCCTAGAAGATTATTTAGCACTTCTTGGATTAAAAATCATTAAAATAAGATTTTTTAAGTACAGGGATGTACAAGTTTATAATATTCCATTATAGAAAGCCTTTAAGGAAATATCTGAAAAAGATTAACCAAACTGAGTTACAAATACTTACTTGGAAATGGGTAATAACTCATGTCTTTTGATGGCACTGTCTGATTTTGTATCACTGTCATACAACCTTTGCACATGTCTTCCAGTTCGAAGTGGAGGGCCTAACTTGTCCATCTTACTATTAAAATATATAAAGGTGTACCCATAAGGAGATTGCTACTGTCTGTTTCTTCATATAAATTTTTTTTAAAAAAGACATTATTCTGATTCATCAGAAATCTACCCCACAAGCTCTTAATTATCTGACTGCCAGGGCAAGGACTAACATCAAAAAGCATCCTCACACAGTTCACACAACGGCCGTTACTCGACATGAAAATTCGGACCCTGCAGGGCTCCCTGCCAGCTTTGACGAATCTCCAAACAAAGGCCACATTTATACCTAGCAGGGCAATGGAATCCATGGAGAAACTTCAGGTAACAACTGTTTCAAATAAAATTCATGAAACTAGAAGAGGACTGAACGTCATTACTTTAGTTACTAAGACAGATCTGATGCTTGTTCTCATGAGGCTCACAAATAATCTAACTTTTCCCCTTCCCTCAATTCATAGCTTTCTCTCTTTTCTTCTTTAATTTTATGATTTCCCCTGCATTTGCTACTGAACAATACATCACTGTTTACTTTAAAAGTACATTGTTTAAGGGATGCTTGTTTGCTCATTCATTATTCCACCTACTGACTATAAATCCTGAGCTACTATGTGTCAAGCACTGTGCTACATTCTGGGCATATAGGGGTAAAAAAGAGAGACTTGATGCTTGTTCTTATGAAGCTTAGTGTCTAAAAAGAATCTGTTCATTTTTCTAGATTATAAGAGTCTCCAAGAAGGAACACATTTCATCTATTTCTATGTTCTTCCAGTATCTTATACACAATAGGCATTTTGTTGTAATAGTTCATATTAATATTTTGTGGGTGGTGATGTTTTTACATTACATTATTTAAAACATTTTAAGATTTTTAAAAAATACTTTCATTAAATATATATTAAACATAATTCTAAAATGTCTGAGATTAAATATGATTTTTTTAATTTGTGAAAGATTATTGGAAAATTCAACTATTTGAAATTTTAATTAAAAAATCAGATTTTCCTTTGACTCATTTAAAAATTATCAAAACATTACTGTTACAAACAGTGGTTATCTTAACAAAAGGTATCTGTGGATTTGGAATAAGGAATAAAAGATCTTATTTTCTTTCTCAGAAAAAGGTTACTAAAATTTAAATTTAGAAAATTTTAAACTACTTTTTTCAAAACAGATTCCTCTAATACGTTAAGAACTACTCAAGCCTTATATATGATACAACAAAGTTCAATTTCAGAAAGGAAATGTGTAAAATCTAATAAAAATCTAAAGGTAATTGTCTAAGGGAAATATTACATATACTCCATATGAGAGGATTACCAGTATTTTCAGATTTTAAAAACCTAATTTAGCTTCCAATAACGATTTAATGTACCATATACCCATTATAAAATTTAACTCAATTGATCCATCTATCTAAGTGTGTATGTATTCATATATATATATATATATATATATATAAAAATACATGTGTAGTCATATATATGTAGAAATATATGTGTAGTCATATATATATATAAATACACACACACACATTAAGTGTTACTTAGGCTAAATGTTAGTAAATGTTACTGTTAAGCTAAAATCACTTAAATTTATGCCCTGCTATAATTTGCTACTGTTATACTATATATATATTTTATATATATGTTATTTATTATATACTAAATGCTATATATATTATATACTACAGTATACAGTATATGTATACTATACACTGTTTTATATATATTTATATATAAAATCTTGATTACATATATATTTTCAGTCTCATGCAATAAGAGCAATGTTAGGGTAATTAAATACATTTAAAAATTATTAGTTTATGAAAGAAGAATTTTCAAATATTTCAAACTTTCCCTAAACTACTCAGATCACAACGTGTAACAGACCATTCCCCATGTACCCATCTCCATATTTAAGTTACTGAACACGAACATCTCCCAGCTCAAGTCTCCTTTTCCATCAAAGCCCCTGTGCTTCATCCTCCAGTAGCACTAAAGATAAGTCAAAGCAGCAACAAGATGAAGAGAAATTTGGAAAGAAACTTAAATCTGAAAAAGTGGTGACATATTTTCCAAAGGAACTTAAAGTCTTTAACCTAAGTGATTGCTTTTGGGTTGAAGTTTCTTCTCTGTGTCTTTCTTGTCTTGCAAACTATCAGTTGAGAAGTGAATAAGATGAATATAGGACCCAGGAAGCCTATGTCTACCACATGCTTTGCCCTGACATCAGGGGCATTAGATGTTTCAAGTTACATCATCTACATCTAGTGTTACTTTGAGAATTAATCAATGTTGGGGAGAGTACAATGAGAATTCCACTTCATGTATTTTTTAATTAATCACAAACTTTGAGAAATATAATTTCAATCTGATAGTACTCCATTTTGGAACTATCAATATCAATGTCTTTTAGAGTCTATCTATGGTATTTTTCTTTTAAAGGCTCCAACTGAGTAATGACAATTATTACACACCCAAGGTCTGAAAGAAATTAAGGCAGGAATAAATAAATCCATTCAGCAGTAAAAGCAGTCTTGTTGCAGCTACGGAAAAAAAAATGAGGGTATTTTTTTAAGCCAACCAAGTACATCTACATAGCATACATTTTGCAGAATAAGCAATCTGACCACATAGCATAGAATTTTAATCACATATAATATTCAAGGATATGTCATTAAGTTGGCACCGATTTGGTCAGAGACAACACAAAAGAGTTCCTTCAATTCAACCACAGAAAAGTGTTGAATTAATAGAAGTCAAAAAACACTTTGGTTCCATGCAACACTAATCTATGGCCAAAGTTACTAGATAGCCATATGACTTAAAATATAACAGTTTATCTTCGCATATAAATAAAGAATTCTTAAAACCTCTACCTTCAAATTATAAATACCTAATTTCTATGATAATTTACTTATTCTAAAATAGGGAGTGGCAAACTTTTCCTGTAATGGGCCAGAGAGAAGTATTTTAGGCTTTGGGGGCTATTCTCTCTCTGTCACAAATACTCAACTCTGACCCGTAGCATGAAAGCACCCGTAGACAATACATGAATAATTGGGTGTGGCCATGTTCCAATGGAAACAGGTGTTGGGCAAGATTTGGCTCTCAAACCATAATTCAAAAAGATCATCTGCTCTAAAATATAAAAATTGCATCTATGAGAGGATGCCAGTATTTTAAGATTTTGAAAATCTAAATGAAAGGCAGATTTCAATGATGACTTTTTAAAATTTTACCATATATTAAAGGGTTATGATAAATAACACTACATTATCCTGTCTTCCTCCCCAAAAATATATTACTTTTTGTCAAGCTAACACATTTCTGTAGATGCTAAACTGTTCTATCTTAACCAAGACTTTTTAATTTAAAATGACTATCTGTAGTTGCATATAACTGCCATGACATGAACAGTATATCTAGAAGGAGTAATATTTTGGCAAGCTTTCAAAATATTCATAGCTGAATGAGCATTTTTAGAAATATTTGGCAATGATATCAACTTATTTCTAATTTGAAATAAACTTTACCCTAAGGAAGGGCCTTGTTTACTGTTGATACCATGTAAGTGCATTCTCTTAGGAAATAAGCCACTCAGTAAGACTATAGTAAGCATAGCAGACTGAGAGATAATAAAAAGATGACTTCTGAACTACTATTGGGGAAAAATGTACCAGGCGGTATTTCGTATCTTTATAGACCTCCAATGTCATGATGTTCCAAGGCATTCAGTTTTGAAATATGCTGTACTTCTGCTTTTGATCCTGAACTCATCAACCCTATACTGGTAATTCTGTATTTCACTTTCATGGCAAAGTTAACTTTCCTAATCCAACAGTCTCAATCATTGTTATCCACATAAGAAGCCAAACTGCAATTCTAGGTTGTTTCAGGCATTTGTAGGTCAATAATAAAAATATCACAGGACAGAAAAGGTCATGAAAGTCTACATAATCTTCCACATAAACTTAATTCACATACATCGAAAGATTGGCTTATGAGAAAAGCCTCTTTCCACTCATACAAAAATGTACTTAAAACTAGACATTTGTTTCTTACTGCTGTTAATTAAAGTATGAGAAACCAAATTCAAATTTTGCATTAAGAAATGGTCCTGACATGTATGCTGTTGCCCCAAAGTAAACTTCTGTTTTTCACGGTAACTGGACAGAAGTAAATCTCTGAAATTTGATATTTTAGCTATTGAAAACTATCAGCTGAAATGTCCATTTAAGCTGGTAATTAACCATTAAGAAAACATGATTCTCAAGGAATGACTGTGTAAACTCTGTGACACAATTCAAATGTGGCAATATTTATTTAAAAGCTCTGTTTCGTCATACTTCTAAAACCCCCTAGGATTAAAGATAATCACCTTTTAGAATAAGGGAAAAGGTATAACAGGGCACAAGTAGTCTTTGGGTGGTAAAAATGATGCAGTCTACACAAAAATTGAAATATAATGATGTACACATGAAATTTATATAATGTTATAAAACAATGTTACTGCAACAACAAGAACAAAAAAGAATAAGGGAAAATATTCCCACACGGTTTGTTTTGATTAAAAAACATCTATTAAAATCAGTTGACTCACAGGTTGTCTAGAAGTCAATTACAAAACACAAAAATTTTTCCAAGTACAAAGATAAATTTTTCTGTGGTATAACTCCAATGTATGTTAAATATTACAGATCACTGGTATGCATAATTGAAGCTGACCACAATAAAGATTATACATTACAGCTATCCAAGTCTTAATTGTATCTTATTCAATCCTGAATCATCTGTGTCAATGGAAATAATGGTTGCCATACAAACGTCAATTAATTATTCCATCATTACCAGAACCATGATTTTTGATATGCCAATAGGTTGACAAACAAGGGATTTAATTTATTAATTCATTTTTTTTCATTTATTTGCCAAAAATTGTCCCCATATGTAAGGCATTATGTAGTTACATCTGTAAGCAAGGCCAACACATAGAGCTTTACTGTCAAAGAGCTTACAATCTAGCAAGGGAAACAGAGAAACAAATCACTACCTCAATAATCCTAAAAAAGGAATGAACTCTGCTACTAAATAGACAGCCATGAATGGCTCCATTTAATACAGTAATATAATAATGTTCCGGTTAATACACTAATGTATTGGCCAGAAGCAAACACCACCACTCTTTCCAGTAGTTGGAAACACTCCCTTCACACGTAAGGATCATATATAGAACAGACAATCAGAAACTGAATAGTTATGTTTGACAGTTTAATATGAGACAACCAGAAATTTTAAATCTTCACGCATTATAAGCAGTGCATAACATAAAATTATTGAGCTCAAAATCTTTGCTTGTTAGTAAAAACATATTTTGTCCTAGGGGGTCATATAAATATTGACCAGATTTTCTGAGTTCAGTTGTCAAGGTCTAAGCAAGAGTCACAGAATGTTGTCAGCGTGCGACAGAGAAAAGAGATATACACAAAGTCAGAGAGCTACTTAGTGGCAAAAGAGGGTCTAGAAGCCTAGTTTTCTGATATTTCTACTTAAAAATATCAGCTTTTGATTCATAATCAACTGTAAACGAAACCATAAACAATATGACGCACAAGCACTATAACTTAACATGGAAGGCGATTCTCCGTGATTTGGTAAAAAAGGCTTTGTAAAGTTGAAACATATATGGCTGTGTCTGTACTTTAGTTAAAGATCTAGTGAGCTGCCTCTGTACAGAAGCAAAAAAACAAGGTCGAGTCAGTTTTTTCCCCACTGGAAGATGAGAGCCTTTTACTTTTCAACCACCTGCTCTACTGATAACCTCTCTCCTTCTTAAGGATAGTCTGTCTCTTCTTTTTGGAAGCACAACAAGGAGAAAAAACATTTAACTAAGGAGATCTTGTCAGTTGAGTTTTTTCTCTTTCTGCAGTGATAATTACACAAAATTCCTTTTAGGTCTTGTACTTTCTACATAGTCCAAATTAGGAAACAAAGGCATTACTCTCACTTGATACATACTCTTGTATATATTTCCTACATGAAAACTAAAGTGATAACCTATATCTGAAAATAACGTGTGCTCTATTTCCTAAATCAACTCGATCAGTACTTGTAAAGATATAGACATAAGCCCTCATTCTAATGGTCATGTGGCAATCCTTTAATTTTCCGATTTAACAAAATGGAAGAGAAAGTGAGTTTCCACTGGAATAGGAGGCCTTCTATTAAAATCTCTAGCACTATCAATGATTTCTCCAGATTAAAATAATTGTTCAAAGCTTAATTATGCTACTTTATTAAAAGCTGTGTATATAAAACTGTAGAAATACAGAACGTATTTTAAAAGTATTAAATAAAAAGAAAAGAATCACACACTGTTAATATTTCAGCATATTTTGTCCTTTTTGTCTACAGATATTTTTATAGTTTCTATCATAGTATACAGGGAGTTTGCATCCAACATTCCTCTTTGGTGACAGCAGGATCATCTTATTAAAATGTGTATATATTTTATGGTTGCATACTATCCCTTTGTAGATTGTTCATAATTTGCTATTCAAACAAAGCTAGACATTTTTGTGATTTTTTTTTACATTACAATAAAAACATATAGAAGAGACTAATGTTTAGAGCCAAAGAGACCCCAGTTTGTACCCTGCTTCTACTCCTGACAGCTGTGCGGCTGTGAGCAAACTACTTTTGCTTCTTTGAGCCTCTCATCCTAAGGCGTGGGGTGACTTTAAAAAAATTTTTGTAAAATATCTAGCACAGTGCCTGACACATAAAGCTTAATAAATTATGATTATTACAAAAATCATCTCTATTTCAAATAATTTCCTTAGACTAGATTCCCAGCAGTAAAATTATTCAATCAAAAATATAAACGTTTTTAAGGCTCTTGATAATGCCACCAGATTTTCTTCCAAAATGGTTGTACTAATTTAGACCCTCAAGAGCAGTGAGTGTGCTCCTGACCAGCAAGGCATTACAAGGCAAATGAACTTAGAAAGAAAGTTAAGGTTAATGAAAAAGCCAATTATCTAAACAAAATAAAACCTTAGTACCATATATATATCATTAATGAATCAATTCAGCGTAGACTTACCCTACTTGAGGGGCTGCAATCCCTTTATGGGAGGGGGATAAGGTCTGAAGTTTGTTTCCCACAGAGCTGCTAACTGAAGACACTTTACCTGAAGGCACACCTTATAATAAAAAAGGTATTAGTTTCAACGACACTCTGAAAAAGAAAAATCACAGAAAACAGAGCATCTGACAAGGAAGACAAGGGTTTAGTGGCACTAAATCTCTGTGGCAATAAATCAAAACAAGTTACCAACAAGAAAATTATTTTAAAAAAATGAAATTTCCAGGGAACAACATGTAGCATCCGTCTTTTCTAATTTCTGTATTTCTTTCTCACAATTTACAAACAAATAAAGGTACACTTCAGTAGTCAATATCTTCTTCAAACGTTTGTCTATTAAGGACAATTGTCGAGATCAGAGAGGTACAGGTAGAAATGAGGGAAAAAATACTGTGGTCAAAGAATCAAGAAAACAATTAGGTTGACTATTCTGAAGAGATGATACATTAATAACAACATCAAGGATAGACATTTAAGCTAAAAAAAGGACTATAAAATATCTAAAGTAGAAGCTGTTGAAAGTCACTTTATTTTTACCCAGAATAACTTACTTATCCCTCCACATCGTTTCCTATTTATAAATCTATTTTAATAATCCAGAATAGAACACTAACTTCATTTCCTTCTCTACCAACATTGTTTAAAGAAAAGAAGAAAAGACAAGCTATTTTACGGAGCTCATTACCTACAACAGTTTTGCCGGTGCTGCTCGGCTGCGGTAATCGTGAAGAGCCTGACAACGCAGTTCCAGGAGAACTCGACTTTTTAGGTGCAGGCGGCTTATACTAAAATAATGAAAATAAAATATCTTGTCAACACGTTTTGACTAAGGATTATAAACTAGTATTTCAAAATCTCACAGTCCCTTAAATGAGCGATCTTTTTATTAGCTACCGACTTCCCCAAATGGAGAAAGTGTAGATTAAAATACACCACCTAAAAGAGAGGTTTCCCAAAATACGTTCCCTTTCAAAACTGGCATACTAGAAAGTTGGCTCAGATGTCCCACTGCTAAAATAAACTAAGAGCAACTTCTCCCAGTTCTCAGGAAAAAAAAAAGTTTAATGGAAAAAATTTCCTCAATGTTAAGAATTTAAATGCCAAGCAAACATTAATAGAAAAAACTTAGAAACACCCAAAGATGTTCATTTGGTGGTACAGCTTTAAAGGTCAAGATTTTTACATGTTCCTGGGTGTGGTTTTATATTTCATATATATAATCCAGCCATATTTCCTAGTGATAAAAATTCATAAGATTACCTATCAGTCTGCAGAAGTTTTACATAGCTGCTTTTTGGATTTCCCCAATGTGAAGAGAAGGAGCTAACCCTGGCTTCCCTATCCTCACCAGACCATATTAGATGAATGGAATATGGCCTGAGAAAAGATAGGGTATTTCAGCTTATCTTGTTTATTTTTACTTTTTCTCTACTCTCTAGACGGATTTCATTATTAATTTTATTTTACTGTCTCTTATTTGAGCCAAATTTTGCTCAAATGCTGAATACAAAAATATGTCATGACCTGCTCCAATACAAAGAAATGAACCTGCCCAGGGTTATACCCCAACTTAACACAACAGGAATTAAGACGCATGTCACCTTAGTTACAGCCCAGTGCTTCAAATATAAGGTGATTACCGTGCTTACATGGGTACCTGAGACTCAGCCCAGTGCATTATTTAGACTGCTAAGGACTTTAGGTGAGAAACCGGTGTTAAACCTAACTATCAAAAATCGAATATTTTATAATCAATAATCAGAATGAAATCTAAGATGTACCACTACTAAAACTGTGGGTTAAACACAAATTTTAAAGTCAAACATTATAACCCTTCAAAATTCAGTATGTGATCTTTGGAAAAAAAAATCTCGATAAAAGGGGCACACTCACACACACAAATACCATGCACATTTGGCACGACAATGCCAGAAACTGAAATTTCTTAGGCAATTGGCAAATAGAAAACCTTCAATAACTGTCTGTCAATGAACAAATGATTAGAAGACTTTGGAGATGAGCCATATAAAGACAGTTTCTTTGAAAACCTAAGAGGTGTTTCTCGTTTAAAAGGACATCTGGTTAGTATCAGTCTCTCCCACTAAAATACCAATGAAGATATTAGGAAATATCTTAAAACTAACAACATGGAAAACAAGACCTAACAAAGACTTGTTAAAATATCAGAGACATGTCTACTCAAAACAGGGTCAATAAAACTGGATCAAGAAACAGGATTGGTGACCCACTCATACTGTGCTAACTACCAAAGAAGAGCACAATGACTAGCATGAAGAAGGGCACTGGGGCAGGGATCACATACTGTCTCAGGCTGGGCACAGGCAGGAAGGCCCTGGTAGCATTACACAGTGGGGGCTCAAGATTTTTATGTTCATATTTGAGACTATTATTATTAACTTAATGGCTCACAAATAGAAAAAGACACAATATTCCTTTCAAAAGGTGCTTTGTTTCTCGGCTCTGTATTAGGCCTCCTAATGTTTTACTCTATTTTATTGTCAGTTTTTCTGAGATATCCAGAACCTAGCCCAACCTTATCTATCTCCTGTATTGCCTCTTACCTTCAACAAGAACTAGTCAGGTTAGTTTCCTTACTGAACCCTCGGACTGCTCTGAATGCCTCTTGTTTAAAACATACTCTCCTGCCTCTCAGTAACTTGCTGTTCCCCCGACCTAGGTAATCTGACCGCTTCCTCACTGAGCTGCATTTTGTCTGTTCTACAATATCTACCTGAAATTCTACCAGTATTACACAGGCTTTCAGGACGACTCTTGCTGGCAACAACTTTGTGTAAATCCATTTTAATGATCAAAAGAACAAAATCACTTCATTTTTATACAGTTATAGTCAATACATATTTCTTTCATTCATTGCATAAATATTTGTTAGGTGCTTATCACTTCATGTGTTTTTATACAGATCTCATACTTAATAAGTCTCCTTAGTAAAATATTTATATTTATGAAGACTACTGAAATTGGAAAAAATTAAAGAACACGAAAGACGTTCATTTCTGATAAAATGGGAGAAGGCGCTATTTGAACCAACCCTTCAAGTAAACACTAAAAATGCTCAGGAAAGTACAAGAAATCATTTTAAAAGCACTGAATGTCAGATGAGAGAAAAAAGAACTGCCAGGCCAACACCATGTGAGACTTTAACAACGATCTGGCCATCATGTGGATTTGCTGTATGAGTTTGTATGACCAGGCTGGTCAAGCAAGGTAAAGCCGATAATTTAAAGTGCTTCCAGACTGGTCGCACTCTCAGGTATCTGAAAGAAATAATACAGATGTCCTCTGGAAGAAGGCACTTCACAAGAATAATCTTCATGAATAACTTTTTAAGGGCAACAAGCAGTAAAAGGTCAATAAGAATTATGTACATAATAATGTAAGGAACCACAAATGAGGAAAAAAAAGACAGCAAGAATATATCCATAATGGTCACATGATGCTGTAATTACTAGATACATAACATAAAACAATTATGGTGACTACATTGAAAGAAATCAAGACAACTTTGAAAATATTAACAGGGAGTTAGAAACTATAAGTAATATAGGAAATTAGAAAAATAGCCAAGTTCAAGAAATTAAAGATATTACATATGCAATGGTGGAGGAGTGAAGCAGCTGTATAACCCTCCTAGAGATGACATTTTAAAAGAGGATTAAAAAAGAGATTTTAAGAGACTGGAAACCATCTAAGAGCAGTTGTTCCAGAAAACTGGCAACTGTGTACTGTGTGTTTACTGCAGGGAAGGGGAATGGAAAGGAGGAGGGAAAGAAAGGAAGGAAAAAGAAAACAGGAAAGTATGACCCTTATTCAGCAAAAACAGTCAATAGAAACTGACTCCAAGTGGGCACAGGTGTGTCAGATTTAGCAGTTAAGAACTTCAAAACAGTTATTATAGGGGCCAGCCCAGTGGCAGACTGGTTAAGTTCACCCACTCTGCTTTGGTGGCCCAGGTTCTCCGGGTCGAATCCTGGGTATGGATCTATACACCACTCATCAAGCCATGCTGTGGCAGCATCTCAGATACAAAATGGAGGAGGACTGGCACAGATGTTAGCTCAGGGCCACTCTTCCTCAAGCAAAAAGAGAAAGACTGACTACAGATGTTAGCTCAGGGCCAATCTCCCTCACCAAAAAAAATACGAAAAAACAAAAACAAACAAAAAACAATTATAAATCTGTTCAAAAGGTAAAGGAACATATGTACAAGAATCAAAAGGAAATAGGGTAACAGTGAATGAACAGACAGGGAATCTCGACAGAGAAATTAAGGCAAAATACAAGAATTTTCTGATAACCAAAAACAGAAAATTCCTTGCCAACAGATCTGCACTATTAGAAAGCCAAAGAAACTTCTCCAGGCTGAAGGGAAATGACAAAATATGGCAGCTCAAATTTAGAAGAAGGAATAAAGAGGTCTGGAAATGATAATATGTGAGCGAATATAAAGTATATGCATAAATATGTGTGCATATATGTATAAATATGTTTATATATTTATTTTCTTCTCCTAATTTATTTAAAGGGCAGATGACTTTTAAAGCAATAAGTATATGTTATATAACAATAACCATCAAGAGTAGTGATAGGTTTATAATATCTATGGAGTTTTTATATATATATATAATAGCTCTAAAATTGGTGCGAGGTATATGGACATATCCAAAGATAGCGCTAAGTTAAAGATGCATTTTGTTATTTGTAGAGTAACCATTTAAAAAAATTAAAAATGTATAGCTAGAAAGCCAATAGAGAAAATAAAACATCTTTTACTAAGACAAAAGAGGCAAGAAAGAAAGAAGTAACAAAACTTCTTTCTTTAAAGTAACAAAAGAAGTAACTTGAAAGAAGTAACAAAAAAAAAGACAAAAATAGAAAACAGCAACATGACAGACCTAAATACAACCATATCAATAATTATATCAAATATAAATGTCTAAAAACTTCAACAGGTTGAGGTTACAATATCGGATTTAAAAAAAGGAACAATTATATGCTGTCTATATAAGATGAAAAACACAAATTTAAGTTACAAAAAGGAAATTAACAGAATTAAGCTGAAATGGCTACATATTATCAGATGACACACACTTCAACACAAGGAATCCTGCAATAGACAAAACAGGACACTCCAGAATGATAAAAGGGTCAATAAATGGGGAAGATACACCAAATTATAAATGTAAATACAATTAAGAAGAGAAATTCAAAGTACCTGAAGCAAAAGCTGGCAAAATTGATGACAGCAGAAAAAGTCACAATCACAGCTGATGATTTTAACACATTTCCCTCAGTAATTGATGGAACATCTAAACCAAAAGGCAGTAAGAACATGGAAGATCCGGGTGACACTACCAGCCCCCTTAACCTAATCGACATTTATAAATCTTTATACCCTACAACTGCAGAAGACACTTTTTTTTTCACATGCCACGGAGCATTCACAAAAAAATACCATGTTAGGCAATAACACAAATCTCAGTAAGTTGGAAATCTTACCAAGTATGTTCTCATACAACAGAATTAAGTTAAAAATAAACAATTAAATATCTAGAGAAGCGCCAAATAACCAGAAGTAAATGACTCACTTTTGAATAAACTATGAGCAAAAGAAGAAGTCACAAATTAGAAAATATTTTGAACTGAACAATAAAAACAAAATCCACATATTAAGATTTTTGAGATGCAGCTGGAGCAATGAAATCAAAAGCAGTTTCTTTGACAAGATGTAATTAAATTGATAAAACTCTAGCTAGAATGATCAAGGGAAAAAAGAAAAACATCAGAGAGAAAAGAAGAAAATCTATCTGATTTTAAGACTTAGAAGCTACAATATTTAGTATGGCAATAATGTTCGCACAATGACAAAACCACCCAGTGATGCATTCTTCAGAACGTATCCCTGTTGTTAAGCAACACATGACTGTACTGTATCACTATTTTGATCAGAGCAGGGTCAACAAGTGGGTTCTAATCAGGCCAGATTATAGTTGTTAAATATGACAAGGACGCATTTAAGCATCTTTAGGAAAAAGATTCTATTTAGTTTACTAATATAAACCCAGTACCTGACACACTGTCTGGTTCAAAGAGTGTACTCAATAAAAATTTCTTGAATGAACAGAAATGAGAAAATATGAGGTTACACTGAAATGAATATATATGACTGGGTATGGAAGCAGAAGTGATACAATTTAAGGTGGAAACTATCAACTACTTGGATTTACATTTACCAATCATGCGGCACCATGTTGCTGGAATATACACCTTCTACTCTATTTCCTTTGCTCTACTGACTATTTTTTTCTTAAAACAAAAAAAAAAATCATATTAGTGTTCTTAACTATTTAAAAGATGTACATTATTTGACATCTGTTCTGGACATTCTTCAAAATGAGTTTTCTTCTTTGTTCTTTCCCCACGATGATGATGATGACAATGATATGTTCCCTTTCCAATTATATTACCAAAAATTCAATAAGAGGATTCTCTCAAGGAAGCCTCAATTATAACAGTCTTTTAACCCAGCATTTTATTCATAAGTAACAAGAGAAATGGATTTGATTATTTACTGCCTGCTAGATTTACAGTATTAAAACAACTGTTTACAAATGAAAGCTTTGTGAACAATGAAATTTGCTTAAAAGTACGACATTATCAAAGTTTTTGTGTAACAATATGCTTAAAGAAAAACCATAGTACTATAAAAATTAATTTTATACAACAAATTCCTTATATGGTTTATGGTCATCTAAGGGCTTTCACATACATTACTTCACTTGCTTCTCACAATGATCGTGTAGATTACCACTTCACAGATGAAGAAACAAAGCCTTCCATACATGAAACGTTATTTCCCTAAAAATTCAAGAGCAGTGGTTCGGATCTGACCCCAGGCTTTCATTCACTCTGTGTATTACTCATATATAGCACGGTCACATTCAGCACTTACATGATCTTCAAATGTCGATTTTTATTGCCATTTTCTCACTCTTCTAACCTCTCTAGTTTCCTCTGACTCTGCTTCACCTATTTTTAACTTATTTTCTTACTTTTTTCCTAATACCTCTTTAAAACTGTTTATTTTCAACTCTCTACCAAGTCCATTTCAATTAACTAATTAAACTACTTGTTCTCAATTAGCCATTCAAATTTTTTACTAAATCCCTAACAGTAAATATAAATTTTAGCAGGTGAGAGAACTGTAGTTAAATGTTCTGTAAAGCATCAAGACAAAATTGTGAACTAGAGTCATTTTCTCATTTGTTTGTAAAAAGGATTAAATTGAGCATTTCACCTGTGTCCGGGAAGTTGCTTTTCCTTTGGTATCAGTAGAAAATTTGCCTTTATTGCTAATACGTGCTGCCTGTTCCTTACAGAAATTTATATGCCTATCAGCTGCATTTTCATTAAATCTTCTCTGGCAATATGGGCACTGAATATAATCTAAGGCAGAAAAAAGAAACAGATTAACAACACTTGAAAAGCGACATAAAGATTTATAAGCTTTTATGAATGGTGATTCAAGATGTTTAACATAAATAATAACATTTAATAAGCAAAAACTCTCATCTCCTTATAACCACTCAACCTGACTTAGGTAAACTTAGTAAGGACGTTTAAGAAAAAGTTTGCTAGTATATGATAAATTCCAATTTTCTACCAGCTTAGAATCAAATTTGAGGAAAAAAGAACAAAAAGATAAATCCTCAGTACAAAACAATTAGTAGAGGGAAAAATGTTACTTCTTTTTTGCCTCTATAATACCATATGTTTCATCATATATACATATTTTTATACAGTACACCAGTCAAATAGTAACAATATAATACATTGAAACTACATTTTAAAATTTGGCCTCATCTGTTAAAATCTTTTATTTTAATTAGAGGAAAACTGTCAAGGAATAGCTTAATTGACTTTAAACTGTTTTATTTTGTCTTAGAGGTCCCAACAGATGGAAGAAGTGATAAAAATATACCTCATTAACATAATTAATTCAAATTTAAGAAACAGCAAATGTTTCCAAGATAAAATATTCTTCCAAAATGCAATGTATACTGTAAATAAAATTTCTTTCAAAATGAAATCTCAAAATTATCCCAGACAGAACCAAATTTTGTAGCATTGTAAGAGTTCTCAATTTTATGAGACACTGATAAGCCATAAATACAAAAAATTTTGGATTGTCAAAAAATATGTCAATTTATTTCAACAGGTTTACTTTACAAAGAGTGTGTCCTTTAGAATTTACATTCATCTGAAGCTCAGAAATTTGTCCTTACTATCGAAGCAGGCCTAAAATCTCTAATAACAAAGAAGTTGTTTTGTCAGCACTAAGAGATTAAAACATTTCTAAAGTCCAAATTATCCTTGAGAACTGGCACTCTCTAACATATGCAAACATGAGAAATACAGCTATGTTGAATAAAATGTAATATACAAATACCTCCAAAGCAGAAAGAAAATTCAACCTCACAGGGAAAATTAAGGTAGAAGAAGAAGAAACCTAAACCTACTTGAAACATTCACAAACACTCACAGCGTTAAAGTTAATTACTAATACTCTACAACAGGGGTTGGCAAACTAGGGCCCGTGGGCCAAATCTAGCCTGCCTACTGTCTGTTTTTATAAATAAAGTTTTATTGGAACACAGCCATGCCCACTCATTTACACATTGTCTGAGGCTGATTTCTTGCAATAGTGGTAGACTCACGTAGTTGCATCTCATGGCCTGCAAAGCATAAGATATTTACTATCTGGACCTTTATAGAAAGTTTGCCAACCTCTCCTCTACAACAGCTAACTTATGTTAAAATAACTACCTCTTTAGACTACTCTAATAACCAACGTCAAAGTGTCAACTGTGCTATTTTAAATCTTCCACTATCTCAATATCTCAAATAAGGTTGACAGTATCTTGCCTTGCTTTTGGTAAACTGAAGTAATTTTTACCCATTCAATGAAGAAAATATAATAATACTTAAATTTAGGTATATCAGTCTATATGGTAGTTTCCCCACATGAATTGCACATTTTAGAAGCAATATTATGCTATCTTTTTCCTTCCCAGATGACAAGATACCAAAGAACGAGGTAACATAACTATGTGAATCTTACTGAATGACTACATTTCAATCCACAGTAAGCATGATTAAAATATTTCCTGGAATATTAACATTTAATAGTTACTACAATAATTTGAAAAATGTTATTATAATGCTTTATGTTTAAATAAAAGTATTAAGATAAAAAGATAATGATTTCTATGTTCAACACTGATGTGTCTTTATAAGCCTCAATGCCTGGTTATCATTATTTTACAGCAAAGCTTTTAAAGATTATGCCTCATCAGGTTCCACTATGATAAATTAAGTTTAAAAACAACTTGATATTTATAAAAATTCTATCATTATCTTCTCCCCACATGAACACTTCCATCAACGACGCCCCATATACCAGGATCATAAGAAGGCGGAGGAGGAGGAGGAAGCTTGCCACCCTCTTTAAGAGCCTGATCAAGGCCTTTAGCAGCTCTTATGGTGGCAATGAACTCTTCATGTTTTCTTCTCCAATTAGATGGTTTCTTTGGTGGTTCAGGCTATAAATAAAGAAAAACCAGTTTCAAAACATTTTTTAGATAAATTGAAATAAAACTTGACAAAATGCCGTATTATTTTAAATGTCCTCTTATCAGGAATCCTTAAATGATGTCCTTTCTAAATCTCTAAGTTTAAAAAGAAACTTTATGCAACTATATTACATGCAATTTTTAAAATGTAATTCTAATTGTAACAGACATTGCTAAATTGACTTTAGTAAGTATTACATCCATTTAAGCTCCCACTAAGAGTGTATTTCTCTGTTTTCCCGTAATTTCTCCAACGGAATATGCTACCAAATTTCTGGGTTTAGACAAGTGAAAAATAGTTCTCTCTCTCTAGTTTCAACTGGCATTTCTCTTACAATGAACGAGATTGAGCATCTTTTCATATCATTAAGAATCATTTGTATTGCCTTTTCTGTGAACTGTTTATATGCCTGGTCATCTTATATGTTGTTATTGGTGTTTTTATTTTTTTTTTTTAACAATTTGTACTAACTATTCAGAGACTAGCCCTAACCCTCCCCAACAATACATCTGTCCTGTGACCTTGTCTAAGGGTCTTCTGATACACATTGCAGAATTATTTTTAAAATGTAGTTTAATTTACAGATCTTTTCTTTATGGTCTCTGGATTTGCAGCCAAACCTAGTAAGGCCCAACCTCACATCAAGGCAAAATGGAAATGTTCCATGTTTCCACCTAGCACTTTCATGGTTTCATTTTTAAAATTTTAAGTCTGTCACTCACTTGGAATTTATCCTGATATCTGGTGTGACATATGGGTTCAACTTTACTTTTTGTTTTTTAATATAGTTATGCAGCTGACTCACCATCCTTTATTGACTTTTCTCCCCAGTGAACTGAGACAGCACCTTTATCATATTATATTCTCTTTTGTACGGGGGCTTATTTCTGAACTTTCTCTTCTGTTCCATTGTTTTGATGATCCTTGTGTCAGTACTAGTGTTTTAAATATTAAGACATAATATTTTTATATCTGATAGAGTAACCAACTTTATTTTGCTACTCTCTCAATATTTTCTGGTTATTCTTGTATGTATATTTTTCCATATTAACTTTAGAATCAGCTTGTCCAATTTTTTTAAAATACTATAGTAAATGGAAAAATTAAACATTACATTCATAAACAACCTAAGGAACATAAAATCTTTATTATGCTGAGTCTATCTATCCAAGAACATATATTTCCATTTGAAGAAGCATTTGTTTGTGTCTTTCAGCAGTTTTTTAAAATATTCTTTGTGGAAGACTTGTCCCTTTATAAGGTTTATTCCTGAATATTTTATATTTTGTGATGTTCTTTTATAAAGAGTCTTTTCTTCATTTTTACGTTTCAAGAGGTTGTTTGAAATATGAAACCTGGTAATTTCTGTATATTACTATTATACATAATTACTTCACTGACTTCTCTTTTTGTTTGTAGTAATTTAACAGCTAATTCTCTTGGGTTTTCCAGGTATATCATGTCCCAATAGTGACAGTTTTACCTCCTCTTTTCCAGTCCCTACGCATCTAATTTCTTATTATTACCTAACTCTATCGGCTAGCACTTACTACATTAGTTGGAGCGTACTCTTGTTCCTGACTTTAACGGAACGACCTCTAAATCTTTTTCCACCAACCATGATGCTGGCTCGTGTGCTACAAGAGATTTATTTTGCCATACTGCTGAAATATCCAACTATTCCTATTATGACTTTTTGTTTTTTTGAGGAAGATTGGCCCTGAGCTAACATCTGCCACCAATCCTCCTCTTTTTGCTCAGGAAGATTAGCCCTGAGACAACATCTGTGCCCATCTTCCTCCAGTTTCTATGTGGGACGCTGCCACAGCACGAAGCATGACTTAACAAGTGGTGCTTAGCTCCACTCCCGGGACCCGAACGGCAAACCCTGAGATGCTGAAGTGGAGTGCGTGAACTTAACCACTATGCCACTGGGCCAGTCCCATAACTTTATTTTTTAAATCAAGAATATATGTTGAATCAAAGTCAAAAGGTGATTCTTTAAAAACATTAATAAGGCAAGACTAATTATGAAAAAAAGAGAAAACATAAATTACTAAGGAATAGAAAATAGTACACAATGAGAAATTATAAAGAATCTTTAATGCTAATAAACTTGACAATGAAGAGTAAATGGACAACATCCTTGACAAACACCAAAAAACAGATACCAGAAAAAAAAGAAAATCATAACAGTCTTATATTTATTTTAAAAAATGAATCTATTATTTAAAAACATACATAGAAAACTCCTGGCCTGGATGCCCTTACTGTTGAATTCTTGCAGACATTTAAGGAAGAAATAACATCAATCTTTTACAAACTCTTTCAAAAAACAGAAAACAAGAGAGTAACTTTCCACCTAGTTTTATGAGAGCAACAAAACTTCGATAGAGAACAATTACAGACCCACCTTTCTCATGAAGACAGATGAAAAGATCTTATATAAATGTAAGCAAATTTAGGTGTTTGAGATCACTGATTCCTTCAAGTTTCTTATTTTATACTGAAACGTCTGATCACAACAGTCATCTGCTCCACAATGATCATTACTCACCTACTGCTAAGTTTTGCTGCTCCGTTCAACCTTTTTTCTCATGGTTCCTTGTATCAATGATCAGCGAAACATTTTTTACTACTTGCTATTTGAAGAGTTAGGTGTGCCTGGTACAACTATTACAAGAGGTTTTAGGGAGAAGGAGAGGCCCAGGGTAGCCTTCTAGGCTCCATAAACCAACAGCCTTCTTATCTGTTGCACAAGAGACAGAGGTAAAGGCCTCTCTGGGGCCAGGCCCCTGGCTGAGTGGTTAAGTTCGTGCGCTCCAGCTTCGGTGGCCCAGGGTTTTGCCAGTTTGGATCCTGGGCGCAGACATGGCACCCCTCATCAGGCCATGATGAGGCGGTGTCCCACAGCACAACTAGAAGGAACCACAACTAGTATATTCAACTATGTAGTGGGGGGCTTTGAGGAGAAGAATAAAAAAAGATTGGCAAGAGACGTTAGCTCAGATGCCGATCTCTTTAAAAAAAAAAACAAAGCCTCTCTGTGTGATTACATAGACCTACCTCTTCTGCTTCTCTAAAATACCATCATCCAAGAGTGACTGCTGCCAGCCGTGCTTCCCTCCGTTCCCACACTGACCACTTCAAAAATAGGCCACAGTTCTTTAGAGTAGGCCCCTCGCCTTCAGAAAGGGTATTTCATTTTCACCAGTGCTTTCCGAGAGCCTCTGCCACTGGGCCTCCTCAACTCTGTGCCTCTTCTCCCCACTTCTCTCCTGGCTTTTGTCCCATTTCAGCCAGGCTCATCCCAGTTCCCCGCTATCTAAGTTCCTGCAGCTCATCCCAGTTCCTGCCTTGGTGGGAGTAAACAAGGGACATATACTTCCTGATAACACTCCTCACCTTTAAGGAGTCACCTTGAAGGTGGCAGATTCCCAGATTCTGGGCCATGGGCTCCCCAGCAACTTCCTGCCCGTCTTCTATGAGTGGCTGCTCCCGGATCTCAGTTGCTTTGGGCAGTCCTTACATATATTTTGTAGTCTGTGGATTATGCCTGCCTTTCGTTTCTCCAAAAACAGAGTTTTTATTTACTTTGCTCCACTCTGCTTATGATTTTTTGTAGGATTTCCTTGATACAGGTAAAGATATTGAGACCTACACCATGATCTTCCAATATACTGCTTCTTAAACTTTAATGTGCATATGACTCACCCAAGGATTTCCTTAAAATGAAGATTCTACTTCAGTATGTCTGGGTGGAACCTGAGATTCTGCATTTCTAACATGTTCGCAAATATTGCTTATACTACTGCTCCACGGATCATACTTTAAGCAACAAGAAAATAAACTACTAAGGTAAAGCAATGGTTTTCACTTTGCTTTTTTCTGAAGATTAATTTTTTAAGTGTACAAACCTTCTCCCTTACAAAAGAAATAGGATAACTAACATTTATTGAGAGACTGCCATGGATAAGGCTACGTAATAATCCCTACAATCATCCCACAAGCTCAATGCCACCACTACATCACCATTTCACACTTCAGCAGAAGTAGAGATGAAGTAAATGGCCCAACACAACAGGGTAAGCAGCAGAGCCAGGGTTGAATCCGGACAGCCTGACTCCTGCGCCAGGTTTCGCACCCACTGTGTTATACTGCCTCTGAGCATTTCATTCGTTTATCTATCCAAGCTAATTAAAGCTAATACAATCATATATCTGGCAGCTTACTAAGAAAACTTCAAATAACAGTTTATGTACCTTACTCAAACTTCACCATCCTTCCTTTAAATATTCATAGACTGAAAAATAAAGATGAATATCTGACTTTTCTATTATCAAATGATTTTATTAGTAAGATTAATTCCCCCATAGGAAAATGTTTTCTTGTGTCACTAGGAGAAGTTATCACCAGTGAAAGGTGGGTTTTTTCCAAAAATCTATTCAATCAGCTACTCAGGTTTTGAATATTTCAGTGAAATGGCTCTGTAAAACTATGTCAGACAAAGTATTTAAGTGATTTATTCTTAGCAATAGAACAGATCATGGTTGGTACTAATGAGGGATTATCACAGACATTATCATATTCGTTGCTTTGGTCCCAAGAAATAAAATAAGCTGACAATGACCATATGTAGACAATTGAGCAACTGATAAAACTCTTCCCCAGAAAGCATAAGATCACAAATATTGACAACCCATCAATCAAGATAATCAATATTTATTATGCTAAGATGTCTGTAAATACCAGCTTGACTTTTTTTTTTTTTTAAGATTTTATTTTTTTCCTTTTGCCTCCCCAAAGCCCCGTGGTACATAGTTGTGCATTTTTAGTTGTGAGTCCTTCTAGTTGTGGCATATGGGACACCGCCTCAGCATGGCCTGATGAGTGGTGCCATGTCAGTGTCCAGGATTCGAACCAGCGAAACCCTGGGCCACCGAAGCGGAGCGCATGAACTTAACCACTCAGCCACGGGGCCGGCCCCTCCAGCTTGACTTTTGTATATAGTGATTACACTAATGGTGAGAGAGACACAAACTCTTATCTGAAGTAATTAACAATGACTTTAGAAGAACATATGAGGATTTTTAAATTATTTCCAGCCTACAGCTAAGCAACTGGCTCTCTACTGCTACAAAAACCTCAGAGTAATAGTTGGCGTTTGAGACAGTAGTTTGGTCTCTCCTTTGCAGAAGTTTGAAATAAACAAGTTTCTGATCATTTCTAAACTGAGAACTTGATTCAGAATTCTGCTTATTTTTCACTCGTAGTATAACAGATAATTATAATTTTTTCAATATATATTGCAGCAAGGTTCACACTATTCAAAAGGTCATATAATTACCCTAGGTTTAAGAGGTTTTACTGTTGGAATATCAGTTCCTTCTGCTCTTTGTCTGCTTGAATCAAAAGTCTTCCGTTTTTTAGTGGCAGTTTTCTGGCAAATGGGTCCATGTTTTTTCTGTTAAGGTGAAGAAAAACGATGTGTCATTCTCTTTTCTATAGAAGACTAAAACGTTACTTAAATTGCCATTTGAGACCAGTTTAAAAATCTGAAGATGAAATAAATAATAATAATACATAAATAAGACATACCTTGCTTTACTAAAATCATTATAAAGTATATATAATATGTGATATAAGTCATCTTTCTCACGAGAAAGTACAGATAAATACTCTTCCAAAATTTTATTAAGAGATATTTAATACTCTCCTAGTTTTCACACTGCTAAGATAAGGAAAATAATGTAACCAAGTCAAAGCTGTTTGAGTGGGGAAAAAAGTTATCTTCATCACTAAATACCTGAAAACAGACAATAGAAAAATAATGTAAATGGAGAAGAATGCATTAGTGTTAAAATTACAGAAGTTCACACAATAGTTTGGGTTACTAAAGTTAACAGGATAGCAGTACGTTAACATAAAACAATGAGACAAAGAGGTCAGATTTGTGTCTTTCCTCCACAATCACCCCTTTCCTCTCTTCTGTAATTCAAGCTTTCTACCTTTCTTTACCAAGGATTTTTCTTGAGCTACCTAGTGTTCCACTCCTATAGCTTCTTTAATATGACTGCCAACTCATTCATTCAATCATTCATTTATTCAGTTTAAGGACACTACAATGGAAGCTCTCCTAATGGACCTCCAATTAATCTACTGGCTAAGTAATCATTCTCCCTCCCCTAAATAAAATGTGTTCACTGATGACATCATGCACTAAATGCACTTTTTTTCTTTTGTATTTTGATAAACACTCAACAGGGTGAAACTGTTAAAGTTTATCTGAGAACAGAGGAAACCTCAGAACTAGCTGGGCCGGCATCCCGCAGCCTCTCATACTTTCAACACACGATTAGTAATTAATTGTTTTAAACACACTTTCAGTTTTCATTTCGACAAACAAGCACTGTAATTATAGCCATTAGAATAAAATCTCTTAAGTATTAAAAAAATAATGAAAGTGTGGCTAGCAGGAGACTTTCCAGTAGACCCACGTACATCTGTTCCCATAAATTGAGTTGTATATGTCAAAAGTACCTGGTGCTTATTCCCAAACCTGATTATACAAGCTGTAGCTGTTATGATGATTATATAGTTTAATTAAATAAATAAATAAGGGCAAAGAAGACTTTTCTTCCCTGTAAAACCTCAGCTGAATGCTTTGAAATAGTTTGAAAACTAGTGAATCAATAACAACAAAAATCACTGAAGTGAGTGTAGGCAAGACATTTTTCAAAGGTTAAGAAGGAAGCTGTCATTATTTAAAAGGAGTCTGTAGTCAGGGGACATTCATACACTAGCCAGTATCTCTTTAAATTATCCCACAGAGGTTCTTCCCACGTGAGTTGTGCTGAGCATTGAACAATTACTGACCTATCAAACCCCAAAAGGAAAGAGGTACTCACTAATGCCACTGGAAAGAATGTTCTTCCACAAATCTTGCAAGGTAATAATTCTCCAACTTGGACACTTCCATTTTCTAAAATGGAAAAGAATTTAATCAATTCTATAGTTCAAACTGTGAAACTTCCAAATTTTAAGCTCCTCCTTTAGTTTTACATGTAAGTTGTCAGTTTTTGTGAAAAATCTCGTTTCATTTTGAAATAAGGAACACTATCAATTAAAATGGGCACAAGACTTAAAGAGTTATCGGTGGTCAAAAAGGCCAGGCCAAACACAGAAGTCATGATTTAAGGATAACCAAACTGATACGGTTGGAAATACCTAGTTTTCTTTTATTTTAACCAAATCAATTTGTCACATTCTCTTAATTTATGGGTTATCCCTATTGTAAATTACTAAACTTTAAAAACCAAATTTAGGGGCTGGCCCGGTGGCACATTGGATAAGTGCACACATTATGCTTCAGTGGCCAGGGGTTTGCCGGTTCAGATCCCAGGTGCGGACATGGCACCACTTGGCAAGCCATGCTGTGGTAGGCGTCCCACACAGAAAGTAGAGGAAGATGGGCATGAATGTTAGCTCAGGGCCAATCTTCCTCAGCAAAAAGAGGAGGACTGGCAGCAGATGTTAGCTCAGGGCTTATCTTCCTCAAAAACAAAAAAAAAGGAAAAACCAAATTTATCTTAAGGTTAATTTTATTTATTATTAATCTTCAAAGCATTGAGAAATAACATTGGTGATCAGTGAGGTAGCTTCCTGAGATGATCTAGGGAGTCTAAGATAAAAAGAATCTTGTTCTCTTTAACACCAGACAATAGGAAGAACATATAACACCTTAAGGAAAAGATCACCTCGTTATTATGCAAACCACCTGTATTATGTGAACTGTTCACTATTTTATACATATAACATATTAAGCTTCATTGGACCAGCAAATTGAGATATTCAGACCTTATGGGAATAATTCATTAAATAAAGAAGTAGCAGCAACTTTTACTCAATTAAAAATTAATACATCTATCAAGTACCTGCATACAACAAATTTTGTTACTAAAAAGAGAAAAAGAAAAAAAAACTATATTCTTTGAGATTCTACATAACTGAGTCAATTTGTCATTTTATTATCTAGCCAAATATCAAACGTAAATTTATTTGATACCTGCAATTTTCTAAAAATGATACTTGAACCTATAACTTTACCATACTTTCTGCTGAATATTTTACTGATTGTTAAAATTCTTTTATCACATGAAAGACAAATAGAAAAATATTTTCTTTTAGAATAACATAAATAAACTCACGAAAAAAGTATTTATGACTTCATATAATTTGTTCCAAGGCATTTAGTGAGTTCACAGAAAACTACCCAGGAGAATCACACTAGCCATCAGTGGGATACAACCAAACAGCAACAGAAGAACTGCTTTGTTCTCTCATTCTCTTAACACTCCACAGCCCTATTTTAGTGGTAGATAGTGACTATTTGTCATCTCCGATGGAGGCAATGTCTGTATGGTGGCAGTTAAGCAGTGGTCACCACAAAAGCAAAGCTAAGATTTGCCTGATTTGTCCTTCTCCAATACCAGAGGCTAGATTCTGTAGGGAAACCAATCTCATTTATCTGGATCACTTAATTCCACTAACTATCCAGAAAGTTGAGGCAGCTGCTGGATGGAATCCATTAATACATTAAGAATGTCTTCATAAGGATGGTCAAGTGATACCACATGCTGCATAATCTACTAAGCCGGCCTATTTATAGTTTTCATGTATTCCTTTAAATTCTAAGCAATGATTTAAAAATTCATCAATACAAAACATGAAAAAGTATCACATATTTTACTTGCTTAAAAGTATATTTCAGTACCTCCCTGCTAAATGGATGACAAAGCAAAATCTTACAAAAAATTAATTCAACACAAGGAAATAACGTGAGTGCCCACTTCAACACCTACTACTTGCCAGGCATGTACCAAGCAATAGTGACACAAGGGTGGAATAACACAATCATTGCTCTCACAAAGCTAACAGTCCCCATTTCTTTACTTTACTATATCTAAGAACCAAATCATCTCCCATTTTTTTAATTCAAAAACTTAAAACTTAACCTAACAGCAACTACAATACTATTATATAATAAAATCCAACTCCTGGGATGAATTCATACAAGTTATCAAACATGTTCACATTGTCTTTAAAGGAAAAGGAAATCATTAACACTAAAAGGAATAAAAAAGAGAAATAGCATCGAAGAGAAAGCATTTCAAAACAATTACTAAAAAAGAAAAAAACTAACATTGCTACTTCATTCAAAGTAAATAAAGATATATATAAATTTATAATTTCCTCTTATATTAGCTAGTCACAGAGCACAGCCCTTTAATTCAGAAAATATTTCATGTGCATGTGTGTTGGTGTCAACATGCCCTGGAAAGAACTTCTACCAACAGGTCATGAAGCAGCTTAGGCTTTAGAGTCACAAAGCCACATTTTGTTTTAATAGTATTCATTAAAAGACATGACACTGTAGTAAAGAAAGCACTGGAATTTGTCTCTGATTATCTAAGTTCAAGACCCAGCTCTCACTTAGAACTGAATCCCTGGGAAAGATATTTAATCTCTCTAAGGTTCAGATTCTTGTATAAAATAAGGAAGTTAAGTTAAATGACCTAATTTGTGGCCCCTTCTATCTCTAATAAACCATAATAAACATACCATATTTATTTAATAAAATCTACCTTAAGATCACATTAGCAAGAAAAGTACATGGACACTAACACACCTCCCTTACTGGAGTTAGATTAAAAAAAAGTTGGTCACATATAAGAATGATTAAGCCAACCGACCAATTGCAGATGGTGGAATGCATGCTTCAGGTAGTGTGTAGTATGTAGAGGAAATCACTTCCACTTGTCTATATGCAGAGCTGAGAATCTGCAAGAACTACAGCAAAAGAACATGGCCTTTCTCCTGCTTGGAAAAGTCTTCACAACAGCAAATAGAAGAAAATGTA
The DNA here is from genome assembly GCF_037783145.1 of Equus przewalskii. Lineage (NCBI taxonomy): Eukaryota > Metazoa > Chordata > Mammalia > Perissodactyla > Equidae > Equus > Equus przewalskii. The sequence goes on from NC_091838.1 coordinate 8,692,884, forward strand.
TGACTAATCCTACATGTAGCTTCAGTTTAACATCTGTTAAATAAGGATATCTGCTCAATTGGCCTTAAAATTTAACTCAGATGTTATATACAAAAACTCTTCACAATGAAAAAAAACCACTACTCTCCAGGGCATGCAGACAAACTCCACTAAACCCTCCTGAGCAGCAAAAGCTAGCGAACTGTGTGGCTTGTAAAATACAGTAAAGAGATGATATGCAAGGGGAGAGAGCAAACATCGTTGAAAGTAGCAGTCGAACTGATGGACAGAACCAAGTAAACAAAGCACTTGAATATTCTAAAACTCTCAAAAGCCAATCCCTCCTTACAAAACTTATCGAGCACACATTGTTGATTCTGTTATGAGGTGCCGTCCGTTATTTAGCAACCTCAAAACCTGCACGATAACAAGGCTTGAAATGGTATCTTTATATAACACTATTATATAGGTGATGTGAAATAATACGCTGTTATCTAAAATAGCTATGACATTCTAAAATCTATACATTTTAAAAATGAGAAAGAACATTTTCAAAAGAAAAGAAATCTTGGAAATTAAGAACAGTTCTGGGCTCTGTATAGCACATGTATTTCCTCACCACTGGCCAGTGCTCATCTGAATCCAACTTTAAAACTCAATAAATCTCTCTTTGAAGCACATGACATTTGCACCATGTTCTTTTTACCAACCTCTTTAAAATCTAATTACTTCTAGGTCAACAATCTCTAATATTGCAGAAGATTTTCCTTTTTCAGCTCATCCTAGATTTCAACATTTCAATTTCACACTTCACCTACCCAACACATAACCTTCCCCCTCCGCTCCACTTCAGCCATCTGCACTCCAGTTCAGCAAAAACGACCACTCTTAAAGCAACTTAGAAAGGGCCCTCCTCTGGACTCTTAAAAAACTCAAAGCTCCCTCTCTAACCACAGACTCCACCTTTTACCCCTCTCTACATCGCTTTCTTGATCTCAGAGTGACTTGCATTTTCTTGATAATGCGTTCCTGGCTGCACTTCCCTTCCCACCCCGTCTGACCCTGACTAGTCGTTTCCACGACTTTCACCAATCACCCTCAACTCCCTTGCTCCAATGGTCAAATGTTGAGAAAATGCTAGATTAAACAAATGGGTTTTCTCAGACCAGAACTTCCTTAGTCTTAAAAAAGAGATTTAGTGTGCCATTATTTCCCCAAAAGAAATCCTGCTGCCCCTAAGAGATGTTTAGGACAAATGTACTGAGTAGCACCCTTTTTTTTGAAACACTGGCTTACATTTACTGACTAGCTCCCCTCTACCTCCTTCTCTCCTTACCAGAACTGCAGGCAAACTGTTATATTATCAGGCCTAACCACTATATTAAAATAGATCTATTCGTTTTAATTATTTATTTATTTATTTATTTATTTGAGTACCCAGTTATTATCTATTTATTGAGTACCCAATTATTATCTATTTATTGAGTACCCAGCCTGAGACAGGGACTGTTCTAGGAGGCAGGCAAACAGTGATGAAAAAAACAAAGACTCTGATCTTATAGTGCTTCTATTGTTCTAATAACGGAAACACAAATAAAAACAACTAAATATATAAAATGTCAGGCTGCGATAAGCACAATGTGGAAAAACAGAGTAGAGTGAGGGAAGACAGTCGTAAGGTTATGTATGTTTGGGAAGAGGGTAGGATCAGGGAAAGTTTCTATAATAAGGAGACATTAGGGACCTTAAGAAACAGAGGCAACTGCTCACCACTAATCTGCTAATTGTCAAATTCAAAGCCCTCTTTTGAATCCTCATCCTCTGGATCTTTCTACAGCATGAGGCACTGCTGATCAATCCCTTCCACCTTCGAAGTCCTTTCTTTCTTGGCGTCAGTGACTTCTCTCTCTCCTAAGCCCAAATTTTGCCGATCTCATAAACCAAGCAGGGTTTGACCTGGTTAATACTTTGACCTCCAGGAATACCAGGTGCTGGCACATATTCACTATTCAATAAATATTCAATAAACTCAATAAATAAGTTTCTCCCCCATTTCCCTTTCTGGACAATTTTTAAACCTCTTTAAAGACTCCCCTCCCTCCAATTTCCCTTCCTGCTCGACCCTAAAGCATCAGTTCCTCCCAAGCGTCTTTCCCCATTTTGTTAAACATAGCTTTCCTGGGTGAATGCATCCATGTGCTGTCAGTCATATGCTGATGACTACTAAACTAAAAACTCCAGATAGATATTTCCAAGGAGCTGTGAGGCTTTTCCACCAGATATCTCCCAAGTGCTGTACAAACACAACATTTCTGGAGCCAACTCATTACCTCATCTCCCAAACTTGGTCCTCCTCTTGGTTAAAGATACTAATATGACCTCTTCGTCCAAGCAATAAAGCTGTTTTATCTTTGTTTCCTTTTCTCTCTCACATTCAGTGATCATATCTCATCTTTCCATCTCAGAAATGCCTTCTAAGTCTATCCTCCCTTTTTAATTCCTGCTCCTTTTGCCTTAGTTCAAATCTTCGTCACATTCACGTTATCTCCCACCTCTCCCTTCTCCAATCTATCCTACTGCCATAGCTATCTAGTGAGATCACCCACAAGCCCTTCCAAGCATGCTGTTTTACCCATACTGAACCATGCTTAAGCTCCTAACACACCTCCTGTGATTTTATCCATCCAATAAACAAGTACTGAGGGGGTACAAGCCTTGGATATAGCAGGCATTTCGCAAAATGCTTTATATGTTACATGATTTACTACTCAGTATAGTTCAGGTAGATTGGTATTGAATAGCTCCAACTTTTATAGCTGAGGAAACTGAAGTTCAGATTAAGCAAAATGTGCAAATCATAGATCTAAAAAGAAACAAACCAAGGATCCAAACTCAGGGCTTTCCAACACACTGGCTATCAAAATCCCACCTCGGTATCCAACTCAGTACCAAAAAACAACAAATGCTAGGTAAGTTAACAAAGATGAAGAATTATTCAGTCAACTAGCAGGTGTTTAGACCAGGGAAAAACAAAACAAAAAAGAAACTCTAATGGGACAGGATGGCTGTCTTTAACTAGATCAAGGGCTACACTGGAGACGAGCGATCAGACTTCTAATTAAGTTTTAGAGGATAGTATACTAAGATCTATTAATTTTAAAAGTCAAAGAGAGGAATAAGCAGCCTGATCTTGTGAAAGGAATGACAATACTGTATACGGATAAAATCTGCTTAGAGTTTATCATCTTCCCATTTTACAGATGAAAAGCTTAAGAGAAACTGGAACTCTCCAAGGTCTAGAACTACTTCTATTGCCCTTAGATATACCTACAGGGCACCAGCTTTCAGTGAAAAGAAATTAAAGGGTTTGCTCTGATTTCCCACACAATGCAGAAGTGCTTAGATATAGATTATACAAAATCATAAGCAGTAATTCATATTTGGTTTTGAGATGCAGTGTTCAGGCTAATAGCTCATCTCTTGACAATCCACGAAGCACAAATTTCCCAGAAGACCAAAAATAATACATCTATGTGGTATATGATCTACATGCAAATAATTTAAAAGTTATAAGAAAGAGTATAAAAATCTTCAATAGAATTTTTCAAGGATTCATATATTTTCTTGTTTTACAATCAAGATTAGTCTGGTAACTGGTTTTAGCTAGAAACATGAGTCTAGTGCCAAACAGTACAATATTTACTCAATTACCATGACATGTTAAGCAAACTCTTGAAGATTTTCTACTGGATACTGCAAGATGTTTATTAGACACTTTCAAGGCACTAGACTTTAACTTTCAACAGGGCAAAAACTTTACCTTATCTATCACTGTTTCACTGCATCAGTGTTTACCAAAAGAAGGCATGGATGAATGAATTAACGAATGCAACCTTAAGAATCAAAGTTTTGATCTTTGCCAAGTATGACCTAATAGGGACTGCTTTGAAGAAAATGAAAGGAAACAAAGACACTGTCCTAACTCAAAAAAAAGAAACCGTCAGAGCTTTTATTAGTCTAAACCACTTGAAATTATCAATAGTCAATTGTTTCACCATACAAAAAGAACAATTTCACATATTTTAACCTAATTCATTAAAATTAAACACATTATAGTTAATGATAGCAACTCATTTTGTTAAAGAAAAATTCAAACGACAAGTAAAGGTTAAGTACTTTTTAACATGATACATCACAAGCTGGGCCCATAAAACACGCCCATCATAACATAGCATACTAGATCAGAATTCATGTATTTCTCCACCCATGTAACTGAGTATTATAATAGGTTTTCACTATATTCTAAAAGCATTCTTAGTAAGGTTTCAATAGTAATGTTTTAGCACTGCTAAAATATAAGGTTCACTAACAGGTAGGCTTGATGAGAGCACGGCTTTGACTTTCGATTTTTTGCTGCATCCCTAGGGCTACAATGGTGCCCACCATAGACAAAGTCATTTATCTAACAACAAATGTCCAGCACCTACTTTGCGTCAGACAGTTTTAGGTGCTCAGCATACACAAGTCAAAAATCAGATGAAGATCTTTGCCTTAATTATAAATGTTAAACAAAACAATAAAAATCTGCAGAAAAACTGTTCTAAAGCACATTATGTGTATTACGATACCTTGTGAGAATTCCAGAACCCATGATCCTACCCACTATGCCACCACGTTTTAAAATTTGTAAAAAAAATAAATAAATAAGCTGCCTCCAAGAAGTCTTTTAAACAAAAGTATCTTGAAAGTAAGGAGTACTATCATTACAATTCCTATTCCATTGAAACTTGAATGATCTGCCTAAAATAAATTAAACAAGCAAAGAACAAGACTTTCATTCATCATAACATGCTGCAGCTTCCCACAAATGGCAAATTATCAGAATTTTTCATTATCTATCATCCACAAGGTTTTTACTATAGGAACCCCATCTCAGAGCAAAAGCATGAAATACTATTATATTCATTATCACATGTGCATTTTGGTGAGCTTACGTCACTGGAAAAAGTTACCCGTTATTACTTTTCACTTCATAACAGAACCTGAAAGCATTTACTTTGCAGCATGCAACGATGCCTAGAGGGTCAATGCCTCTGCTTATTAATTCCACCTGGATCGATGCAAATGAGGAGGAAAAAAGAGCTAAATCAAGACAACAGGATCTATCAATTCTGCAGGCTTATTCTTCATCAGAAGGATTAACCACAATTTGAAAAAAGAGTCTTGAAACTGCTGTTGCCAATGCTAGTTGGTTTTTTTTTTCCTTTGTTGTTTTTAGGCGAATGCTGTATTACACAGGATAAAATGGGTAAAGAGAATGGAGAAAAAGTGAAAGAACTGAGAACAAAGCAAAATCTGGAGTCATGGTTACAGCATAAGGATAAACCGAAACATAGGGAACCAAGGCTGGCCCTTCCTTAGAGTCGTCGTGAACAAACCCTTAAATCCTTCCGTTACTCTATTGTCCCGGCTCTAAAGCTGGCCAGTGACACTTCCTTGGGAGATGCTCTTGGCATCCCTTCCATAGAAGATGCTGTAGAAAGGGAAAAACGGTGACCTAGGCAAACTGGCCAAGGAAAGTGTCCGAAGCTGAGGATGGAGACACACCCAGGGGGCCCCAGAAAAGGCTGGAGGCGGGGAGGCCGTGGACATTAATGCAGAGGCCACCTTGCAAGGAAAATAAAATCTGGCCAGAGGTTGTGATTACCAAAAAGGAAACTCAGGAGTCAGGCAAGACCAGAAAATGGTAGGAAGGGGTTTGCAGGCGTGTTAGGAGGCAGGATCAGGCTCCGGGCGGCGAAGCCCGGCTGAGCCCGTCCCAGCAGGGGCAGCATGAGGACCACCCGCTCCACCTCACCGGGGGCTGCCGGGCTCCAGCCAGCCCCGGCCTCCGGGGATGCGGCGGGGTCTGCCGCTCCCCTCCTGCCCTGGCCTCCCCGGGACCGGTCCAGCGCCGCCCCCCCCCCCCCCCCAGCTGCCCCCGGCCCGCATCCCTTCCCCTCCTCACCTTCCAGCCCCTCCATGGCGCCACCACACAGAGCTCTCCGAGCCTCCTCCGACAGCGCCCGCCACCGCCCAGCTCCGGCTGTAGCAACGCGGCCGCGCCTCCCACCCGCTAACATCCCGCGCTCCCATTGGCCCAGCGCCGGGGGCGGGGGCTCGGGGGCGGGGCCTCGCGGGGCGCCGCGCCTCCTGTGGGGGCCGCACCGCTGCCTGAGGGCGCCGGGCGCTCGCGTCGCTCCTGGGTCCGCGGCCCCGACGGCGCCTTTGTTCGCCGCCAGCCTGTCCCCTCACACCTCCTCCTCTCCTGCAGAGCATCCCAGCACGTCGCGGGCCCCCATCTCCAGCCCCCGGTCCGTCAGTGAAGTGCTGTCTTCTCGTTTGTCCCTCCCTGAGCGCTCGAGGCAAACAAACCGAAGCGGCGTCGCGCACGATGTGTGCAGCACCCTCTCGGTTTTCCGCCAGTGGGTCACACGGCTTTACCTGAGTGTGTTCCCTAGGCTTTATCTCCCCTCGCGGCTTTAGGAGTCAAGCACGTTTTTGGAGCAGAAACCGTGCTTTATCTCCCCTGATTGTGGACCTGACAAGGATGGAAGCGCTGGAAAACGGTTTCCCAGCAGGAACGCTGGGGCCCCAAATGAGGAGTGGGGCCGCGCCCTGCCTTCCCCGCCGCTCCCTTCGGCACGCTCGGGCCTGTTCTTTCTCCTCCCCGAGCTGGAATAGTCGGCTGGCCTCCTAACTGAGGAGGAAAACCCAAAACTGTGTTTGCTCCGGGATCTGAAGGGGAATAATCTCCCCAAGACAGCACGAGGCCTGTGGCTGTCAGTCACAACCTCCTGGGGGTGAAGGGAACTTCACAGCTAGCTAAAACCTGTGCCTAACAGTTGAATACTTTTCACCAGAACTGAATATCTTTGAAAATTTGATTTGGCAGTGGTAAACGAGCCATGTTGTTCGTTGTTACTAGTATATCTACCGGCAGGTTGTATTAATACGATTTCCATAACAAACCTTAGATTCGTTTTCTTATTAATCTGTTCAGTTGCAGAGTTTTGACATCCTATCTAACTTTGTCTACTGTTAAAAGTATGCATCTTGCAAACAGTGTGTGTCTTACAGTTGCCTTATGAGTCAAGAGGCTTCTTCTCCATTCAAACGAATATGTTACGAACAAGGAAACAAACACTTCGCGGGCCATCATCTCCTACTGCGAAGGTGCTCTCAGAGCATTGAACGTGGTGTAGTCCATCTCTTACCTGGAGTCCTCCAGGTCTCCACTCCTGCCCTTCCCTGCTTCTGCCCTGGCTCTGCTGCTTCTCTGGGATCTGAGATCCTGGGCCTGGTTGGCCAAACCACAGCCACACCAGCCCCTTAGCCTCCCTGGATTAACCATGGAAAGGACCTTTGTCCTCAGTGCTGCTAAGACAAAATTAGAATCGGAGGAAGGGGGGACCTTTTAAGAGAGCACTAAGGAGGAAGAAGACCCAAAAATAAACCCCAAAATAAAGAAGCACTTTACAAATTACAAGTTCTTGAACTAAAGTCAAGACAAAAACTGAGTTGGCTGATACACACCTTATGGGGCATAAAAGCTCCAATAACAACAAACACAATAATGATATTCACACTCTTAAAAATCGTGCTAAGCTTGTTTTAGGTTCTTTTCATATATTCACTGATTTCATCTTCAAAACAATTCTACAGAGTAGCTACTATAATTTTCATTATTCAGGATTAAAGTCTTCATTTTCTAGATGTCTCGGAGAGATTCATTGTTTGGCCCGTGTCTATCCTACTAGTGAATGGTAGCTTGTATTTAAGCATGTGTCTGTGTGGTTCTACCTATGACGACTTCATGGAACTCCTCACTTCCCTTCCTCACCTTGCCTTCTGGCTGCCTCACAGAAAATCCAAATGTTCAGATCTGTTGTTTAAGGTTGTTTTGGGTAGGCGTTACTACTGTGAATCTCAGTTCTCTAACATGAGCCTGCTAATGTCCTCTATAGGTAGTGGGCTCTCAGCACTTGATGCTCCAGCTACCTGGGTCCCGCAGCTTTTCCCTGGTCCTGACAGCTGGGTGAAGAGGACAATTTCTGATCTGCCTTGTAAGTTCTTTCCTCTGCCTGCTACATGCCTGGCCTGAGAGTCCATTTGCTCTTGGTGCCCTCTTCTAACTTTACGTCCTCTCTCATCTATTCCATTTTTCTGATGCATTCATTCAACAGATGTTTATTGAGTACCTACAATGTTTCAGGCCCCTTTCATTACTAGCCAGTTACTAAAATGAATGAAGCTCAGTTCCTTTTTTTATGTTCCTAAGCTCTTGTCTGTTCATAATTTTCTTCAGCTGCCAAGTGATCTTTCTAGGTGATGATAACATTCATAGACAAATATGAATTAGAGATCTCATCATCTCTTTATCATACGTAAAAGAAAGCAAAGGTTCAGAGATGCTTACCGACTCTATGCAGATCACAAAACTAGTAAATGCCTGAAATGGATATTGTACGCTTGTCTCATTACATCATATCCCTGATTCTTTCCACTTAGCATTACTTTGCCTTAAACCACATTTCCTGGAGCCAATCCAATCTCTTTTGCACCTTCCAAGGGGCTGAGCAAGCTACATGTATCTTCTCGTTTTAAATTTCCAACTTCCTGTTGGATCCTACGCAAAGATCAATTTCCCTTTCAGAGGCAACCTTTGGCTTTCATTCAAATTATATGCAGAGCACAGCTAAATGAGATTCTGAAACTCAGTGAGAATCTAACTCAGTTTACTAACTCCACTATAACAGGGGTTTCTTCCCTCCACAGCCTCCAGAGGAATGATCCACCATAGTTTAGTATGTAAAATTAGTTCATACACTTGGTAATCATAACAAAACGATAATTTCCATCAAAAACAAAAGATGGGTATTTCCCTTAAAAGTGGGAACGGGCTGTTGAACAGTGTTCTAGGTTGAAGAAGCACGTTCTGAGTTGGCTCTTAGTTTTGGTTTGTAGATTGAAGTGAAAACAAAATTCTTTAGGTGTTCAGGGAAAATAACAGTGATAGTCCTAGACAAGAAAACCTCAAGAAAAGGGGAAAAAGAGGAACCTAAAGCAAACTTCATCTCTTTCATTGACCAGAGGGCTACTCTGTTCACAGTGTGATAGCAATTATTCTACCTCTTTCTCCTCTACTTTTAAAACTAGTTCCTAGCTACAAAAGGAGAAATTTTTTCAGCCATCAGTTATAATCCCATTTATCTGTCCCTTGCTACCACAATTCCAAATCTCATCTGAAAATCTATTAATCCAGATACTTACTGAGATACTCCTATGTATGCCACACTGTTCTAGGCATGACAGAAAGCTCTGAAGAAGTCTCCCTGGTCTCTAGGAAGTTACCATCTGGTAGAGGAAGCCCTGGGCATAACACAATACAGAGCAATAGAGGACAATATATTCAATATATTGTTGTCTTAGATGTTGTGGTAGAGCTTATAAAAGTAACTGGTTTCAGGAAGATATTTACATGAAAGGAACAATTTAAAAGGTTTTATAGAGAAGTAGAACTCAAATTGTGTCTTGAACAGTGTTATTGGTTGGGTAACGATCACTGAGGATGAGGGGACAAAGGCATCAGTCTCCTTAAGAAAAGGATGCAAGCCTAGCCTGTTTTATGACAGTTAGTAAAGAAGCAAGGAGAGTTTGGTATATATTTTTGTTCCTGTTGTAACATTTTTTCCTGTTTAACTTACAAAGGACAGGAACTATCATTATATAATTTATATACTTTTAGCTCATTTCACGTGTTTTTGAGGACCAATTACTGCTTGGAGGTGCCGGGAGTCGAACCCGGGGCCTCATGCATGCGAAACATGCGCTCTTCCACTGAGCTACACCCCCTCAGTGTTTGCTTATGTATTTTTGATCTCAGGTTCATGGTGTTGAGTTAATAATACTTCCTCGTGTACAGCACATACATCAACTTCTGTGCAAAGGCATCTCTTTCTTTTTTTTCCGTTTTATTATTTTGGCTTTCATCCTCCATTTTAACTCTATTGACCAGTCTCCTTACTATAAGCACCATTATATTGCATTTAAGCTCTAAGTTCACAGATATCTTTGATGTATGTGGTTCCTGGAAACATATATAGTACTGTTTTATATATGCATCTGTTTTTAATTTACGTACTTTATACTGTAGCCTTTATTCAGTTTGTAATTTTTAAATAAACATTCATTTAGAGATTTCCCATGTTGCTGTATGTAACACTAGCTTATTGCTTCTGAATGCTGGATAGTGTTGTACTCTCTGCATGCACCACATTTTATTTACCCTTTCCTGCAGTGACAGACCGAGTTGCCTCTAACCTGCTGCTACAATGAACATCTTTGTGCCTGTCCCCTTATGAACCTGGGCTCAAGTTTCTCTGGGATGCACCCCTGGAATGGATTACTGGATCATATTCATTTCCAGTAAGTATGCCCAGATTGCCATCTACAATGGCTGTGTCAGTGTACACTCCCAGCAGCAGTGGGCAAGAGTGCCGGTCTTCCTATATCTCATTAATAGCCAGCTTTTCTCTAATTTTTGCTGATCCATTGGGAGTCAAGAGTTGGGCATCTTTTTGTATACTTGCTAATTCCGATTTGTCTTTAAATGAATTGCCTAGTTTTAGCCATACTTTATATTGGGATTGTCATCTTTTTCTTCTGGATTTGTAAATTCTTGTATATTCTAGGTGCTAACCTTTTGCTAATTTTGATTATTTTAAAAATCTTTTTCCAGTTTGTCAACTATCTGATAACTTTGTCTCTGATGCCTTTCATGGAACAGAAATCTTTAACTTTAATTCTGTCAAGTCCATCAATGTATTTTCCATATGAATTGTGCATTTGAGTTTTTATTAAAGTTCTCTTTACCTCTAGATTATGAGGCTATTTGGTTACACATTTTTCTTTTGGTGTAGCCAAACTGATGCTAAGAAAACAGAGACAATTTAGAGACAACAACAAAAACATTTTTTTGCAGTGTCTTTTATGTCATGGGGTAACTCTACAAATTTAAATGGAAACCAATGCCCAGAACTGTTTTGAGACGTTGTGAACTTCAGCTTTATCCAGTTTTGCCTATTACTGCCAGGAAAATCAAGTGTTTTCAGGTGCTCTTTTTCCCCACCCAAAGGAAGAGAAACAGAAAAAAGAGAAATACAGTATATCAGGAGTCCTTTCCGCTTTGCTTTATTATTAATCATAGCAGCTTCCCAGGGCCTTTAAAAGAGTTTTCTTAAAAGTTCTGTGACGTAGTACAAATAAATATTATATAATGTTGATGATGATGTCAGAGTATTTATACTAAGGACAGAAAAGGAAAATTCTCCCATTATAAATCACCCAAATGAATGTCTTGGCACTTCTTTATGATTTTAAAAGGTTTATGGCTCTGTTTCCTAAAAAGATTATTAGATACTATAGTTTTTGCAGCTAGCTTTTAATGGAAACAGCATGTGAGAATTCACTCTATAAACACATGCTAATTATTAATGTAATTGATTACTTGGTTTTGCCTTAAGAGCAAACAGGTAAAAATGAAAAACTAAAGCTTTAGTTTTTGTTGTGGGTACACATGTTATTAGAATTATCTGCATTAAATATTTATACAAATGCCAACATTTACAAACCTATCTTTCTAGGAAAGTTGCTTGTTTACAGTTTTACATTGAAGGTATACCACTCTATTTACTTACTTCTTACTTAGAGTGTATACCAAAAGTATAAATTTGGTATACCACTGTCAGATTTTATCGTATGGATCCAGCAGTTGTTTGCTTGCTGTTTCCAAGAAACACAGAGTTGCTTAAGTCTATGTACATTTATGTTTCTTAGCAGCTAACAGATAATCAACAAAATAGAAATAAGTCTCCTCTGGTTCTGTTTACAAAACATAATAAAGTTTATATTTGCCTGAGAAAGAGAAATTCTAGATAATAAAATATTAGTATTCATAGAAACTTAATTTACATATAATTCAAGGAACACCAGTTTCAAAGAATTTGAACACTATAAAAGACTATAGTGGATGCCAGCAAGTCTTTGAGAATTCAGAGAGCTCTTAACACCTTTGCAGTGCCTCTGTTATTGTCATGAACATCAACGACCCTTTGTCATGGAGGTTGTTGCATTCTCAAATCCCCTTTACCAGAAGGTGCATCCAGCTTCAGCTGTTGAGCATATTGGCTGATAACCCACAGCTATTTCTTTCTCTAAAAAATTGCCCTTCTTGTAAAGAGTGCTGCCACACCTGAGAGCTTTTGGCCCTCATCATCAGGAGGGCAGCCCACAGTCAGTGACTGCCTAACTCTGGGCTACAGCAGGCTAGCCTTTGACTCAAGGGGAGCTGAAGCCAGTCTTCAGGTAAGATCCCATCCTTGCCTATCTTTCTTCTTCCCTATTGCCCTAACCTGCTTCCCTCACTCTAGAGGAGTCATCTCTAACAAATTACTTCCGTAAGAATCTCCCTCTCAGTCCTGCTTCTAGGAAGCCCAACCTTGGATCCCTTGATTGACAGATAGTAGTGCCGATTTAATGACCTAATACTGTTATTAAAATCTAAGAGCCCATCCCATGCCCAGCTCTACTTGAGTTGGTAATAACTATGCATATATCAACTATTTATTCAGTTCTGTTGATAATTCTCTACACTTTCACAGGGCATTGTTGTTTTTGGGAAATTTAATACTTCAGTCAATGGTTTCAATAAATGTTTAGTAAATGATTGAAATTATGAGGGAACGGTGTGGACTTCAAAACAGTTGTTTTTAAGTAGTCTTATTTAACACGTAATGGTTATGGTTAACATGTTACTAAGCATATTGCTTCCCATATAGTTTCACGTGATCTTCATAACCCACCTGTGAGGTAGGTGGTATTCTTCCCATTTTCACATTGAAGAAACTGAGATTCAATAAGATGAAATGACTTTTCCAAAGTTTTAGTGAGTAAGTGGCAGGGTTGGTGTATATGAGGGGATTCTCTTATTTGAGATCCATATGCTGTAGCGTAATTGCTTTTTCTAAATGAGGACACTGAATCTGTTGAGAATGACAGAAAGAAAGGCATTGATTCCTGCTCACTTGAATTTCAGATCATGAAGGAGAGGACTGATAAACTGTCCATGGAATGAAATTAAAGCTGCCGTCTAAATTATTCTCTGTTTCCCTCAATGACAGAATCTATTGGTGATGGTTAGTTTTATGTATCAATTTGGCTAAGCCACAGTGTCGAGATATTTGGTCAAATATTATTCTAAGTGTTTCTGTGACGGTATTTTCCAGATGAGTTTAATGTTTAAATTGGTGATTTTTGAGAAAAGCAGATTGGCCTCCATAATGTGGGTGGGCTTCAGCTAATCAGTTGAAGGCCTTAATAGAACAAAGACTGACCTCCCCTGAGTAAGAAGGAATTCTGCCAACGGAGTGCCTTTGGACTAGAACTGCAATTCTACCCTGGGGCTTCAGTTTGATGGCCTAACCCTGTCGATCTGGTGGTTCTGTCTCTCTGGGGAACCCTGAGTAATACACTATGCTTACCCAGGCATTTGGGTAACCAACTCCTAGAAAACAGCAAAGTAAAACCAAGTATATCCTCTGAAAGAATTTACAGTCTTCAGATAACCTTTGCACTTGCTCAAATACCCCATTGGCTACTTCCAGTGATTGTGGTCTCCTTTGTCACCATCCTCTTTTCAGAGGTAGATACTTCATCTCTTTGTGTGTGAATTTGGACACTGCAGAAAGAGGCAAACTATGACCTAATTTCAAAAAATCTTTAAAAGGTCTTAACAGTATCCCACCACAACTTTAGTCTAGAAAGACCCAGAAAGGCTTATTAAAAGACTGCCCAGAATGGATGCTTGGTTGGCTAAACAAAGGACTAGAACTCAGGTCTTCTGACTTCTGGACTTTGTCCCTTCAGGCTATAATTTTGTGTCTCTTTATATGCAGATTTTTACATAGTTCTGTTCTAGACATTGTAAGAATAAAAGCCTGTGACTGCAAGGAACTTAAAATCTAGTTAATTGAGCAAGAACATGTGAAGAATATAATAATAATACATGACAAATAGCAAATAGAATACTGGGTATAATTAAGAGACGAATGAAAGCTATAGAAAATAAGTACTAAATATTTGAAGTAGAGAGATTATTTCAGGCTGAGTTTCCAGGGAAGGATTAATGAAGAAGACTAGGTACTGAGAATGGACATCCTACAGAAGTTTACAATCTAGATGGGGTAATAAGATACAAAAAATGCTAGTAATACGTGCTCACACACCTAATGCACACAATGCTAGAATGAAAAGTTCAGGTCAAAAGAGGCAGAGGAGTCATAGGGAAAAATACCCTCATGGTTTGGAATTGGGGAAGTTTCTTGCAGGAAATGGATTTTGTGCTTGTTCTCTTAGAATATGTAGGATTATGACAGATACTTTGGGTAGGGGGTTGATCACAGGATATACCAAGATCAAAAAAGCAGGAATCATGATGGCAAGTTCAGGAGACAGTGAGAACATGTTGAAACACAAAATTAATTATACAAGTATTTACTGAGCATTTATTATATGTGAGAAATTTAAATTAGGCCCAAATTACAGAGGATCATGAGAGCTAGACTTTCAGATTAAAATCTCTCATAAACAATGAAGGATCTTCAGCCTTGATGATTTTTGAACAGGGTGAAATGTTATTTTAAAAATATGATTAAGATAACTATACCCAGTGGGGACAGAGAGAAGGATGAACTTTTGGAAGGTCACTGAAATGACCCAAGTCTAACGTGATGATGGTCTGGCCTATTGGTGGTAACAGAATTGTAGATCCAAGAGTGTGGTTTTACAATATTTGAGATTATAATTCTCCAGAACACAAGTATATGAGTCTTCCCTTGTGGGTTACTCCAGCCACCAGTGGGGTACCTTAAGTAGGTTATCCATGTGAAACACAGTGCCAGTTTATTATTGGGTTGGGCCAATGTCTAATACCTTCTTGTAGAGCTATGATAAAGCTTGGTTGGACTCCATAGCATAAGCATTGTGTTAGTCAATGTGAGCTGCTATAACAAAATATCGTAGACTGGGTGGTTTACAACCGAAACTTATTTTCTCACAGTTCTTGAGGCTGGAAGTCTGAGATCAGGGGGGCAGCAGGGTCAAGTTCTGGTGAAGATACTCTTCCTGGCTTGCAGACAGCCCAGCTATTTGCTGTGTTCTTATCTTGCGGAAAGAGAAAGATCTCCCTCTCTCTTCTTCTTGTTATAAGGCCACCAAACCTACTGGAGTAGGACCCCACTCTTATAACTTCATTTAACCTTAATGACCTCCTCCAGGCCCAAATATATCCAAATATAGTCACACTGGGGGCAAGAAGTTCATTTGAAACAAAAATATACATTAGATAATTTATAATGAAGAGAAATTTTGCAAAATGAAAAATAAAGCTAAATATAGTATTTTCAATAATACACAAGATATATCTGTCAAAGAGAAATTTAGATTTGTGATGCTTTTAAGAAATAAATTGTTGAAGTCATGGTGTTTTTTTACAGCTATTTCTGTAGCAGGATATGAATAACTAAGAGTTTCTATGCTTACTATCTGAAAAATCAAGTCATTTATATATGAGAAATTATAGAATAAAAATAATAAGGTCTTACTGAGTTAATTATCACAAGATTGGTAGGTAAATTTAATCACCTTTTACAACATAGGATTCAATGTTAAGTGAACAAACACACATTTCCAAAACAAATGTAGTTCCCCATAACAAATAATCATTGCCTTGAAGTTATAAGTGAAAATTCCTTGGAACTATAAAAAGTATTTTCACTGTTTTATGAAAGCACTTTGACTTTCTTAGCAAACAAACAGATAAAAATTAAATGGTAAATAAACAGGTAAAAATTTTATGGTAAAAAGATATAGATTAAAATAGATATAACCTAAATTTTTTTGGTTTGGAATTATAAATATCCAACAAACTGCTTGTTATCTAAGACAATATAGTGGTTAGTTCAAGGCTCTGTTCAAAAACATATATGGCAATAGTCTCATTCTTTCAAGATTTGTCATTAAATTCCTAACTGAGACTTGCAGAATCTGATTTCAGATATATTTTTGCAGCCAGAGTTGAAATAACAAATATGAGGTTTATACTTTCTATTTCCACATAGTAAAAAGATAAACATCACTGAGTCTGCATTGGGATATATAGCATACACATATGAAATCTAAATATTAGGGGTTTCACATACTCTTTTTACTATTTTTATTTTCAAAGATATCCTAGTAGTACCAATGTAGCCAAGAAATTTAAAGTAAATTACATTTTATTTTGAAATTAAAAATGAGGTTTAAATGATTTATCCTTTACAAATGGACCTTAGAAATGCAAAAATGGAAGGAAACATTCTATGTTTTTGTTGGAATTTTCATTTGTTTTCTTTACACAGAGTAAAGCATTTTCATAAAAAACACTTTAAAGTTCTTCCTTGGAGACAACAACAGAAATAAGTTAAAAAATTATTTTTTATGTTCCAACTGAACAATGAGCACTTTGCCCGGTAATCCTGTGAAGTCTGGCTTAAAAATTGCACAGCGTTTGCACGACTCTAGAACAGAACTGACCTAGTTGAGGTCAATCTGTCCTTTGGGATTTTATTTAAATTGAGCAGTCTTTTCTGTGGGAAGTCCAAGCTTTTTGCCAATTTACAGATTTTGTATTCTCTTGGTCACATCGGCCTCCAAGGACACAGCCCTGCTGAATTATCAAGTCTACCGCTGGGGCTTGGTCTCTCTTCCCCATGCTCCACGATGATCCTGATGTGGAAGTCAGACTCTTTGATTCCCTAAATGCCATGCCCATGAACACCTGCACATTTAGTAGATCTGTGAAAACTTAACCCTAACAATAATATACTGAAATCACAGAATCTCACGGTGAAGTCACAGTAATCAAGTTTTGATCATGATACTTAGAAACTAAAATATTAAAGATGTGGTTGAAGGCTCTTCCACAAACCTCTCCAGTTTGGATGCAAAGCAGCTATTAAATTTTTTTTTTTTTAATTTTTTTTTTTTTTTAAAGATTTTATTTTTTCCTTTTTCTCCCCAAAGCCCCCCGGTACATAGTTGTGTATTCTTCGTTGTGGGTTCCTCTAGTTGTGGCATGTGGGACGCTGCCTCAGCGTGGTCTGACGAGCAGTGCCATGTCCGTGACCAGGATTCGAACCGACGAAACACTGGGCCGCTGCAGCAGAGCGCGCCAACGTAACCACTCGGCCACGGGGCCAGCCCCCTAAATTTTGGTTTTAAATAACAATTTTTACTACACAGGTGGAATTAAAGCAGATATCTGAACCAGATTGTAAATTAATAGCATTTTTTGTCATTGTAAATTTCTACTTTAAATTATATCACCTTCATATTTTAAAAATGAAAAAACAAGTATCTACTCTTTATTGTTTTAAATATATTTCCAGATAGAACTTCCAAAATATCCAAATAATTTACAGGACTTTACACATCTCAGTCTAATGGTTAACTGTTAAACAGCAGTGTCGTCTATTTTACACTAACTTATAGGAATATGGGAAATAAAATTGAATGAAAATTAATATCATGTTTGCCAAGTAAAAGGGTAAACACAGAAGAACACAGACTAATATGATAAAGTTTAATATATTTAATGACTCTTAGGACACTAAAAATCTATAAATTGATAGAATTAGATATGAACACCTATTGAAAATAATAGGATTTAGAAAAACTTTAAAAGGATTGATTCAAATGTTTCATGCTGTTTTTTCTAGGAAAAGAAATACTGAGTTCACTTTGTTTTCTCTGCTCTAAATTGCCTTTACCATTTCTTAATCTCTCAAATCAGCAATTCTATTTGTCTGCTTACTCCACATCAGCTTCCTGTGTAACTTTGTACTGATGTTAAGAATCAATGCCTGAAATTTCAGAAGGTAGTAGAGTCAGCGAGCATTCCTGGATAATATTTTCTGGCTGGCTATGTTTTTCTACAGAGGTATTCGACTGGCTATAAATTCATCTTGTTCAGTAAATTATAGGACTGATATAACAAAAATAAACAGTGAAAAGCAGCAACAAAAATAAACAGTGACAGAAATTTCAAATTTAAAAAACTGATTCTGACTTTAAAAAGTACACTTGCTTCTAATATAATAATATAATTACAACTGATTCTAGTTATTTATTGTAAGGGAAAACATGATCAAGTTACAGGTCTGCATGGGAAATAAGTGATTTGTGTGGAAAAGAGGTAAACCCGAGTAGTGAGACCTTTGGTGTCTAGAGCAAGGGTTGGCAAACTACAGTCCAGGGACCAGCTGCCTGTTTTTGTAAATAAAATTTTATTGGAACACAACCATCCACATTTATTTACAAATGGCTACTTTTCTGCTACAATGGTAGAGTATTTACAACAGAGACTGCATGGTCTACAAAGCCTAAAATATTTATTATCTGGCTCTTTAAGAAAAAGTTTACCAATCTACCCCTGCACAGCAAGCCAATTTGTACCCTTTGTTTCCTTGAAAAATGGGTTGAGCTCCTCTGAGGCACCCATTCCACCCTTGTAAGACATGGATAATAGTAGCTAATTCACAAGGTCACTGTGAAGAGTAAACGTGGAAGTTCAGGGGAAGCACTTAGTACGTAGTAAAGCATCACGAATGTTAGCTGGAGTTATGAGCTTGTGTTAAGCCACATTTTGTTCTGTATTATCTCACAGATTTATTTATAGATACTTCAATTATTAGCCAACACAATTCATAATCTTACTAATGTTTTATAACTGATAAGTTGTTAGCCTCTATAGAATATTTTAAAATAGCAAAAGTGTCGTATTTATTTATAAAATTTAATATATAATATATAACGTGTTTCTTAATAAGTAGTTTTATTCTGATTTAAAACATTGTGAAGAGCCTCCAGTCCTGGTTAAGATGGAGTAAGGACATTCCACCCTGAATTTCCCACTGAGTTAGCTGAAATCCCTGGACCAAAGATATGGAACAGCTATCTGAAGACTGAGAAATATGTGGTAGCAGGGAGACCGGGGAAGACAGGCACTACTTGGAGTATGAGCTGTTTGGCAGTGAGTTTCCTGTCGTGGTCTGAACTCAAAGGCAGCCCAAATCTCAGAACTGCACTCCAGCATGGATGAAAAAGAGCTTCAAGAGAAGCGTTATCTTTCTGGTTTGAGGAGTGAGAAGGGAAGCGTTCACCTAATAGACAGAGTAGGGGAATCCACTGGATTTTTTCTCTCCTAGACCTGCCCTCAGGCGAGCTCAAGTCCTGAAGCTACATGTAGTCCTCTGGTGGTGGGACAACAGCAGAGGCCAGGAAAGCACGTAATCTCTGAAGGAGGGGAATCCTCCTCTCTGACTGGAGGGACTGTGTTTGGAAGAGTGTGGCGAGAATCCCCATTGCTTTTGTTTTTTCTCTCTTTCCTCTTGCCACTTGGCTCTGGACACCGACTCAGTCACAGGAAGCGTGTGGTAGAGGAGGGGACTAAAGCCAAAACCCAAGATTATTCAACATAAAAAACACGAGGAAATAGCAAGAAATTGCAAGAGAAAAGTTACTCAACAGATACCAGCTTTGACATGACCCAGATGTTGAAAATAATCGAAGACTTTAAAGCAGCTGCTATAGCCAGGCTCCAAGAGAAAAGGAAAAGGACCCTTGAAAAGAAAAATGGAAAGTCTCAGTAGGGAAATAGAAGCTATAGAAGCTGTGGAAAAGAATCAAATGGACATTTTAGAATAGAAAAACAAAATAAATCACAATCAAACTGCTGAAAACCAGACAAAAAAAGAATCTTGGAAGCAGTCAGAGAAAAAGATGAGCTATGTATATGGGAATAATGATTTGAATGACTATGGATTTCTCATCAGAAACCGTGGAAGTCATAAGGCAGTAGAAAACCAATTTTAAAGTGCTGAAAGAAATGACCTGTCAACCTAAAATTCCACATTTAGCAAAAATACTCTTATTCAGGAACAAAGGAAAAATACAAATATTTACAGATGAAGGAAAACCAAGAGAATTTGTCGCTTAAAGACCTGCTCCAAAAGAGATGCTAAAGGACATTTTTCAGGTGGACAGAAAAGATATTGGAAGGAAATTGGAAAGTCAGAAAAGCAACAGATATAGTAAATATCTTGGTAAATATAATACGGTAATTTTCTCCTCTTAATTTCTTTAAAATGTATATGATGATTAAGAACAAAACTTAAGACAGGATTTTTAATGTTTGTAGATGTAATACATATGACAATCACGACATAAAGGGGGAAGGTAAAGTTATCTCCATAGTGGTGAGATTTCCACATTCCTCTTGAAAATGGTAAAATATTAATTTTAAGTATAATGTAAAAAGCTAGGTATGTACATTATCATCCCTAGATCAACAACTAAAAAACTGCAAATAGTTATAGCTAAACCCAGTAAATTAAAATGGATACTAAAAACATATTCAAATAATCCAAAAGAAAGCAGGAAAAGAAAAACAGGGGAACAAGCAACAGAGGAGAGAAACATAAAACAAATAATAAAATGATAGACATAAATCCAAACATATCATAATTACATTAAATGTAAATGGTTTCAACACACACTTAGAAGGCAGACATTAATAAAAAGAAGAAAACCAACTATATGCTATTTATAAGAAATCCACTTTAAATACGTTGATTGGTAGTTTAAAAGTAAAAAGAGGGGAAAAGATAAACCATGCAAATACTAATCACAAGACAGCTTGAGCACCATATTAATAACAGCCAAAGTAGACCTACAGCAAAGACAATTACAAGCAATTAAGAGTGACATTACATATTATTAAAAGCATCCATACACTAAGAAGACATAACAATTAGATTATATAACAGAGATTCAAAATCCACAAAGCAATCACTGATAGAACTGAAAGGAGAAATAGAGAAATTGAAAATTAGAGTTGGAAATTTCAACATTCTCTTGGTAGTTAATAGAATAAGTAGAAAAAAAATCATCAAAAATGTCAAATTGAACAATTAATTGAATCAATCAACTGTAATTAATTGACATTTATAAACACCCCACAACAGCAGAAATATAAATTCTTTTCAAGGCACATGGAACGTTCACCCAGATCGATGATAATGTTCAGAAATTTAAAAGAATTGAAATCAGAGATACATCGAAAGTGTATCTCGGACCATAATGAGATTAAATTAGAAATGAGCTAAAAAAAGATATATGGAACCCTTACTCCCATAGTAGGAAGTTAACACATTATTGAATAGCCCATGGAGCAAATGCAAAATAAAACCACAATGGGATACCACTAACACCATTATACACTTAGGATGACTAAGACAAAAATGAACACACAAACAGACAACGTCAAGGGCTGGCAAGGATGCAAAGCAAGTGGAAGTCTCATGTTTTGTTGACGTGAATGCAAGTTGCCAAGGCCACTCTGGAAGTTTGGCAGTCTCTCATAATGTTAAATATAGACTTAACCATTTGACCTAGCAATTCCATTCCTAAGTATTTATCCTAGATAAATGAAAACTTATGTTCTCGCAAAACCTCACATGTGAATTTTATAGCAATTTTATCGTAATTTCCAAAAACTGGGAACAGCTCAAAAGTCCTTTAATGGTTGAATAGATAAACTGTGGCACATCCATGCAATGGAATACTATTCAGCAATATAAAAGAACTATTGATACACTCGAAAGCATAAATGAATCTCAAAGGTGTTATGCTGAATGAAAGACGCTAGTCTCCAAAGGTTACATTCTATATTGTTTCATTTATATGACATAGAAAGGCAAGCCTACAGGGACGGAGAATGGATTAGTGGTTGCCGGTGGGTAAGGGTGGTGGGGGAGAGTGTATGATTATAAAGGATGGCACAAGGGGGTATTTTGTGGTGATGGAAATGTTCTATATCCTGATTGTTAGGGTGGTTACATAAATCTATACATGTGTTAAAACCCAAAGAACTGTACACCAAAACAAACAAAAAGCCAGTTTGACTGCATATAAATTCTTAAAAATTATGAACAAAAAAACAAATGCCAGTTCATGTTTTATTTATTTACTTCATTGATTAGGATAGCAATAACTAAGAAGCAGGAAGAGATCAGGTCAAAGATAAACTTGTTTCTTTAAGCAACATAGCAGACCTAGTTGGTAGACCATTTGACAAAATGTTGGAATTAGGAATGCATTTTTTAGGGGCTGGCCAGGTGGCACAGCAGTTAAGCATGCATGTTTTGCTTTGGCAGCCCAGGGTTCGCCAGTTCGGATCCCAGGTGCGGATATGGCACTGCTTGGCACACCATACTGTGGTGGGTGTCCCACGTATAAAGTAGAGGAAGATGGGCGTGGTCATTAGCTCAAGCCCAGTCTTCCTCAGCAAAAAGAGGGGGATTGGCAGTAGTTAGCTCAGGGCTAATCTTTCTCAAAAAAAAAAAAAAAGCATTCTTTAAATGGTTGTAGTAGATCTGAAGATAAAACAAAACCGTGTGAATAAGTTCTACTTGATAAAATTTTTCTCTCGTGGTCATATTTGGAGTCTCTTGGTACATATGCTTTTCCACTGTAATTCAAATATTTTATAAAAATTTCTTTATAAATGCAAAATTCCTTCCATAGTAGTTTGGACTTGACTTTTTAAAAATCTGTGCTGAGAGATTCCACGTGAATGATCTTGTTCCTTTTGAATTCCGGTACTTCTGGTTCAAGTTCTTTCACCAAGTAGCTGGGTAATCCTTGAGCAAATTGGTGAACATCTCTGCCTTTGGTTTCTTCTTTCAGAAAACAGGAATTTTATACTAACTCTAGAACCCATTCCATCTGAAAGCACCAGCAATTTGTGATTCTAGTAGTATTCTGTAGCTGTTTATTGAGGGAATAGCTCTGGGTGGGTTTTGCTCCAATCAAAAACATCTCGTGAAAGTCCTACCTATCCATTGCCTGATTTATTGCTACATCACGCAGCATAAAGCTAATCTCAAGTATTATTAGTAACACCTTGATTCTGAGCCAAACTGTTAAGATAAGACAGATTATCTACTTTAAAAAGCAATTTGCTTAAACACTGAGTCTCTGGACAAGGACAGATCCATGTTAGAATCCAAATAATACACGAACATACCTAACAGAATGCCTGGCACATTATTAGACTCATATAAACTTCAGATTCTATTTTTTCTTGAAATTAAGTGAGAACTCAAAATAGCACTCTGTATTTTCAATACACAGAAGTGATAAGTGTAGCATCAAAAGTTCATCAGGGGCCAGTCCTGGTGGCCTAGTGGTTAAGTTTGCCAGGCTTTGCTTGGCAGCCTGGGTTCAGATCCCCAGTGTGGACATAGACCACTTGGCTGTTTGCAGCCATGCTGTGGTGGCAGCCCACATAGGAAAGAAAAAAGAGGAAGATTGTCAACAAATGTTAGCTCAGGGCGGAGCTCCCTCAGCAAAAGAAAAAAAAAAGGTCATCAGGAAACACATGTCCCACCACCTCTACATTTGTGGGAGGAGGGAGCCAGGACAAATGTATGTGTTAGAAATGTGATGGAACTGTGAGAAAAACCAGGTGAAAAAAATCAGTCCCTTAAATTGTGAAATTATCACAGTTTCGCCTGTTCTATAGCCCCGACAATGGGCATAAAAATAAAACCAAAGAAAATCTAGGAGAACTTTGGAAAGCTCAACTGTCACTGATACTTCAATTAGGCCATCTTTGTCCGACTGCAAAATTTCGCGTTACTAAGGACACACATTTCTTACATAAATCTTTCAGTTTCCTAGCTATAACCATTTATGTATTCTCTCTTGGTAACTGTGAAGATTTGAAAGGAAGTCCCTCTGAATTAATTTCCTAGTACTGCTGTACAAAATTACCATAAAGTGAGTGGTTTAAAACAACAGAAATTTAATTTCCTCTCTTCCCTCTCCTATCTTCACCTCCCTTGCCCTCCCATCAACTTCTCTAGCTCACTGTCCTCTCATCTTTCAGGATAGGGACCTTGTTTTTATATTCTATTTCAGTCCCTCACTGAATCCAGCATAGTGTCAGGCCTTAAACATGGATTTATAATTGTTACAATTATATTTTATGATTCCAAAAATATTTGTTGAATCAAATTAGATGTCCCAAATCCTTGGAATGGCATGTTTTGAGGAATCTGTGAGGGAGAATATGAAAGCTGAGAGAGGAGGGAATGGTATATAACAGTGGCTAGTCTGTCTATGAGACAATGGTAGGAGTATTGTCAAGATGGTGCATTTTGTCCAACCCACTCATCAAGATGCAGAGCTTCTCATGTAGTAATTCCACACTTAGTGAGCAGGAGCTCTGTGCCAGGCGTGCTGCTTAATGCATCATACACATTATCTCAGCTAATCCACTGAGCAGTCCTGTAAGACAGGAACTCTTTATTCTCCTAGCTGTGGCTTAGAGAGGTTATCTAGTTTTCTCAAGGTCACACAATTAGCAAATGACAGAGCCCAATTTCGAATTTCAGACGTTTGACTCTAGCAGCACATTGTCTGGAAAATAAGAGGATGTCATTGACTTGCCTATTTATAATAGGCTGCCTTATGGTGCAAAGGCTGGGAGAATTGATAGGTGAGTACTTTTTTTAACCACTTTTCTTTCTGTTGTCATTGATTTAAATAATAAACATTCATTCCATTTTTTTGTAAATAAAAGACTTCTTTATTGTATAGTTGGTCATTGTTTCAGAAATGTCAATAAATAATTTAATTTTTTCCCTAAATTTCTTATTAAGCTTCCAACCTTTCAGAGTTAAAACTATTGAAATTATTTTTTAAATAAAGACATAATTTCTGTTTGTAATTATTAATATGTATTTTACTAAATTTTCTCAAAATAAAGAAGAAAAGAATAAGACAGAAATTTAACTATATGCCAACCAGTTGGCTACTTTTCTCAAAATCGACTTACCATTTATTATAGTTTATCATCTTTATGTTAGCACATAATTTTTCAAATGCTAGGAAATCCTTCTAAAACTCATTGTTTTCAGATTACATATTTTATTTTCAAATTTGTAGTTAACTTACATGATATGTAATCTCAGAGGGAATAAAAAATTCACTTCTGGTGGAGTAAACAATTCATAGTTCACATTTGACCTTTATTCAGATTTCAAGAGGACTGCAACTGCTTAATCAAATGCTTTAACACTAAACAAAATGGGGAATTTAGAAGTACTTCAATTTCTTACGACTAATTTATATGGGATTCGATTTTGTTCAAACATTTCTAGTAGCTTGGGAAATCTTCAGGAAAACCAATGAATTAATTTATAGTAAAACACTTATACAATGTTAATATTATCTAAATAATATTAGTAGCCAGAGCAAGAGGAGAAAAGGAAACGATGCTTGCTCACCCCCTAGTGGTTTTTCATTAGGAATTAGCTAGGAGAAACAGCACTGGCATAGGAACCACAGAAAAAGAAAATATAAATGTATTTACATATATGTGTAAATATGCATGTAAATTATATGTGTAAAATGGTTACGGTTTTCAGGGCTATTTGACTACGTTAAATCTACATCTTATGCTAAGGCGTCAGTAAATCACTGTAGAAATAGATAACTCAGAGAGTTTCTCAAAAAGTAATTTAAAATTTCCTTTTGGAAACTAACACATATTTAACAGTTGCTCATGGACATGGTATCTTACTCTAAACTTAAAATTGTTAGAAAATATTTATTTTGTTTTACTTTTCCTATTAATAATATATTTAGGAATTATCTATTTATATTTTAGTAATATAATCAGAGTTGATAGTGTCATTATTTACTAGATCTGGTGGTTGTTTTATGCTGTTTTTTATGAACAATAATTTTCAGCTCCATTTTATACACATACAAAATTTGAATTTCACACATCTTACATTTTGCATGTTTCAGATCAAGATATAAAACACAGCTAAAATAAATTTTTAGATTTTGAAAATGAAGGAAAAATTATAGATTGAAATGTGTATACTTATAATTATTATTACTATTCTTCTAAGATGCAATGCTTATATTTATCTGTCACTTTATAGTTTCTGGTAGGCATTTACTTTTGGCAGTTAAGAGAAAACTTTGATTTTTGAATCCTGTTTTGGCTACTTACTAATATGATTTAAGGCAAATAAAGGTACTATATCCTTCTGTGTTTGTGTTCTCATCTGTGAAATGGAAATGCGTATCTCTAGTGAGAAGCAGATATAATAAACGTCAAGTATTTTGTACTTACCAAGTGCTCAAAGGATAATAATATTAAGGTTTTTTCCTGAACATATTTCTATCCATATTAGCATAAGCTTAGTTGTCTTTTTCTTAAGCAAAAAAGTTTGCTTCATTCCTTAGAGTTCTTTGATTTTTTTATCTTCATTTTAAATTGGTATTGTTTAGCCTTTACCTGGAAAGAACTGTGAAAGATACATATCAAGTTGACAACTTGCGTTTTGCTATGATTTAGAGTTTCCAAGGTCCTTAAAAATACTCTGTTGTTTCAAAATCTGAGAGCTTTCTGTGAAATGGAGATTTGGTTAAAAAAAAATGTTTGAAGGAAGAGTGGAGGACTGTAGATGTTACGAAAGGGTGGTAGAAATAGTAAGTAACCTCTGCCAATAGTTCTACTAAAGAAAGGAAGGTGGGAAAGTTATCTAAATGCTATAGTTAGAGCATTATTCTATTCACTATTATTTTCTTGAGAGCAAGAAAATTGGAGCC
Source organism: Equus przewalskii (assembly GCF_037783145.1). NCBI lineage: Eukaryota > Metazoa > Chordata > Mammalia > Perissodactyla > Equidae > Equus > Equus przewalskii. The sequence continues at coordinate 8,719,692 of NC_091838.1, forward strand.
TGGCGTTGACAAGAATATAGATGGATCTTAGAAGTGTATTTCTGTATTTTATTTTTAGTATAGAAATCCACTGTTGGTACAGAAGGTATTTAAGAAGTGTAATTTTTGAACTATGCCCAGTTCCCAGGGTTATGTGAAGAGTAATCATAATATCAGCATAGTTGTTGAGTTAACAGAGCTTTAGATACTCTCATTTCTGGTGACCTGCAGGATATTTTCTCTTAAATATCCTGTCATGTTCCTAAACGAAATATACTTAAAATTAAATGCATCGAAGTCCCTCAAAGTCTTTCTTCCCTTGGAGCTTCCCCACTTTCTGTCGCTGATTATTAGCATTCTTCAGGGCTAGAGGCTACAATCAACTTCAACTTGTTCTTTTTTTTCCTTGTGGTAAATTATTTTGAAAATGAAATTTCAAATCTGTGAAGGGTTTTGATTATGTTTTTTTTTTTCTTAAAGATTGGCACCTGAGCTAATCTGTTGCCAATCTTCTTTTTTTCCCTCTTTCTTCTTCTCCCTAAAGCCCCCCAGTACATAGCTGTATATTGTAGTTGTAGGTCATTCTGGTTGTGCTATGTGGGATGCCGCCTCAGCATCGCTTGATGAGCAGTTCCGTGTTCGCACCCAGGATCTGAGCCTGTGAACCCCAGGCCGGGGAAGTGAAGTGTGTGAACTTAACCATTACGCCATGGGGCTGGCCCCTCAATTGCTTACTTTTTTATGTTTTGCTTTATCCATAATATCTTTGGATAAAAATAGCTACCATTTTTTTTTTGTCATTATGTACAAAATGTGAAGTTAAACCTGGCCCTGTTGTTCCATCTTGGTCAAAAATGAGGTCTATATTAACAGTATGATTTTAAAAATGTGTAACAAATTTTATGGACCAATGTGATGAACAGAGATTTATTGATCTAGGTTTAGAATAATAGATAGTGAAGAGGCCCTTATTATTTGTTTAATGCACAGTCAGTGCATTCTTCGCAGTACCCGGACCCTGTCTCTTCCTGTTCTTGTTACAGAACCATCTCATCATGGTTCCTTATTGTCAAATGTATCGTTCTTGGTAAATGCCATACCTCCCATCACAATAAAAAGGTAGTTGTTATTATAATGCCTTGGCTCTTTGGAAACTGTTTGTATTGGAAAAAAAATTGATCTTCTTGCCACTATGCTTTCAAATACAATTTTAAAAGTCTCTTACGTCATTTGTTACTCGTGTGGCTGCATCATCCATCATGCCTCTTGTGAATGAATATTGGCTTCCAATATCTCTCTCAAAGTGTTACTCTGCTTTGTTGATCATGCTAAAAATTCAAGGCTTAATCAGAATATGCAGGAAAATGTGAAGCATATTCATTTTCTGTTCAAGTTAAATTTACTGTTTTTAATTTTATGATGTATACTAAGCACCGTGTCTTCCAATCGTGTCTTCTCTTGAACTTTGTAGACTGAAATCAGTGCGTTACTAGAATACGCTGTCTTTCAGTGTTGATCATACCTCTCCGTTCCACACACCACCACCAGCAGGGAATATGTTTAGATTGAGAAGAGTATTCTTGTTTGCACGTAGAAAAAATGGCCATCCTTGCTGTTACCCAGAGACAAGAGAGCACATCAAAATTAGTAAAAAATTTCCTTACTTCAGTCCATATGTTATAGTCAAAAAAATATGTATAAAGCTGAATGTCAAAACTTTTGAAGCAATGAGAATCGAAACAACTGAACCCTGTTAGCTTTTTATTTTTTTTTCTTCTCCCCAAAGCCCCAGTACATAGTTGTGTATTCTAGTTGCAAGTCATTCTAGTTCTTCTATATGGGATGCCACCACAGCATGGCTTGATGAGTGGTGCGTATGTCTGCACCCGGGATCTGAACTGGCGAACCCTGGACCACTGAAGCAGAGTGCTCCAACTTAACCACTATGCCACTGGGCTGTCCCCTGCCTGTTAGCTTTTTAAAAGAAGATTACTGAATAAAATTAGATCAGTAAATATTAAAAAATGTCTCAGGGGACTGGCCTTGTGGCCAAGTAGTTAAGTTCTCATGCTCTGCTTCAGCTGCCCAAGGCTTCGCCAGTTCGGATCCTGGGCACAGACATGGCACCACTCATTAGGCCACACTGAGACGGCATCCCACATACCACAACTAGAAGGACCCACAACTGAAATATACAACTGTGTACTTGGGGGATTTGGGGACAAAATGCAGAAAAAAAGGAAAAGAAGATTGGCAACAGTTGTTAGCTCAGGTGCCAATCTTTAAAAAAAAAAAAAAATGTCACATACATATGCCAAGAAGTATGTTGAGATGTTTTTCCAGCATAAAGAGTACAAAATTAGATATTACAATTGCTGCCCTCAAAGGAACTTATAATTTGGAAGATGGATGTATACAGAAAAGCACGACACAATAAACATGTGCTAACAGTGGGAAGTGGAAGGAAGAGAGGAGCTTCTGGTGGGGGTGTCTTTTTCCTAATATACTTTAGAGTGTCAAAGCAAGCTATATCTACTAAAAAATAGGAATTCTTCATGAATAAGAAATAGATCATAAACTAGATATCAGGTTGGTTTCCTTTTGCCAAACTTCTTGCTCTGTAATGGCCTGTGAAGTGTCCTCCCTGGATCCCTTGTTATAGGGCCCGAGTCTGTTGTGGAGACAGTGGGGGAACTGAGTTAAAGAGACGGTGGTAACAGTTGCTGCTAAATATAAACTTGGTGCTTACGCAACTGTTGTTATGCCGTATAAGGGTAGAGGTAGCCGTTTAATTCCTTTCTGTGGTGTAGGTACAAGAGTATTTCCAACAAAATGAACCAGATTTGAACGTGCAATGGGTCATTCGTAGTTGATAGCTTTGGGAAAAAAGAACTAATTTCTATGCATCTTAGTTTCCTCCTAGATTCAACCCTCAAGGCTGCTGTGAGGACGAGATACAGAGCTTTTAACATATATTCACCTCTTCCCTGCTTCCTGATTTTTAAAATTTATCTATTTGTAGCACACTTATTTTCTCCAAGTTGTCCTTGATATTTCATTTTAGCCTAATTTTATCTGCGTATCTTTAGGGGCTAAGAAGGAGAATATACCCCATAATTTGTCGAGCAATACTCAGTGGCCATCTCTTTTTATAGTCAAATTTTATAGCCCATGAAAATTGCGAAATAGTTAATCTGTGACAATTTCAGAACAATGCGACAGGGTACATTCAACCACAATGGAAATCAAAATAATTGCCTCAGACCTTTAATATCATTTTATCCCATATCCTCAGGATAGTAAATCTTTTGAGGCAACTATAGATTTGAGTTTATTTCCTAGGGGGAATATGCTCTGTGGATTTGTAACAGAAGCTTCATTACTAAACCCTAGATTATTCTCAATCACATGTTCTTTTGTTATTTTTTATGAAATAAATGTGGTCATTCTTAACCAAACTTAAGCAAGAATAATTCCTTTAACCTTTAAATTAATCTGCTTCCTATTCCAAAAGAAAATATCCTATCCTAATAGGCAGACTGGGACATAAAGGGGCCATTTGGCGTCTTGCTTAACAGACAAAGACAACTGTGGGACAGCCAGAAGACAAATTTAAATTCTGTTAAGAATAGCAGGAAGCATTTTGGTTCTCAGCAGTGAAGCACCACTTGTGGTTTCGTTAAGCACACAAGGCAAGTCAGCTCAAGCCTGTGGATGTTTTGGGTGAATGGAAACAACTCCCTTCTGTCCTTTTTCTTCGCTGGAATGCTGACATGTGCAATGCTTGAAAATTCAGATCATTTTATTGGAATCAGCCGGAGTTTACCCTGGCACTTGAAAAGAAGAAACTATTTCAATAGTACTGCAGTGTCCATTTTCACGTTAGCGGAAGGCATATAATAATATTCAGAAATGTGAGATTTACTGGTTCTGTTGCTTTTAAGGTGACGTAAGTGCAGTATGGTAGGTGAAGAGAATAGAAATTATGGTTAGCAGTTACATTTCTTAAACTTGGCAGAAGTGGTAGATAAGAAGTCAAGAGAGGCTATTCCAGGTATTAAAATTCCAGAATGTAGAGAATTTATGAATCTTAGATTGCAATTTTTCATACATTATACTAGTACTTTACAAATTTGAACCTTTCGAAGTCGTTGACCATGCATGTGGTTTTGCCTTTCAAGTGTTTCTGGGTTCTATTTGTGTTGGTTGCCATGGGTACAAGTGCCGCCCAATGAAAAACCAAGTGGAAAATGGAGGTATAATTGGCAGTTAAGATGAGAATAAAAATGTATTGAGTTCCCAGGAGGTGCCAAACAATTTGCATCCAGTCAGGTTAGGGCTAGGGTCAATGGTAGTCACTAAGTAGAACTGTGTACTCTAGAATCCTATGAGGAAAAGAAATTGTTTGAACGTTGGAGTCAGAGGGATGCTGGTGGTCAGAGTGGTCCCCTGAATTCTACAATTCTATTTGGTTGTACATGACTCACTGGTTTGTTGCTGTTGCTATTGTTTTGTTTTATTCAATTCTTATATGTCTCACTTATGTCTCAGGCTAGATTTTCCAGGAAGCAGATACTATGCATAATGTCTTGAGAAGATGCATTCTTTCTGACCCCACATTAACTTTAGGAGGAATTCATTCTATAGGCCTATGTATATGTGTGAGGGAAGTTGCCCAAAGTTTTCAAATATGAGTTTAGATAGAAATACATATTTTTATTGTAGATGATTTCTTATACTGTTCTCTCAATACTGAGAGTTTAAAGACAATCCTAACTCAGAGAAAGCATTTTTTTTTAATGGAAAATTGAGTAACATGGTTCAAGTATGTTGCATACTGAATATTTAATTTTACACACAGTCAAAGCTTTTAGGTCACAGAGATGCCGTGAACTGTGTCTCCTGTGAGCCATATTTTCAAAGATGCCTTTATCAAACGTTACATCATAATTCATTCTTATTTATGTTTTTTCAAATGTGAAATGTCAGTATTCTTTAGAGCTTGAAGTGGAATTTTTAGTTTTTCACAACCAGGACCCCTGGAAGTAAAGTCTAGACATTGGAATCTTTTTCAAAATCGGGGGTGGGTGGGAGTTTTTTTGCTTCTTCATTGAGATGTGCTCCAGGTCTGACTGAAGGAGGCCCAACGTGTCTCTCAGATAACTTGTATAGGCTAACTTATGGGTAAATGTGGATTTTCTAAAATTCAATAAAATCCTTGTCAGACTTGGCAGAAAATTAAGATTTTTACAACAGACCAATCTCACTTACAAATATCCATCCAAAAAATTCTAAAGAAAAAAAGTAGGAAACAGAGCCTATCATCACATTAAAAAATAATAAACCATGACCAAGCAGGATTTATTACCGGGAAGTGAGGGAGATTCGATATTAGAGAACGCAAATTGAAATCCACTTCAAAACAGCAAAGGGGAAAAATAATACCATCATCTTCTCAGATAGGAAAAGGCATGAAATGACAATTCATGTTAAAAACACTGAAATAAACAGGAATTGATGGATGCTTCAATTATATATATGTATATATATAAAATAAAAACCAGTATCTTACTTACTGGGAAAGTAGTAGAGACTTTCTAGTAAAATAAGGATCTGGACAAGGATGCCTATTATCTTCCTTATTATTTCACATTAAGTTTCGTATTAACTTACTAATTCATTAAGTTCCATATTAAGTTGTAAATCATAGCCAATAAAACAGAGAAAAAGAAGCATTTAGAAGCATAACAATTTTGAAAGGAAGAGTTAAAATTATCTTTATTTGCAGATTATACAATCATATATTGTGAAAACCCAAAAATATTAATGAAAAAAGTACAACAAACAATTAATTTAATATATAGCAATCAATAGCCTTCATACATATAAACAAAACCAATTAGAAAATGTAATGGAAGACCCCATTTATTGTAACAAAAACAAAAACAAACCAAACCAAAAAAATAATCCCATAATTTGGCAAAAATTTGACCAAAAAAAGCCCAAAGCTACCAGACAAATATTATAAAATACTCCTGTAAGATGCAAAAGTAGAATTAAATAAATGAAAAACACATTATGTTCTTGAAGAGAAAAACTGAGTATTAAAATGATGTCAACCCCTTTGAAGTTAACTTATAAATTTAACATAATTCCAATAGAAATACCACTGGAATTTTTTTCAGGAGCTTAAAAATTGATTATAAAGTTCACTTGGAAGAACAAATCAGCAATAAATAATCAGGAGAAGCCTGGGGAATGGGTGCAATTGTGTGGGTGGTAGACTACTGGCCTTAGCAAATACTTAAGCGTATTATAAGATCACTAGAATTAAAAAGATATAGCAGCCAGCCCTGTGGCCAAGTGCTTAAAGTTCTGCATGCTCTGCTTCTGTGGCTTGGGGTTCGTGGGTTTGGATCCCAGGTGCTGACCTACTCCACTCGTCAGCCATGCTGTGGAGGCATCCCACATACAAAATAGGGGAAGATTGGTGCAGATGTTAGCTCAGACCAACCTTTCTCACCAAGAAAAAAAATGTATAGTGTCCTTGCTTGTATAAATCTAAAAATAGAGCAGAAAACAAAGTCCAGAAATAGACCTGACTGCATATGAATATTTAATATGTGATCATGGTGGCATCCCAAATGTAATTATGAATCCAGATTCAAACCAACTAACTGTAGAGTCATTTGTGAAACAATCATAAACTGGAACAGTGACTAAATATTTGATAATAGGGCATTATTCTTTTTCTTCAGTTGTGATAATTCTACTGTGATAATGTACAAAACAGTCTTTACCTCTTAGAGATACAAACTGAAGTATTTAAAGTTAAAATGATATGATCTCTGGGCCTTCCTCAAAATTGAGTAGGGTTGGGAGTGTATGACTATAGATGAGACAAGATTCCCCAAGAACTGATAATGTTGTAGTTGGATAATGACTAGATGGGAGTTCATTATCCTACTTTTTACTTGGTATATGTTTAAAAATGTCTATTAATATTTTTTAAAAATTAAAATTCATATTAGAGATCCATCATAAGTAAATGAATGTCTTTGGTAGTCAAATATATTATTTCTTCTCATGAATTCATTGTTTGAGGGCATTCTTCTGTGATAATATAACCTTTTAATATTCTCAAAACACTATTTAAAAAAAGAAAAAATTTCTGATAGCATTTAACAAAATATTTTACATACAAGTATGTACAGTGATTTGAGTTCAGTTAACTCGTTTTTTATGTTTATTATTTATGTTAAAATTAAGTTCATTTACCTCTTTCCCTTCTGCAGACCAGCACTAGTCAAAGGAACATTGTGAGATATATGGTATAAATTATAAATATTTTTTGTATCACCTTCCCACCCAAACCCTCATCATGCAATCAAAAGGGATTTAAGTGCTTAATTAGTCCTGAGTGAATTCATCTAACAATTTCAAAATTACAGACTTTTACAGATTAATTTTAGCTGCTAAGATTGTTTATTGAAACATGTTTCTCCTATTCAAAAATTATTCTGTATCATACAGCTTAGAAGTATTTAAGTTAAATATTTATGAGTGATACGGCATACAACATATTTTACTCTTATTTCTACTGAGGCAACGCTTCAAATATTGACGTAGATTTTAATAATCAAAGTTTTATTTGATTATTTTGCCAAAGTAAAATATTATTTTGTTGAAGTTATTATTAAGTAAGTATTTATAATGCTGTTATTATTTTGACAAAGCCTTCTGCGTTTCTAACGTTTCGTTTTAGTAAGCCGTGCTATGTTCCTGTCAAGGCACATTTGCTACTTCCCAAAAGGTTTTATTCTATTACCAACCAAGTAAAGGCACTTAACCAAATGGAGAAGCATACCTTTCTCTGGTTACATCTGATTGGCACAGGCCTTCCATCAGGAGAATGTGTATGAGGAATATTCTGTTTGGCTAAAGGTAATAAAGTCAAATTGTACCGTAACCTTAGGACTTTGGGGCTTAAGGGAAGAGATTTGTAATAAATACATTAGAATTACTAGGCAAACATTTTACTTTTATTAAAGCTAGTTTTCCTGAGGACTCTTTGGTGTTTATGTGCATATATTTATGGCTTTATACAAGTCAACTGAGTGTAAAAGGGAACTGTTGTGTCCCACAGTGTCCTTGGAAGTCACTCTTGTTGGCTGTCACTGCTGACTTTTTCCCTTCTTGGGACCAAGCCAATCTACCATTGCTTTTCAGAGTGAGCAGCTTACTAAAGAAATTTCTAAAACAAAATCTCTTTGTTGTATTTTAAGAGACAGAATATTTTTTCTTTTAGAACTGCGTATGGCCACTAGGAGGCAGATATCTATTACTTATTACTTATCAATATTTCCAGAAATACAGATTAGAAAATAGAAATATAGAAACAGAGAAAAATATAAAGCTATATTTTTATTTTTCACTTGAGTTATATGAAAGGCTGATTTAATTATTGTTAAATGACTTGGTTTTCCTATCTGATTGAGAAATGGGCCTTATTTAACACAGAAATATTTATTCAAAGACAATTGTAGTAAATATTTGACCAGAATATCTATTATTTAGAATTTATTTAGGATTAAGAGGAAAATGCTTCTTATTTTAAAATTGTTATAAATAATTTTAAAAGTCAGCTTTTCTGGTTGAGTAAACTGACTGATAAGCATCGTAATCCTTGTGTATGCTGGTTGAGATTATGAGGGCTTCAGGACCATTTTTTTAAAATATCAACAAGAAAATACTTCTTTAGTATGTATGCATAATGTGTATGTTATCTTAATCATATAATTAATACTGTATACTGGAAATAGATACTTATAAAAGGATGCTTTCGTGATACATCTACTAGTGGAAGAGGAGTCTTTTCATCTAGAACCTGGGACAAGAGAAAGAATCTGTGGATGACAAGAGGGAATTTTCTGGATAGCATCTCATCTTCCCTTTAGAGGATCTCATGAGTAATGGAGATTCGGGACTGAAATTAACTAGATTAAAAATGAGAAACTTTTCCTTTAGTAAGCCAAACATCTGTACTCTCTCTATTCTTCCTGCTTTTGGTCCTCCTGGTGTTACCAGACTCTTTGCCTGGTGTCACTTTTAGTAAGGGGGACCAAGAGGATTGGATTTTGTCTGCACTTGAATCAGAGAACTAAAAAGAAAACAACTCTCAGAGGTGCCAGTAAGAGATGACAGAGAAAATCAATGTCATTGAATGACTGAGCCTGTCCGATGATCCTCTCTGTCTTTTCAGTGCCAATCCCTGACAGCTTGTATTTTATATCATTATGAGAACTTATGTCCTCTTCTGCTATCTATTAACATTGTGAAACTGCAAAGGTAACAGTTGTCAGAAAAAGTTAGAGTTGAATCTGAATTAACCCTAAGACAGTCCTGAAGTAGTTTCCCTCTCTCTCTTTCTTTCCCCCAATTCAAATTTTTCTCCTCAAAACTTGGCTTTCCTACAATAGACTGGAGGAAGTACTCTAAGTATTTTACTTGCTGGGATCCAACTAAACTAGATTTTGCTAGTCTGTGAACTTCACATGGTTGGAGATCATCCCTATGGTTAAACCATTGTATAATTAGCATCCTGAAAGTACTTGGCGCATGGAAGGAACTTATTCATATTTGTTCAATAAGTGAATAAATAAAACCTCTGTGCCGTTGGGTGGCACTACTCATTAAGAAGTAAAAGCCAGTTGACTATGCTCCCTGAGTTATTTAAGACTATAAATACAGATTTCATATAACAACACAACAACAAGAAGAATGTTAACACCTAATATTTACACTAAGTGCCAGGCACTCTTCTCATGCCTTATGTATATTAACTAACCCAACCTTTTGACATTCTTCTTACCTACTATTATTCAACGTTTCTAAGAGATGCTATTATTATTTCCTTTTACAGATAAGAAACTGAAAACCACAGTGTTTAAGTCAATTTGGTGAGATCATACATTTAGTTAGTAAGATATCTGGGTTCTGAGCCTCTGCTATTAAAATCAGTCTCTCCTAAATATATTTTCCAAGTGTTTCCTAGAATTATCAGTCATTTGGAGTTTCACTGAATGGACAGATGAAAAATCAAGGTGTATGTCTGATATTTGGGGAACTTGTAAAAGTTCTGACTTCTGGTGGTGGTGAGAGTTGGTGGCACTGGGTATCCTCCCAAAGTCAACAAATGAATTAGTGGAAATCTATAATAATAGTGGTGAAAATTACTCTTGCCACTAGTGTTATCTATCCTTTCTTCCCCTTCACTTTCCCTCATGCACCTTATCCTCTCCAATACCTAGGGGTTATTTTCATACTTCTGGCAAACTTTAGACTGATCTTGGAAGCTTAGGTATGGAGCTCCTTTCCTTTTTTTCTTTCTTGCGCATAAAATTAGGAAGGACTGAGTAGAGCACAGAAAGTGCTGGGCAGAAGGATTGAGGGAGAAAGATGCAGTAGGGAGGATGGAGAATAAAAAGCAATCGATTGGGTATTCTTGAGGGATATAAGAATCATGAAGTGATAAAATGGAGGAAAGTAGTGCTATGGGAGTAGGGGGAGAAGAATGTGGAGAGACACAACGTAAGTGAAGAAGCTCGAGTGGGAAACTGGTGGAACGAGGCAGGTGGGCCAAGTAGGATGGAGTCAAGGAGGAAGACAGCTGTGTTAGGATATTGTCAGATTGAACTGGGAAGGGAGAGAACAGATGGTCATGTTTTCCTTTTTTCAGCTGCAAATGCTGTCTTTGCAAAGTCAGACTCATTCAGAAGATTCTTGTATGGGCTGGAAGTACAACAAGGCACTGTTTTGAGAGCAGAGAAAAAACCAACACTGTGAAGTGATTGTGATTCCAACAAATGGCAGCCAAATGTTGCTGGGTATTTAATACATGGAGAAGTTGTTTACTCATCAGGACTGGACTCATTGTAGCACAAGGCTCAAGGATTCAATCCACTCTTATGTTTGCTCAGCTTGGCTGGAATTAGGAAATGTCTTAATTGATGATTTTTTCTTGATTAAACTAACGAGGGAACATCTGTTGGAGACATCAATTTTGAATTTTCTTAGAAATGTATTTTAAATCACTTGAATCTGAGGACGGTAAATGACCTACAGGAAGAACAAACACCGTTTTCAGAGAATTGAATTTACGGGACCAGAGGATATGTATGGTAATGAGAAGGGCTGGAGCAGAAGGTTGGGGAATTAAGCACCAAGAAAAAGGGTGTAAGCCTGGGAGTTTTGTCAAAGCCTGTTCAGCAGGAAATTGAAATCTGTGTTACTGGCTTCTCAAGGTTGTTATTCATTTGATCTGTTGATAATAAGGGAGGTGGAACTCAGGTGAGAAAATCAGTGGATAGTTCAGGAAAGAGGGAGGAAGACCAAATCCTTGGGATCACACAGCTAAGAAGGGCTGAGTGGAGATGGAGCCAGTGGTCCAGGGCTGAATGGAGATTGGACCTGCATGGATCAGGGGATGCGGTGGTTTGAAGGACCTGTGTTTTCTTGGGTAGAGATCCTCTAGAAGACAGATGGGTTGGCATGTGGTTTATTATTCCTGGGGCTACAAGTTGACCTGAGAAAACTGAGAATAGAATCCTGCAGAAGAGCAACCTGCAACGAGCATAAATGTATTAGGTGACGGTTCTGAGCTGAACTCCAGGGTCTGCTCTATAGGAACAGATGGTAATTCACCATTTACTAGTCTCTGGGATGTAACCATTTGCGGGGGTGGTGTCTAGAAGGGAACCTGATGGGGCCTTCTGGGGTGCTGAAATATTCAGATCCTTGATCTGGATGCTGGTTACCTGAGTGTATTCATTCTATAAGAATCCATAAAACTGCGCATTTATGTGCACTTTTTAATATTTATTATAAAGACGTTAAAAAAATACTGATGCCTGGACCTCACCCTACAATAAAATCAAAATCTGTAGAGATGGGACCCAGTTCTTAATATATTTAAAACACTTTTCCAGGTGATTGTGACAGGAGGCCAGTGTGGAGAATCACTGAGAAATAACTATACACACCCATGTACACTCTACACTCCGATGTCCCCAAAGTGAGTCTTCTCTTTGCTTAATTCTTGGAAAGCAAAATAGGGTATATAGTTTTGTGATGTGCAATATGGAGGTCAGACTACTTGAAATGTAGGTAGTCTGAATTGAGATATATGTGTCAAACTGATACTGGATTTTGAAGAATTGGTACTAAACAAAAAAAAGAATGTTTCATTGATTTTTACATTGATTATATGATAAATGGCAGTATTTTCGATAAATTGGGTTATTTCACTGCTTTCTTTTATTTTAATGTGACTACTGGAAAATGTAAAATTACATGTTTGGCTTTTATTATTGTTCTATTGGACAGCTTTGGTGTAGTTGAAAGAGCAAGGGAATTGCCATCAGAGAAGAAGGACATAGGTTTCAGCTCTGGCTTTGCAATACAAAAACTGCACAGCCTTCGACAAGCCACTTAACCTCTCTGTGCTTTGGGTTGGTCATTTATGAAATAAATATATTCATATTTCAGAGTAATTGTGAGAAATAGAGGTAATATGATCAAGCATCCAACACACATTGAGAATCTGGTGGTTATTATGACCTGAGGAAAGGTCAAGGTGTCTTCTGCCCGCTTCTTATAATGCTATATAGAAAGACCCTTTTCTCTTACACTTGCACCACATACTGTCAGTGGAGAAGTACGGTGCCTTTAAAAACTGAAGAGTGCATCAGGGCATGAGGAGGAGGCATGGATAAAGGACAGCAGCAGCTGCTTTGCAGGCAGGATTCTGTTTGTGCCTCATTGTGCTCATCTCTGCTGCTTCTCACTTTCCCTGACATTTGGCTATTTCAGCTGCTGGATTCTGAACCTTGGTATAAGTCCTTGTGTCTACTTTCATCTCAAAGCCCTTAGTCTACCTTCAAAACCTTTACTCTTGCTTTCAGAATTCTTCCGTGTTTTTGTAAGGCTTCTTGGCATGGACCCCATCTGAGGCTCAGGGTCCTTGTGTCTGAGTCATGTCCTGATGCCCACACTCTTTCCTCTGAGTGATCTCGTGGAGCTGGCCTGCCAGCCACTGCTGGGGCATGTCAGGCACACCTTCAAGTCCTCAGGGACTTTTACCAGCTTCTGGGGCTTCCAGCTCCCCCTCCTTAGGGTCTCAGACTTCTACTCCTCCACCTGGTCCAGTGTCTCACCTCAGATTTAACACTTATATCCTGTGCTCTAGCTCACTTGGATTATTTAAAAAAATGTATGACCTCATGTTTTCCTGCCTGTGTACCTCAGTTTATGTCACTTTTTCTATGTAGAATGTCTAATCTCTCTTTCTTCAAAGAAATAAACATTTCAAGAAATCATTCCAGGGCATCCTTCTCCATGATTTTTCCTGTAAAGTGACATTTATCCCTGAGAATCTGCATGGAGTGTTCCATGTTCATCTAATTATTGCTCATCATATTGAGACATTTATTATAGGTATGTATGTACTTATCTTACCATTACTATTAAATGAGCATACTTTAATAAATATTAGGGTCTCATGTGGCCCTGTGTTTCAATGGAGCCCATTCAAAAAAGTCTCATATATACCAGAAATAATTGAAAAATATTCCCAATATTTGCATATTTACTTTTAAGAATATTAAAGATGGTCTAGTTCACAACCTTTGAAAATGCTTTTTTTCTCTTCTTCCTGATTTTCTTTGACTTCATTGAAACCTCTTACTTGTCAACCCTCCCAAACTTTCTTTTAGAAACCCATTTCATTGCTTTTTTAATCCTCCCTGTAAATCTTAGCTGTTTATTATGCAAAATGAATTTAACATGTTAGTTTGAAAAAATTTTTTGTCGTCTGCTTCAACCATCAACTGGCTTATTAACAACAAAGAACTCTGGTATTGATTCTTCATGAAAAAATCTTTCTCATCTTATCGCTCTAGCCTGTGTCTAGATCTGCTCTCCCAATTCTGTGTCACAAAGGCTTGGGAATCAGTTGAGAAAAAAGTAAATTCCCATTAGACAAAAGAATTGAAGAAAAATTCCTTACAATGAGGGATGGAGTGGAGATGGGGAAAGGCTGGCAATACTGATAGAAAAGACTATGATCATCATCACATATTTCAGTTTCTATTGGTCAAAGATTTTACGGTCTTTTTTTTAAAACTTATTTATTTCATTCCTTACTGCACCTAACATCAGAGACTTAAACTTACTAAATGCTCAATAAATATTTCCTAAATAAATTTGATGATTTACTGGATATTATTTAGGACCATCTGGGAGGGCAGGTTTTGTTTGTGTTGTTACTCCCTAGCTATAGCTATCTTTATATAACTTTTTGCCCTTAATATTCATGGTTATGTATTGTTTTATGGACTCCAAAGAAAATATGGGATACAAGAAAAAAAAAATTCAACAGGACAGTCACGATGGTCACACCATCCTACTCAAGTGAAATGCGTAAAATGAATCATGCAGCCAATGGGGAAAAGTGTTGTTAGGAGTAATCTACATCATGACCTCGGCCATTCTTATTTCTTAGTTTCAGACTCAAGAAGTACATAATACTTATCCTGTTCGATTTCCAGTGTTAATTGCATTAGTACTATTTTTCTGTATTTTCCGAAAGATGTAATATTCAGGAAAATTACTTTAAGGTTCTATACATATATATCAGTGTCCTTTCTTTCTTGAGTATAAAAAATGTGTTTCTTAGTCCCTTTGTTTTACATTTTCCCCTATTTTTTCTATGAATTTCTGCCATTGTGAAGTTCATGCTATTCCATCAGAACTCTCATTTCTTTAGGCTATTAGAGTAGGTTTAAGTATACTTCTGTAAAGATACTCTTAGAAACTGCAGTGTCCCTTTGTTTAAGGACCACAAAAGCCTCCCCAGAAATCTTCCTGTCTTGACTAATGTGTTGCTTAGGCCAGGTGACTAAGATACAACCTCCTTTTTTTTGCTTTTCCCAATTCCAGCAAACCGAAGGGAATTTGTACTACAGAATGTCAAGAAATATCTTTACCAGGGTCCCTCTTTACTTGGATGGCTTACCCTGATTTGCTCATTTGGTTATACATTATTCTATTGGACATCGCATTTCTGTAATTCATATCAAATCTGTGTGTGTGTGTAAATGTGCAGCATACAGTTTGAGAATCAAATTTAAAAATTGTTACTCTATTGCATAAACTAGAAAAAAAGTGATAGGAATCAAGTTTTTAATCTTCTGTAATGCAATATTATGCAGCCTTCACTATTTTCCATCAACTTTATTTGGGAATTGCATTTTTTCCTAATCAATCTGTGTATAAATTCTGTCTCAATTATATTGCGAGCTTCAGGAGGGCAGACATTCATTTACAAATATTTACTGAGTATTAATAGACAATGAGGGTACAAAGATGAATAAAAGATGGCTGCTTTCCTCAAAGAGCTCCTATTCTAGTTGGAGAGACACACATGCAAACAAATAGCTATGATCTCGTGAGATGTGTTTGCAGATCAAGTGTTAGGGGAGCAAGGAGTATGGAACAGCTAATTTCCTAGAGTGGGGCTTTGGAATGAAGATGCAAGTTAAAAAGGCTCTAAAGGAAAGGGTGAAGAAGATCAATGAGAATTTGCCAACAGGCATGAAGAAGAACATCTTCGGAACAGGAAAACAGTAGAGTTATATAGATATAAAATGTGGGATTTATTCCAAAAAGTTTTTCTGGCTAAATTTAAGGATTTTTCAAATTAGGGAAGTTAAACAATCAGACTTATGTATTGGAAAGATACATCTGGTTGCAAGGTGGATAGAAAGATTGCCAGATGAAGCAGGTCCTGGTGAGTAGGTTATTGCATTATATTAGATAAATGATGATTTAAAGGGTTGCACTGCAGACAAAAAGAAGTGGGAAGTTTCAAGTAGTTAAGAATTAGAATTGATGGACTGAAAAACAAATTGGACAAAGAACAGCTGAGAGAGCTGTAAGAATTTGATTTAAGGCTTCTGGAAAACCAGTGCTACCATTATATGAGATCTGCGGCATATGAACATAAGCACTTTTGGGAATGGGGTCATATACTGAATTTAGCGTTGGAACATTGACTTTTAAGATGGTCAAGTGATCAGGAGTTCCATCTGGGATTCATCATGATAAAGGAGGTAAATGATGGTGTTGGCATGGAAGAGGTCAGGTGAAGAGTGGGACTGGAGAAGAGGAATCCCAGGGAACCACCGTATTTAGTGGGGAGGTAGAGAAGAAGGCACTAGTCAAGGAGAGTGAGGAGTTGCCAGAGGAAAAAAACCAAAAGATTAAATACATACATACATACATACATACCCCTGACAAAAAAGGAAGGCAAATGAAGCATCTCAAAAAAGACTCCATGGTGAACAGGATTAAATGCCATAGGATAGGCTAATAAAACATACATAAATTCTCCATTATATTTGGCCATTGGGATTGATATATTTATTTAAGTCTAATTCAGAGAACTGGAGTAGGACTGGGTACAAAGAAGCTGAGTGTTTTCGCTTGTACATGACTGCTGTTGAAAGGAACTAGTGATATCACTGGCAGTCGTCCCAGAGTGTAATGGAAGACAGAACCCTAAAACGTCACAAGATAATCTTGCCCATCTCTGGATGTCCAAGCTCCAGGTCAGTGCATATTTATGAAGCAACCACCTCTATGAAAAAATGAACATTGTAGGATCTGGGGATGTAGCAAACAGACATTATGGAGAGAATGTGGGCAAAGAGAAAAGACACATCCATACATGATGGAAGATGTGAAACTGGAAGAGAAAATGCTCCTTTCCTTGGGATATGTAGATTCCATCCTTAAGAAGGCCTTATTAGGCAGCTATACCCTGCCACACTAATATCAATTGAAATTATAAAACTACCAAATTTGATTTTAGGGGAAGCTTGAGTCCTCTGTAACATCATCACTTTTTAATTTCCACATTGGCAAGGGCTTTGGTGACAATTACTGAGTCCAGAGTCTACTAAAGTAATTGGTAATGAGAAAAACTTAACTGGACGTCCAATTGCAAAAGGATAAGAAATAAGGAGAAGCATGAAAACAGGGAGTATAGATTACTATTCTGAGAAACATAAGTAATGAAAGAAGCCAGCCCATGTGGTCTAGTGGTTAAATTCGGTGCTGTCACCACCACAACCTGAGTTCATTTTGTCATCAGGAACCACACCACCATGTCTTGGATGTAGTACTGTGGAGGCTTCATGTTGCTGTGATGCTGAAAGCTATGCCACCATTATTTCAAATACCAGCAGGGTCACCCATGGTGGACAGATTTCAGTGGAGCTTCCAGACTAAGACCTGCTAGGAAGAAGGACCTGGCCACTCACTTCTGAAAAAATTGGCCATGAAAACCCTATGAATAGCAGTGGAGCATTGTCTGATATAGTGCCGAGGTGAGAGAATGGTGCAAAAAGACCAGGCAGGTTTCTGCTCTGTTGTACACAGGGTTGCCAGGAGTTGGAATCCACTGGACGGCACTAACAAAGTACTGAAGGAAAGAGGGGAACTTGAGCACATTTGTGGAAAAGGGTAGTCAGTGAAGAGAAAAGGATAATTAACAGACCTCCTGTTAGAGTTAGAAAGAAAATGGTATAAAAATCTTAGATGAAATCTTAGACAAGAAGTGGGAAACTTCCTCTGTCCCCCGGGACATGAAAAAAGAGAGCTGTGCAGCACTTCCATCTAAACTGAGATTGCAAACAATGAATAAGCATTGTTATAAGCTTTTTAGTCATTCCGAAGACAAGTAGAGAGAAGGTTTGACTAACTTTGGGCAGAGACAGCAAAAAGCCAAGAAAGTAAGGAAATTGAAGGCACTGAGGAGAAAGACTAACAATGGACTCCAGATTGGGAGGAGGCTTGCTGAGGAAATAGCCATCTTGATGTGATCAGAAAGTAGATGTGGTACAAATTAGAAAGTCAACAGGTTATAGTCAGATAGTTTTGTTAATTTTGACTTTACAATGAGAGATGGCCAAGATCCCAAATTTCCACATCCTAGGCTGGACAGATGCAAACAATATATGAGAAGAGGTACTAGAGGTAATGAAAACTTGTTGCCCTGGATAGCATTTTGTCCCAAATCCCTATGTAGTGCTTTATTCTTGTAACCTGAGTAAGATAAACTTAATTTCCCCCTTCAGCTTCAGACTTGACTGGACTCAGGCTGAGTGCTATTTGATGCTTACTTTCTCCTGAGGCCCACCTTGGTCTTGGTTTTCACTGCCTGTATGTGGTAAAAATAATATGATGAAAAGAGAGCAACACCAAGATAAAAGCAGTTAAAGTCTCTGACCCCAAGATGTTATCCTTAATAGAGTAAAACCCTGGGTGTCTGTGAGCACTCTGTTTTGTCACTGACTCATTTTAAAGCTTTTCAGTGGCATGCACACAGTGGACGCATCTTGAAACCTTGCACTTCTTCTAGATCAGTGGTTCTCAAGTGGTGGGGGTGAGGGTGGGAGCAAACAAGATATCAAAGTCATATAGGGAGTGTTTTCAAGGGGAAGAGAGTGTTTGTGTCTGAATGTACCTATGTGTGTGCAGGTGGGGGAGGCAGTGTTGTAAAAACTTTCAGGGGATTCTGATAAACACCTGTATTTCTTGTGATTTCAAAATCACTGACCTGAAGATGAGCAAGTAAGAACCACAGGAGTGATACTGGCCTTACGGTTTAAGAGTTGGCTCTGGTAGACGACAAAGTCCAGGAAGTGGGCTACTCGAGTGGAATGGAGCTGGAAATTATTGGAGTAAAGAGCAGGAAAGAGTGAGGCTGGAAGAGTGGGTACGTCCACCCCAGGGTGGCTAAGGCTCTGGATCTCTCTTTTACCACCCGCAGCACTTTCTCTAGCACCAGGCACATAGCGTATGTTCAATAAATACTCTTAATAGACTGTGTACATTTCAGAAAAATGTATTACTTTTAATATCAATTATGTGAGCATGCAACATTGCTAAATACAAAAGTCATACAAGCTCACAAATGACTTCAGAGACTGCCACTCTTTTAATTAAAGAACCATTTAGGGCCTATTAAGACATCATAAATCATAGATCCTTTCCTGTTTTCACTTGTTGACAATGCATTTTCTCCCTATTACTACAGGCTTCACTTGGAAGCTTTGCTGCCTGGCAGTTACATTCCTTTATCCATTATTGTTTCTCTGAAGAGAAACAGCACTATCATTCATCTTCTAAAATAGTTATGTTTCCACTGTGTCTGAGTAAGACTCAAGTGTAGGGCATTTCCAGTGCGCAGCTCTGCGGGTATTGCCTAAAAATGGAAGGCTGCTTTTTATATATTGGAAAAACATTTCTGTGAATTTATGATAACAATGTGTTGGCATAGGATGCTTACAATTGATAAAAGGTACATTTGACAAGTTCACACTTGTTGCCAACGAGTCGAAAACTAAAATTGTCATAGTTCTAGTTAATTAAACAAAGCGAGTAGCATGGAAAATAAAAAATCTGAACCATGCTCAGTTTACAGACCACATGCCAGAAAAATATCTTTCCGGAAGTAGAACACAAAAAATAAATTCTAATTGAATTTCTTTTTCAAAAAAGTGTACTTTCTATGATCTAGTCATGTCTGTGTCATCACTCATCTAGGTAAGAAAGACAATTCCTCTTTCTGGGGCTCAGGTGTCTTCTCTAAAATATGTAGGCTGAACCAGTCCATCTCTAAATATTCCCCTACAGATCACAAGCCCTGTAATTGGCTTTAGTTTTATGGCGTGTACAATAGAAAACTTTTTGGGGATGGACAAAGATAGGTTCAAATCTTAATTTCATCATTTATTATCTTTTTCAGCTTAGAACAGTTATACCTTACTGAGCCTTAATTTCCTAATCTGTGAAATGGGATAAGGCTACCTTTTTAATCAAATTGTTGGAGGATTAAATGGGAGACTAGATGCTGGGAAGTGATTAGCATAAGGTCAGTTGGTTAATAGGCATTCAATGTGTATTGGCAAATCAGTGCCTTAGTTTTCTACCCTTTCCTTCTCTCCTTAAAAGTTCAATTCCATGTGATTACTGACTTGCATGTAAAAGACATTACAATAAAATTTGGAAGATCCTGTGAACTTTTGCTGGGTGACATTTGTAGGATGTGGACATTTTGGAAAGTAGATTTTTATCTTCCAGCTTGGGAATGCCTCTGAGTTTGAATATAGCAGACAAAGTAGCAGGAAGAGGTTGAAATAATTCAAAAGCTCCATATGACTTTGAAATTTAGCACTATTATATATTCAAAGACAAGCATGACACCACATGCATTAAGAATAGTATATCATATAGGATTATAAACCCTCCACATATACTCAGCACTAGTCCTAAACTTTACAAAACCACAGGAAATCAGTTTGGAATTCCACAACTTTAAGGATGAAAAGACCTTTACCTAGATTTACAAGAAAGCTATGAGGATAGTAAATGAGGATATTGAAAAAGTGATTTTGTGTTGGATGTTTTCAACAGACTACTAGAAATGATCTAAAATAGCCTCAGGAACCTCTTTTTCCACTTATGAGTCTATTGACAGGTGGATCTGTTTGAATTTTAACTGTACCTTTTGGACTCTAATGTATTAGACAGAAGGAAGTACTCTAAAATTTAATCTTTTCTCTTTCTATTTTCTGAGACACGGTTAACATTTGTTCTAGTAATATATGATTGAGGACCAAATGATATCCATACCCTGATCCCACTCATCTGAAAAGTACTGAAGGGAGATGAGGGCAGACTTACCTTTCATCCTCTATGCAACTACAAAGGAGGGTTGAGTTCTGCTATGTCCATATAGGTTACCTGCCGAAATGCTGCTTAACCTCCTTCACATGGGCCTATATCTAAGATCTTGAGGACAGTTAAGTGGGCTCTTTATTGTAAAAGAGTCTTCCTGTTGTCTGCTATTTGTCCAGTAACTCATGAGCCATTGGCATATTACTGGTTCCTTATTTATTACCACTGATAAATGATTTCATAATACTGACCAGAGGGATTACACAGCTCACAAAACCTTTCCACGTAAGAACCATGATGTCAAAACACAGCAGAAGCCATCAACAGTATTAATGAAGATTGTGTTAACTTCTAATGATGACTATTATTGTATCAGAATGCAATTCACACTAATTATTAGTAAAAGTTTACAAACATTAAAAAGTGCATAATAACATTTGGATCTGATAGGGCTGATAAAAGACATGAAAAACACAACACAAGGGCTTTACTTTTGTGATTGGTGTCCACATGATTGCAAGGAGATCATTTTCTCCATCTTTTGCAGCTCCATGGAGATAAATTGTCCTCCAAATTTAAATAGTAGCATACAGCACTGTGAGAGATTTAATTCCATTACAAAAAAATATTTCCACTTCTTAGTATTGTCTTGGCTTCTCTTTCCCACCTTCCCAATTCTCCTAAATCCTCATAATTAAAAATAAAAATATTAGTTGGGAAAAGTTCCCTACTTGAGAATAAAACAAAATTTGCAGATTAAATTCTCGTCTGTGCAGACACCAAACAGACTGAATTCAGGTAATATTCACATTAATGGATATTTTCAAATGCCTGTATAGTAAAGCAAGGAGTCTTGATGAATCTGTTAAAATTAACCAATTCACCAAACAGTGGATTAAAGGGAAAGATTAAGTTAAAAATATGTGTGTTGTATCCTGTGTACACCACCACACTATGGAGAAGAAAAAGAGGCAGCCCTTTTAAAAATGAGTGGTATAAAAATTCACAGTAACATACATTATTTTTGTTTTTCATAAGCAATCGAATAAGGGGGCAGTGCTGAGCATCTATATTGTACAATACAAAACAGTGTAAATAACACAGCAGGAACACACAGATACATAATGCTAAAAACAGTGCTCTCTGGATGGTTCTTTTACTGGGTGAATACTTGGGCCAGAGATATTTAAACTCTGGGGTTCAACCAACCCTTTGCAATTAGACACAATTAAATCCTCTGACATTGTGAGGGGCCAGATGCTACAGGAAGGATCACCGTCTAGGTCGCTGCTACTCTCTACAAGCATTTCATCACATGGTCAAGTGAAAGGATCCAGACAAAAATGACATCCAAACACAAGCCACATGATTTCAACCATTGCTAATGACAGAGGTAGAGAAAAGTCTGTCTGCAGCCACAGCCTCTGCCCCCATTTCTAACACGATGATGAGCAGGTTCCTGCAATGCAGCACAGCCATTTTCTTTTTCCCCTTTTCACTCGTGGAAATAAATGCATTCCAGCCAGGCCTGGAGATTGGACACATTGTCAGGTGTTGAAGATCAAAGTGGGGTGTTAGCTTTCAGATTTTGCTGCTTCCCCCTGGGCTTCCCCGCTTTGTTCTGTTGAACTTCGCTGGGCATCTTCTTCACCTTCTGTAAGAGACAATGAACAAAGGAGAAAGGCAAAATAAAAACTATTGCTTATATTTACCGACTTTCAATATATCATATTGGAAATTTCAGAAATACTCAGCCAGTCTGAAATCCTCAGAGAGACAAGTGTATTTTCTTGGGAATCAATTCCTCATCAAGAAAATAGCTTACGTGTTTCAAAGGCTGGCTGATTCTCACTCTGTGAACTTGGAACATCATGGCTCAAAAACAAAATAACTGAATTTTCACAGTGGTTAGTGATTATCTATGCTTTTGTTAAATAGCTAGGAAATCTCATGGCCAGGTCACGGCTCTTAAATATAGTTTCACAAGTTGCAGAAGTCAATAGTTTCACAGGTTGCAGAAATCAGAAGTGAGGAGCAAGTTTACTTTTTTCCTCCTGACTGTCTTATTTTAAGAAATACAAAAATTGCATTTTACATTATTGATAGCACTTGAGGATAACCCAGCTGATTTCTCAAAGCTTTAATTAGTTTAAATTAAAAGCAACAGTGGAAGATGAAAGGACATTATGTCAGCTGGTCAGTCCCTTGTCAGACAGTTATCATGGCCCCTGGCTTGCCTGTAGAGAACAGATCACAACTCCAATAAAACCACCCTCATGGCGGCACCCTCAGCAGCATTCCCGGCTTGTGACAGAGCAAACACTGAAATTAAACAATGCATTCTCTCCGTATGAAGTCACTTTACCTGGGTGAAAGCTGTAAGCAATCCTTGATTCAAAGATTCATATATTTGCATGTGTTAGTTCATTACTAAACCACCAACATGGCTTACTGGACAAAATATTTTGGGTCATTGCAATAATGTAAATTATATCCATGTTTACTAAGAGTTTGTTACCATAATTCAAATGGATAGAGGTAAGTGAGCTGGTCCATTCTTTAGATGGAAATGTTGGAAGGCAGTTTCTCCTATACTATTTACAAGTACACACAAAACATCTCACCATACACCATACTTTAGGGGCATTAAAAGCAGTTCTTCTACATTAAAAAAAAATTCTGTTCTAAACTGGTTCCAAGGGTATGACCAAGCGTTATATATCATTTTCATAAACTACTTTCACTATTAGAGCCATGAACAGTCTCCTAAGATGTGCAGATGGCCTGAATCTGAGATGTGTAGATTAGCATGCAACGAGAACTGGATAAACAAGAGAAGCTCTCAGGAACCAAAGGAATGAAGTCAAATTAGGGCAGATGCAAGACAGAAGAATATGTAAGGATGAAAGTGACTGCATGAATACAGGATGAGGACCTTGATTCCCATGGGGCTGGGGCCTTCTAGGTATCTGGGAACACCTCTCAGAGCTGAGTATAAGGCTGCAAACACAAAGCCAGTGGCTAAGGAGATGCTGTTAGCATTCAAGGTAAACATGGGACAGCAACATCATTGAGTATAAACTAAAAAAGCAGACACGCAGGGATTAAAAGGGGATCCCTCACAACTCTCAGCTAGTGGTGTTTCATTTGTCATACGGGTCAGTATTGTACGGTTGTTATTTTTAGTTCTTTGTATGTAGTATAATAAATAAAGTCAGTGCTGTTTAGATTTTGCGTAGTTCTGGACTTTATGATTTGAAGAGAAAAAGAAAAATTTTCAAGAGAATTGCAATTAACGTGTATAAATGTTTAGAAAAGAACACATTTGGAAGGATAAAGATATTTGAATTATTTTAAGTTATTTAATAATAACATAAAATATAAAATTATTTCAATTGTATTTAATATAAAATACCAATTTATTATTTAAATTATTATATAATAATCTATTTTCTTGTAAAAGAAAGGTCATGGGACTAGTGAGTCTCAATTTCAGTGAAGACAGAGAAAGAAGAAATTAAACTGCACTATGAATAAAAATGCCCTAATATTAAGGGTGGCTAAAATTAATGCAGATTATTTAACATAGAATATTAATATAAAAATAAAAATGTCTTATGAAAGAAATTAGCAAATTTCCAAAGACTGCAGAAAAAATATCTATTTACCTTCCTCATGCCACCAACTTGAAACAATTCCCTACAGCCTTTCTCAGAGCTGCTTTGAGAAGTAACTCCTGGTAGTAAAATAATAGAGAAACAACGCCACCTAAAATATACATGGGTCTGTGTATTCCAAGGTGGTGATGTTACAGTTTTATTTTCAATCTGAATTTGAAAAGACCAATCTGGGACCTGCTCACCTGCAGCCATTGAATAAAGTACTCTTCCTAGGTATTTTAAGGTAATGCTGCCATACTGTTTCATTAACATACACTCTGACTCAGTTTTCCAAGAACTGGAAGGCTTTGCCATAAAAATTCTAGTAGCTAAGAACTATTGAATGGTTACCATCAGTCAGAGACTGGTAAGTGCTGTTCACCGTGGTGTAGTTACTTAATCTGAACTCCTTTTTACTTTTAAAGGGTTTTTCCTCAGAGAAATACATTCAAGTTTGATACTTGCAAAAGCTACAGATGGAGGAACTATCAAGGGATTCATCAAAACGCAGAAGTACTTTGAGTATTAAACTTGCCTTACTTTTTCATGGATAAAATTACTCTCCTTGGGTAAAAGTTCGAGGGCTAATAATACGACAATTTTTTCCCAAACCCATTCCATCATGAAAGGAAAATGAAAAGACCTTTTTACCTATGACTTATTTATATAACAGAATGTTTTACTTCCATTCTCAATAAAATTGGTCCTGGAGACCCTTTTCTTTTGAAATGGTTCTTGGAACTGAGGACCAGCAGACTCATTCGTGAATCCTGTTAAGCATCTAACTCTACTAAATGTTACAGGTGGCCGATATTGTCAAACATGGGAATTCCAACTTTGTTAAATACTCTACGTAAGAAATTTCAGAGCTTTTCTAGAGACTAGAATTTTTTAAAAACCCACGTGTTTTATTGATTGCATTTGTAAAATCAGATTAAAGACTCTGCATTGGAGTCGGATCCTGTAAAGAGAAGTCATTGAAAACAGAGCAAGAGCGATTAAAAGATTAGGCCCTGACTCTTATCTTTCCTTCGACTGTTTATAACTCTTTCGATTAGTTACTTTCAAAGGTGGTTTTTCATGCCTTAATCCTACTTAGTGAAATGCTGCAAATGATTCCATGTTCACAAAGAAGATGTGTCAAATGACTCACCTGTCTTGTTGATATCAAGACCTGCTAATTTTAAGGCTAATTCATTGCTGTTGCCACTTGCAGAGGAAACCAGGATATCATGTATTGCATTTCTTCTACCTGTTCTTCCTGAAGCAATAAAATCTGCATATGTAGTTTCCACATCAGTCATTGCTAACAAATATCCACATAGCAGGGGCTACAAAACAGAGAAAAATTAAATAAATATAATGTAAATATAATGTTGGTCATTGGTAAACATTTAACAAAGACACTTAAGTTACTGGCCTACAACATGTATGTGAAATAATTGTCTTGCTTACAAGTCCATAATGCAAGTAATGCTTTGATTCTTGCTCAAAGGTCAGGGAATTTTTTCCGTAAAGGGCCTGATAGTAAATATTTTAGGCTTTCAAGGCCGTATAATCTCTATCCCAACTACTCAACTCTGGGTGTAGTGCAAAAGCAGTCAACGACAACATGTTAAATAAATGTAATAAACTGTATTTACAAAAATAGGCATAGGGCCAGATATGGCCTGCCTGCCATAGTTTATGGACACCTGGTTTAGACCATGAACTTCTCCTTCTCTAATATCATTTTAGTCAGTCTTCAACTCCAGAGAGAACTACTTGAGAGCAACATCATAGCAAGGTGGGAAGTGGAGTGGAAGTGGTCCATCCTAGAGGTGAACAGTAAGCAAGCTCGTGGTCTGCAGAGAGTCTAAGATCAGTGATGAGACTGACCAAAATCCAGTTTGCTTTTTATTATCACCATGCACCAGCAATTCTAAACAGTGTCAGTGATCAAATACTGTTTCCAGTCCAGGAGGACAGCTCCCTTGTGGCCCCCTTGGTAAGTCATGTCTTGAGAGGAATAACAATTTTTCTTGACTGAATCGTTGAAACACAATTTTCAAATTTACAAAGGAGTCAATAAAAGTGATTTCCCCCCCCAAAATTTAGTGATACATATACTTAAAGACTTAATGAAGAAAAATATTTTCAAGGTAAAATAGGAGATATGTGTATTAACAAAAGACCACCAAATGCAATCTTTAGGTTTTTCTTCTATGTTTACATTTATATCCTTCCTTGAAGGTCAAAAGAAGGATGAATGCTAAGATAGAAAATTCAGCAGTCCCTCAGTATCAGCAGGAGATTGGTTCCAACACCCCCCCCCACCCCCACCCCCACGGCGGATAACAAAATTCCGGATGCCCAAGTCCCTTAGTCCGCCCTCCATATCCGCGGATTCTGCATCCGCGAGACCACCGTTGAACCCGCGGATACAGAGGGCCGACTGTAATGAATTTCTGTTGGGTTAATTTGTTTAAACAGTACTTTAAAATAACACAATTTCCCTCCTATTCCTAAACATTCCAATTACAGTTTACTATAGTTTAAAAACTTACACCAATAATCAAGAGAAAGGAGTCTTTTCAAAATATAAGAAATATGAAGGAAGCTACAATGGTGGAACCCATACATCATCACGTGCATGCACACTGGCACTCCGAAATAACTTGATGCCATTTACAGTGCAATTTAGGACGGCAGCCAGTAGCACATTCCTTTAGGGTTAGTTCTTTCCCCAACATTTTGAGGAGGGAGCTGTTAATTCAATCTGGAGACAAGTTTTGTATTCTTTAAGAGGACACAAACAGGATAGAGGGAGGAATAGCGTAATACAAGTTTTGAAACAGGAAATATATATATACATAATGCATGCTTTACTGTGACTATATTATGGAAAACACTGGTTTTCATTCACTTGACTATATTCTTTTTTACAGGAATATGATTTAATGGTGGTTATCATTTTAAAATTTCAGAATGATCTTCAAAAGATTTTGGGTTTAGTCTTGGCTTTGCCACTGGGTCATGGAGTGACTTTCAGAAAATCACTTGACCTCTTGGCATTACATTTTCTAATAAGTAAAGTGGGACAGCTGGATGACATGGTCATTAATGCACTTCAGGTGGAGGTGTAAAAACTACGATCAATCAAAACTGTCTCATTTCTAAAATCTTGAATTTGGAAATTTTCTTCTTTGGTTGTAACTGCTTATTCTTTTTCTTTTCCTCTTACTTTTAATGAATCTGTTCTCCACGCTGGTCATATCTTTAATTCCTTTAACCCTTTTAGTTTCCTCTAGGTCCAGTCTGGATCAATTGCCCACCATTTCACGTGGCTGCTTCTTAGCATCAAGAAGTCCCTTTGATCTGTTGTTTCCTTGACTGACCTAAGCCTCACCTGGGAAAACAGCAGAGTGCACTTTCTCTGATCTCATTACTGGGTGGCTGAGTGTTATCAGAAAATGGCACAAAATTGTGCCAATTGGCTCAACTATAAATTTTTGACTTTGTTATTGTATACACTCTGAGTTGATGGGAAATTCTTTTGTTCACCTCTAGTTGATTCTTCCGTACACGTTTCTCTGTGGGGAGGATTCCAAACTGTTTCCAGTTCACACAACCAGACACCCCATGCCTTAAGAGATGACTTTGCATCTTCCTTCTCTGAGAAGAGAGGACGTCTGCTGCAAGTTCTCTTAAATTTCTTCCTCTCTCAAACACAGTTCTCTGTAGATCTCTATTCTTTCTTTTCTAGATGAACTAGCCTCTTTCTTTTTAAGGCATGCTTTGATTTTATCTTCTATCACCTCTGTAGGACCTTGTTCCATCCATTATTTTTTGTTCAATAATTTGAATTGTCTTTCTCCCTTGATTTTTCCCTTATGTTTAAAAGCATATTCAAGTCTTCTCTTACTAACAAAAATGAACCAACCATTCAACCATATACCCTTTCCTCAACCTACATACACCTTTGCACTGCCAACTCTATTCTTTATTAAATTTTTATGATGGGTTTGGCTACTTTTATTTTCTCACTTTCCTTGAACAAACCTTTAGAATTTTTGTATTCCACTGGATTTTCTATAGTAGGTTTTATGGAGACTGCTTTTTTCTAGATCACTGAAATGATCTTTATTAACATGAGTAACTGCTTGACGTTAAAGTTTCTTGTGAGCGTCCATCCTCTCTGAGTGGTCTGTGATACATGACCCTGCCAGCTGCATTCTCCTTGAAACTACCCCCCAGCACATCCAGCAAGTTATAGAGGCAAGATTATTATAGGAATCAGACTTAGCTGTATTTGGATCTAGACTTTTCATTTCCTCGTTATGCTATGTCTAATCTCTTTGTACTCAGTTCTTCCTCTATAAATTGTGATAAATATACTTCGTTCTCAAGGTGGCTATGAGAGTGTATTTGGATTACATAGCTAAAGAGCCTGACACAATGTTTGGCAGGCATGTGGTGGGTGGATGCTGATGAAGAAACCCCTTGTCACTTTCTTCACTTCCATGAAACCTTACCATCCTGGTTCCATCCTATTTGACCTTTGTAATCACAGATTTCTCTTCCTAGGCCACCTGTTGAAATAAGTGCACATTTCATAGGATTTTCAGATCAATCCTGGACCTCTTTACTTCCTAACTTGAATAACTCATCTAATCCCAAGGCTTCTAATTCCTCACTATGGATAATGGAAAAGCGTGCATCTTCTGTTTAGACTCTTCTCCCCACCGCCTCACACACAAGGGCAACTGCCTGCCAAATAGGTATTTCCACTTGGTTTTGCACAAGCATTTCAAATTCTATAAAAACAAATAAGACAACAAAACACACAAATAGAGAAAACTGGCCTTAATTAATACACTGTGTTGGAGCATATTTTTACTTATTTCTCTCACTTGATATCCATGTCTGATTACTTGCCAGGTCATGTTGGTTTTTATTTGCTGTCACTCATATTTATTCCCTATAAAACACAGGAAAAGCTCTTACCAGGATTAGTGCTGAGTTTTTCCACAATCTGGAAAGAACCCACTTTTGCTGCTTTAATTTCAACCACTCGCTCTCATACATGATATGCTGTAGAATAACGCACAATATTTTTCCAGAGCTTCTCTGGTGGTGCATTTGTTCAAGTCTATTATTCCAGCTGGCAAACTCGCTTGTTGAGATGGATTTAGCCCTCAAAATTCAGCCAGATGCCGTCTTCCCTTTGTCTTCTTTTCCCTATCTCTTCAGCTGGCACTCCCATGGGCTTTGATTTGTGCCTGCACAGGACACTTAAATTCTGACTGTCATTATGATTGCCCCTCCTTCTAGACAGATCACAAGCTTTGACAAGACAGCAACTGCATTTTGTTAATGTTTTAATTACATACATTTCCTAGTAGAGTCCTTTGTACATAGTGTTAAATAAAAGTATGTTGAATAGAACTGAACTATGACGATGAAATATATTAATCACCCTTCATCGGTGGCCACAGAGAACTTCCCTTTTCCCTGGTTACACTAAATTACCAAATCCTAAAAATCTGAAGATTTACAGTTTAAAGAATCTGAGGACCAGATAATTCAAGTGATCTGCCCATCTTCACGTAGTTAATTAATTAAGTGTCTGGAACGAAGGTCTACGAAGTTCTACTCCACTCCACTCCTGCTTTAGCAGGTTCCCTGTCTGGGAGGAACGAGTTTGGATAAAGTTTTTTACCTTGGAGTAATTCACTGCTGTTAGGTATGAAGATATTTTCATTACCTACGCTACCATCATTAACCAACACAGTATTTAGTTTCTGTGTTCCTTGAAAGATTTAGAATTGGACATGCACATCAACCTAGCAAATATATCTCATAAAAGTTTAAGAGAAAGTGGGGTTACAGGAGTAATTTGTCTCATAATCATTGTCACTATCTTTCACTGTTAGTCTCTTTATATCTTTTTAAAACACAGGCCTTTAAAAAAGCACAACTGCTTTTCTCATTTGATAACAATGCTACGAAGTAGGCAAAAATATCTCAGTCTGAAATGAGTTTCAGAGATGTTAAGTGACTGCTAAATTTGAAATATCAAGAATGAGACAGAGAAACGTGGTAACATTTTCCATGAGAAGATATGAATTAAAAGAAAGTTACTGTTTTATGATACGTATATCTGAGAATGTTAAAAGATCATGGTGGTAATTCTACTTATAAGAGCGGAGCCAATTCAACTTAATTTGAATTTTTACTTAGTGTACTCGGAAGTAATGAGCACACAGAAGAAGAAACAGGGTTATGAAAGGTGTAAACATATATTGTGTTCACCTTTAAAATGTGTCTATAGAGCTTTCAATTCAATTGAGTGAAAGACAATAATGATGATTGCGAGAAAAGCTTATTCCTGTAAACCTCTTCTCCCCTTAAGCGTTTACGAAATCTATCTGCCAGATTGATGTGCATCCAATTTTAAACCTTTAAAGTAACACAGAGACTAAGTACTGGGCATTCAATTACAGTAGCCATTATAATCATTATTATAATAATAGTTATTATTATGAGAGTAGCGTTTCACTTTTATTACATTTTCTTTCCCAGATAAAGGATTTACTTTTCAGTAAAAGAAACAATAGGTGACAAATAACACATATGTAAATAAGTGAACGGAGGAAAGAATACAGTTACATTTTTAAAGAAAATTATAGATGCTGTGAACTCTCTATTTTTCCTTACTCTTCATGATTATAGTTCTTTCAGTGAATTCTCATTAGGTACTCAAAGATAGTTATTTTTACATGCATGGCAACGACGTTATTTTTTCTTTCAGTTAAACATTTAAACACAGCTCCTCAATTTAGTGATGTGACTACCAGAGACCAGAAATATCTTTTACACTAAATATACCACTGTATAATGACTTGTAGTTTTGCTTAGAAATTCTGGGAAACTGTCGCCAAATGATTATGTCTGACAAATAGTCACGAAAAAATGATAAAAGTTAAAAAAAGTCTAATAAATGTCAGCAGCTGGTAGAGGTTTAATAGAGCAGTAATTAGCACACATTCTGGCCTTATAAAAACAAACTAACCAAACAAAATCTGGAAAATTTACTAAAAGTGGGATTTAATTCTTCACTAGAGTTTCCTGTTTCTGTTGCTATGATTAGAATTTTCTAGATGACAAAATGGTAGTATTGGATATAAACAAGATAATATGTTATTTTTTTGTATCCAATTCTACAAAAGAGCCAATTATACTGATCTTCAAAGTCTGATTAGAGAGGGGAAAAAGATATTTTATTACTTAAGTAGTGTACTATTTAAAGTTAGATTAAATTTCAAAGCATAAATCTCTAAATATTGATATCTAAAGATCCAAACAAAATTCATGACTAAGAAATAAGCTTGCTCTTTCTCTTCCCCCTCTTGTAAAAGCCCCACTTTCTCATTCTTTAACAAAAGCAGCTGTATACTGGTATTCTAAAACTTCTTCATGTGTATAATGGAATCCTAAATTGAGATTCATGAATCGTGTTGGTCTTTTCCTTGTTTATGCCCTTTACCTTTTTTAAATATCATATACACAAATTACTTGACATAATAAACCAGAAGATTTTGCCCTAGTAGAATTTACAGATTTAGACAGATTGGCAGAGGTTAGAAAAAGCAGGTACTTACGTCTCCTATAGTAAACAAATTGAAGCGTTCTACATAGATGTATCCTAAACGAAAGTAGGCCTAGGAAGCTGCTAAAATGATTTTTATAGTGACATTGAGTCATGAGCCAAATGGTGACTGGATAACATGCTAATTTTACTCCTGTAAATGGGAACACATGAAATGAGACTCACAGACTTGGAAGAAAGAATGGAGAGAATGTCATCAGCAGGCACTGAAGTCTTCTCTCTCACATGAGTGATAGGATTTCTTTTAAGTTTAAAAGAGAAGAAAAATTCTTCTTGTCCTTTTATTACAAATGCAATTACATAACTTCTCAATTTTCACTTCTGAAATCATGTGAATTGTGTTAAGAGCCCTTGAGTATTACTATGTACTTAGGGCTTGATTTATATTAGCGTTTCTGAAGCATTTTGGTCTCAGATATCCATCACATTCTCCAAAATTATTAAGAACCCCAGTGAGCTTTTGTTTATGTGGTTACATCTGCGAACATTTACCATATGAGAAATTAAAACTGAAAAAAATTTTATTAATTCACTTAAAATATAAACAATAAACCCATTACATGTTTACATAAATATTTTTTAATGAAATGAAATATATTTTCCAAAGCAAAAAAACAGTGACAAGGATGTCATCGTTTTACATTTTGCAATTCTCCAGCTTAATTTTGCAAATGTCTGGCTTAAGAAAAGACTTCTGGTTTCTCATATCTACTTCTGCATTCAATCTGTCTCAATATGTTGTTTTAGTTGAGGATATGAAGAAAATCTGGTCTCACACAGATTTTTTTACTTGGAAAAGTGAGGAGAATTTTAATAGCCTTTTCAGAGAATTGTGGATTTTAAAAAAAATTTTGCAATGTGGAATCTAAAACCATATTAATATGCTTTCCATACTCTGATTTATTAAAATCTATTGTCTACCTTGCACTTTAAATGAATCTTTTGCCCATGTGTATTTTTTTCATATTAGGCTTTGCTCATTTGGAAAATATTGGTTCACTGGGTTATGCAAAATTTGTAAATGATACATTTCATTATACAATAACACATTTGTTGATAACACCAACTATCTCATCAGAAAAGTCTTTAAGAACTGGGAAACTGAAGGGTCACAGGGGCAGATAATAAGTTTTCCAAAATTGTAATTTTTGTTTGAAAGCTCAGATTTTCTCATTGGCAACAAATACAGCTGGATTTTGCTTCTCTTGAAGTGTCAAGCTCACTTTGTTCATTTTCAAGAAAATCTCTGCCAAATATCCAAGTTTGAAAAACCACAGTTTGAAAAACCCTGTCAGTTGTTCTTTCAAGTAGAAACGGTGGTTCATGAAAAAATGGCTAGTTCAGCTCCCAACTCAAGTAGTCACCCCAGTACTGCACTTGAGCCAACCATGCTCTCTGGCACATGGCAAAAGTGCTTTGAGTGACTTCCTGTTTCTGCACATGGAATATTAGAAAGACCTGTACTTGAGGGGCGAGATTTGACAAAATTAACATTTTTTTACTGCTTCATCAAGTACATTCTTAGGTAAATCTTGCATTTGAAAAATATTAGCTGTGAATGTGTGGGGGTGGAGAATACCAGTTACTAACAGAGTTGGTTAGTGCTAAGGTGCCTGCAATTTTTCTCACCATGTTTTGCATTAACATTAGTGCAAATGTTAGCCTAGTGAAAAAGGCAGATAGCAACAGTATTATTATGAAAATTATCTTGATTTTGTGAACTGAGGGAAAATATCTCAGGGACTGACTGAAAGGATTTGGGGGACATGCAGGAGTCCAGGGACCAAATTTTTAGAACCGTTGATCGACATAGTAACAGGAAGCTATCTGAGAAATGCTATCGATTACAGAAGGGAACCCTTTTGTAAAGAATTTAACTAAGCAAGTTTTTGATTCCTAAAATATATTGGAAATATCAGCTGCTCTATTTCCATGCCAAGTATGATCCATCTTTTTCTCTTTTCTTTTCCTGTATAAGGATCTTACTTACTTATCTAATTCAGGCTTAAACACAACCTAGTAGCTTATTTCCTTAATCTCACAAATCAGTGGGCTTCAAACTAAGTCTCTTGAGCTCAGAACAGGGTTCCAGGACTTGATGCGACCTCAATCCCCTTTTCCCTTGAATAGGGCTACATTCTAGTCACACTTTGGAGTGAACGACAGCAAAGAAATCAAGAACCACAACTCTATTAACAGCAACAATGTGAAAATTTCCACAAGTCTCCTCTGTTAAGGCATAATTATAATTCCTACACCAGATCATGACACTGCACGCTCTAGAGTGCCATTTGATACAAAGGGGACCCTTAGAAGAGTTTGGATAGTATCCTATCAAAAGCACACTTTAATAAGGTAATCTCACATACTGAGTTAGACTGTGATATACTCTGAGTATCACAGAGAGATGCCAACATGTATTAATTAGGTCAAACTCTTTTCTATTCTAAATCCAAGGCATTGACCTTTTTATCACAAAAACATCTCTAGAATAAATTCTGCCCAATAGACTGTCTTTTGACGGTTTTCACAATACGTTTTTGACTAATACTATTAGAGATAATATCCCATCTACCTTGGTTGGGGAAACTTCTCCACTCCCTCTGATTCTCAGTGTAAAAGAAAAATTCTTAAGTTTAAGAAGTTCCAGTATTTGATACTAATGATTATTATTCTCAATCTTCTCTCTATTCATCAATTCATCTCTGAGCCCCAGTGATGTGATAATTGTGACCCTTATGCTTTCGTTCAAGGTTTTACATATTTCCTTTTTTGAAGGAGAACATTTTTATATTGTTTTTTGTAAATTCATAAGCTAGTCAATTGTATCATTACTTAAGTTCTTCTCTGAAAACTTCCTTTAGCCCAGATTCAAATACTTTTTTTCTTTCTGCAATGCTTCACAAATCAAAACTTTGTAATGAGAAATAAAAGCCTTAAAATGTTATAAATCTAGAAGCACTGGCCATCTTCCTTTAGGAAGTATTTTCACTGTCTAGTTAGGCAACAAGTGACCTCAAAGCTACTCATAAATTCCTTTGCTCATTCTAGTTGATTTCTTTACCATCCCAAACAAGAGCAATTTTTTTATTTTTCTGTGCTTCTCAAGTCTTATTTATATTTCATTTTCTTATTCTCCATAGAAAATCTTGCCAAATGATTTTATGGAGAAGATCAAGGTCATCCCACATAAATTTCTTTGATTTCCCTTTCTTTATCCTCACATCAAAACTGTCCACTTCTTTATTCAAGAGTCATTTTGCTCAACATTAGTCCGTGCTGGTGCTCTTAATTCTATCTTCTCTCCCATTATTGTTCCTTCAATTTTGCCTTGTGCTTCTAGAATTTCTTCTTTTCCCTACTTCTCCAAATGCCTATAAAATTGTTTCCCCATGACAAAATAAATTTCATCTTTTTAACTTTGTATGTTCTTTAAGACACTCACCTGTTTGGCTTTCCTTTACTCCCAAACTTGTAAGAAAAGAGGTAGATACTAATTTTTCCTGCTTCCTCTACATTGCTTTATTTCTAATTCCTTTTCAATTTGACTTACATATCTATCAATTTACCAGAATTGTCTTCTCAAAGAAAAACCATTACAGATTAATCGAAAAATTGAATAGGCTTTTCACAATAATCATCTATATCAAATTGCATACAGCATTTTACACATTATTCCTCTCTTCTTGAAACACGTTCCTCCCTTGGCCACCATAGTTACTGTACACTTTGTTCTCCCATAATCTTCTCCTATTTCTTCCTGCTCTTTCCCCTACTTACCTCGTAAGTAATATTTATTCTCATTTTTGTTCTTTATGTTCTGTTTGGTAATCCTGCTTACCCTAATAGTCTTCACTGGCACCTCTATATAGATGACTATCAAATCTGTAATGTGGGGGCCTGATATTTTTTGAAGCATGAGAATTTTTACTGCCTATTGGATATTCCACTGTGGTTGTCCTTAAAAACTCAAATTCAGTAAGTTCAAATGGAATCTCTTTGTTGTATCTCCACCTCCACCCCCAAAAATATTCATTCTCTTCATTATTTTAGTGCGCATTACCACTATTTTCTCAGTCACCTATGATAGAAATCTTAAATTGTCTTCAATTACTCCATCTCACTAATTTTTCACATCCAATCATTTCTCAAACCTCATTGATTTAATTCTATCCATTCAATGTCATCATCTCTTTCTTGACTATTGCAATTGTAAGGCTAACTACTTACTTATCTAAACCTGTTCTTCTCCAACTTACCCTTTACACTATCACCAGAATTAACTTTATAGAACACAAAGTACACAAAAATCTGCAGTAGCTCCTGGGAACCCACAAAACATGGTTCAGTTTTTTTGCAGGGCTCCTTAGAATTTGAAGCCAATCTCCTTTATTAGCCTCTTTCTCTACACTGTCTCTCCCATGCACACTAAGGCTCAATCATGGCTAACACTTGCAAAATTTCTGGTGTTTTCCTACTGGTTTTCTCATGCTGTTTTCTCAACCTGGAATGCCCTTCTCTCCCAATGATAACAAAATCCTCCTCATCTTGCAAGCCCAGTTTATAAGCCACGCTCCCTCCCCATCTCTAGGTTTAATGAGTATCTTTATTATAGTGTTTATTTAATTTGGCACTATGCAAAAATTAATTATTTTCATGTTGCTCTTCTCCCTATATTATATTTTCCTTGAGATCTGCATCTTCAATCTTTGAATCCCTCACAATGCTTGGTATAGGATTTTGTATGTTGTTCTTACATCTACCAATCTACCAAAAGTATTTTGTAGATTTGTTTTTAATCATCTTACTCAAGATCCTTATTAGTTAAGTAAATTTGTCAAGGTTGTAGCATTGTCAATACTAAAAGTAGGCTGAGAAAGCATGTTTCCTTATTCTTATTCAGTTCATTTTCTTGTCTCATAAGACTTTCCATCAATTTAAGGAGATGAACTATAGTCATTTCCTCTAATACACTTTTTCTTCTGTATGTTATTAATTATAACAGAGGATTTTAAAAAATAACAGCAACAGAAAGCACTCTAGAATTCTTAGTAATCTATCCTATTTTCACTTTATTGAGGGCTACCTCGTTTTAAGTTTTTTATAAAATATATATGAGTAAAGTAGCAAATTAATGCATGGGATGATTTGTTCTGTCCTTCACTTGTTAGGGCTTTTTACATCATTTATTTAACATTTCAAAGGGTTTATAAATCATTTACAAGCTAATCTTTGCAACATCCCTGCTGAGACAGTCAATTAGTTGAAGAGGTACTGTTGGTTGGCAAGTGACAAGTAATAGTACTCGCATATTACAGATGAAGACACTAAAGCAGGGAGAGGTTAATTGACTTGACCGTGTCTTACACAGTCAGTGGCGTACTGATGTCAGAATGGGGCCCTGAAGTTATTCACATCAGAATCACAAAAGCATTAAGAGCCTGGGGCTGGTGCTGTTCTTTGTTATATAATACTTTCTAAATCCTTTGTCTTCTCTCTTCCTTTTCTGGCTCTGTATGAGTCCAAGGAGGAAAGACACTTTTAAAATCTATACCTTCTCATTAAACTAAGACTCCGGTTTTTTTTTGGTCAAATAAATATTTAGCTTTTGAAAGGATTTTAGAACATTGACATATTTCTTCTTAAAATAACTCGTTATACACTTTTCTATCTTTAAAATCACAATGAAAGCCCAAATCAAGCTCAGTAATATTTTCTGGTCTGTTCCAAGTTGTAACAAAGACCATAAGAGTAAAGAAACAGCTATTTTTTACGAATGCTTTATCAATAATAATAACAAAAACATCAAATATTTGCCAGATACAACACCAGGAAGTTTATGTAGATTATATCATTTAACTTTCTCAACAGTTCTATCAAATAGGTATGCTTATTATCTCAGTTTTAAAGATGAAATAACAAAGGTTTAGAAACATTCAGTCATGAAACTGGTGGGTGATTTAACCACTTACAAAACCAGTTGCCATTTTCCAACAGTTGTTTTGGAGCATACTAAACTTCGTTTTCTGTTGATGGTTTGCCATCAGTATTTCCTTTCAAACATGTAGGCAGTTCACATACTGTTTTGAGACATTAGTCTGTAGGGTATACTTTATTGACATCCCTACAGAACCTGGCATTTTAATAATATCATCTGATATACATAAGATTAATTGACACCACTATTTCCTCCTTGATTCCTATGTTTGTTCTATAAGCACTCTGCATTCCAACTCCCGCAGATCTGGTCCACTCATCCAGGCGATGGTCCTCATCTTCAGATGCCTCACTGTCAGGGCTGTTCAGCATTGTGACAGTAACAGCACACTCATAGGGACCATCAGTTTGAGAAGGACTTACAAAATTGTTTGACACCTGAACAAATGGTTCCAAAATATGAAAAAAAATCTGCAAAACTCAGATAAAAACTTCTTCAATTAATATTTTCATCAATAATATTAGTACAACTCATCAACTACAATGTTAGTCAGCTTCCGTATAGTTAGTTATCTATAAATGATATTGAATAGGTGATTTGGGTACATTTTAATACATTTGATAAGATGTAGTGTGAAGCTTTCTGACGTGCAAGTCCCTAGGACTGAGGAAGGTTTAACAACGGCCCTGCTCACAATGAACTAGAAGTGACTTCAGTGGGAGGCTGAGGCAGGGATGCTGGGCTCAGAGAGTGAGAGAGCAGGTGCACGTTGGAGCCAGCTGTCTGGTACGAGAGAGCCAGGAATTCATGATTTATTGAGTGGGGAACATGAAGGCAGGGGACACTAGGATGTGAATCCTGGAGAAAATGTTCCTTTAGGAAGAGCAACAGCAGCAAAAGTCTAAGATGGCACTTTAACATATCACAATGCCACATTTAAAGTAAATTTGGTGTTCTTTTCCTTTCTGAATGAATAAAAATGTATTAATTAAAAAAACACACATTCACGCACATGCTAAGATCTGCTCTTCTGCAATCAAGTCTTTTCTGCATAGTGTCTAAACATCTATTCCAATTGAAATAGTGCTTTTCAGCCAAAAGGAAAACACTTGCTATGACTATGTTTCAACCTATTTTAAATATATGTATAATCATTGCCAATTTATGGGCTTTGCAGATACTAGTTTCCTATATAGTATTTATTATCTCCCTGTATTGAAAATGTCATTGCTCAGTATTATAATTAATGTGTTTCATCTTTATTATATGTCTGAATGTTAGGATTATTGATTAATCTCTTTATTAGTGGAATGATCTGCAGCACAATGTTTAACACCCTTTTTCTCTATCATCATCATATGTCATCTTAAAGACTTTCCATACATCCATTTAAATGGGATTGTCAGTCTTTTCAGGCTTTTTGAAGTCAATAGGCTCAAGAGG
Source organism: Equus przewalskii (assembly GCF_037783145.1). Lineage (NCBI taxonomy): Eukaryota > Metazoa > Chordata > Mammalia > Perissodactyla > Equidae > Equus > Equus przewalskii. The sequence continues at coordinate 8,759,164 of NC_091838.1, forward strand.
GCAAAGGGAATGCTGAGGAACAGCAATATAAGTTAAACAAATTTAAGTAATTAAGAAAGTATTAATCTAGCCATTGAGGAATATATATTAATATTTACGTAATGTATAATGGATATATAAACCAATGGTTGCAAAATGAGACAATCCATTGGAAAAATAATCTTAAAATATGAATTAAAAGCTGTGGTAAAATCACTATGTGAATAAAATAAGAAAATTTTTATAAAAGGAGGAGATAAATAATAAGTGCATTTTCATTCGGGATAGAAGTTATGTGGAAAACCTCATGATATTTTGGTGGATTATCAAAATCACTTTACTATCAATATTGAGCATCTCTACTATCAACTTTATTATCAATATTGGAAATTATCATTATAACTATTTCATTATCAGGAACATTCAAGAAACTATTTAAAGTGCTAAACATTGGTTTTAACAAGTAAACAACTAATCCAATGAAGAAGTTACAATGAACTGAGAAATTAAAAGACATCAAAGAGAGACATTTCATTGACTGCATTATAAACTATTTGAGGGTAGAGAGTTTGTTTTTCTTGTTTGCCCTCCAAATTTCAGAAAAGGGTTATATGCACAGGGCAGGGTACTAAGGAAATATTAACAAATAAAAATTTTGGAATTCATTATTCTGTGGTATAAATCAGGGTTTCTTTTGTACTGATGTAACCAGAAAATTTTTATTTCAGTATTATGAATTATTAATGTATTTATCTAATTCCCATAATGTTTGTGTCAACCAAACTTATTTGAGTGATCAGTATAAGACTTCATACTCATCCTATCTTCTAGGCTTTCATTTTTGCATATCACTTCATTAATTCAATCAACTTTAGATATTTCTATAGTCCAACCAAAGAGTATAAAAACACATAGAACAAGCACTTCCCAAAGAACTCTAAATAAAACAGGTCTCAGATTTCAAACGAGAGTCGTGCTTGGTTATATTCCATCTAAGTGCTTCATTTGAAGGAGACTTTTAACCCTGCTGCACGTGTAAATCACCTAGGGTGACAAACTTAGCAATGGCTGGCCCCAGTACCATATCTGGTTTTTGTCTAGATGATGATAATTTTTTGGTTGAGAACTTTATTTCATTGGTTCAAAAGGCAGCACAATAGTTAATAGCAAATGTGTGTACGCACACGTGCACACACACACACACACAATCCCCAGTGCTTTTAAAAACTGTGGGACAGGCTTAATCATAACTATTGAGTTTAAATGCCATTTGTCAACTTATGAAAGTGAAAGAAATCTTGGAAAATAATTTAAAGACAAGTCTTTTGGGTTTTTTGAATTAAAAAAAGTCTTGTAGAAATCTTTAGGAAATAAATACAAAAAGGTGGCACACAAAAATCTTGTTGCTTTGTTTACTCCCTAGTCTGTGGCAATGCAAACAACAGAAATTAACATGGAATTTAAATTAAGGAAGGATGTATTATATTAAGTATAGCCAAACATTATCTAACTTGCCATTTTTTTCAAACAAACTAAATTTCTGCTCTTTCCCTCTTTCCCCATCTCCCTTTAAGGTATGCCAACTCTACCCCCTAGCTTGTTGCTCCCAACACTTATATTCTCTACCAGAACATGTTTGTGTACTTATTATTATACAACAGTCCAACAGTAAAAGATCATAAATGCAGGCAGAGAATGCCCTTATACATTTTTAACATAGAAATAGCATTTCAAAAATGAATTACAAAAGAGTGAAATTTAAAAAATTGAGTTATTGCTAAAGTTTGCAGATAACGTTATCATGTGTCTTAAAGAAGCAAGAGGGATAAGGCATAGAAGGAATAGGATGTTGAGGGCAATGAAAATAAGCAGTTATTGCAGTCTATTATATGCCATGTACAATGGATTTAGAAGACAGAGGTTTGAGTGCCATCATTATTATTTGTTTGCTATATGATGCTGGGCAAAATATTTAATTTCATTGGGCTTCGGTTTTCAGCCTCCAAAATGTGGGTTCCCAGACGATAAAAATACTTCAAATCTTTTCTAGGTCTAAAAGTCACTGACCTTAGTATCCATGTGCCCTTTATACAGGCCAAGTTTTCACAAAACATAGCATTCTTCTAAAGGCCTTTAGAGAAAGGAAAAGCTATATTTAGAAAGTCCATTCAGTGTCCAGGGGTGTTCTCAAGTCTTGCTGCTATTTATAACCAGGTGTAGGCCAGTGGGACAACACACTTGCCTTAACTAATAACTGCCCAGCTTCCTTGGAGTTAAAGATAAGTTCTCCATTATTCTAATTGCTGACCTAAGAAATTGTTTAGGGCCCGCCCTGTGGCCAAGTGGTTAAGTTCACACGCTCTGCTTTGGGGGCCCAGGGTTTCGCTGGTTCGGATCCTGGGCGCTGACATGGCACCGCTCATCAAGTGATGCTGAGGTGGTGTCTCACATAGCACAACCAGAAGGACCTACAGCTAGAATATACAACTAGGTACTGGGGGGCTTTGGGGAGAAGAATCAAAAACAAGATTGGCAACAGATGTTAGCTAAGGCCAATCTTAAAAAAAAGAAAAGAAATTGTTGAAAACAAGAATTGTTTTAATTTACTTACTGAATTGCCCAGTTGTTACATGGCCTGACATGAAACATGACTTAAAAGGTTGCATTTTGGTGTGGACCTATAGCCTTCAGCCTGCTGTTGCATCATAGGTCTCTTACACAATGAACACGTACAACCGTTTTCAGTTCCAGTGGGTGAGTGTTCCTTATAGGGTTTTTTCCTTATGAATTTCATGCAAATTTACTCCAATTTGAATGTAGGTAGAAATTTATAAATTTCTCCAAGGACGTATTTTCATTCTTATGAATCTTGTTGATTTTATTTTAATACAGAGGACCTTACCAAATTCATAGACATTTGAGAGAGTAAAAAACAAAAGGAAGCATAGGCATCACTGGGAAAAAACCCAAAACCTCAAATAGAAAATGAGAAACTGCCAGAATTACATAGTGTTAGTAAGAGAAATTAACACAGATAGACGGAGAAGCTGACTCCCCTTGTAAACAGTCTTTAACTAGGCTAGTCACCAGAAGGAGGATGACCTGACTCAGGGATCTTCTCTTTTTTCTTTGTAATTTTTTTTAACAATCTCAAAACTTACAGAAAAGTTGAAATGGCAATAAAAATAACTTATTTCCCAAACCACTTGAGAGTAAGTTGCCAACACAATGCCTTGTCACCCCCAAATACTTTAGTATTTCCTAGGTATATCCAAATATAGTCATGAAAATCAGGAAATTAACACTGGCGCATTACCACAGTGCTATCTAATCCTCACACCTCTTCCATTTTTTCAGTTATCCCAATCATGTCCATTATAATAAAAGGATCAGCCAAGAATCATATGTTGCATTTAGCTGTGCTGTCTCTTTAGCTTTTTAACCTGGAAAATTTTCTCAGGCTTCTCTTGAACTTCATGATCTTGAAACTTGTAAAGATTACAGACCAGTTATTTCGTAAGATTTAGCTGTTTATGTTTGTCTCATGATTAGATTCAGGATTCCTGTGGCTGGTAGGAATTCCACAGGAGTGAAGCTCTCTCTGTTCTTCTCACTGCATCCAATCAAACGATTTTGGAAACTTTTAATCTGTACCCTTACTGGGATATTAATTTTACTCATTTGATTAAGGGGTATTACCCAGGCTTCTCCATTGTAAAGTTATTCTTTCCTCCTTCATCATTAATAAGTTTTGTGGTAAGGTACTTTTTGATTATGTAAATATCCTCTTCCTCCTTAAACATAATTTATTCAATTTAATTATTTATATCAGTATGAACTTATAGACTCCTATTCTATTCAATGGACTATAATCTGTTTCTCCTGTTATTTATTTTGAGGCTCAGATTATCAAGATTTGCCCAGTGGAAATTCCTTCAATTTGGTTTATATGTCCTTTGATGCTTCTCCATTATTCTTTGATATCTTCCTTACTTCCTGAAACAATAATATATTATAGAGTCATCTTATACTTTCCCTGCCCTAACTCTGAAATCAGCAATTTCTTCAAAGAGCTTTGGTTCCTTCAATTAGAGAAGTGTATTTAGAAACCAGGTTCTGGACACTAGGTGTGTTCATTGCTATTGCAAAGTAGTGGCCCCAGGTACTCTGAATAAACAGAGCTAGAGGATTTATGTACATGCATACATATGCAATAGGAAAACATATATTCATAAACATTTATACATTCATTATATCTTTGTTTATTCCTATATCTGTCTATATATTGAAAATCATGAGTTCATAGTAACATCCTCCATTCCCATTCAACACCACAGAGTTCATTCTAGTTTTTGCCCTTTTCAAATTTTAACTCTCTGCTCAGCATTGTGAAACACTGATTACTATAAGCTTAATATCCTTACTTATTTGATCAATTTCCCAGTATTTAAGCAAATTCTTCTACCTGCCACTCTCCCATCCCACACATTTTCTCCACCTAGCACAGGTTATGACTATGTGTATTGAGTGGTTGCTGCGGCCACTTCCACATGTGAATGTCTTTCTCATGCCAGTCAGACATCAACACTCCACACTAGGCTCCCTGTGCAGACATCCTCTTGCCCCTTCTTCAGCTCTGAGACCCGTTGCCAAGCTATTGTGGTTCCTTCCATGCCCACCCTCCCCATGCCAACAAAGGCTTACTGACCTCATCTAATGGCTTTTGGACTAAATTGTTCAAGAAGGGAAGGGACAAGGAAGAGGATGAGGAAAGAGAAGTGGAAAGGATGGATAGGTATCTTTTTCTCTAAACAATATCTGAAGAGGTCCTTTATTTAGAAAGTTATAAAGACATGTGAATAATCAGCTGAAGAATTGAACCTAGATTATGTATCTGTATATTCTATCTATATCTGTAACACACCAATTTCATAGCAACAATAATATATGTAACAAACTTTATCATCTTATCTATATATTTTAATACCCAGCAACTTAATAAATAATACATAGCGCCATTTGGCTGTTAACTACCAGCCCATTTCTATGAATGGGTTTGCAAAACTCCTAGCTAAGAATGCTTGGGATAGCATCTATACTGGTCATTATTGAATCCTCTTCCTCTTTTATCACTGAGGTTTTAAGTCATCTGTAGATTCTCGGTTGCATCTCATGGGTGAGTTGCCTGATCATTGGTGGTCATGTCTGGTCTCCTTGTATGGAGCAAATACACTAGCTTGGTCTCTCTCAAAGGGCTGTCTGCAAACCATTTGCAGCAGAATCAACTGAGATCCATGGACCCTTCCTGAATTCCTGCTCAGAATCTCTGTAGGGGTAATGGGTATTTGGAAGACACCTCAGCTGATTCTCATGCATCAAATATTGAAACCATAGTGTTGCTCACATGTCTACAGTTCCTCAAAGATCACCATTTAAAACACATAGGTCTCACCAAGTATAATTCTTTTGTTTTAGCTCTATCAGTTCAGATTCGTTATTTAATGAACTTGGAAATTGCTAAATATGGGAATAGTAAAATGTATCTATCTTTTGCAAAAATAGCTTCTACCAAATGTCTCCATAAGATGAAATGATCTTGTTTGGAGGAATCTTATAGATCTTCCAGGTCTTAGGGGACAGCAAGTACAAAGGTCTTGATGCTGGGAAAGCCTTTACAGCAAGAAAAATCCTGGAGGCCAGGGTGTGAGAGAACAGTAGTAGTAAATGAGTTTGGAGAATAAGGTGGGAAAACATTGAATAAGAGCCTGTAGGACATGTAAAGCAGTTTAATATTTATTCTAAAAGTGATGGGAATGGGTTTTGAGAAATAACATGATCTGATTTATGTTTCTTAGATTCTGGCTATTGTATTGGTTATCGACTGTAAGGATTGGGCAGGGTTGAGGAACAGGGAAATCGTGGAGAGGCTGCCTATTGCATTAGATGAGGCAAGCAATGATGGCTTGGAGTAAGGTGAAGATGGTGAGAGGTAGATGGATTCAGAATATATTTTCAAGTTAGAGCTGGCAAGAATTTCTGATAGACTGGATGTAGGAATTGTGGGAAAGTGAGAGTTTAAGGCTGCATCCAACATTTTTGGCCTGAACAACTGGATGAGTTATGGAGCCAGGAAAAACTGGAGTGGAAGGGGTGGATCAAAGCAAATATTTAGTTTTATTTGCTGAATTTGAAATGTCTATTATGCATAGAGAGGAGATATTTAGTGGGAAACTAGGCATTAGGAGTCTACAGCTTGGGTGAGTGGTTAGGGCTAGAAGTATAAGTTTGGGCATCACAGTCATCTGCCCATTAAGGTAATAGGACCAGATTCAAACTCATGAATAGTGAGTGTAGATGGAGAGAGAGAAAGGCCAGGAATGAGCATTAGGGCTCTCTCCCATTAGATGCTGAGGGGATGGAGGCATCACCAAAGTAGACTGGGAAGGAAACATAAGTGAGGAAGGAAGAAATCTACGAGAGTATGGTGTCCTGAATGCTAATGAAACAAAACATCAATCCTGGAAATTATGGAAGCTCATTTTCAAAGTTTCCTGCATTAATGAGAATTTGAAACTTGATATTCTAAAAAGAGTTTTAGCAAACAGAATAGAGAATAATTTTCTGTCATGAGTGATTGATTGTATTGGCATGGGGAATGGAAAAGTTGTGAAAAGAGAATCACGAATTTAGAAAAACACAATTTTAAACAAAAGTATCCATTTAAAAAACAAGTACACAGTATTGAGACATTATGTTTTGTCTTTGCATCAACTGCAGCTAGAGCATGATATATGTGGAGGATGAGGATTACAGATTAATATCAAATTCAGGGAAAATATCTGAATTCTTTATGTTTTTTTATAGATTTCAAAACATATATAGCTTTTGAGACTTGTTATATTTCAAACAGAATTTTCTAAATAAGCATAATGATTTTAGAATCAGAATAAACCTTATATAGAAAATGACTTATTTGAATGCACATAGTTCATGGTTGAAGACTAGGACTCAGGTCTTCTGGTTACCAAGTATTATTTCTTATTTTAATACTGTTTAAAATGTATAGATGATTAGAAAAAGGGACTTACCAGTGATCTCTTAATTTTTTTACCAACTATTAAATAATTAAAGGTTAAGGGAAATAAATCTCATGAGGATTAATTTGTAGGCAGAGCTTATAAGAGGGCAAAAAAATGGGAGACACATTTCCACATGGATAAATATGAGATTTTAGAAGAAAACAATGAAAACTGCACTTATAAGGTCATGACACTATCTACAGGAAATAAAGACAACTATCATGGGAATAGTTGATAATTCTGAAGGTAAATTTAGAATATGAAGACTGATGCAGATTAACATCTGATTACAATAAAGACCAGATAAGGAAAGGTAACAAAGACTTCTTCATCCAGTGACAGCTTGTCAGGCATGGGGGACCTTTTGATACTTTGTCATTTTGGGACAGTGAACCTTGCCACAGAGTGAACGCTTAATTAAAGAAGTACTTCAAGAAAAATATAAATATGATTCAAGAAATTCATGGATAGTGAAAGCCATGCTGGATTATTTCAAAAAGCTAAAGATGACTAGGTTAAGTCACTTTCCTTACTAGTAACAGAATAATTGTCACATGAAAGATCTCTCTGTGCCACTAAGAAAGACAAAAGCCTGGGACCCGTGGTTCCACAGTCTGATAGTCTAGAGCTATGCTGTCCAGTATGGTACCCATTAGCCACATGTGGCCATTGAACACTTGAAATGTGGGCTAGTTAGACTCCAAAACTGAAATTTTAATTTTATTGTATTTTATTTAATTTACTTTTAAATAAAAAAAATCACATGTGACTAATGGCTAGAGTATTGGACAGCACTAAGAACATTTCCATTATCATAGAAAGTTCTATTGACCAGAGCTGACCTATAACATTTTAAAAACATTTTACATTTATTCCCCTTTGCTAAGAAAATCTTCTCTCTTATTAATAAGTAATATTAACAAGATGGTTAGATATAAGCTCAAGATCCTAAGACCTATTGCATTTCTATAAGCCAGCAACAAAGAGAGAGCATAAAAATAATTTAAAATAGCAAAAGAAAAAAAAAGGAAAAGTCACCTAGGAATAAATATAAATAAATATGTGCAAGACATTTATGGAGAAATTGATAAAAACTTATTGAAAGATATTAAAAAAGTCCTAAATAAATGGAGAGATACACCTTGTTTATGGAAAGAAAGACTCATCATAATGATGTAAATTCTTCCCAACTTAATTTATACATTAAATGTAGTTTTAATCAAACTACTTAACCAAGGTTTTTGTGGACCTGCTAATTCTGAAACTTATAGGAATGGTCAAATGGCCAAGAATAGCTCAAAGACACCTAAAGAACGTTAACATAGAAGGATTTACTCAACAGATATAAAGATCATTGTAAAGCTATATTACCTAAGACAGTGTGGTGGTGTTTCAGGGTAGTCATACAGTCTCGTGGGACAGAATAAAAGAGTCCAGAAATTGACCATAAACTATTTGGACATATCACAAAGAAGTCATTGCAGATTACTGGGATAAGGATGGACTATTTCCTAAATGGTCTTGGAAAACTTATTTATTCATAAGGAAACAAAGAAACTGGATAATACAAACAAACCAGTTCTAAATGGATCAATGGCTTGAATACAGAAGAAATAAAAATACCGTAGAAATTTTAGAAGAAAATCTTCTATATTTGTGTAGCATTAAACTAGGAAAGGACATTTTAAGTAAGACAAAAAGACTAACCTAAAAGATAAATTTGATTTCATTAAAATTAAGAGCTGCTATTTATCACAAGACAACACTGAAAAAGTGAGAGGACAAAACATAACTTATTTGTACCATATATAGTTGATAAAGAACTATTAATTTACTTGTATTTAAAGAACAATAAGAAATAAGTAATAAAAAGGTAAACAGTAGAAAAGTAGACAAAAGATATTCTCTGGAATTTCACAGAATTGGAAATATAAATAACTCTTAAGCAAATGAAAGGATTATCAACCTATTGGTAATTAGGGAAACACAAATTAAAACTGTTATAGACTGAATTCTGTTCCCTAAAATTCATTTGTTGACCCCCCAACTCCAAGTGTGGCTGTATTTGGAGATAGGACCTTTAAAAAGGCAATTATGGTTAAATGAGGTCATAACAGTGGGGCCCTAATCTACTATAACTAATCTCTTTATAAGAAGACGAGTGACACTGGAGTTGCATACACACAGAGAAAAAGCTACATGAGGACATAGTGAGAAGGCAGTGGTCACCTGAAAGCCAAGGAGAGAAATTTCAGCGGAAAGCAAACCTGCCAACACCTTGACCTGGAATTCCAGCCTCCAGAACTGTGAGAAGATTTCTGTTTTTTAAGCCACCCGTCTGTGCTAATTTGTTATCGCAACCCTAGCAGACTAATACAGAGACTAAATGAGATTTTTTTTCTTGAGGAAGATTAGCCCTGAGCTAACATCTGTGCCAAGCTTCCTCTATTTCATATGTGGGAGGCCTCCACAGCATGGCTGATGAGTGGAGTAGGTCCACGCCCAAGATCTGGGCCCATGAACCTGGGCCAGCTAAGTGAAGCATGAGGAACTTTTTAACCACTTGGCCATGGGGCTGGCCCAGAAATGAAATTTTATACCAACTAGATTGGCCATTCTAACTGATGAGGCTGTAGAGCAAAGAGACTGGAAATTGATTCCATAACTTTGGAAAATATTTTGTCATCATCTTTTAAAGTTAAATATTTGAATTCCCTATGACTCAGCAATTCTACTCTTAGTTACATATGTTAAAATACACCTTCACATGTGACTGGAACACATTAAAATAAATGTTCATGGAAGTACTGTTGATAATAGGTCCCAAATGACCCAAATATCATCAATAGGATAATAAATATATTTTCCTATATTTATACAATGAAATATTACACATTAATGAAAATGAATGCACACTAGTTAAAACAAGATGGATAAACCTTAGAAATATATTGTTGAGTGAAAAATAACAAACACAGAAGACTACAGTAAGTATGATATAAAACTCAATAATTAGCAAAATCACATGTATAGGAAAAAATACATAAAAATTAAGTGAATGTTGAACATAAAGCTAAGAGCAGAGTTATTTCTTTGGTAAAAGCAGGAAGGTGGGATCCGGGTAGAGCACAAAGAGAAGATTCAGCAGTTTTGATTCTAGTTCTTAGTTTTGGTGGTATGTTTACATAAGTTTATTTTATTATTATGTCTCATAACTTACATATATTTGAATATACCCTTTCACATGTACCAATCATTATACAATAATATTTTAGAAGTCCAAATTCCCTAGATACCAAAGATAAACCCCTAGATATTAATTACAGAAAAGAGTCCACTTTGAAACAACAAGCATATTTACTCATAAATCTTTTGTGGTTGAAACCTTTAAGCTGTGAAATTCTTCCCCCTTCATATGAGGACTTTATGTTCCATAACAAAGCCTCCTACTTTGGGACAATTTGCCATCTTTATTTAAGTGCTACTAGTCCTTTGGCTGCCTCGAAATTTTAAAAACAACTGATACCTACATCTCCTGCCCCCCAGAGAATACAGGAAATGGAGGGAGTAGGGGAGGCACTCATGCATTATTGATAAACACATACAAAGGTAAAAATGGTACAAAGCTATTTCCCCATCTAGCAACTCAGAATTTGCTTCCATCTGAATATCACACATTAATAGAAGAATAAAATAACCAAATATAAGTGGATTTCCTCTTATTCTGCCATGAGTTCCAGGGTGACATTTTAGATTATTATTTCATCTTCATGTCTGAGAGAGTACGTGTATATGTGTGTTTTGGTTCTGTGGAAGCTGCATTATGCTAAATTTACCTTTCTTTCTTTAATTAAATGGCTTTTGTTCTCCCTGGGGAGTGTAGAAGATGGCAACAGTAAATTACAGAGAAATAGCTGCTCTAGTACTACGGCTATACTCCTGATCTGTGGAAAGGTATAAATAGCAGTGTAGCAGCTAGTGATTCTGAAATTGCCCTTAACTTTGTCATTATAAAAAGGCTCGAAAAATCATGTTTTGAGAATAACAGGGCACAGAAGCTTATCAAGGGGATTTTCTATCCATCTTCAAGTCATTTTATAGTCTAATGTAGGTATCATGGCTAATGCAATGGGATGATATGTAAATGATTAAAACTAGATAAATTCTGTCAGCTATGTTAGCAGTCTGAGCTCTAGGCTTTCATCCCGTGGATACCTCTGCCATAGACCTTGGCAAGTATGAGGTCTGTGTTGGTTTTATATTTATCCTTAGAATCATGGGGACTCATCCATTCTTTCAACAAATATTATCACTTACATTCCATGTGTCAGTTACTGTGCTGGATCCTGAGAATACAAAAGTCAACACACAAGGAAATACAAGGATGAAACACGTTTTCTACCATATTAACTTTTTATCATTCATTCATCTATAAGTCATTCAACATGTGTCTTCATATCGAGTACTCAGTAGGGGTCAAATGCTTTGCTAAACACTGAGTATAACTGTGAATGAGATGGATAGGCCCTGATTTTGATGTCACTACTGACGTTTGTTTTGCCATATAATGCGACGACATCATTATTCCCTTTGCCCTAAGTTTTTATCTCTAGTTGCTAGTGCAAATAAAATTATTAGTGGGGTTTTGACACGCACAGGTAAAATGAAACAGAACTCCTCTTCCCCATGCCCCATTCTCCTCCCTTCTAGCTCCCTATGTGTGCTCACTTGTGCCAAGACCAAAACCAGACATGCTCCAATAAGAACCAAGCCGATTTCCTCGCACCATTGACTGAGGCTATTCCTCACTTAGCAGACTAGATGCCACCATAGCCCTTAATTTTAATAAGCAACTAGAAGATCATGGGGACAACCGATGACAATGATTTGTCTTAGGAGAAAACACTGAAAGGGTTAATCTACTGCTCCACATGGCTGACCTCCTGGGATTCAACCACAGGCACCAAGATCACTAAGTGTACTTAGCAACAATGAGCTAAAAATGGAAAAGAGCATCACACTGTTATTGTATTTGTTTTCCTCCAAGGTACTCTCTGATAAACACCACAACCTCCAAGGGAATTGCAAATAGCTTCCTTGGAGGGCAGGTTACATATCCATCTTTTTCCAAGCAGTCATATCCTATCCAGCTATCAGCACACTTTATCAAGGTGGTTGAATGTGTGAGATTAAACATTCTTACCTGAGTGGAAACCTTCTTGTCCTTAATTCATTGGCTATACTGGATTTTTTTTTCGCGGATCAGACCTTCAGACTTCTACCAGAAATCTTTCCTTTGGGGAAACCAGGCCTTCCCCCAAAACTCAGGAAACTGAAATAGAGACAGCAAGAGAAAGGGAAATTATCTGTACATACAGATTTCAATTATTTTAAAGTTTTGAATAAATGTTCAAGCATATATCTTCTAAACAGTATAACTTAAAGGAAATTCACAGTTTTTAAGTTTGAATTCTCACAAAGTTAACATATTGTGACAAGTACAGGTTGTACTTGGGGTCTTCAAGCCAAGCAAAGACTTCAAAAAAAGCCCAGTTATCCTTTGTTCATTAAGACACAAAGTAAGGGCAAAAGGCAAGTTTTCTAAGTCTTTCTTTAAAAATTACTTTCTTCAGTCTTCACCTAGATCTTCAGGAAATTATTACCTTGACTAAATTAAATTATTCATAAAATAAACATAGGAACATGCAGACAGATATTTCACAGAGACCTTTAAGGTACAATATCCTTGCCACATGCACTGCAGGCTGGTCTTTTCAAGCACTGTCACACACAAAAGTGGGTGTGTGTGTTTGTGTGTGTTTCCTTTTGTGAGGGGGTGGTAGGGAGGGAATAAACCTGTTGACTGCTTGTCAGTAATTTAGAAAGATAGATATTAGGGGGAAGGCAAAGGCTACAGCAAGTGAAACAATGAAGTCCCGAGGTTGGTTCAAAATAACAACAGCAGTTTTCTGAGTAACTAAGGGAGCAGTGTCCTCACATTATAGCCACACCTGTTACAGGACCAACTGCCCATAAATTTCACACCATCATTAATGGGAAAAAAGTGGCACTAGCTTTCTTTCCCTTTATCCATTGGCCATTCTCATATAAGTTATTTTCCTCTTTAAAGTCATGCTCTTTCTTATCTGTTTAAAAACCCAAAGATCTAATAGGAGTGACACATAATGGGCCATGCCTTGGTACTTGTCCCAATAATGGCTCTGTAAGGAGTGCTGGATTGTTAGGGTCCTATAAATCATTTGGGATTGCCTTAGTTTGAGTTCCCCTTAATGTTTTTCCTTTAAGGCATTTAGGCACTTTTGTATCAGTAACAATTTCCTCTATTAAACCAAGTCTAGGATCCTAAGTCTCTAATCTTCTGGAGAACTGTGGGTATCTTTGATAGATTAAAAAAAAGTGAAATGATTAAGATTTCAAGTTGACCATTCATTCAACAAACATTTACTAAACACCTAAAGTATATCAGGGGTTAAGTTAGGCCCCAGTGTTAACCATTAATAAAACCATTTTCTTATCATCTAGAATTCAATGTATTGGGACGTCCGGATAAGTAAATCCATAATTACAATACAAATTACTACAGAGTGCTATAGGAAGACAAAGCAGGACCTTAATCATGCTTTGGACTGTAGTATATGAGGAGTATCAGCATGGCTTCCTGTAGAAGGCAATGCCTGACATGGATATGTAACATGAAGGAGAGGTGAATTTTTGAGGCATAGAGAAGAGAAATTCACGGCACCAAGAAAAAGAATGATTAAGATTTGGACCAGAAACGAGCTCCACATACAACCAGTACAAAGAGTGCTCATCAGAGTGTAAGAAAAGACGACAGTGGAGAGAGTGGTAGAACCCAGATCATGAATGGTCCATGTTTGTATAGCAAGTGCTATGGTCTGAATGTTTGTGTCCCCTGAAATTCCTAAATTGAAATCCTAATCTCCAAAGGTGATAGTATTAGTAGGTGGGCCTTTGGGAGGTGATAAGGTCAGGAGAGTGGAGCCCTCGTGAAGGGTATCATGCTCTTATAAAAGAGACCCTACAGAAGTCCCTAGCCCCTTCTGCCATGTGAAGATACCATGAGAAGTCTGTGACCCCAGAAGAAGGCCCTCACCCAACGATGCTGGCATCCTGGTCTTGGACTTCCAGCCTCCAGAACTGTGAGAAATAAATTTCTGTTGTTCAGAAGACACCCAGTCTGTGGTATTTTTGTTACAGGAGCCAAAACCTATTAAAAGACAGTTAGGATGTGAGCTTTTATCCTAAGGAAGATGGGAATCCATTGAAGGATTTTAACTGGAAAGTTAAAGTTGGAAGAGAAGAGAGAAAAGTTGATTTGCACAACACGATTAGGTGTTTTTATAGGAAAAAGTTGTCTCAGTTTTAGAATGATCGCTCTGGAAATACTGTGGCTGGATTCATGGAGAAGGGTGGTAGCAATCTTGGACATAGAAAGGGTAGTTAGTAGTCCATTAATATAAGTCAAACAAGAAAGGGAACATAACATTTGTGAGTTTGTGACTGACAGTTCTTTTCTTTCAGTACTCTACTTGAAAAATGTTATGTCAATGCTTCTGGCTCCATAGTTTCAGGTGAGAAATATGCTGTCACTGGAATCGGTGTTTCTCTTTAAGTAATGCTTACTTCTCCCAGTCTATTTTCAAGAGTTTTTTTCCTTTGTCTTTATTTTTCAAAAGTTTAATTACGATCTGTCTTGGCATGGGTATCTTTGTGTTTATCTTATTTGAATTTTGCTCAGGTTCTCGAATCTGTAAGTTTATGTCTTTGAAAAATTTAGGAACTTTTTAGGCATTTCTTCGAATAGTTTGGCAGTCTTACTTGCTCTCTTTTAATTCTGGGACTTTGATGATACGAACGTTAGCTCTTTTGTTACTGTTCCACAGGTTCTTGAGATCCCATTCTTTGCCACCTCCACTCCCCACTGGAGTCTATTTTTCTCTCTGTTTTTCATATTTGGTAAATTCTATTGATCTGTCCTCAAGTTCCGGATTCTAGGCTTTGTCGTCTCCACTCTACTATTGAGCCTGTCTGGCAAGGTTTTTATTTTGTTTATTGTATTTTTCAGTTCTACCATTTTCATTTGTTTTTATTGTTATAGCTTCTAGTTCTTTGCTTACATTTTCTATTTTTTTCCCATTTACTTCAAGGAACGTATACTCGCTTATTGAAGCATTTATGTGACAGCTTATTTAAAATCCTTGTCAGATAATTCCAACACTTGATTTATCTCAGTATTGGTATATGTCTTTTCTATTCATTTTGTGATTTCCTGGTTCTTGGTATGATGAATAATTTTCAATTGCATTCAGAACATTATGAGTAATATATGACTCTGGATCCTATTTAATCTTATTATTATTTTTTAGCAGGAAGTCCCCCTATACTGAGGTATAGCGTGAGGTCTGGAGGAGGGGGTACGTGCAGCTTTCCACTGGGCCCTGCTAACAATACGCCAGCAAAAGTAGGCACTGACTCACATTGTGTCACTGCAGACAGATGGGGTAAAAGCTCAACTCTCCTCTTGGCCCTGCTGACACCTTACCCCCAAAAGTGAGACCACTCATGTCATCTTGATGCCTCTAAGTGGGAGTGGAGGTTCAGCTCCCCACTACATCCCCGGACACCAAGGGAGGGGGAAATGAAGTGTTAACTGTCCTTCTTGACACCACCTCATTCCATCTTATTGAAATTGGGTGGGGGTAGAGGCACAGCTCTCTGCTGGGCCCCAGTGACACCAGGGAGGGAGGAAGAGCTAGCCCTGCTTTGTGCCACCTCATTCGGTCCTATTGTTTCAAGATGGGTATAGGGATTCAGCACCCTGCTGGATCTCACTGACACCAGGTGTTAGGGGCAAGTAGAATGCCTACTAGCTCCAATTTGCAACATTCCTGCTGTTACTGACGTCAAGTAGAGGTGGAGGTCCACATTGGACCCTATGACTGTGTGGCGGCAGCCTGGTGGTAACTAGCCCTGTCAGGCACCACCTTCTTAAGTCTCTTTGCTGATGAATAGGGTGGAGGCTCAGCTCATCAGTGGACCACACTGAAGCAACTTTGGTGGGGGAGTCAGAGTTCACAATTTGAGTAACAAAGCAAATAAAGTAGTATTAAATTATAACCTACAGTATAAAATAAAAATCCATGAGTTCTTACTGATATCAATAAATAACTGGATGCAAAATGAATGAGGGAGAATAGACAAGTCTCTAGTGCAGAAGAATTCCAAATAGTTTATGTAGATACTCCACCTTAAGCTTAACTCCCCACTCCTTAGTTGTGGGCTGGGCATAGTGACTTCCTCGCAAAGAGTAAAGTATGGGAAGGGGAACAAGAGTAACTTTACAGTGGAGAAACCTAGAAAACACTACCTCAGCCACGTGATCAAGGATGAACTCAGCAGTCATAAATCATGTTGACAGTATGTACCCTTGATGTGATCTGACAAAATGGCCCTTCTACTCTGTGGTCTTCCTTCCCAAACACAGACTCCCAACCTTATCATGAGAAATGTATCAAACAAATTCCAATAGTGGGCATCCCACAAAAATCTGACTAATACTACTCAAAATGGTCAAGGTCATCAAAAACAAGGAAAGTCTGAGAAACTATCAAAACTAAGAGAAGTCTAAGGAGACATGGCAACTAAATGTAATGTGGTACCCTGGATGAAATCCCACAACAGAAAAAGGACATTAGATAAAAACTAGGGAAATCTGACTAATGTATGAACTTCGTAAGTGATATTGTATCAATATTTGTTAATTGTAACAAATGTAACATACTAATATTCTGATGCTAATAATAGAGGAAAATGGGTGTTGTGTAATATAGAATGTAATATAGAAACATCCTATACTATTGTCCTAATTTTACTGAAGAATTAAAACTATTTAAAAAAATAAAGTTTATGAAAAAAAGTTGTGTTTTCTTGTTTTATGGTTATGTGCCTGTATTTCTTAATGAATATGTAACTTTGCTTTGCCTTCATTGATATTGATGTTGAAGAAAAAACTAAGTAACTCTGAAAGGATTTGTAACTCCAATTCAATAAACACTAATTCTTGGTATCACCTTTTTGGAAGAACACACTAAATAAATCAAAGCAAATTTTCTTTAAATGCTGAATTTCTTTTCAATGTTTAATTTTTTATACGATTAACGTGTACCACGGGCATGATTCCACTTCAGAGGGCAGAGATTATCACAAACATTGATTGCAGGCAATGTCTAACGTACAGTGAAATATTAATGCAAGATGCTATAACAACTTTAGTTAATGTATTTTATATTGTCAAAATGATGCATTGCTATTTCAGTCTATAAAGGCTTCATTTTTATACATTTCCTACCCACCTTTTCCTAAAAAACTCACAAAATAATGATAGTATCACGTAATAGTATGTTCATCAATTTAAATTGGAGTTTGTTGGCACTTGTGGTTGACAATGATACTGCCACGTGTGTTACTTTGACAGATCCCTTCCATGGCAAAATATGGTCTTCACAGGAGAAATCTTTGACACAGTATGTGCCTAGAGTCCATGGGACATAGAGCTTTGTAGCTAGATTACCAAGCATTTTACTTAGAGGCACAACAGAATGTTGAAAAGGCCATTTCTCTCTCTACCTTTTGCTATTCAAAATTCACTCACCACCTTAAGTTTTATCAGCCAACTGAGAAATGTTTCACAAATTTAGACTACATATTGTCATTTAATGTGATCGTAGCTCCATATTCTATCTTTAGTATTGCTAATCTCATGTTATTTTTATTGGTGCCAAATTTGGAAATCATCGGGGAATTTGTGTTTAACTTTTAAAAATAATTAAAATAACTTATTCAACACATTTTCCTCTGTGTTTTTCAAAATAGAGCAAATCTCCCTAGGCTGACCCTGGGCACATACACGAGCTGGCAATTTTTTTCCAGGGACCCTTTTTTCATCTGTTCTACTCTGTCATATTTGTCCTACCTTCTCAAAATGTAGCTTTTAATCATTTGTCCATGCACTCACTTATTCATTCATTTATTTATTAAATAAACCTTTATTGAACATCTACACAAGGCAAACAAAGAAAGTAGAAAACTACTCTGGATTGCATTGAAAAGTAATGAACTCAGTTAAAACTCTTTGTTGATAACAGGTGTTTCTCAATTTACTGGAAATTGCATTTCACTATGGGGATCCACAGACTCAGGGAAAACCAAGGCCTAAATAATAATAGAGTAATAAAAATACTACCAGATTGTGAGTGCCTGCTTTGTACCCAACTCTGTAAAAGGAACACTAAAATCATTAGGTATGTTTTGAGGATTGTCTAATATAATTGGAGTCTCCATTTTACAGATGAGAATAAGATACTTGTTACTCAGAGATAGTAGGTTACTTGCCTATGGTGAAATGGCGCAGAAATAGCAGAACTGAAATTAGAACCTTAGAGCCAGAGTCTGGGCTTTTAATCACAGTATATGTATATGTGTGTCTGTGCTTGTGTGTGAGAAAGAATGAGAGAGAGATTAATAGAGGACTTCTAAAAGTGCTGCCAGGTATCCATCAACCAATAATTTAGGAGCTCCTAACTATGCAAATAATTGTTAATCTATGGCTGAACTAAGGATCTCTCACTTTTGAACTAAGAAATCAAAAGACTTCCAGAAACTGTGTCCAAATTTTACACTTACATAAGATACTTATTACAGAAGACCAAAGTATAATTCAATAACTAAAGAGCTCTGAAACTACGGAAAGTATTCATATCAGCACGATTTCACAATGTGTATAATAAGGGGATTTAAGAAATTGGCAGGTGCATCTGCAGATTCATTTGTTATCATTTCTGTGAAGGGCAAGATAAATGAATAAAAATGAGAAAAGTGGGAAAGAATGGCTAGCAATTTTAGGTAGTTTGCTTAATCTCTGTACTAGGAAAGACTAAGCAAAAAAGAAAAATCTTGAAATGATATTTTTAAAGCACTTACAAGTGCAAATGGTCGTTTTATTCCAAATAACTTGAAAGAATGAACTGTCAAATAAGTCTAATCTTCTCTGATGATAGAATCATTGAATTTATTTGAAAGTATGAAATGTAACATGATGTAATAATCAGAAAGTCTTAAGAAAACGGGTAGAGCAAAACTCTTTCATTATGCCTCTTAAAAAGCGTCCCACATATATAAGAGAGGAAGATGGGCATGGATGTTAGCTCAGGACCAATCTTCCTCAAAAAGAAAAAAAGCAAAATTATTAAAAAAAACCATGATAAAGAATGTTTTGAAACAAAATTCCCATTACTATTACAGAGCTTTTAAATTTTTATTTTGGTTTAACTTTTAATAAATATTCATATGTTTACATAGTTGTCACAAGGTAGACAAAATTTTGAAATCAGCTTTATTCATTCTTTCTTGAGCATTATTCTATTTTGCTGCATAGTCTTGTAATTATAATAATTGTGTAATTTTCTACTAAGAGTATATAACTTACTAAAACATTTTCCTATTGTTGACAAAGGTGTTTCAAATATTTTGTTATTACAAAAGACATAACAATGAATATTTTTATTTATATAATTTTCTAAATATAAATTATTTATTAGAGTAAGTTTCCAGAATTAGAATTAATGTGTAAAAAGCTATGAACATTTTTATCTTACTAGACATTGCCAAATTACTTTTCAAAAGATCAAACCAAATTATACTGTAAAGAACTTTCTTAAGATAAGATATTATATATAATTTTTGATTTTGCTAAATTAATAAACTGGAATCTCATGTTCCATTTCTTTGAATTTTTTGATAACTATCGGGGTTGAACATCATATATACATTTAAAATACTCATTGTATGTTCTCTTGATTGTCATCTGTCTCTCTTTTCTGTCTCTTCATAACTTATTTCCAGCTGGCTCGAGAAAAATTACATGGCAGGGCAAATTGGTATTCCAGTAAATTAATAATTACCAACTTCAAATGGGTTTTCAAGACTGGAAATATTGCTCTAACTTACCAGTAAGTTCTTTCTAATTCTCCTTAAGGACTATTGTTTTACAAACCTTCCCCACCCTCCTCAAATTTCCCTCCCTCCTCTCTATTTCCCTCACTCTCAGCTGATGAGTTGCCTCATATCTCATTAAAAAAATAGAAGTCAGTAAATACCCCACCATCAAATCCATTAGCTCATTAGCATTTGCACTGATCTTTGTATTCCCTTTTATCGTAAGAATCAAAGCTAAAAGGCCACCTGCACTACACATGGTGGGGATTCCATTTTCTCTCATCTTCTCAAGTACTTCACAACACTGCATTTCCTTCAACCCATCTACTTCTTATGAATTAGTCCCATCAAAACTCAAACTTATTCTAGACTATCAACTCCTACTTAAAATATTAAAAAAATATATGCAACATGAAACACTCTGCATATCTTCTATATGCAATTTATGGCTGAGCTTTCCAGATTATCTTCATGTATTTTCTCCATTTCCTCATGTCTCATTTACTCTATAATTTACTTCCATCTGGCTTCTCTCACCCCAACCTCTTTGCCCACTGCCCTGAAATTTTACTTATGAATATCACCAGTGATCTCCATGTTAGCACAGCCGATGGGTAGTTTTTGTTTTTATATTTCTAGACTCTTGCCTTCTTTGAAAGAGAAAACAAAAACTATTTGTTTTTATGCTTCTGTGCTTTCACACCCTCATAATCTCCTACCTTGGTAGATTTTACTGGCTCCCCTTCTTTAATCTGATTTCTAAATATTCTATTAGTTTCATTTATCTTCAGTGGAAATATACAACTATAGGAAGGATTATTCTCAGCATTTAATTCTCATAATAACAATACTAGTAGCAGCAGTCAATACTTCTATAATGCATACCATGTGCCAGACACTATCCTAAGACTGTATGTTATATATGTATGAGGTTTATCCTCCTCATAAACCTATGAGATAAGCCTTATTATTATTCTCATATTACAAATGAGAAAACTGAGGCACTGAGAGGTTAAGCATAATAACCCAAGGTCACGCAATCAGTAATTGTTGATGCCACTGGCTGAGTTAATGCTGGAACTTTAGAGTAGGCAAGTTAAATAATGTCTTGCAGATTGGCCTTAAAATGAGCAAAATTTAATTAATGCCTTATAAAGTCCCAGAAAGCAAAGGAACATTTTGTATTGAATGTGAACTACTAAGGCACGTATCCGTAACTAAGTATGATTGATTCCTATGGAATGAAGTTATTTCTCATTACTCTGGTCTTTTGAAAGAGAAATATTGTTTTAGTGTTTCACATTTTTTTCATTCATTCACATATTTCCTCATTTATTCAATATACATGTCCGGAGCACCTTCCATGTTGAAAGCCCTGGAAGATTCAGTGATGAACAAGAGAGCATAGAGCCCTTGCTCTTAAACAAATGCCCCAGAGGTGGGGGGAGGCAGAGTAACCACGTAAACAGATTTCACATGGTGACAGAAATCCAACTGGACAATGGCATAGGGAGGCACTGAGGAGGCAGGTCTCTTTGTCCAAGATAGTAGTGGCGACGTTTGAACTGACACTTGAGGATCAGAGGGAAACTGGTCTAGGTAGAAGAATCAGCAGATGCCGAGCTGTGAGACAGCAACAAGCCAAGCTTGTCACCTCGGACGGCAAGAAAAGGGCAAATGTGCCCAGAACTGGGTGAGGGTCGTGGGAAGGTATAGGAAGTGGCCAGAGCACATGGTGCCTGCAAGCCTTGCTAAGGATTTTATATTTTAGTCTCTTCACAACCAATTGCCTTTAGCGGTTAGAAGCAGGCCAATGATATCTGATTTGTCCTTTTTAAAAGATCACCTTGACTGTTGAGTCTCTTACAAGCACAAAAGAGCTATGCCTCTACGAAGTATGGACAATAAATTTTAAAAAGCCCAACGAGCTCATAAATAGTTGGTTCACTAATTATCATCATTAGTCTCAACCAGACTGGATTAATATAATTATAATTAATATAAGCTTGGTGACTCTGGGGTCCTGGGACATATTAGATTAGGGAAACCCAACTATTTGCAAATAGTGTGATTTGAAAAATTCTCAAACTTGTTGGGGTTCATGAATATTACTTTATTACTGGGGGCTGCATGAGAGGGTTAGAGTAAGAAAAGAGGATATGATAGTTGGATCTTCTGCCTATTCGCCCTGTCTGTGGGAGAAGCCATGGGAGGGGGGTGACTACTCTACCGCTGACAAAGTGCTTAAATTTCAGAACTAGTTCAATCCAGTGAGTATTTGCTGAAAAACTACTATACGTTGGACACCTAGCTGAGACTGCGAATACAAAGTGAACAATTAATCAGAGCAGCTATTACTAATAGGAGCCGGCACTGTGCAAATGCTTAACATGCACCATCTCATGTTCCATTAATCTACACATCAACTCTATGGGGTCAGTTCATTTATTATCCCATTTTCCAGATGAGAAATCTGATGTTTTTAAGAGGCTTTGGTGATTTCTCCAACGTTCTCTACACAGCTGGTCAGGGTGTAGGCAGTATTTGGACTCAGAAGATCTGATATCAGAGCCAACTCTCTTAACCATTATACTCGACTGTCTGCAAGGACCCTACTTGAGAAGTTCAAAATTATACATATATCGGTACAAGCGACCCTAAGACTGCCTGGCACAAACTAACTGCTTGAGAGGGCCTGGGTTTATGTAAGAGGCGCTTGGAGTGGTGAAGACTGTGAGAGTCACAAAAATGTGTTCTCTGTACCAAAGGGCAACAGAAATAAGAAAGAATTAGCGTAGGGCAGTGAGGTCGGCAAACAGCATGATGTTGAGGACCAAGAAGCAGCATTTCTTTTTTTTCTTATAATTATTAAATTATGTCTACTTCACAGTTATCAGAAAGAAGTCATAGTATAGTAAACAGTGTAGACACACCTATCCTTGAATCCTGGCAGAGGCAGAGTATATAATGCAAGACTGGCACCTAGGTGTAGTTAAATAAGCTTTCATTTTTCTTTAGCCTTCAAGCAAAACAGTTTTCTGATATGCATAATTCAGAAAAATCGAGAAAATATTTAAAGCACGCTATCTCAGAGGAAAGCAATTTTGCAAAAGATCTACCAGCAGAAGCAAGTCCAACCACACCAATGGTTTAGTGAGATTTGTACTGATATGGCATCATATCTCATGTTGTTTCTTTATGCATTTTTCTGGAAAAAGGCTCACAGAGTTCATAATTTGCAGAGATAAAGACTCACACTGACGTGGCAGAAAGAGCTTTGCTCTGGATTTAGATCAGTTTAGGTTTTGCTATGTACTAGAATTAGGTAACATTCATAATCTTTCTGAGCCTGTTTCCTATCTGCAAACAGGAGTAACACTACTACAGAGGGATTGTTTAAATTAAAGGGCACGTACAAATGCTATATATCCTTCCAGGCTGCGAGAAAATGCCTCGTAAAGGGTAAGTGATCTACATACACTCTGCTTCCTTGAAACCGATGAAAGCTGTTCTCATGTTCTTCACCCTATTTCTCAGCCAATGGTCTAAATATGAAGGCAATGTTTAGTTAAAAATTCTTTCCATTCTTTCACTGTCCATCTGCATTTCCAACATATTCTTGACGAATCAAGTCTCAATATTAGTAATAATTATCACTTAAGCTATTACTGTTCACATGTTTAAGATATTTCCATGTGAGATAAATCATTATTCAGACAGATGGCTAAGCTGGTTTTGTCAAAGATTTCAATGAGATATAAATACATCTTAATCAGAGTTAACTTTCAAAGAAGAGGAGAGCAATGATTCAAGATGTGGATAGAAAAACCTTTTGTACAAAATGTTATCAAATATATTAAATCCCTGGAAAATTATCTGTGGTGCCATTTGGGTTTCTAGTTTATAAAGTACAGCTTCCCTAAAACTAAACTATTATCATTTCTACCCATCTTCTGTTTTAATACCCTCAAAACATGGCTTTTAATTAACAGTTAAGCTAACTGCTATTACATTCATTCTTCTTTCCTCTTTCTCTGATTATAACAAGTATCACTTGACTCACGATGAAATGGGCTTTCTGAATATGAGGAAGGGGTCGAGGAGGAAAATAGGATACGTAGGGTACAATGGTCACACATAGAGTTAGTGGAAGCTTTAGCAGTAACAAAACTAGTGAAATTAGAGTTAGTTAATTAGTAGTCAGGAAAATTTTGTCATGTATTACCATTAATTGGCCAACTAGACTAATTAGGCTCACAAACAATAAAAAGCAAAGAATGGAAAATCTATTGTTTTTGCCAGCTTCCTCTGCTAGTTATCAGAGCAATTTTCTCCTAGTTTATGAGACAATAACAATCTAGTGTTCAAATTTAAACATTATCACTATAAGATATGGAGATATGTGAAACTTACTATACTTTCTTCATAAATCTAGTATTATAGTATCATAAATTCCACAGTAAAAACAACTTAGGAGAAATGTAAAATTTGTGCAAACTACAATAATTTTTTTAAACTTTGAAAAAATTAAAAAAGATTGCTGACTACACCTTGGCACCCTTTCCTTTGTAGACTATGTTAGAGCCAGGCTTTCCTTGACTGAGAGCTACTGTACTACAGCGAAAGCCTCTATTCATATTCATAATCATCAGGCAAATCAGGGAGCTGACTTGCTTAGAATCAGTAAGTGCTTTTTTCCTTACTTCTTAACAAAGAACAGAACATCTGATAAGAAAAATAAAATCCCACACTTGTTAAAAAAATAGTAAATGATGAAATGTTAGAAAATTAATTTTTTACTTTCCATGAATAACAATCAATAACTACTAAATAGCGGCCCACATAAATTAAACCCATGTGAAAGTCTTCTTTAGCCATCTGATTCTGAATATGAAGTGCATTCATATTCGAGAATCAATTCAAAGCAAGTGTTTTTTTGGTAACTGAATAACCATAATGAGTAGCAAGATCAGTTTGTCTTAATTTATATAACTGCTAAATGTAAAATAATAAAATTGAGTTTTTTCACTTTTTCATTTCAACTTTGTACATGAGAGGAAAAAAACTAACTGTGCGTTCCATCACATTTTAGTTTCTGCTCAACTACTACAGCCAAAATCCTTGACAGATAGTATTACCCATTTGTGTCCTTTCAGAACAAACCCCTTGCACACTAGTGCCATAAAAAAAAAAAAAAAAATCAATAGCCTTAGGAGATCTTTCAAGGAACTCACTGCTATTGATTCACCCCTCAAATATGACCCAATTTAGCAATTCACTCATGTTGAAGTTTATAGTTTCTTCTCAGTGCATTAATAACTTTGAAGGATTTAAATATCTTTTCCTAGATGACAGCAGTGGCTTCTATACAAACACATATGGATGCACACACATATCATCTTGATACACACTTTCCATCTGTAATTCCACACTGAATTTTCCCTGCCATTCGCCAACACCAAGGCCACTGCATCCAACTCCTTTTCCCTGGTAGCTGGTTTGGGTTCAGGAAACAGGGAACACTTTTCCTTTCTTCTTTAGTAAACCTACATCCTATTTATGAACTAAGAAGAAATGATTTTTATTTCTGTTTTCTGGGATCTCGAGCCTTTATACAATTACTTCTCTCCAACTATATGGTTTGCAGGACTAGTCTTCAGATTGGAGATGCAGAAAAGTTCTAATGCTTAAAATGTCTTCCCATTTACTAACCGATGCTTGACAGTCAACCTTTATCCTTTTATCTCCAAACCTCATCCCTTGAGCTTAAATCTTTCTTTACCCTTGAAATTCAAATACCCGTCATACTTTGAGATCTTAGTCATTTTCTCCTCAGCTTGAATGATCCAAAAGCAAGTTTTGATGATGTGGAGGAGGGAAGAGAACTTGAGGGTATAAGGTTTCTGCAGAAAGTATTAGGTGAAAGAGGACAGAGTAATAGATTCACAGGTGAAAGAAACTCAGAAAGTGGAGCTTGATGAAACAAGCAAACAGTTTTGCCTAAGGTCCATTCTAATTAGTCAGAAAAGAAAGCTCTGAAGATGACTGCTATTCCTGTGTAAAAGTTTGCCTGAAAAGCATAACTTATGAATGCTTCGTGCTCCTGCATATCACAGAGTGTATGATATGATTCCAACAGTGTAGGGAACATGCAGATCCCCCTGGCCTCAGCCATGCACCATTTGTTTGCCCACTCTGAGCAACAGAAACTGGATTGTAGAAATTTGGTTGGCCTTACTTTAAACTTCTCATTTCCCAAATTTGAAACAATTTTTATTTAAAAATGGCTCTTTAAAAAGACCACCAAAAGACTGTCATATTATTCATTGAAAAGAACCTAATATTTACTATGTAATATCTCATATAGTACAATTTATTAACTGTTTCTCCTAAGTATATATTTATGTATTCTAAGTATATATTTATGTATTCCATTTATGGGTTGATACCCATAAAATTCTCTCTTACAAAGTTGGTGAAATCCTTTGCTACAAAAATATGTCTCTGCCTTCTATCATTGTTTCTGTATAAGTGGCATCCACTTTCCCCAGTAGCCTACTTTTCATCCAGGTAAACTCGTAGTCGGCCACTTCCTTGTATCATGGATAAAATACAAATTGCAGAGAATTCTGCATTTCTGTTCATAATTTTTAAAATTTCAACTGAAAGTGCAAAGTCTTCATCAAAGATTTCGTTAGCTTGCTGCCTTCCTAAACCCACGGATTTCTTCTGTCAACATTAAGTTTCTGGATTTAAATATCTGAGACTCTCCTCCAGTGTGTTCTCTGTTAAAGGCTTTCTCTTCCTTTAGAATTATTAGTAGGAGAAGTGGTATTTTTGTGGGAAGAAAAGAGCCTCTTCTTTACTACCTAGCTGTCAGTACTTTAGGACTATGTCCTCAGCAGCACAATCAAAAACTTGGCTTGGCATCAACTAGTGGGATTAAAAACCACTTATTTGCTTCCTTGCAACTAAAATATTTACATCAATTTCTTTTTGTTTAAAAAATGGCATATAGAACCCAGTGTGGGTGTGGCCCGTGATTCTGCTTCTCTGACTCATGATCTTAGACTTGCTGCTTTCCAACTTCTTCATAAAGGCACCGTTCACCAATTACTGGCACCAGGCTTGCTTGCTGCTGTTGGTGCCCAGCAGTTCAATATTTTGAGGCATCTCTTGAAACTATTTCTTTGCTATGTCGATAAAGCATTTCTCTCCCCTCTCCTCCCTCCACTCTTGCGTTCTGCTGCCTATTTAAACTTAACATCTGTAAATAGTCCATTGGGTTTGTTTTGTTGGTGGACTGGCTATTTTCCAAGATTTTTTGTTGATCTCCTCTGACTGTTTAAGGATGACCTTTTGGTGATGTTAGAAAACTTCCCAAGAAGAGGAAAACAGACGTGCTCATCTCACCCTCTTCTAAAGACTGTGCAAAAGAGACAGTTGTTTTAAAACAGAATGGTTTGATAGGCCTGCAGCATATTACATCTGCACCTGCATATTTTCAGCTTTCAGAGCCAAAAATCCAGCTTGCAGCATATAATCAGACACAAAGGAAAACCAAAAAGAAGCCAGTAATGAAAATTTTCTGCCTGATCCTAGAGCAGTATTGCTGAACAGGCCTGCCACTTCCAGTATTCACATAAAGACAGCTGCCAAATAACCAATTCAATAAAACAACCAATTCTTGCATGAGAAAAAAATGAATGATGCTTCTCAGAGTTGAGGGACATGGACTTCAGGAGTTTTAGACCTGGAAAGAATCCTGGGGGTCTCCTTCTATAGAAAAGGAATATGAGATCTAGAATGGTTACACAACTTGTTGACACCAGAGGCAGGACTAGGATCAGAGTCAGGGTTTTCTGCCTCCCCATCCAGGACCTTACTCTTTGACTGGATTTGTTGGGCGTTTACACATTACATCAAGAGAGCCTACAGGTACTAGATTTGTTTCTAACATTACTAATAGAAGCGACTCTGTGCTTTCACAGGTATTCTAGTATAAAATCAGGCCCTTCAGTCAAACTAGTCAAAAACTACTCAATCTAGTATTCCCAAGGAAACAGTGATTTGTAAGATTTTTTTTTCTGGAAATGGGAATTAGATAATGTATGTTTGCATATATATACATCTACATAGTCCAAATTTAGAAGATAAGAATACAATTTTTGAGTTTTTTATTGTCTATATAGGATGACATAAAAATAGAATACTTGCTGAAAATCAAATATATTTGTAGTATTTACTTACTTTTGTAGGTACCTTCCTTTCTTTATATATCTCTATAGAGTTTTAAAGATAATTAATGGGACAGCATAGAAATATTTTGCATTTTCAAGCCAACCTTGACAAATAATCTTTTTTAAGTGCCCTAAATTATGTAAAGACCAAAAGTACCATTGTTCCATCTATTCTACAGAAAGTGTGCATGTTTGGCTATGGATTAAGGCTGCACCAATATCAAGAAACAATTCTTACATTAAAAAACTCATTCTCCCCATGATGTATTGTCTTTTCACAAAGATTTAGTTCAAAGAATTTGCCTTTTTAAGGTTTCGATCACTTTTCAAATTGTTCCCATGCATGTTCCTGTTAAGGATGACTGATTCAGATTTGGTTGCTAAGCAACCTCGCAGTCTGGTTGGGCATGACGTTGAATTAATAATTATTTTAAATATACTTGTTTGGATATGATTCCTTTAAAAAATACCCTGATGCTTTGTCTAAGAGGCTTTTGTCTAAGAGGCTGTGTAAAATGGTTCTTCATTTCAACTCCTAGTTCTATAAGAATATAAGTGATAGAATGGTGTTTTCTGGAAGAGTTGAAAGAATGCCAACAGTGCATTGGAAAAGCCTTGGTCTTACTTCCTCCCAGTATGCTTTTTTTTCTGGAAAAGGGTAAAATTATTCTCATGACAAGTCAAGGAATTCACTGAAGGATTTCAAAGAAATGTGAGGAACACAGAGATTCTTTTTATTGACTAGATTAAATTAAGTTTTTCTTCTCATCCCAAATTCTTAAGAAAAGTTGTCAAGCTATATTATTTTGAGAAATGAGTATTTTATTTTTATCAGATGTTCAGATCAAACTAAATTGTTAATTAAATTCTCTCCAGCCTGCTTGTTTTTGTCACAGACATCCTTCCCCAGGTCGGGGATATCCTCCTTTAAACAGTTTATTTAACCAGATGGGTCTGCTCCCAGTAGCCTTAATATTTCCCATCCTGATCTATAGGGATAAATAAAGAGACTACCAGCACATCTCTCACACATAGTGAGAGTTAATAAATAGCATCCCCAACTGCATCCGAAAAATCAAAAAGGTTGTTCCTTTAAACAATCTTTTTCAGTGATAATGGAAAGAAACAAAAATATTTCGTTACTAAAGAATCACAGAGAATGTCCGAACTACAATAGAAGAGGCTCACCAATGTTGTCTGAATGTCCGTCCACCCCAGTAATGCACAGCTGACAGTGCTGCCGAGGGACAGGGTCTCCTTGTGGTGACACCACCCTCAAAAGTTCTGGAAGGTACTCCAGAATGACACCTGTTTTCCTTATAACCTTGCTCATCTCTAGCATGTAAAGATACGTCTAATATTGTATCATTTCTATGTACATTTTGAGGGTTTAAATCTTGGTTCACTGTTTTGTAGCTATATGGCCACTCTGGGTGTCAGTTTCCTTACTTACAAAGTGGGGTTTAAAATGCTTTGCTCACAGATAAGGGATTAAATTTGATATGCTAGCACAGTGTCTACCATATAGTGTACGTTAAATGTGAGCACCCTGTCCTATCTTTGCTGGGTGAGGCCCACTTCTAGTTTTCTAGGATTTACTAGAAAAGTTCATACCTTCTAGGAATATGTGGCCTCTGCTCATATTCCCTTACAACCTTCATTTTACCAAACTAAAGGCTCTTAATTCTTTTGTAATTCCCACATTCAAATTTCTCATCTCAGCTACCTTTCTCTGAATTTTTTAGAATTCACTTTATTTTAGCAGGCATCAATTGAGGTACTATGAGGTGAAGGGCATTACAGTAGGTTCTGAAGTTACAAATGAAAACAGCATCCCTGTCCTCATGAAGCTTACAGTCTAGGGTCACAAGTAGTAAACAGACAAAAATTAGCAATTTGACCTGCTAAGTTCTGTGATATTGGCAAGACTGTGCCTCCATGAGAACACATAAGTGAAACATCTAAATCAACTGGGGAGGATGGGAGATTAGGGGAGCTTCCTATTCTTGTAGGCTTTCTTGTAGGCTTTTCTCTAGAGGTGGCAAACAGATCTGTGTCTGGGTTCCGGGTTTGGATTGACCAAGATGGCCTTAACATTCCTCTCAGCTGGACTAAACTTTAGACAGGTTTCTTCCTGACTCGAGACCCCTGACCTTTGCTTACATAGAGCATTTACTTTAGAAAACTTGCAACTGTAAATTCCTTCTCTGCTCCTTTAATATGTACACCTTCTAGCTTCTTGCCAGTTTTACAACCAAGGAATGTCTTTCTCCAGGACCTGGGAGCCATCTGTTTGAAATGTAATCAAGAAAGATAGGACCCCCGTTCTCTGTGGGAGGGTAAGTGCCTAACTTCAGTAAGTTCCAATTAGCAAACATAGATGGCCTCGTCACATTGACCAATCTCCCCACTAATGTCCTTCAGTACTATTCCACTAGCTCACCCCAGAGCTGAAAACTCTCTCGCCTTTTCTTTCAGCAGAGTCCAATCTCTTTCTCCTATTGCATTATTCTTAAACTTTCCCTTGTCTGTTTATTCTTTTCCTTTGACAGGATGCATCTAAGTTTTGTACAAGGGGGTAAAACTGATGTTTGCCCATTATTCTACTCATTGATGCCTAGCACTTGGTCAACCTTTGTAATTGCTGATTAAAATAAGACCATCACGTTAATGTCTAGAGAGAAAGACTTTCAATGGCTCTGAACGCTTTCACTAGCAATAAATGAGACTTTAGAGTTCACCATCTTCTAACTGTAATTAGGACTATTTTCCCAAAAATATATTTCTTCACACTTATGCACAAAATGTGCCCTTGCTTCAAAGAGACTGTGAGTAAGCTAAAGTATTCACTCTTCCCAGTAGCTTTATACTCATTCTTTTGGTATTTCAATGATTTCAAGGGTTCAGAATCGTGAGCAAACTTGGCAGCAATTCATCATGTTCATCATCTATAAATTACTCAACAAAGACTCTCTCTGCCATACTCCCCAGGAAGCTCACTAGAGGATCAACCCAGGCACCAGTCTCATGGGTGGTCTAAATTGAGAGAGGATTTCAGATAATTGATGGTTT
This sequence comes from Equus przewalskii, assembly GCF_037783145.1. Taxonomy (NCBI): domain Eukaryota; kingdom Metazoa; phylum Chordata; class Mammalia; order Perissodactyla; family Equidae; genus Equus; species Equus przewalskii. The sequence continues at coordinate 8,790,569 of NC_091838.1, forward strand.
TAGCCAAAATTTTGAATTCTAAAAATTGATGTAAATTTCTAAATCAATCATGATTTATTATAAACTATCTTCAAGAAAGATTGCATAATAAAATTTTTTAAAGATTATAAAACCGACAAACAGCCATTGATGATTAGGTAGCTAGGAACTAAAGTTCTTTTTTCCTTTTTGCAATTACTGATTATAGCCTTTAGTTGTTTACCTACCCATTTTCAACTGTGCTGTTTAGACAATATGCTATCTGACTCCCACTAGGCTCCTATAGATGATATCTCCCTGGAGCCTGGGTCACTATGGTAAAGGGCGTTTGAGCTGTTTTTCAAGAATTAGAACCCTTTGTCCACTTCAGGCCAGTTGAGATCACCAATGCATCAACTGGGTCCATGCAGATGCCTGATAAGTGACCTTTTGACGTCAAGAGGCTAAAAGCTCCACCCTCAGATCATGCTAACGCCACAATTTTGTGAATGTGCATCCTGTGAAGAGGGATGAAGTCTGACTACACTTGCACAGATCATCAATTATCTCACCTCTCCTCACCTCCAATCAGCTGTCTCCACACTGCAGACCACCTTGCCTCCTACCCCTAAATACCCCTGAGTCCCCATTTTTGGGGAAGCAGATTTGAGACTCATTCTCCTGTTTCCTCACTTGGCTGCCTTGTGATTAAACTGTCTCTGTGCTGCCATCTCGTCATCTCAGGGTTTGCCTTTCCGGGTGACAGGCAAAAACAAACCTGGTTCAGTAAAAACTGCTGTAGAAATTAAACTCAAATTCAAATTTAATTCTAAGGTAAACAAAAATATTTTCTCCATTTTGATACCATTTTTTTAAATTACAAAATTTACAAAAACCCAGAATTTTCCTTCTAATATGCACATTTGCTGTACTGGCTTTTTCACTTTCCAAAAAAGGTTTACTAACTTAAGTAAATATCATATAACATATGGCATCTTAGAATTAAAGAAATATGGAAGAAGGATTTTGATTGCCTCCTCATGCTACATGGAAATTCATTATTTCAAATTTTCTTGGGTACTTTTTAAAAAGATGTCAGTCATCTAACTCACACAAACACCCATATATACACATCTTTCTTCTTGGGGAATAGATTTATATTGGTACAAATAAGTGGTAATCAAAGTTAGTGTGTTAATTTTATGTAGTTATAATTTAAGATGCAGTAGAAATGTTTTAATATAAAAGTATATACCTTTTTCAAATACACTAGAGACTCATATAACCATCTCCTAGTGCATATATTTGTCCATTATACGAGGTTTAGAATATAATTTACTACTTCAATGAATTGAGTATGATATTTTATAATTATATCTTTGCTTTTATCATATAATGTGAATGCAGAGTCTTTGTTCAGAAAAATATCCCCTGCATTATAATATTATTATTGTAAAATGCAATATTCTTTTAATATACAGTTTAACATGAAACTAGGACAGATTTTAGCAAAAGAAGGGCGTTGCATATATTTGACTTTTATTGGCAGGCCAGTTTCTCCCCAGTAATTATCTTGTCTTTACATACACATTACAGTTCAGTGCTCTTAAGGAAATCCAGCTTTCTTTGCTCTTTAATCTTTTCTTCTCACAAAATACTTGGCAAACACATAGCTATTAGCTCGATATGAAGTGGCTGTATATATCAAAATTTCTTCACAAGCCCACTTAACCAGGGTACTAAGTAATTTGCCCAGAATCCACAACAAATCAGCTGAAGACCTGTGTGCAAAAAATCCTGGAACACACTAGATTCCAACGAGCTGCAGTTTTCATTAACTTCGTATCACTTAGCAAGCTCACACTGTGTCTTTAGGTGGAGTTTCTCTAACTGACAAATACTTAAGAGCACACTTAAAATGCAGTTACACTACAAGACCATGATAGGAAACACAACAGGAATATAGGCAAACAAAACAACAAAACGTCTCTCACATATGCCTGATTGTTTTCTGGAGAGAGAAATGTCAACTCCATAATGAGGTGATTAGTATATTACATGTTTCTGATAGTAAGTTATCTTCTGAGAAAGAGCATTAAACATTATATGTATGCAGTTTAATCCTTCTTAACTTGAGATATACCTTTAGAAATAAAACTTTTTTACTATAATAGTTTGAGAAACTTCAGCTATTTCATAGCTATTTATCTCAATATTCATGGGAGACAATTATGAAGGCATTTATTAATAATTTTATGAAGTCACTTTAATAACAATATAGTCTTAGAATTTTAGAAAAGAAACAGACCAATAAGGGTACTTCTCCTGGTTCAAATTGTACTAATGAAAATTCTGAAGTTAAGTAAATTGGACAAAATATGTTGCTGTTTAGTAAATTAAACTAAATTTAGATGACCGCCATTCTTTCATCATACTTTAAATTCATTTGGATTAATCTGGAAAACTTCATCAGGAGGTTTACAAATATTTGAAAGTCGAGAGTTTTTACTGTCTGGCTGATCGGTAAAAGAGAGACTAGGGCAAGATTATATAAATTAAATTAGTGCAAACCACATCCTAGCTAGTCCACCTCAGTCACTTTCCTAAATTTCAAGGTTATTAATTACTCAACTTATCTTATGACTTTAAATTTAGAAGGCCTCAAATTAGCAACAAGTTTTCCTATGACTCAAAGCAGTAGGAGTTTTATAGAATGATTTTGGTAGATTAATTTTTCCTCAATTAAAACATAGATGATTAAGATATTAATCTAGTTTTCTACATATCAATCTGTATTTTTCTATGAAAAAAGTCCTTCCTATGGCTATTTGTGTGCAAAATTTAACAAATATTACTTTTGCTTTTTTTTTTCTAATTGAAAACTTCAGTATTGAGTGATGATCAGTTGCATGACTAACTAGAGACGAAGCTGCTCAAACATTGTTTAACCCACGAGAAGTCTTTTATATGACACAGCAGCTCAGTAAGTAAGGGTTGAATGAATGAGTGGACAGATCCCCTTCACACACTATCATAATGATTGAATGCTTCTGTAAGAATCTGAGGTTTAATTTTGTGGTCAAGTGCTTAAGATGGAAATGGAAGTCAATACTCCCATTTGACTTATAAAATGACCTCTGTCCTCAGCAGATAGTTAAAAAGGTTAGTTTTAGTGGCCAGCCTGGTGGCATAGTGGTTAAGTTTGCACGCTCCGCTTCGGTGGTCTGGGGTTCTCAGGGTTCGGATCCTGGGCATGGACCTATACACTGCCTATCAAGCCATGCTGTGGTGGTGTCCCACATACAAAATAGAGGAAGACTGGCATAGATGTTAGCTCAGTGACAATCTTCCTCAAGCAAAAAGAGGAAGACTGGCAACAGATGTTAGCTCAGGGCCAATCTTCCTCACCAAAAAAAAAGGGGAGAGAGAGACAGAGAGGTTAGTTTCACCAGTGGTTGCAGAAAACATACTAAATGGGTTAGAAGAACCAAGATATTTATGACATATATTTCATTGATTTGAGAACTTAGTGAACAGGTATTACCTGTAAGGACAATCAGATGCCAGTTTCAATGATGAGACTGAACTGCATGGTTTCAAACTCGGCCCCACACCTTGTTAATTTTGGCTTGCTTCATAATGCTTCCTGATGTGGCCACACAGCCCCTTATTTTGAGGTAATAGGTGATTTGACTGTGCATGTTTTGGGTTTTTTTTTAACATTACATAGAAAGCTAGAGTCAAAAGTTGGTATGCAGTATGCTAAATATGATACTTTGGGTATATTGCTATTTATGATAAACTCAGATTTACGGAAGTTTACCTCAAACTGAGAAAAAATGCTAATTAGAATTTTCCCCTTAAATGTAATTACTGACAATCTCTTCTTCCTTAACCTTATGACCTTACATCTAGGCTGCTTATTTGTACAAGATACCAAAGTTGTTACCACTGGAGCATGCCATCAAAGAGACAGATTGTCCAACTGCAGTCAAGAAACCACTCGTGGTTTTGGCATGATCACAAAATTAGCAGTTTTAGTGCATTAGTTGCTATATTAGACAAAGCTCTGGATTTCATTCGCTATTCAGGAAATCTTCATTGTATAAAGAGAACCACTGTGTGGCCAGTGGGCTGGGCCAACTTTTGCAAACTATAGCAAACCTGGGTTCATAAAATAATTTAAGAGGCATTCCTGATCTAAACTCAAACAGAATGGGATTAAATACATAAATCCTTGCAGGAGTTTCGACAATGAAATGATCGGTCACTTAGGATGGCAATTCAGCTTAACAAATGCGGCAATGAGAGGGATTAAATACACCCTTTCTGAGGAAGACGTCACGGTGACGTCTATTGATGCTATCAGTGTTTCCACAGGCTGTGTCCAGGAGATTATAGTCAGTATCACAGAATAACACCGAAAATACACAATTGAGTCTTTATAAGGAGTCAGAAAAATATATTAAATCTCTCCTGGCAAGGAGAACTGAGTTCTTTTATTGAATATAACCACTATTTTCACTACAGAATTATCATGAATTGTTATTAATATTTTCCTATTAAATAAATGATTATTATACGCGGGGAAGACAGAAGGGCATCACGTCAGCATTCCATCACTAAAAGCCAATCAGGACACAAAAGCTGCTAAATTTACACGAGGAATTCTCACTTCCGATCTTAAGATTATGCTAATTTATCCCCATTTTTCAGCAAACCTCTCTATTAAACTTACTGTTTCTTATCCCTCACTATATCAGAACTATTTCAAAAGAGATCTTGTTAGTCATCTCCCTAAAAAAAAAGAAATCCAAGCCGTGCGTTTTTTCTGAAATCTTTGGAGGTTGCTATGACAATGGTATTTCTAGCTCAGCCCACAATTCATATTCTTCAGCTCTAACTCAAAGTCACCTGATTTGACTCGCTAGGTGTCATCTTCAAAAATTCCAAAAGATATTCCCAAAGTTTTCTCCAGAGATTGGGACTGGAAAAACAACAGCATTATTAAATGCTGGGGAACTTTAAAAAAATCATTTCTATTTTGAGCACCCTAACACAGCCGTCTTCATTTTGCATAATCCCTTTTTCTTAACAAGGATGCACGTTCTTACATGGTTGCATTACAGCAGACACACTGTTTTGCTTTATTGCTCCACTATTTCCAATAGTGAAAGCATTTTGCATATATTACAGTTTGGGGGATTATTTCAATATTAAAGAATACCTGATATTTAGTGGATGTAACCCATAATTAATTTAATCGGGTCCTTATTACTAGCTATTTAATTTGTGTTCATTTTTTTCCTTATTACAGATAAATTCACAAGTAACATTATTATGAGTAGAATTTTTTCTTCTAAGGAATTGTTTCTTTAGAACAATTTAATAAGAGTGAGACGAGGTTATGGTTTGTTTGGGTTGTATTTATAGTATTTATAAAAGTGTAAATCTGAATGTGTTCAGGTGAGGCCTGTATTCTCCATGGCCTACCCCCAGGCCACACTCCACATTTATATTACTTGCCTGACCCCTGAAAGCATTTGAATTTTTGACTCCTGGATTACTGGGTCAAAGGTTTAAGCATTTTTATAACTTTCAATAAATATTATCATTTAACTCCTCAAAACCAGTCATACCTATATTTCAATGTTACCAAGTTTCATTAGAGTGCTTTCTACATGCTGGGTGCTGTACAGGCATTGGGGACACCATGATGAAATAAGACAATGAACAGGGAGTGACAACACAGTGTGATGTAACAGCACTTGGAATAGGGCGAACCCATGAGAAGGGCAGAAACCAGCCCTCCCCAAACAGGGTCGTTACATGGCGGAGGGGTGGCAGGCAGGTGACATATGGCAGAATGAGAGAATTTCAGGTACCACATGCAGTGGCCTAGAAGATATAAAGCAAAGCACATGTTAAGTATTATGAGAACATGGAGGGTTGAAAATGTTGAAAGACATGAATACTAATGAATATAGATAAGAGTTTTATAACAACAGAGCCATCATTAGATGTCACTTAATAATTTTTGTCTAACTTATTAAATGTATAAGCATATAATAGTAAAGTGGCTGTAATATGCATCGCATATGAGAAAATCAAATTCCTGGCATAATCAATAGAAAGAAAAGTGGCACAGAGATAACTTGAGAGAAGAGAGGCTTGTGGGGCCTGATGGCAGCACGGGCCTATGTGTACAAGAGGAGGTGATGGAGCTGCAGCCATAGGTTGGCACAGCTGAAGTACCTGGAGTGCCAGGCTAAGGCGTTTACCTTGGACTTATTCAGTGGTCAATGAAATTACATAGAAAGTTTAGAGGAAACAAAATCGTAATGAAAGGAAACATTAACTCCCTTAATTAAAGCAAAATTCAGAATGTCCTGGTTTTAGCACTGGAAAACAATCTCCAGGTAATTGAAGGAGGAAAACCATATCCATTTATAGGTTCCCTCATTTTGCTTATCACTGCCACCACCACGCCAGCCTCTAGGCCTCCATTTTAACCCTTTTGTTTAGGTATGGACGAAACAAAAACATCTTGCTTTGTTTCACTTTAGCACAAATGATAGAAAAGAAATATCAAAAGAATTTATGAAATGATAAGAGAGGATAACTGGGAAACAGAGTGTGAGAAATACATAAACAGTCTGGTTTACAAAGAACTAGTTTATTCTTTATAGAACACTGTTTGCCTGGAGTCCAAGGACCTCTACGTTGAGCTCCAAGTATCTGTTCACCCTGTGAAATGATAGTAAGACATTGTGTGCATCTGTATACTCTATGATATACATATGTATATGTATATGTATGATATGATATTCATACGATATACTCTATGATATACATATGTATATGATATACATATACATAGATATACACATCTAGGAAGGATGTGATGGAAAAGGATCTCTACTAATAGAAAAAAAATTCTTGTCATTGTCTGTTATGCAAGCCAAAAGCAGATGGGGCAATTTGGCAGAAACAACATCATAATGGATATAAACAATTTGGTCCAAGTAAATGGCTCTCTGGGTTGCATTATTCAAGAGTAAATTTTAGAATGTCTGGAACCAGAGTTCTTTCCCAGGGTCCAAGACACTCAGGGTTTCTGAGAACCTCCTTGAAATCACACCGAAAATTTTGTGCACATGTGTGTATGTATGTACATTTTCTAAGAAGTCACTAAAGAGTTCATAAGTCCTTCTATGGCACTTCCTCATTCCACTTCTGTGCTGGGTCTCCCATTTCTGAAGGTGGAAGTTCCAGCCCCTGAGACCTTGGGCAGAAGACAGCAGGTAACGACCCTCCCTCCTAACACTGCATCTTTGAAGTGTCTTTAAGCAAAGCAAGCAGCCATCTAATTATAAACACCATTCCTCACAATCATTCTTACTGTATCAGAAGATTAACAGATGGGCAAGAGCTGGGAATTGAATAGACAGAGGCTATTCTAAGGGCCGAGGTGAAAAGTAAGAGAATCTAAATTACAATGGTATGAGTGGGAACACAAAAGTGAGTACGGCAGGAGGGAGAGCTTGCTATTTTACCAAGTTGTCATGCAGTGTTTAGAAAGCAATTGTTTTCAAATTGTCACTAATTGGGGAAAAAATGAAACCAAAGAGTCAATCAGTGCCTGGCATGTAATAGAAATACAACAAAATTTGGAAAAAAGTAGACTATTATGGTGAAATTACAAATTTTAGTATTAACCATAGACTAATTTGCAGAACAGACAGTAGACTTTTATATGACTAATGCTTACAATACTTTAACATGTGGTCATCTCATACAAGTTCATTAGACAGTTGATTATTGCTACAATGGAGTTCTGGAGTTTCAATTTTGAGATGTGGGTGAGAAATAAGGTCATGGCATAACTGAAGATACGTGATGAAACTACAAAAATGATCAGAAGCTTGGTGAGCTGTAGTTGACCTTGGTCAGGAAGGTATAAGTGGGCAGTGGTTCTGGAGGATACAGGAGTGGCTTGAACAGAGAGAAGGCCAGCATCCCTTCCTCACATTAAGTTCAAATTAGGGGAGCACGGCCATGGTAGAATAACAGTCAGAGAGTGGCATAAATGGAAGGAGCAGACTGGCTCTTCTTGCACTAGTGAATGAGAAAGCTAATTTCTTTTGGAGATGGGAGGAGAATCCTTTGAAAACATCCAGATTTCACTTGAACTGAAGAGGTTAGAAAATACTAACGATAAAAAAGCTTAGTTTATTCCTTAGGAACATAGACATCAGAGTTAGTAAAAACCAGGGTTAAAACAAAGTTTTGCCACTCATTATCATTTGAGTAATTCTGTACTAATCAGAAAAAATATGAACTGTAGTGTGTATTAAGTCAATGTTGAAGAAAGTGATAGATTTATTTGAAGTACAATTCAGCTAGTATTTTGCAATGCTTTAACAAAATTTCACGTTAAAATATATAAACATACATTTTAGCACAGAAAATTACAAAACTATCTACTCATTTAAAAGAAATAGTATTCTCTCTTTTCATAAATTTCCAAAATTAAAGGAAAAAATTATGGAAACACAAACTGCTCGCTGAAGTTTCTGAAATAATCAGAAAGTCTGAATCAAAGAGAGATTATGTCTAACAAGGATGTTTTGTTACGTAATTTGATGGTTAAAGCAACAGAAAAGTTCAGTGGAAGTACTTTTCTGTAAACTTTCTCTTCTGCTGGCTGATGTAAAGAGAACCAGCATCTGCCCCACGTTTCCCTTGCATACATGTTAACTTCTTCCAAGAGGGTTTAAGTTCATGGTTAAGAGCAGGGCCTCTCGGGTCAAATCCTTCGTGCCTGAATCCTAGACCTGCCACTTGCTAATTGTGCAACTTTTGACAAACTACTTACCTTTGCTAAGTCTCTTTATCTTTATTGGCAAAGTGTGGATAATACTTGTGAGGGTCAAAGGCACCAATAAACAGTAATTGGTATATATTTAAGTGCTCAATAAGTGGTGACTAAGAATATTATCTGTCTATCAGGAGAAGTTTGGGGAGTAGATGGAGATCGTAGATGGATTCACAGAGGAAGTGCAGGGATGTTGAGTTTGGCTGAATTGGTTTAGAATGAACAGTTTCAGGGAAGACAACAACCAAAAGGGATCCTTCTTCCCCTTAAGCTGCCAGAAAAAGAGGTAAGGTTAACAGGAAAGAGAGAATAGATAGAAAACCAGTGACTTCTAAGTGCTTTATAATTTAATATAACTTTAATTCTTTTAGGAAGCGCGCTGTCTCTCCAGTTTGCCACAGGCCTCTTCCTTCCCCTTGCCTTTGACCCGCCCGATTTGCTTGGCCCTGTGGGCATCTGAGTAGGCGAAGTATGTTTGAAGTGTTTTACACATACAAACAGAAGAAGTTAAACACTACCATCCAAAAGAGATACTGATGTACGTTTGTGGGTCTATTTGCACAACGTCTCTCTTGAGAAGTCAGCAGGAGCTGCAAAGATTGAGTTCCCATCCTCTGACACTTGTTTTGGCTGGCACAGCAGCAGGCCTAGCAGAGAAATCTCAGCGTGAAAGACAACCTGCCAATACCCACAGGGACCTACAGTACTTTCTCACTCTCCTTGAGCATCAAAGCTCTCACAGAAGTGACTTATGCCCTTTCATTGCCTTATTCATTTCATCCAGGCATCTCCCACAATCAGGCTTCTGTTTCACATTTTTTTATCTCATTTTCTTCTGTGATGTTGTAATTGCAAAAATGAAGTGAACTTACCTCAATTCTCTTTCTTCTTGAACCCAAAGAACTATGAAACCGGTAAATATTTTTTTCTCTTTCTGTTTCTCTTATCTAGCAATCTCTCTTATCTACCTTCAGGGTGTGAAGTCCTACAATGTGTAAGACAAAATTCTTCTTTCATAATATATTGAACTGCCTATATATAAATCTTCACATTCACTACATATGTATATTTATTCATTTATTATTCATTATATATTTATTATATCTATTATTCATTATATATTTATTATATTCATTTATATATGTATAAAATGAATGTGAATATTAATTAATTTTATCCCTTTAAATATCTGTTGCTAATCTTCCTCTATTTTGTACATGAGCTGCCATGACAGCATGGCCACTGAGGAGTGGTGTAGGTCTGCACCCGGGAACCAAACCCGTGACGCTGAAGTGGATTGTGCTGAACTTAACCACTAGACCGCCAGGGCTGGCCCCTATCCCTTTAAATTTAAATCCTCCAGGTAATAAATATTTTTGTCTTTGTGAGCTACATAAGTCTCTACCACATACTCTGCTTTCTTCTTTTCCTTTTCCTACAACACTTCAAAAATGTAACGAACATTCTTAGCTCAAGAATGGATTTGACCAGTGGCCATAGTTTGTTTACTACTGCTTTAAAATAAAAAAACTCTGAGTTTGGGAAAAACAAAACAAAACTCAATAATCAGTTACTGATGTTGGATATAGTACATTTTATGCAAGTAAGAGACAACAAGTACTATGGTGAGAATATATTTATCAGTTCCCAACAAATCTGACGAATGAAGGTAAATTGAGTCTGATCATTTACGAATAAACCAGGCAAGTTCTCATCTCCTGGTTCATGCCTCTGAGTCTCTCTTTCCTTGTCTATACAACTGTCATTTCCTAACAACAACTCCTTCCTTGCGCTGAGATAGAGCTCTCATTTTCACCTTAGATCCAGTCATCTGACAAAGTCACACACCACATAACATTTCAGTCAATGACGGACCACATATAAATGGTGGTCCCATAAGATTAGTACCATACAGCCCAGTGTGTAGTAGGCTATACCATCTAGGTTTGTGTAAGCATACTCTATGATGCTGGCACAAGGACAAAATCGCCTGACGCATTTCTCAGAACACATCCTGCCATTGCTTAAGCCACGCATGACTGTACTCATTTCTCAGGCTCTTATCATGTGATGCTTTCTTTGATACAGAAAAAGTGTTACTGTTGACAAAATTCTTTCTCTTCCTGTTAATTTGATCTCATCAACCTTGTCCTCCACATCTTCTATGCTATGTTTACTCAACTTAAATTACAGTTGATTTCCAGGTCTACCAATATACCACCTCTGCCTTGCAAAACTCACTTTATTTCTCTGCACTTTTTTGGTTTATAATTTTTGCTTTAGCTTTCTCATATTTAAAAGTCCTCTAGTAAAATCACGCATAATTCACTCACAGATATCAGAGAAACAGACGTAACACCTTTCTGCCAAGGCAAACATTCTCATCCACAATGCCCAGGCATTTTTTTCCCAATTGTGAGCAGGATCTCTCTGCTGGGGTGGTTCATTACCATCTTTGAACATGCAGACTAAGCCACCATAGGACCTTAACATCTCTAAATTCTGCCTGTCTCCCAGGCCATAAACTTTAGAGCAGGCTTTGACTCTTAAGCATCTGCTATAGTCTGAATGTTTATGTCCTCACAAATTCCTATGTTGAAATCCTAATGTAATGTGATGGCATTAGGAGGTGGGGCTTTTAGGAGGTGACTAAATAATGAGGCTGGAGCTGTAAGGAATAGGATTAAGGCCTTATAAGAGAGGCTTCAGAGAGACCCCTCCCCCCTTCCACCATGTGGACACAGAGAGAAGGCACCAGCTTGTGAATCTCAAAGAGGGCCTTAACAGAAGACAACCATGCTGCCACCTTGATCTTGGACTTCCCAGCCTCCAGAACCGTCAGCAATAAATTTCGGTTGTTTATAAACTACTCAGTTGGTAGTCTTTCATTGTAGCAGCAAAATAAGACTAAGACAGCATCTTTCTCACCAGGGAAATACTTTCTAGACAAATACCTAGTAAAATTAATGTATTACTTCAGCACATACCAAGATGCCAAATGAGGGAAAGTCTGGAAACAGGATGTCTGAAGAGTTTTATCATGATCTACTCCCACATACCTGAAGAGATACTACACATTTTCATTAGTATTAGCAGTGGTTTTCTTCATGGCAGTGTGGACACCAGCATTGCTGTTACTTACTACACCTAGATGAGCTTGAATGCCTCTCTCCTGTTTCTTGTTTGAGAATTATTCTAGGTAGTGTTGAAAGTTTGATTTGGCTGATCTTCAAACTGGTTATTGTCATATGTGCCTATACACTTGACTTTCAGGAACACTCCTCATTACTCTCACATCCCCCAGGGAAATTTTAGAAGTGTAGAGCAATGAAGAGTAGCTTATCATGATGTGAAAAAAAAATAAAGTGGATTGTTGTTCATTTGTTCAACATCTCTGAGTAGTTGTCATGTGCCAAGCATTCAGGCATCATACTTTTGATGCCAGAAATAGTGAACAGTTCCTGCCTTGAAGTGGTCCAGCGAAGCTGGGGTGACTTTCAACTAGACAGAATAGTACAAATAGCGGGTTAAGTGCCAAGATAGGGAGCTAGGGTGGGAAGGGGGATGCAAAGAAAGAACAAGCTTATCATGAAATGCTTTAGGAGAACAGGACACTTGATTCTTGTCTTAAAGAAAACATAAGAGTGTGAAAGACAAAAAAAAGTTTCAGAAATGAACATTCTAGGCAGAGGCAATAGCATGATTTAAAGCAAAGAGACAGAATGAGCAATTGTGGTTCTAAAGAACTGCCAGTACTTAAGTATGACTGGAATAGAAGAGCCATTTGAGCAAGTAAATAAAAGGCACCAAAATTTGCAGTGGATAATCTACTGTAAGGTTATATCACCTTTCTTTCTTTCATTCTGGAAATATTTACTGAGTGGCTCTTATGTGCCAATGATTATTGTAGGTTCTGCAATGAAAAAACAGCAAGTGAAAAACCAAGACCCTATCCTCATAGAATTTGTATTCTAGCTGGGTAGGAGACAGAAAATAAACCGATACAAAAATACATTGTTTGTCAGACGGAAACAAATGTATGGCGAAACATATATCGGGTATCGGATAGACCATACGTGTGTTAACGTGTGCAAGGGTAAATGTGTGCACCTGCATGTGCGTGCACAAAAGTTACTTTTTAGAGGATGATCAAGACCTCACTGATAAGGAGACATTTGACCAGAGTCTTATTCTATTATCACACCCTCTATTACAATATTCTATTTGTATTACTATGGATTACTTTTCTAGAACATTTCCATCGGATGAAATTGTAAATGCTAGGGCTTTGGGATGAGAGAACGCTGAGTGTGTTGAAAACACAGCAAGGAGGCTGATGTTCCTGGTGTGGAAAGAGTGAGAAGAGTAGTGGATAAAGTGGTGAGCTGGGGGAGGTGGTGAGGGGGGTGCAGATTAGGTAAGGCTTCTTAAAGAGTCTCTTTAAGTACCTGTTCCCTGAGGTTCCCCATTTCTTAGACAGAGCCAAGGAACTGTCTAGCCACAGGCAGCAGAGAACAGGTATTTGGTATTTTTGCTTAACAGTTAAGCTTAAAAGCCTAAAATCTTCATGCAGAGAGATTTTGCTAAATTTTTACAGTTCTTATTTACTACATCAGGGTAATGGATGGATGAATCCAAAGAATTTTCCATGTAGGAAACGCACCATCAGGATTCGTCTGTTTGTTTTTGTCTTGTTGTTTAATAACAGAGAAGAGAAATTACCATTACTATTTTGAATCTGAAAAAGACTGGAGCAAAGAGAGGTTAAATGGTTCCTTCATTAACTGTAAATTTGGGCTTAAAAGTGGGAAGATGAGGAGAGTTCCAACTGCTATTCTATGCAATCACTTCCTCAGAGGAAGGCCATTTCCTTTCAGTAGGCTCTCTGGGACAGCTCTTTTCCCATTAGTTTGGGCAGCTCAGTGAGCAAGGTCAGAGGCTGGCTTCAGCTTTCTATAGCTCTCTCATTCCACTTCCCAAATTCCCAAATTCTTTTACTTGAGCAAAATTCTTTTACTTCATCAAAGGTGTACCAGCAGCAAAACTATCTCCTGGGAACTTGTTAGAAATGCAAATTCCCAGGTAGGGCCCCAGAAATCATTGGTTTGACAAGCCTTTTGATTCACACTAAGGCTTGAGACCCATTGCTCTCCTTCCAGTCTGAAAGGCAAAGAGAAAGAGAGGGAGTGGGGTAGAGAGAATGCTCAGGGAAGTACGCCAGAAAGTAAATGCAAATGGCTTTTTATATTGGGTTTTTACTGTGGTAATTTACAAGTGATTGGAAATAACCACAAATTGAAACCCACAGTTACTTTAAGGTCTCTTTAGCAGAAATCAATCTCCTATCATGGCACTTCTTCTATACTCTAGTCTATTACCCGATAGGTCATTTTCCCATAGGGATGACTAACAGCAGTTCAACAGAAAATGCTCTTTATATTTAAACAGCACTTTCTGTTCTAAGACGTCAAAACACTTGACAGGTAGTCAAAATGCAGCTCACTAATTTTCTCAACCTCATGGCAGTAAATAGCCCGCATCTACCATCACTGCTGTTTACTGGGGATTTCTTGGCAGGGAAAGTTGAAGCGCCTTGGCCACCTCTTTAGAAAGTCACTGACTGAAGGAAAAAACATCATTCACTCTCATTCTCATAGGCTGTATTTGATGAATTAGTCACTGACGTCTGTTATTACATCTCAAGGATAGATAACGATGCTCATTAAGGGAAAATCCCAAAGAACGTTCTTGCATTTTCTTTGATTAAACCTGATTTTTGAAAATCACCTGGCCCAATCTACATTTAATTACAGTATGAACACTACTTAACTCCCTGTTACTTCTGGTTGAACAGGATGGATGCCACTTGAAGAGTAAAAAACAAAGGCTGACTACAGTGAGAATCCTTGAGAGTCAAGTCTATGCCTTAATCATCTTTGACACCCCCGTGGCCAGGGTCGTATCTGGAATAACACTTGGGATCAGGAATTATTTCTTGAGTGCATGGTGGATAAACAAGTCTAGATACCTTTAGAGCTGGAGGCAACCTTTTATGGATCAGAAGGAGGAAAAGTGGTTAAAAAAAACTAGTAAATTCTCAAAACCCAGTGCTGGTCTGAAAGCTTATGTCAACTTGACCATGTCCTCTCGCATGAAAGATGATGTTGTGATACCAACATCTACCAATCAATCAAAAAAGAGTTTCAGAATTCAAATTTGGGTAGGTTTTCGAGCTGGGGATTCCTCTCACCTACCTTTTTTTATGATAAAACTTGGAAGTATAGAATCAACAGATAATATGCTAATTTTTCACTTAAATTGGAAGGTTTTAATCTAATTTTGGAGGCATAAAATATAACTGATGGGCAAATATTAGAATTTTCACCAATGAAAAAACCTAATTTCCAAAATGCTGAAGGTTAGTTCTTTGGAATATTAAAATTACCCCATGTCATGAGTCAAAGAACTTTACCTTTATTAAATAAGGGACTACAAAGTTGCATAATTACTGCCAATGACTTTTTTGACTTGGTTTCAAAAAAATTGCTTGTTTTAAATAAAACAAGGTTCCACTGAAGTGACTATACATAATTAATCTTGTAAAACTCCTTGTGTTAGATTTTTTTCTATCCCCAAAATGCTAACCATGCATATTAAACTGTGATTATTATTATATTTTACTTAGGAGTTTTGTACAGCTTTCGTGTTTGAATTTAATGCTAGGTATCCTTTTTTAACAATCTTGTTCAAACTTAGAGTGTGGATTTCAACCACTCTGTTTAACACTCTATCACCAGTACCTAGAACTGTGCCTGGCACATAATAAACACAATAAAATTCCTAAATTATCTTGATTAAAATCCATACTTATCCTGGCTTTAAGCATGTGAAGACAGAAATCGGTTCCAAATGCATAAGAACACATGAATAATCCAGAGTACAGTAAAGTATACAAATTACCTGTTGATTAAGATATAGAAGACATCTGAGATTTGGAATTACTTCCTGGTAACTCTGAGTTCAGAGCTGTGGTAAAGGCTTTACTTGGGGCATGTTACCATTTTCTGAGTACATGCCAAAGGAGGAAGTTGATGAGAGAGCATGCAAGATTCCTGGGTCCCAAATGGAGCTTGACTCATCTGCATAGAAACAGCCAGTGAAACACAGAAGCGTCCATTGTTCTGCTCCATCAAGCCCCCCTGATGCATGGAATGGAAGAGGGAGAAGAGAGCTGGGTCCAGGTTTTGAGGATCTCCCCTCCGCTTACCTGCTCTCATTGGACCAGGCAACGGACAAGAAAGAATGAGGGAACCACGCTGTGTACCTCTAAACCCACACACTGTGACCCTATCTAAAAGTACAATGTGGCTCAGGGGACGTTCAATCAAATCTCACCAATCAGAATAATTCCTGCTGTCTTGGTGGAGTAGCTCTGATAGAAATGGACAGAGCCGGGAGGGGGTAGGACGGCAGTGCTTCCCTTCTACTACAGGCTACAAATGTCCTCCAATTTTCCTGTGACTTAAGCCTAACTATTGTTTATGAACTTTGAAAAAAAAAGTAGTTACTAAAAGTAAATAAACTGAGACTGTTGAAGTGAAAATATATATAATAATCTTAAGAAAAGGTAGAATTATTGCTGTAAAAATTACCAGAACTGCTTTTGTTCCAAAAATGAGCCTGCTACAGCATTTGAATTATGATTATAATTACATAGAAATTCACTTGCTGTCTCCATCTGATAATATTTCCAGAGACTTCACTTGAGCAAATTTAAAATTATTTATTCTATTGAAATCTCTACAAGTCCTTAAACTGAACTTCCTTATAAGTTAAAGCACACAGTTATCAACAAGCTGGCCCAATTTTGACATCTCTCCTGCCTCCTTTCACATGCTTAAAGCCAGGATAAGTATGGATTTTAATCAAGATAACTTAGGAATTTTATTGTGTTTATTATGTGCCAGGCACAGTTCTAGGTACTGGTGATAGAATGTTAAACAGAGTGGTTGAAATCTTTTTCTCTTTCTCTTCCTCCCTCCCTCCCACCCTCCCACCCTTTCTTCCTCCCTCTTTCCCTTTCTTTCTACAAAGCAAGTAAGTGGGCATATAACAAACAGAAGGGATCAAAACCATTATACTCATTATAGGGGTTGGGAATGTGGACTCTCACAAAAACAGATGACCTGGTTTTAAATACTGTATCTGTGCCTTACTAGCTGTGTGACCATGAGTAATTTACTCAATCATTCTGTGTCTCTCTTTGCCCATCTGTGAAATAGGTAATAATAGTATCTACCTCTTAGGATTGTTGAGAGGGGGAATCCATTTGGTTTTAGAACAGTATTAAGCACAGAATAAGCACAATAAGTATTATTTTTCACTTCTCTGAATATGCAAAACATTTAGTATTTGGATCCATAGTCTCAAAATCCAGCATTCACTGGTGTGAATGAAGAAAAAGAATTGCTATAATAATGATTTAGTTTCTCATTTTTTTAACTGAAAACCAGAATCATCATTTCTTAGCATTATCTGTTATCAATAAACAGTCCAAAATCATTTTATTATTCTTTTAGAAGGCACTGAATATTTGAAATGAAAATGAAGGATGAAATTAATGGTGATATCTGTGAAAACTCTGCAGAAAAGTCACACAGAAAAAAACCTCAAGTTCTCACACCATACTTGAAATTCAAATAACAGCAAATGACTAATTCTTAAATCAAGAACTCTTCACTAAAATTAAAAACATAAATGCTTTCTTTTTCTTGCTTTCTTGTAGGAGGTGAAAGAGGACTCGGTAGGTGTCAGACTATTTTAAACAGCAGGTTATAGTGGTGATATTTCAGAAGCATGAAAATACTAAGGCAGATCTTATAAATGACCTTTAAAATAATTTTATACTGAACAGAAACTTAGTAGAAATGCATTAAAATTGTCCAACGTAATTATAGGAGAGAATTTTCTGTGAATTTTAGTTAGTACCTTTTAAAATGATAGATTATAGGGGCTGGCCCCGTGGCCAAGTGGTTAAGTTCGCGTGCTCCACTGCAGGTGGCCCAGTGTTTCGTTGGTTCGAATCCTGGGTGCGGACACGGCACTGCTCATCAAACCACGCTGAGGTGGCGTCCCGCATACCACAACTAGAAGGAACCACAACGAAGAATATACAACAATGTACCGGGGGGGCTTTGGGGAGAAAAAGGAAAAAAATAAAATCTTTAAAAAAAAAAAAATGATAGATTATATGGCCACGTGCTACAATTATGTAAATAACATTCTAGTTTGGAGCAAAAATTACTGTTTAACTTAGACCTAGTAAATGTGTGCGTGTGTATAAATAAAATGATATATTCTCATGAATGTCAGCATTACGTCAATGCAAACAAGACTGGTACATTATTTAATTTAAGTAGGCCATCAGCATTGTCAACGTTTGTTTATTAAACAATGCAATCCTTTAGTTAGGAGGCATGGTTTTCCAGAAAAGAACTTTATAGACACAAGATACACAGACTGCAATATGGTGAAAAAACAGGCAATATGGATTTTTGTTTTTTTTAAACCTAGGAATTTGTTTAACATGCCCATTTCTTTGAGTTGAAGAAAATAATCCATATAGATTTTCCTGGTTCAGGCTCCAGTGAGGTCTATAGGCAAATCTGTACCTAGAGACAGACCCTGGCCTATTTCCATTTTCGGGTTCACCTCCTAAACATATCCAGTTCCTACAGCATAGAGGAATGCACTAGATTGGCCGTGACATGAAACAGGGTTAAATTCTGCCCCTGCCACTTAATAACTCTGTGCACTGCTTAAGTGGGCAAATTGCTAAACTTCACGAACTCCAATTCTCCCCCTCCCCATGAAAAATGAGGACAATACTTGCTTTACCAGCTTTGGAGAGTTAGGATGGTCCAATGAGAATATGGATATAAAAATGTTTTGAAAATTATATAGTTTTAAAAATATGTTATCATTGTTATTTCAGGATGAAGGACAAACTCCCCTTCCTCTAATATAGTCAGTATTTCTACGGCCAACTTAGATCTTCCAGAAAACTACATAAAAATTGAGCACTTGGAAATGTTTAGATGTTAAAAAACACATCTAAACTGGTGCATTTCTTCTCAAACAGTTCTGAAAGTAATGCATACACATTGCAATGAATTTGGAAATACAGAAAGACATCAAGAGCAAGTAAAGGCCACCAGGACTCTCTCCTTCTTGAGTTAAACATTGATAGTTGATTTTTAAATTTTCTTTGGGTCTCTTTCCTCTATGTATGTGATATTCAAAAACAGTTGTGAATATGCTTTATTTATTTTTAAGATTCTTCTCTTCTCACTTAACATTTCATAAAAAGGAAATTTTAATTTATCAGTTTCTATATTATTTCTTACTCTAAGTATCTTAAAATACTTAATAGTCTAGGTTACCTATGAGCTATTATGTAAATGAATTAAGTTCAGCATAGATAACCTAAATAAATATATCAGAAATTCATATGCTTTAAAGGATATCTCTGTTTTTTGTGTTTGATCATTTCAAATGTTTCAGACAATTCCAATATTTATATTTAAAGACCATGTAAATTTTTATTTAGTATTTTCAAATAAAAAAATGTTAAAGATTGCTCCATTCAAAAGCTGACATGAAAGCTCTAGAAAACGTCCTTCTACTTAAGCGAAGTGGTAGATAGAAAGGCATTATAGCAATATAGATGACACTTGAGTTTAAATAAAAATTTGAATAAATACTAAAGAACTGCCACCTACTCAATATTCTGCTAATAATTGGTAATAGGCATATTGTGGAGAATGACTGAACATTAATAGTCATCTGCCAATTATTAAGATCACACTTGTGTGGCACAACAAATATGCAAAGTGGAGTATCAGGTATGTTTTATTGTCAAGGGTTGCCTGCCAACTGGCCAGTCATTTCATAGGCTATGCGCTAAAGTATATCATTTTATTGATATCCAAGAGACATCTTAGTATGCGATTAATAGGGCAGAAACTCTAAGCCAGGGATATTTTTGTCTTTATAGTGCATTTATTTCAGACAGAAGTTATTAGAAACCAGAATAAAACACCAGTAACCTTTAAATTAATTTTGACCCTAAAGTTGTAGCAATTTCAACAGAGGTTAGTATATTTATATACTGAATTAAAATTCCTAAACTAGTTTTAACAATCTATGCAGTGTTTATATGAAATATTAGACATATAATACTTTAATAAATTAATAAAACGAAAACAGTAAAGAAATGTCATAAATATTTGTGTCCTAGAAAGGATTTGGAAGGAACTTTTGGTAACATAAGTTAATAGATGATTAATCTTATACTTTTATTTATCCAAACATCCACGTCTATAAGATTATAATCTTTAATGTGAAGAGAAATGTATTTCAGAATTAATTTTAAAAACATTGCTTTTATTGTACTTACATTTTCTAATTGAGAGGTCTGGCCTTTAAGCGTTTTAAAATCATATTGCTAATCAGATATAAAGCAGGAGGAAAGCCAACAATCCAGCTCAGGCATGTGTTAATATAGGCCTCTGTATAACAGTGCTATGAAACTAAGTTAAAACAAAGCAGAACCAAAGATAGATGTCATTAATCAACATATGGCTATTTAAAAAGAATCTAGTTAATAGTATACTACCTGGGTCAGGATTGTGAGGAAGACTGAAATAAATGCCAGACCAAGTTTGGCTTTCTTATTTGAAAAAATTACAGTATATTGGATCTGTGTCCTAATTGGGGGCTATGTAACTGCCACTCTCATGTTTCTAGTTTTACTATGAGAGCACATTTTACTACGTATAAGTGTAGAAAGAGGACTGGAATGTTCCATATTGCAAACAGTTTCCTTCCTCCCTTTTCCTACTCATTCTCCAACAGAAAAAGTGAGAAATACCTAAAGAACAGATCTGATGATTCACAAAGGGACAAGTCTCCATTCTGAAACAGTCTATTCAAATGAGAACATTCCAAATTAAGATTTTGTAAGATACTGGAAAATTATGGCATGAAATACAAATATAGAAGAATACTTCTTATGTATTGTGAAATATATCTCTCAAAGCAGAAAACCTGATGGAAGGCCAGAGAACTTAACAGATAAAATATTATCAAATGAAACAGAAGCACGTTCTAAGCTGAAATGCAACCATACCACTATTCTCACATAATGGGATAATGGTTATAACCTGGTAAGGTCAACTTTAAAAACATTATATATATTTAATATATATATATACAACATATATGTTATATTGCTATGTTATATAGCAATCTGAAATAGGTATATATTCATATCTATATATTAAAGAATCACTTTGAAATTTTAAAAATATTCTTTTAACTTTTGAAAAATAAACAGCCAATGGAAAAATAAGTTTTCTTTGCAAAACTTAGCTCTGAAACAAAGATTCTTCAAGTGCTTCTCCAAGAATCTATTTAAATAAAATTCAAATATAATGCGATCAAATATTTGAAATATAAAGAAAATGTTCATAAAAACAGACATATACACATGCACATATATGTATATACATTCGAACACAAAATTGGTTAAATATAAAATACACATACAATATATAAATTTATTTATAATATATGTGTCTGCATGTATGTACATGCATATTTAAAACAGGTATTTTAACTGTTTGCACCATCTCATCTTAGAATCAATCTATGCGAAAAATATGCCTCAAGTCTTGGTGAATAGCTAATGATCAGTATTTAAACAGGGATTAACAATATTGGCTTGGAAATTCAGGACAAAGTTACGCCTAGTGATGACTTGCACCTCTTGCTTGAAAGAATAAAGTTAGGTACACATGAATAGGTTCTACCAATCAAAATAAATTATTGCAAATTTGGCTGGAGTTGTTGATCACCACAAAATTCTATGGCTCACATTTAATATGTAAGCCTCTAGGCAGCTTTTGTACTTGTTTCCTCGAACGAAAGGCCCACATCAATAATAAAAAGCCATATAAGAAAAAATCTAAAATTACGTGCTTTCCAAGCCCAATAAAAATTGTCATCATGCTAAAGTGTGTGTGTATTAACAATGCAGTTTTTATAGGCAGGTGTTTCTGGAAGTTGTCATATTAATTGGGGCTCTATTTTTTAGTTCAGTTTAAAGGTGTTGCTACTGAGCAAATCTAATCAGTACACCTAGTAGTGAACAAGACCCTGAATATTAAAATGCTTATATGTTCTCTCTAAATTCTTTGAACTTCAGTAAAATAGAAAAGTATCATATAGCAAAAAAAGTCCTTTGTATATGATGTACAATGGAGTTACAGGCTAATTTTCCTTTTTGGACAACTTGATATTGATTAACAATAAGAAACGTCTTCAATATTTGCATATTAAAACATACATGTTTAGATAAAAGGCGGATAATTAGCAGATCTTCAAAGGCTTTTGTTAGAGGAAGCAAATGTTAACAACTCTTTACAAATTAAAGTTGCTGCCTTCCAGGAACTTCAATACTGTATCACCAAAAAAAATAAAAGTCAACTGTTGCATTCAAGTAAGGGAACATTTCCATTTTATACTACACTTGCTTCTGAAAATCAACACCTTTCTTCAACAACTTTCATATCATTTCTGATAATGAGTCAGTGAAAAGAGTGATTAGACCTATGGTACAATTCAGACAGAAACTAAGATGCAGAATTAATGGCCGAGTGACTTTTCCCAGGTCATCCTATCAACTGCTTGCAGAGTTAAAAATAGAAGCGAAGACTAATTCCCACAGCACCTGCGGCTCAGAGCCTGACAACTTGGCACTGTGGTGGCCTCAGCCTCCCCCGCCCCTCGCCACTGGCATTATCTGCATTGAGACATCTTCCCTTGAGGTTCAGAATCTTTTGAGGCTTCGTTTAACTAACAAGGAGAAAGGGAGGAAAAAAAGAGTTCACAAACATCTGGGGAAAGCTGTGGTAATGAGATGTTTTTAAATTGCCCATGAGAATTAAAACAATAAAAATTGGAAGCATTTATTTACCCTTACTATGTTTCAGACACTGCACTAAGCTCTCTTTTATGTTATATTTTCTCATCTTCAGAACAACTGTGATTTTCCTGTTTTAAAAATGAAGATACAACTCACAGAGGTTAAGTAACTTGAGATTCAAACCAGGTGGAATTTAAAGCCCAGATTCACTTCCTGAAAGGCAGGACTTGGACACAAGTGGTAACTAAACAGCGCCCCCCCCACCCCCCCCCCGCCCAAAGATAAAAATAAAAATAAAACAAAGAGAGAAAAGGAAAGGAGAAGATCTAGTGATCAGAATACTTTGAAGATAAATGTTTCAAGCTTTGGGATTGATCTTGAAAATGACCAAAACCTGCTCAAGAGCTTTAGGAATGAAATTATCGAGTTGAACAAAACCCACTGATTTTATAGTCAGACATTTTGAGATCAAACCATTTGCTTTGCTTTCACGACAGTGTCCTGCCATTTTATTTCATTTTCCATTTTATTTATTAAGGGGAAATTTAAACAAGTAAGTATTTAAGTGAACAGATTACTGTTTTTCCCCTAAATGATGACCAAGATGCCAACCTTCCTCTCCTTACTCAAAGCCTGTTTAGTGTCAGACCATTTTAATGTCAGATTTCATTTTTGTGGCGAAATAGTGACTTCACAAAGCCCCATGAAGATGTCACAAGTCCACTAGCTCAAGCCTGCTTGCAGGTGGAAAAAATTTGCAATTGACTGAGATTTTGCTTTCTCTATGATTGTGTTCTTCACAATAAATGAAATTGAAAAAGACAAGGAGATAAGAGAACCACTGACTAAAATTTTATGATTAAAATCTGCATCTCGCATTTTGAGTTTTCTAAAAGTCCAAATCCACTGTAGTCCAAGAAAGAAGGTAAGGTCATATGCTTTCCTGTCCTGGGTAATGGACTGTGCTCCGTTGAGTGTCTTGAACTGCTTACTACATACACCTCAAACTTCAGTACCCACCACCTCTGATTTCCATCTTACCAAAACCTCAGAGTAAGAGCATACGGTGGGGCAAGACACAGGGGAGAGGGAGTCCCGTCCATAATTCCTCCCCACCGCACCTACAAATATACGCACAATAAACTTATGTAGAATACCAATTATTTCGTATTGGGGGGCAGCTTTCGAAACTAAACAGTGTTGATTCATTTTGTTGTTCAACGAATATTTTGTAAATGCCTATGATAAATTCAAGTACCCAACTGACCATTTGAGTTGCAGAAATTTTTACACTCTTGATATTTGACTGTTTTAAAATAAGTTTACATTTACTGAGTGTTACCATAGTATATGATACCAATAAGCTCCCTAGAAATTTAAACACTTATAGAAAATACCAAATGCTACTGTCTCATGCCTTGCTTTGCAATCCTGGTTTGTTCCCTAATATGGAGATGATGTAAGCAATGTAATTTAGATTTCTCCTCTACAGGATCACCAGCCATGTCTCAACTAACTTTTATCAATGGAGATTCTCAGTAGATACATATTTCTTTATTATAAAACCCTTCTGTACTGATCATTAGGTAATTCTAGTAAGTGTGGGTGTATCCCAAGTGTTAAGAGTGTCAGCCTCATTTCATTTCAGCTTGATCTGCTGCAGGAAAGCACAAATTACATGAAGGCAATTTCCCCCAGAACAACTCACTTCCTTGAGAAGAGAGATTAACTTGGATGAACAATGATTTGTCACAATTTATTTTTGAGGGTAGTGGTTAAAAAGAAGTGCTAATGCAGTCTTTTCAGAGTGAATCCTGCTAAAAATGCATTATTCTCCAGTGAGCATACCTTATAATTAAAAACTCATACATATAAATTTACTTTTCGGAAAATTTGTATATATTACCATATATAACAATTATTAAAATCTTAAATCTTTACAATCCTTAAAATTGGATGGGCTTTAAATCTGATTTTGGATTTAGCAAATCTGATAGGTTATTCTCAGCAATTCCATTGAACAACCATCAATCCAGAGTCAACACTATTTCTGCAAGTCTTAGCAGGACTGAGTTTTGTGAATGGATAGAGGGTATTAACACCCTGGTCGGTTTTCACTACATTTCAACTATCACAGAACTTGAGTGTGAAAGACCATGGAGAGGAGTGTAAGAAAAGGCACTAATGATATTACTGACTTTTCTAAGTTTATTCAAATTCTGCAGTATTCAACAGAAGGAACAAAGCAGGTTGTGTTGCTGCTACTATTGCATGGACCCAAACCCGACGCGTCCCCCCTCAGGCTCACAGCCACTGCACTGCGTGCACTGTGTGCGATGTGGGCTTGTTGTTGCTGATTCAGGGAAAGGTCAGAATGCTGATTTGTTTTATGTCTGCTTTTTAATGAGGGTTTGATCAGAGAGCAATAAAGAAAAAAGTAAATAACAGGAGAAATGTTTATTAACAGGTCCCTCCATCTCAATCACCTAAAGAAAAAGCAGACCTTAAAATACTGTTGTGAAATTTCTAGGGTGTGTCTACCTATGTGCTTGCAACCCTTCAGTTTGAAGTAGCTTTTCAAAAATATGTTATAAACATGTTGCTTCATCCTCGCCCTTTTAGCATGTTAACGTCTAATCTGAGTTAAACATGACGCAATCGCCAGCAAGCTCTCTGTTTCTGCTTCCTTGGACAATGCAAATCAAGACAGTCTTATTCTGAGGAGGGTAGTTAAAAGTCTAGTCAATTCTGTTTATACTTCAGAGACTCCAATATTCTGTAGTTTAGCTTAAATAAGACACTCTCATAATTGGGCTTTAATTATTCTGTTCCAAGATAAATTAAAGAGAACATACTAAAGAGAAACTAAGGAAAAAACAACAAAATAAATGATTTAGCATAACGCAGGTAAATAAATTTGAACTTAAAAACAGACCAAATGTTAGATTAGGCTGAATACAAATGACCCATTGATGGAGCTTAAAAAGAAAACCAGAAAGCTAGCAATAGATGTTTCTACATTGTTGTTACAAGACTTGACTGACAGCTATAATGCACTGTAATATTTTTGAAATGATAAAATATGTGTTTGAGAGACTTGAGATCTTTCAATACTTGTGCATAGTATTGAAGCTATATGAACCAGAAATGAAAAAGTGAGAATACTCCTTTGCTCAAATCATGTTAAGTGAATTCCCTTATGTTCCTTGCATTCATTTTTAAGATAGTTAGAAACCATTACAGAAGATGATGCAGAAATACTGTTTATGAACTTTATGATTTTTATAGTAACGTATGTACTCAAATTCTAAATGTTTGTGCATAATCTCTGACCCAACAATACCACTCCATATCACTCCAAGAATTCTTCCATCAAAAGTAAAAACACCAACATCTAAAGACGTGTACCTCTATGTCCATTACCACATAGCTTGAAATCATAAAAAATTTGGAAATTAATAAATGTTTGGCAATGGATTTTGATTGAATAAAATTATGGCGCCCTCATAGTACACATTATTAAGCATCTACTAAAGGTAATATGGTAGTGTTATATGCTGGATATCTGTAATATAATAGAAAGACAATGTACTAAAAGTGTTTGCAACTAAAAATTACTAAATGTGGTATATATAAGTATATACAATGAAATATCATTCAGCCTTAAAAAAGAATGAAATTCTGATGCATGCTACCACATGGATGAACTTTGAAAACATTATGCTAAGTGAAAGACACCGGACATAAAAGGACAAATATTTTATGATTCCACTTACACAAAGTACCTGGAATAGGCAAATTCATAGACATAGAAAGCAAAGCAGAGATCACCAGAGGCCGAGGGGAGGAGAGAAGGAGGGGTTATTGTTTAATGTCTGCAGAGTTTCTGTTTGAGATGAGGAGCAAGTTCTGAAAATGGAAAATGGATGTTTGCTCAACATCATGAATGGATTTAGTATCAGTAAACTGTACACTTAAAAATGGTAAAAACAGTAAATTTTGTGTTATATATATTTTACCACAATAAAAAATAACAAAACTCTACTACAAAATAAAGCACAAATTTGCCCCATATTATGAAGTTTCTATACAATTACACTTATTTTGGGAGCTTATACAGCTGTTATTATATTTTGGGAAATGGAAAGAAAGCAGCGGCTGAAGTTGTCCTCTTGAGTTTTCTCTCTGTCCGTTTCTCCGTCTCTGTGTTTTCTAATATTCTTGTCACACCCCTCTTTGAACACTAGCGTCAGCAGGAATGACGCTAGCTAATACTGGTCTCCTCCAGCACCAGCTAAGAGTTTTAATTCATTTTTATGCTGGCAATTGTTTTAGACCCTAGGAGGGATGAATATAACTTGTCATTCTTCCTTAACTTGGCAAAAGCAAATATATTACTGCAGAGAGCATTACCAGAAAGAAATAGTAACTTTGAGACAGGCATACGTCCATCCTAGGAGAACTGAATATATTTCACCACTCAACTGCTGGCAACGTTCTTTGACGTATTTGACAGTATTGCACTCGAAGTCTGAGAATCGTTTCTGTTTTGTAAAAATGGTTCGATTGGGAAACCCCAAGTAAGTCATTTGGAACGTGTAGCATTCAGAGCTCCTTCTAGGATTCCTTTCCCATGAAGAAGGTTCTCTGACTCACTAATCTCACTGGCACTCGCCTCCTAGTCATCTCAGCTGCCTTTGTGCCAGTGCTAGAGCTCTCGTTTTAGCTCCTAAAGCAGCGAGAACAATAGAAAGAGAAACTCATTTCAAGTACCAGCAATGTCTGGGCTGATAATAGAGACAAATATTGTCAAAGTGAGTGCAAAGTGGAAGTCCTTAAACCTGTGGCTAAGGGGGGCTTTACTGGATCCTTAAACACCTGCTATTGCATGCAAGATTCCCTCCCTCTGTGTGTGTTTGTGTAAGTGCTTGGGAAGTGCATGCAGGGCCTTTACTGAATTATCAAAGGGGATGGTGGGCCCAAGCATTTAAGAAGTACTGGGAAGATTAATCACAAAAATTTTCAATGACTCTGACGGCTCTGCCGTTGGGTTTTTATACAGCTTTCCTTCACTCTATTACACTTCAAAGAGCAGCATGGTAATTTCGAAAGAGTCACTGTCATTAGGTGACTTCTCTGAGACTCAGTTTCCTCAATGTAAAATTGGTATAGAGCAGAAAGATGACACCAGGTACCATAGATGAAAATACCTCCCAGAGGGCCTTGAAACTAGATGAGTGTTGATATGTGGATGGTGCCTTCTCTGCTTACTCTTTTTTAATACAACACAAGCATATTGAAAGTAGGGACAACGTCTTCTCTGAAGTTTCGTTTTGCTATGCCTACCATGCTTTTTAATATTTATGAACTAATATACATATGAGGGCTCACAATAACTTTTGTTGACTATAACTATTTGAATGTACTTTCACTATCTTTGTTATTATATAAGGATTTTAAACAATTAAATTGGTACTTTCACACTTATTTAGAGCCTAACTTGACTAGCAGAGAAGAGTAGGTAGATATATACCCCTGGTAAATACTGAGTAATTTCTTCACTAAAATCAAACTACTGAACATCTACTATGTGTATACACAGCGAGGCACTGTACTGTGAGTTGCAGGTAAGAAAAAGTTGTTGGTCACAACCGTGCTCTCCAAGGGTATTTTAGAAGAGCAGAGCATGTTCACACAAGAGGACACACGAAGATAAAACACGGTTTAGGAATTTAGACAAAAACACATGGGATGTGAGAAGAAAGGAGCGTACGGGGAAGGCGTCGTGGAAGAGGCAGTGTCTGACGTGAGCAAGGGGTCAACATGGAACGGGTGAAAGGAACAACCGAGACATACAGGCATGACATCATGGGGCACAAACTGGAAATAAGACCACGTGGTTTAGGCTGGGCACGGGGTCGTTTAAGGAGATTAGTAAGAGACTAGAGACAAAAGTATGTCAGTGCCTGACACAGATTACTTACGAATAACACTTTTAAACACAAGCATTTAATTTAAAAAGAACATAGAAGAGAACTTCAAGACATAATGAACAGAGTAAAATATGACAGAATTCTGGCCATTAAGACACCACGACAACTTTCAAAATAGTACTTTTTCTCCCCATTCTCAGTGGAGGCCCTGGTTGAATAGAAATGATATTTCTTCTTCAGTCTTAGTATTCCTGCTTTTTTTTTCTTTTCCATTTTCGAAACCTCAGGATAAGCCATTTCGATTGTGGCTAAGGGCAGCAATGCAGCATCAGAAAATGCCTTTTGTAACGAGAGAGCAACCCTGACTCCTCAGTTCGTACTCTCTACGTTACTGATCACATTGACCGCCCCCAGACTAAGGTTTTTTTTTTTACGTGGTTGGAAAGCAGCAGACTGACTTCAATTCCACTTTGTCAAACCTACAAAAGCGCCTGCAGTTCATTTAGCATCTAATAGCGCGCATCCTTCTACTTTTCATTCCCCGTCCATTTCTGAACACCGGGCAAGTGATCTTTCCTTTCCTTGGAAAAGGTTTAAAGAAAAGGAAATAAAGTCATACATCAATTTCAGGCATGAAATCAGACATATATTTCTTCTAGGGTTGTGAATTTAAAACTTTGCTCAGAAATTGTTAACACATAACAAAGTCCAAATTCAGAAATCCCTTAAATTTAATTACCTTCTTCAGTTGCATCGAAATGAAAAAAGTTAAATTTTCTTACTTGTTTTCTTTCTTCCCCAAAGGCTTCTCCAACTCTAGTCCATAACTGAGTGGATCCTTCCCACCTGTGAAATCACTGGCAGGTATGACGCTGGTTTAGGCAGCACCAGTCCCCTAATCCTGACCCATTTATTGCCAAAGAATTCAGTTTCTTCAGAAGCCAATAATAGACACTTGCAGTTTCTAAGCATCATTAGGGTATTCTCAGGCACTACTCTTCAACATAAAGACGCCTCAAAATTATAGAAATTTTATTGTACTTAAGATCAATTGCACTAATCTGTTATTTCATTTACCTTGGACTAGCTTCTTAAAAATGAATTATTATACTAATGTCTATCACTTATTATCCAGAATAGTTATTTATATAGTTAAATATTTTAAGACTAGGAAAGAAAGGTGGTAGAATGATCTTGTTCTTTGTTCCCTCTTCTAGTTGGTGTGCCTGATTCAAAATTCTGGAATCTTGAAAATTTAATATTTCAAACCCAAACCGTGCACTCATCACATAATAATAACAACAAACAAACAAAATCGGTCCTGAGGTTTTCATCATCCAGGGAACAGCCCCTGGAGTGGGCCACTTAAAGTGGGCTTTGCCCAGCCGTCCACTCCCTCTGCCTCAGACACTGAAGGTGGAGACAAAGAAACCAACTCAAATCTTTCTAAAGTGTATTTCAAAAAAGAGACTCTGTAATCAGAAAAGCAATAATAATATATAATAGAATTAACATAATTTTTCAGAACCGGTATTTCTGTCTAAAAGCAATATTTAAAAAGGAAAGTGAGCAGAGGTCTATTTTTTAGCTATACACCCTGCCACTCCTTTTCACTGATCTCCTGTTTTAATTTGTTAAGATACAATTACATGGCTGTTGAGTCAGACTGTCTCTCTAATTTCAAGTTTAAAGATAACAGATCTCCTTTTAAACAGAATATTGGCACACAGACGCCCCACAGTCTGGCTTATTGCAACTGTTCTCTCTTGGTGAAGTGGCACATTTGCAATCCCCATCACAGCCATCTTCACCATTTCACAGCATATTATTCAAATACACATCTCTAGGTGGCAACAGGAACAGGCACTTCAGCTCAGCAGCAAGGGGTGTGTAAGGAAATCCTAGGACAAGAGGTAGGAACCCCTAAATGGGGAGACTAAGTTGAGGATGCTCAAATAACCTGAGCTCCATTGGCTTTCTGACTGCCTGTGGGGAAGGCCTCTCTGGAAACCCTTCTGAGGTGATCGGGGAATCCTAGGACAAATGCGCTGCTT
Organism: Equus przewalskii; assembly: GCF_037783145.1. NCBI lineage: Eukaryota > Metazoa > Chordata > Mammalia > Perissodactyla > Equidae > Equus > Equus przewalskii. The sequence goes on from NC_091838.1 coordinate 8,821,379, forward strand.
GCTTTCGGGGAAGGACTTGCCCCAAACCCTACACAGCCAGGTGCCTCACAACACAGCTGGACTGAAAAACCTTCAAGAAAGCTAGAAAGATTGACATTCACATGAGTAGTTCCACCTATGCCTACGCACAGGGAGCAAAATCTGTAGGTCTGGTCCTGTTTCTCACACCCCAACAGATCCTGCTGTCCTCAAAACCCTTCTGGTATGTGCAGTGACTACAATGAAGGGAGTTATTGGAGACCATGTTGGTCCTGGGCTAAAAGCAGGATTTCTCATGCCATGTATCCGGCGAAAGGACACAGGTATCAGTAGGGAGAGAGAAAGAACACCAAAACAGGTCTAAGGCAATGCCCTTGACAAAATCAGTCATGGAACAGAGGCGGGGGATAGGAGTTGACAAGAGTTGGCCTGTGAATGGGCACAGCATCCCAGATAGAAAAAAAAAAAAAAATCAATGAAATGATTGACTGAGAAGATGAGGAATGAAGGGAGAAGCAAGACAAGTGCTTCTCAACCCAAGCTGAACTCCAGGAGACAAGAGAAGTTTCTCCTCTTCGAAACAGAGACTCTTTCTAATACTGCAGAAGGGTTTTGACATTGAAATGAGCACAGACCCATTCTGACAACTGGAAAGGGGAGGACGACGGACTGTAGAAGGAGAGGGAAGATTTCTGATCACTTCCCCAGGCTGCTGGCAAGGACCTGCTGCTCTAAAACCAGAAAAGAACCAAGTGAAGGTTAAAGGAAGGAAGGGAAAAGTGCAAATGAAATTATTTTACTTTTGGAATCCTCTTCCACATCTAAGCGAGCCTGGCATTGAAATGGACGATTATCTTTAAAAGAGTGTAGAGGCTGACCGCCTTCTTTGTCTGCCCATTAACACCGCTCCTCCGATCTCAGGCACTCGGCTGATGAACATTTCCATCCCAGTTGTTGCTCCTTTCTCACGGCAGGATGCAGCGCGGTTCTTGCCCTTCTTCCCTCTGTATTGCAAACCCCATTAGTAACCGAGCGGAAAGCACCGCGCAGTGTGGCCAAAGCTAATAATAGCCTGCTGCTTACCTTCTCGGGCCGGAGTCAGCGCATGTCCTGGGCGCCGGGCCGGGCCGCAGTGGCGCCGCGCCGGCCGGGTGCGTGGTCGCGGTCGCGGTGGCGGTCGCGGTCGCGGTCAGCTCTGCCGGCCCCCGCCCCACCTGCAGCTGCAGCAGCTGCTCCCGCCGAGCGCCGAGCTCGGCCGCATGAAGTCATCCCCCGCCCGGCCGGAGCGCCGCATTGCGCGCCAGCCGCGGGGGGAGAGGGACCTCTCCGGGCCCCGGGGAAGGGCGCCTGGACATGGCACCCGGTTACCCCTGCCCCTCCGGGTTTTAGGTGTATTTTCTATTAATGCTTTGACAGAGGAAGCGTCTCCGGATCGTGGCCCGAGAGAGGAGAGCCAGAGAGACACGGTCTGCAGAGCGCTTTCCTGCCGGCGCTCCCCCGTCCCTCCCGCTGCATGGACAGCTCCATTCCACCGTGTGGGTTTCCACCCTCCGCATCTCCCTTATCAGTATTGTTCATTTCGCTGAATTGGAGACTGGGATTGTCTTTGAAGATAAACATTCAAACACTCCCCAGATGTTTTAAATTGGCAATCTTTCGAAGAACCCTGGAGCACGCTCCTCTTTCCCCCAACACACACACACACACACACACACAAGCACGCACATGCAGCCACACCACTCACAATTATGAAAGCTGGGACCTCTCGCCCTCTCGCCTACGTAATGGAACGGGAAATTCCCAAAGGGGTGGAGAAGTGGGACCGACCCGAGAAAGCACTCAAGGAGACAGAGAGGGGTCGCCCCAGGATGTTGTTCGTGTTTACTGGTGACCTTGGTGGACAGATGTTCCCTCTAACACCCGAGACCCCCCTCCCTCAAAGTGGGCAGACTGCTCTGGTGACAGCTATAAAATTTGGAAACCAAGAAGCAGAATCTACATTAGCAGATGGCTGTATCTCTTTCTTTCCCGAAGGATTTATCCGAATTGGCTTTAGGAATAATAAGCATATAATCCCCTTCCTTCCCTCTTTAAATTGGCACCAGCTATTAACAAGTCTCTCTCAGGCTCTCTCTCTCTCTCTCTCTCTCTCTCTCTCTCTCTCTCTCTCCCTCTCTCTCTCCTCTGCTGACTAGATCAGCAGTTTGGGGGTTTAAGGGGGAAAAAAGACCAAGGATTTGCTTTCTTTACAGCTGAGCCAGGGTTTCTTTTGCTATTGTCTAGCCATTTCCAAGTAGAGAGGTTCTTTGACACTAGGGTTTGTGTGAGCGGTGTTCCTTCCTTCAGCTTGCTTTGCTTTGGGAAATGCCCATCATTAGGTCCAGGCCAGCTTTAGCCTGCGGATTTGTCCAGCAACCTAAACCGTGCATTGCGTGAGGTCAGGGGAGCACCTTTGCTCAATAAAATGTTCCCATCCCTCTGTTTAGCAGTTCCAAAATTAGAAGGTAGTGTAGCAACAGAGTTTCAATAAAACTCAGTAAGACTTCTTGGTCCTAAAATGTATACCACACCGTTTCAACACAAGATTGACGTAAGGGAAGTCACGTTCTAGAAAGAAGTCATATTGTAACTTTGAATGACCTCTGATTAACCCAGCTGGATATGCACCATCGAGGAGGTCTAAGTGCTCTGTGGAGTTTATGACCCTTGCTTGTGGATATACCTCCCAGCTGCGATAAGAGGATAACTTTGTTTTTTTGAGTTCCTTAGGAATGTGATGACACTCAGACAGAGAGTCTATCTGGTGTGGCGACTCCCAGTCTGTAACACCAGAGGGTCAACATTCCTAACCCCTCCCTATAACCCACTGGCCTATATAACTGCTTCAAGATTCTGTGCCCCATTAGGATGGTTCTTCCAGACATTAGCCGGCCATCTTTCCTCTTGCTAGTAAGCTGTAACAAAATGCCCTTTCTCTGCCACCATCTTGCCTCTTGACGATTAGCTTTTGTTTGGCCGGGAGCAGATCGTGCCCTTTGTGCTGTAACATATGCTTTTTAAAAGCTGAAACAACCTGATTTGTTTCTCTCAACCTCACTTTCATAAAAATAGGACGTTAATGTCACCATAGAGCAGAGCGTTCTTAATCTGTATCACAGAGTATGTGGAATCTGGATGGGAATATTACATCTTTAGCTTCACTAACCTCTAATTGAAATTTAGCATTTAGCATTTCCTTTAAAGATAAATGCAGACAACAAACCACAGTAATATTAGGAGTACCTGAAATTTAGTCACCAATAGAAGTCACAGAGCATTTCCTATTGCAGTTTTCGTAGATATCTCAAAATATCACCACTCTGATGCTACAATCAAATCATCATTACAGTTTTTGTTTTATTTAATAGACTTATTTTTATTTATTTTTTAGAATGGTTTTAGATACACGGAAAAATTAAGGAGATAGTACAGAGTTCCCATATATCTCATCCCCAGTTTCCTCTATTATTAACATCTTACATTAGTATGGTATCTTTGTTACGGTTAATGAACCAATATTGATACATTAATATTAACCAAAGTCTGTACCTTATTCAGATTTCCTTGGGTTCTACTTAATATCCTTAATCCTGTTCCAGGTTCCCATTAGGACAGGACATTAGATTTAGCTATGTCCCCTTATTGTTCCTCTGGGCTGTGACCGTTTCTCAGACTTTTCCTGTTTTTGATGACCTTGATACTTTTGAGGAGTACTGATCAAATATTTTGTAGCATGCCTCACCATTGTAATCTTTCTCATGATAAGAACGGAGTTAGGGTTTATTGGGAGGACAACCGCAGAGATAAAGTGCCATTTTCATAACATCATAGCAAGGCTACATACTATCAATGTGGTTTATGACTGTTGATGATGACCTTAATCACCTGGCTGAGGTAGTGTCTCAGATTTCTCCACTATCAAGTTACCCCTCCACCCCTGCCCTACTGGACTTATTGGAAGGAAGTCACTGTGTGAAGCCCACACCTAAGGAGTGAGAGTTATGCTCCACCTCCTTGAGGGCAGTATTTGGAATTTTTCTGCACAGAAGACTTATCTATTCTCCCGCAAATATTAATTTATTTATATCAATATAGACTTATGGATATTATTTTATACTTTGTATTATAATCCAGTACTACTGTATCCTGTTCAAATTGTTCCAGCTTTGGCCATTCAAATCTCTTTCTGTTGACTCCTATGCTCCTTTGACATATTCCCTTTGGGGAGTCTGTGTGTGTGTATGTGTGCGTGTGTGTGTTAACAATTTCTTACTTTTTGACACTACATATGCTCTTGGCCCATCTTGTGTATTCCCTGCCCCAGTCCTGGAATCAGCCATTTCTCCAAGGAGCTCTGGTTCCTTTTATTGGAGAGTGGTAATAGAAACTAAGATCTGGGCTCCAGGCATGCTGGTTGCTAGTGGGGTGTTATTTTGTTTAGGCTCTGTCAAGTGAGAGAACAAAGAAATCTATGTTTATACTAACCTATGTATATATGCATATCTATAAATATTTATGTAACCATCTGTATCTATGTTGAGCTATATATGAGTGCATACCAATGTCTCCAACACTAATCCATTAATATGTAAATCATTCTAGCTTCCTCTCTTTGCTTATCTGTAAATTCCTGCTTCCATAGTGAGAAAAATGGCTCCTACCACCCACTATCCATTTGCTTAATGTTCAGTTCTAGTGCACATGTATGTCAGGATCAGAATTGTTAACCTATTCCCCCGACATCACTGTTTTTGAGTATAGGAGTTAATAGAACCAATGTTACATCTTGTTATCTAATGAGCTTAAATACCCCTACATTTCTACATCACAAATTTGGTTTTTAAAATATTTTAATAACTTCATTTTAAAATTAGTGATGTTTCCTTCGAAATTCTATGTATTATATTTTGTGAATTTAAAAGCATTATTTTAAGAAGAGTGACTGTGTCAACGGGGTCCCTGGTAAAAAGAAGTTTAGGATCCCAACCACAGAAGATTATTGTGAGGATATGAGATGACATGAAATCGCCTGGTGCAGACGTTAGGGGGAGCTCATGCTGGATAAGCATTATCCTTGCCCACTTGACGGACTTCCATCTCCTTTTAAAGTTCTAAATACCCTGGAAGAGAGACCATGCTAAGCTTTATGGTTAATAATTTACAGTTTAGTGGAAGAATTTGCTAGGTATCAGGCGTTAGAGGTAAAAGTTCACATAAAGTCAAGGGGAGGAAGGATGAGAAGGTAAAGGGGACCAGAGGACTGAAATGACTCTGGAGGTCCAAGGTTTCACAGTTGATCAGACCTGGGATCGCATCCTTCCATGCACAGCCTGACTTTGTCTCATCTTTGAAACAAGGGGAACAATGGCTACTACCTAGGCTTGTCCTTAAGAGTGAGAGTAGATCTTTGATCTTTTCCTTCAATTTGTCTGAGGCAGTGGGGATTAAGTGTGGTGACTTGGGGCGCTCCCAGAACATATTTTATTGTCCTTCTTGTTGCAGTTTTTATTCATGAAGCCAAACTCACTGGAGGGATAGACAGTTTCTCAGGATAATTTAGGCTCCTTCCTCTGTCAAAGCACTCTTACTAGGTGTTTTTAGTTGTGGAAGAGAGACAGTGTTGATGGTGCTGGGGAAAAGACAAAAGTTAAAGTTGTTCAGTGGCAGGAATTCACTGCTTCAGATACTGTACCATGGTGAGAGGCAGAGGGGAACTGGACAGAAAAGGAAAAAGAAATGAGAATGTCTAAGGTCAACATATAGGGTTTGAATCTGACTTCTTGGAACTTGACATGCACCAGTATGCGAGATAACTTAATTTGCTGAGCAGAGGCTAGAGTGAGGTGAAAGAGATCAGTTTTTTACTCTATGAGTTTTCATTTCACAGTCCTTTCCGAAACCTAATCTTTGGATCATGACTTTGAGATCTGGAACGCTTCCTTTCTGATATTCTGGAATTAGAGATCAAATGGCCTAATGATATCATGAGTTTCAGCAAGGGCAATGTGAAACCAGAGCCAGAGGCCCTGGGTGCCTGAAGCTGTCAGCATTTGAACCGCTCCTTTGGGCTAGGGAGTCCTTCCAGAAGGGGCTCATTTAAATGCAAATATGCTATCAGGAAGGGTAACTGAGTATGGAGGATCTCATTAGCAGCCATTAACAATTTAGCAGAGATTAGCTTCTCAGATTTATTATGGAGAGGAGTTGTCAGGGTGATTTGGCCCCAGCATCTGTCACCCACTGACTGCCAGCTCTCCAGTTCTCCTCACCCCATAGGGGTCTGCCTAAAGCTGGAAACTTGGTTTACTAGGAAAGAATTGGACACTTAGTGCACCACGATCAATATTGTTTTACCTAATTTTGACTTATGATCAAGGGTAGGAGGAGAATTTCTATAATAGCACCTTTGTGTGTGTGTGTGTTTGTGTGTGTATTTGTGTCTCTGTGTGTGGTGGCTGCTCAGCTTGGGTTGATTAATCATGGTCTACAGAAATCTTAAAATTTTATGACAAACATCTACTCTTTCAATGTGGTCAGAACATTTATCGTGTAAAATAAGTACAAATGTAATTCAGGGATAGCAAAACTCTAGTAATAGAAATAGAATTGTGTGCATGTAATTATAGGTAGACTAATTTCTACGTTCCTGCATTAATATGAAAGCACTGCTACAAGAGTACAAAAACAGTCATTCATATGAAGACTCGTATTAGATATTGAATAGTATCAGCAGATGTAACAAATAGGACAATGAAAGAAAGAAAAGTGACTACAAACAGAACAGAAACCGTTTCTTTAGGCATTGCTACAAATTCACCTTGTTTCTACTGGTAAGGAGTTGTCATATAAGACTAGATCTATATAATACAGGTAGCATCCTGTAATTGGAACTCTATATTTAATGGTGATTGTGTATTTGCTTGAGTGAAATGCTTAGTAGACGGCATATGATACATTCAATAGTGTGGTGTAAGTAATTCTCAAATAAATCTTTTTTTAAAAAAAATCATTGTTATGAAGTCATGAAATAAAACAATTTAATTAGGCAATGTTTTTAAATTTTTTAACCTCAAGTCATTTAAAGAATCTGATGAAACCGATAAACTCCTTCTGCAGAAAAGTACAATGCAATAAAACTTTTCTATTGTAATGAATAGATTATTAAATAGTATTGATAAAGAATTATGCCTATATACTTTTTCATTAAATCATGAAAAAGGAATATTTAATTCCTCAAATCCAGTTTAGGCTAATAAAAAAAGAAAATTTAAATTTGGTTAAAAAGTAAGTTTCAGTGAACTGTGTTTGGTCATCAGGCAAGTTGATGTTCATTCATTCAGCAGATGCCGGTGGAGTGTCTCAGATGAGCTGCTGTCCAAGGCACTGGAGATGCGGGAGTGAACAAGTCTATCTCTTCTTCATGGATCTTGTGTTCCACTGGAACGATAGGACCATAGATACATAAATATAGCGTGTTAGTTGGTGGAAGGGGCCATGAAGGAGCGTAATGATACAAGAGTCGGGGCAATTATATAGAGTGTTCAGGCGACATTTGAGCAGAGATTTGAAAGAAGTGTGAGAGCAAGCCATGTGAATGCATTGAACAAGAGGTTTGGCATATGCAGGTAGGTGTGCTTATACTTTATGTGTTCCAGAGACTGGAAGGTTAGTTTGTTCGTTGTAGTGAAATGATCCAAGGGGGAAATTGTTAGAAGATTAGGTTAGAAAGGTAGGTGAGTGAAAAATCATCTAGAGCCTTTCAGGATGTGGCCAAGAGAGGACGTTAGGGGATTAGGAGTTTGGTTTTGGACATGCTAAATTTGTAATGTCTATCAGATCTTAGTGGAAATGTGAAGTAGGCAACTAGATATGTTAGTCTGAAATTCAGGAGAGAAAGATACCATAGCTGTCGATGAAGATTTTTGAATCATCGTGGTATTTGAAGTCTTTAGACCAGATGAAATCACTTTGGAAGTAAGTGTAGGCAGAGAATAACTGATGTTGGAAGACTAAGCTATGGGACACTCCAGTATCTAGAGGATCTGGCAGAGCATATAAGAGGAAATGAGCAGGGAGATAAGAATTGTCCCAGAAACCAAGTAGAAAAGTGTTATTAGGAAGAGAGATTGATTATTAGTCCTATGCTTCCAGTAGATCTAGATGAGAACTGATAATTCAGTATAGGATTTGGCATCATAGAGATAATTAATAACCTTGAAAAGAATAGTTTCCATGTTGTGGAGAGGACAAAAATAGGTAAATGGGAGAAAGGGAAGTGGAAACATTAAGTAGTTATCCTTTCTGAGTAGGTTTGCTATATAGAGGAGCAGAGCAATGGGCCCATAATTAGAATGGGAATGTGGGAACAAAGAAAAGATTTTTTTTTCCTTTAATATAGGAGATATTACATCTTTGTATGCTGATAGGAGCATCTAGTAGAGAGCAAATAATTGATGATGCAGGAGAGAGGTGACACAGTAGAAGGGAAATCCTTGATTAGACAAGAGTGGAGAGAGCCAGCGCAGAGTAGAGGGTTTGGCCTTAGATCAGAGAACAAACATTTCTTCCGCCAGAGAAGGACGGAAGGCAGGTCACGTGCTTCAGATCTACCTGGAGAGGATGGTTGACGTGATGTTTGGAGCTCTTGGAGATTCTCTTCTGATCCCACCTGTATTCTCAGTGAAATAAGAAGCAGCTGAGAACTTAGAGAGAAAAAGAGGTGTTGGAAATGTGAGGAAAGAGAGTTATGAAATTGTTGCCTAGGGCAGAGGGAAAGAGAATTGACTAAGTAGTAATTACTTTCTAGTAAGTACTAAGAGTTTACATAGCATTAATGATTATGAATTTAAATGAGAACAATTAGCAAGGTTACTCAGTTTTCCCAAGCCATGCTTAGCTGCTGGCACAGGTGCTGAATTGGCATAAGGTTCTGTTTCACTAGGGTTGACATTTTGCACAGCCAATACAACTGAGAGCGAGGGCCAAGGGACTTCAGAGTCTACACAGAGGAGTGAGTCTAATGAGGGATCATGGACTCTGCTCAGGGTGAGCAGGGAACCGAGGAATTAGACCTTGAGCACTACACTTGATTTTAACTGTATGTTGGATCACAAGAGCTGAAAATCCTGACTTATAAAAGCATGTTAAGAGTAAACACAACTAGAACTCTCATAGTCCACTGTTACTCAGAAATCCTCCATGTGTCTTCCAGCTGAAGTCCTGTCTGTAATTTCTTGACCTTTAAGTCAATGGCATCATCTGAGGTGAGGTATGCAGTTTTCATAAAGTCTTTCAGAAATGCGTTTTACAAAACTACTTTTTAAAGTTGTTTACATAGAAATCAGTGTAACAGAGCTTGCAGTGTGTTCAAGTGCTTCGCTTATCTCTAAAGAGACATTTGCCTCCTATTTTCAGAGGTACTTCCTCTGGCGTTGAAAATAGGAATAAAAAGTAAAAGTTAAACAAATATCTTATCTCCAAAGATATATGTAGAATCGCTGTCTTTCTAATACGGGCCAAATCTCACTATTGACTCCATTTCCATTTTTTTCTCCAATGTAACTAGTTTATTACTGCTATTTTTCACTTCATTGTGTATATAAGATATGTTTGCCCCCTCGTGGATGATTATGGAACTGCCACCATGAATTTTTTTCTTGTTTTTAGTAGGAAAAAAAGACAAGTACAGATATGGTGGTCAATGGGAATTATTATTATTATTATTATTATTTTACTGTCCTAACCATTTTTTTGTTATTCTATTTTACTTTTTATTGAGGTTATGATAGTTTACAACCTTGTGAAATTTCAGTAGTACGTTATTATTTGTCGGTCATATTGTAGGTGCACTGCTTTACCTTTTGTGCCCATTCCCCAACCCCTATTCCCCTGGTAATCACTAATCAGTTCTCTTTGTCCACGTGTTTAACTTTCACATATGAGTGGATCCATACAGAGATTGTCTTTCTCTGTCTGGCTTATTTCACTTGACATAATACCCTCAAGATCCATCCATGTTGTTGTGAATGGGACCATTTTATCCTTTTTTATGGCTGAGTAGTATTCCATTGTGTGTGTGTGTGTGTGTGTGTGTGTGTGTGTGTGTATACACACACACCATATCTTCTTTATCCAATCATCAGTTGTTGGGCACTTAGGTTCTTTCCACATCTTGGCTATTGTGAATAATGCTGCAATGAATATAGGGGTGCATGGGTCTCTTTGAATTGCTGACTTCAAGTTCTTTGGATAGATACCCAGTAGTGGGATGGCTAGGTCAAACGGTATTTCTATTTTTAATTTTTTGAGAAGTCTCCATACTGTTTTCCATAGTGGCTGCACCAGTTTGCATTCCCACCAGCAGTGTATGAGGGTTCCTTTTTCTCCACAACCTCTCCAACCTTTGTTATTTTTCGTTTGGGTTATTTTAGCCATTATAACAGGTGTAAGGTGATATCTTAGTGTAGTTTTGATTTGCATTTCAACGGGAATTATTTTTAAAGAAACCTTGAGACTGACCACAAGAAGTCGAAATCACTAGATATTTAACCCACTTCTATTAGTTTCAAAAATAGGATTATTGTTAAGGAGCACACTTTAACTGAATCTAGAAGAAGATGCCAGGCAAAGAAGTTAAAATTTTGACATTCTTTTTAAATATGAGAATACAGAATTGAGAAAGAAAGCTAGTCTGACCCTTATTTATTAATATTAATTAATTAATTAATACTAATATTAATAAAATATTAAAACATTTAATGTTTGTAACTTAACTGAGAAGGATGAGATGGTTAAATTAGTTTAAGATTACATAAATATAAATAAAGGAAAGCCTGCCATGGATTAATTTTCACTTCGTTCATATGGAATCATACAAGTTATGAGAAAGTCCATTCTTAAGACTGTGTGCACATCAATGAGTCTGACCTTTAATTAAGAGTTTTCTATAAGATACTAGAAAAAATAACTTCAATGTGCTTAACTAAGCATTTATGACTTGGCTCCTAGAGAGCAAAGAGTACCTTGTAACAGTCATTCCTTCTTTTATTCACTACTTCATTCATAAACAAATGAACAAAAAACTATTGACCACCTACCATGTTCTTGGCACTGTTTTAGGTTCTGGGAATAAGACCTAGTTTCTTTCCTCAAAAGAGTTGCAATCTGAGGTAGAGACAAAAATTGCAATAAAGTGTTGTAAATTTCACTGCAGAAGTTTGCACATGATATAATGCAAGAAACACATTTTAAGTTCATTCTAGAGGAGCGGTTCAGGAAAGCTTCTTAGAAGAGAGGATCTGAGCTGCCCTGGGATGAGGAGTGGCAGCCAAGTGAGAAGGCAAAGGCAGTGTAGCCTTAGAAAGCAAAGGGACACAGACATGACCTTGTGGTTTATCTGGCCATTTTTATAGGCCTAATAAGGACACCTGCTGATAGCCTCATCGTCATCGTCATCATCATTGCCATCATGTTAACAATGAGTGAACGGATACTTATTGTCAGGTAGTCAAATATGCTCTTTATATGTAGCACTAAGTGTGTTCTACCATCCACTTCTTCAGTTCAATATTATCATTACTCTCATTTTACACATACAGAAATGAAGCCTTAGAGAGATTAAGTAATTCACTCAAATCTGTGTGTGCGCACATTCAACTCCATGCTCTGAACCTCTGCACTTCACTGGCTAGGATGATTTGCCCAGACTAAGGGCTCAAATATTGGTGGATAAGTATAATAATCTCATAAAAGGTAAAGTGAAGTAATCTATTTTGATGTTTATGATGCAGTTTGGTGAATGCACTTAAGGGCTCACAGATGAATAATAAAAATGAGAAATACACAAAAAGTAGAGAAAAAAAAATCGTATATTTATGTCTCTTGGGAACAAAGGATCCCTTTGAATGTCTCATTTGTTAGTACATAGCAAGTATCACATTCATATCACTGTTAGGCAGCATCACTGGAGCATCCTCTGGTAGCCTGCAATAGAGCAAAGTTACAGAGGCACACAAAGAAAATTCACATTGCCTGCACATTAGAGACAAGGACATCCTAAGATTACTCTGTACGAATGAAATGATCTGGAATTTTTAATTTTGCTTATCAAGTGGTGTATATAGATCATGTTAGGTGAAGCATTATTGGCTGATTGGAAATTTTATGTCTGAATTTTTTACAGATACCAGTAAACAACTCCTTTCAGGCTTAAAGTACCACATTGAACAAATGAGTTATGCTGAAGAAAGTGATCAGTGCAGTGAAGTGTTTGGGATCTAAGATATATAAGAAGTAACTGAAGGAACTAGGAATAGATGAGGTGAGACAAGACTCAGAAGGAGCCAGGAGGTGGTTCTGAAGTATTTTAGGAGTTGTCCTGTGAAAAAGGAATTGGACTGTTCCACACTGAAGATTTTAGACCAATTATCCAGGTTTTGGTTGATAAAAAGATGAACATTTTAACAAGTAGAACCTTTGAACAATAAAATAGACTGCATTTTAAAATGATGAACTCCCTATCACTCAAGTATTTTAGCAGAGGTTGAAGCTAAGGGGTTGGAAGAGTAAGAGCCTTTATTACAAGACAATTCTATGAGTCTATGGTTTTTCAACTCGTAAGTTTGTGTAGTCTATGCATTCTACTTATTATGACACAAGTATATAATGTCATGACATTTAAGTATATAATGTCATGAAATGGCATTCAAAGTTGATTGTTCCTACTCCATACTATCTGAGTGTTAGGATTGAACCTGTGTAAATCTTATCTTCCCCACTGAACCAGTATTATTCCTAAACGAGGAGCTTTCTTTTATGGGGATACGAAAAAGAGGCTCAGAAACATCCAAATTAAGTTTTTCACAGAACTGCTTTATCAAAGTTAGTTTACCAAAAAACTTTAAACATAACAGCATGAGTTCGCATATACACTTTACCCAGCTTTCCCAAATGTTAACAGATTATATTGCCACAGTATAATTTTGAAACCAGAAGGTTTACATTGACACAATACTGTTAACTAATTAACAGACTCATGTGAAAATATTTCCTATGATCCCCTGGTCCAGGTTCAAATCCAGGATCCTTTATTGCATTTATTTGCCAAATCTCCTCATTCTTTTCTAGAATAGTTCCTCAGTCTTTCTTTTCTTTCATGACCTTGAACTAATGAAGATTCCTAGCCCATTATTTTGCAGAATGTTGCTCAATTTGAGTTTCCATGGTGTTTTCTTATGGCTAGACTGAGGTTATGTGTTTCTTCACAAGAATACCACAGAAGTGATGTTATGCCCTTTTCAGTGTACTGTATTAGGAGATACAAGAAATCCATGTTTCATTACTGGTGATGCTAACTTGACTTGGTTATAATGATAACTGCAAAGTTACTATTTTTCCCCTTGTAATTATTTGAGATTGCTCAAATATTCTGCTCTTGTTTCTTTTCCCCACACCAATTTTAGTATCCATTAATAATTCCTGACTCCAATAATTACTGTAAATGATCATCATCTATTTCCATGATTCCTTCTACATTTATTAACTATGATCTGATTGTAACGAAGAGCTGTTCCTTCTCCTTCGTTTATGTGTTTATTCAGTTATTTATTTACATATATCAGTATAAACTTGTGGATATTTATTTTATTCTATGGGTTAAAAGCCATTACTAGCATTAATTATTTTGTCTCTCAAATTGTTCCAGATTTGGTGATTGGTACTCCTTCAAGCTGTCTTTCTTGTTTTTGCTACATAGCCATATAATTTTTTGAGTAGTAGCTTACTTTCTGGCACCACAAAAAATGCTCCAGACCCATCTTTTACTTTCCCCTGTCCTAGCCTTCGATCAGTCATTTCTCCATGGAGTTGTTATTCCTTGCCTTAAATAATGGTATTTACAAACCAGCATCTTGGTATGAGGTGTACTTATTGCTACCCAGGCTTCCCCATTGCCCTTTCAACAGACAGAGCTAAGAAAATATATCTGAATACATCCACACGTACAAATATCTCCTTCTATTTTTATATGTATCCGTCCGGGTGTGTTCGCATGCGCGCGCGCGCGCACACGCGCACACACACACACACACACACACACACACACACACACGAGTTCAAATTGAGAATGAGTTCAAACTGATACCTTGATTCCAATCCAACACCATAGGGTTTATTCTAGCCTCCTTTACCTTATACTTACTTGTAACTCCTTTCTTTAACAATTAGAAACCTGATTCTCATTATCTACAATCCATTTATGTATTTGCTCAGTTCTAGAATACACATAAAATATTTAAAAATCGTTAACTTCTGCCCCTGTGAAAAATAAATTTACTAACAAGTTCAATATCTGTGTACAATTCTTTCTGTCTTTAGCCTTATTATTATGATTAGTTATAAATGTATTATTAATATTATTAAATATTATTAGTAGTATATATTAAGTGTATGGTTATTTGCACTATATTAAAATACTATTTTCTAAAGTTACTGAGGTTAGTTCTTCCCCACTTCCTCCAGTGTGATTTTGTTAATGTGTTTGTAGTAAAGTTAGGTTCACCTGTTACTGTTTGTGTTCCATTTGGGGATCCTTCCAAATGCTTCTTGATTTTAATTATTTACTTGGGTATGTGAAAACTGTTCAGTTTTAATCAAAAGTATACAGAAAGGTATACTTAGGTATCATCTCTTTCTCGTCCCTTCTACGCCATTCCCGTCCTTCCTTCCTTTCCTCCCAGTTCCCATCTGCTTCCTGTAGATAATCAGTTGCACTGGTTTCTGGTTTATCCTTCCTGCATTTCTTTTTTGCACAGATACGTGTGTATTTTCTTATAGTCCCTTCTTCCTACATGAAAAATAGCATACCACAGATACTCTTTTGAATTTTGCCTTTAACATATCTTGGAAATTGCTCTATATCAGTTGATAGAGATCTTCCTCATTCTCTTTCTTTTGGTAGCTGCATATTACCCACCGAGAGTGAAGAAAATCCAGTACTTTGTGCTCAACTCGGACCTACCGATCCAGAATTTCCAGCAGAAAACCTGATAATCCATATATGTAATAAGCTCCCCAGATGATTCTGTTCATTGGGGAAGTTTGAGAAACACTGGTTGACGTCTCCACAATTAAGATGTCTAAATGAAAACTTCAATTATTCCACCTTCCAAACTGTTCCATTCTAACTGTTCACATGCTAACTTAAAACAAAAACCTAGGAATGATCCTTGATTCCCTACTTTTCCTCACTTTCTGCCCAGACTGTATCATTACGTTTTCTGGAATCTGTCTCAAAGTGTGCGTGTATATAGACGTATGTACATACACATATATATTTTATATATATTTCTCCATACTCATTGCCATCTTAGTGTACGCCACTGTTCTTTCTCCCTTGTTCTACTCAAACAGCCTGGTATCCCACATGAATCTGATCATTTCAGCTATCTTTTCAAAACCATTTAATAGCTTTCACTTGCATCTAAAATAAAATCAAATCTCTTAGGCTTGTGGATTCTGGTCCCTATCAAGATCTGCCCAACTGTATGTTATGTCTACCTCCTCCACACTGGTATTCAACCGTTCAGCCAGGTATGCTATAAGGTTTCCCACTGTGGGCTTTTGGGTAGGGAGTTGCTTCTTGCATTGTTGTTATTCTTCCTCTTTTTCTGGTTTGCTTCTTCTCATCCTCTTGTTTCAGCTTTAATGCCACCTCATCCTAGAGGCGTTTTCTGTTGTGATTTCTAACACAGGTCACTTTCCACCCCTCCCCTCAGTCATTCTTTATTTGATCACTTTGTTTCCTTCACAGCAACACCTGTAAATAAAGAAATAGAGATTGACAGATACTTTGTGTATCAGAATTTAGTAAAAGTTTTTTAAAATGCTACCAATGAGACCATTATATGGTGAGTTTTCTGAACTATTCACCAACCTGAGGGGGAAATACTGGAACGAATCTTTTGTTTTTCACATTAAAATGAGCTCAAGCTCCTATTTGCCAAATTGCCATATATACCGTATTTCCTTCTTGTGGAAAGCCTCTCTTAAATGATCCTAAAACTTGGGGTTTATGCAATTCAAGGGGGATCACAGTCCAACTCTAACTAAGTGTGATGAGTATGGACTCTGATTAGTTCCTTCCTGTCACTTATTCTTGATACCACATTTAGTAGCTGTGGACACTGGTCTTGCACAGCAATTGGCTGATGCTGGTCCACTGTTGATCCAGAACCTTGTGTACCACACAGAGTATCCAGGGTGTTGCTAATCCCTGTTGATTGACCAAGATTCATTGGACTCCCTAAGAATTGCAATTCTTAGCACTCAGGTCGTTGATCCCAAAGATAACCATTGTCCATTGTTCCATCAACCTAAGGAATCAGAGATCTTTCAGGAATTTGCTTCTGTGGATTGAGAGCCAGTGACCACTTTCATTTCCTAGGATCTACACCACTGGTAATTAGAAAACTTTATTTCTCAACATTTAAAACACATCTTCATGAGGGCTTCTACTTAGATTACATCTGGGAGTTATTAAAAGCCAGGTCTCTAAAAATTATTTTTAACATAAGAATAAAAAGTCATATCTAATATTGAGCAAATGTAGGATAAAAATTATAGTGAATGTGATTTTAAACATATAGAATTGTAATATCTGAATATATAACTATATTTACAAAGTATATGTATACATGTGCATGTGTTTCTGTATTACATATATACTCATATAAAATATATGTATGTGATGGAGATAGCATATATTGTGCATATATTGTGGATATTGAGACAATTTTCACTTTCTTCATTTAAAAGTATTTAGTAAGTTTTCTAAATGAACGTACTTTACATTTCTAAATTCACTAAAATACACGTGTTTTTGTCAGTTAAAATACAGTAAATTTTAAATATACTCAGCTTGATTCACAACAGAAGGAAAGTGGTAGTTAATTGTAGTGGAGAACCATTGGCTTTCCATGTATTTACTATTTGCACTAGTACACACTTGGGCCCTGCCTTTTCTTGCTAGTTGTAGTTTTATATTCACACACACATATACACACACACAAATTCACACACACACATATAGTTGGTACTGTTAGTTTAGTCTTTGTTTTTCCTCCCAACCTAGCTTGTGAAAATTAGGAAACAGAGTCAAATCAAAAAATTAAGCTTTAAAAATAAATTTCAATAGTATCCTCTCCCTCGAGAACATTCCTCTAAAGTGGTAGTATCATTAATGATAGTACAGACCAGATTTTTTTCCTTGGACCTGAAGACATGATAAATAAGTCTCACTAGAAACTGAATTTTAAGCTTGAAAGTCAAATTCTATCTCTAATCTTCTGCAGCATGCCATCATGATTAAAGCATGGGAACCAGAATGTGAGATCTGGGTTAAGTCTAATCTTGTTCCTTACAAGCTTTTACCTTAGGCAAGTCATTTATCTCTCTCTGTTTCAATTTATTTATTTATAAATGGAGATATTAAAAGTATTGATATTCAGGGTTAATGAAAAAAATGCAGGTAACTACTGCATTGGATACTCAAAAAAGTAACCAAATTGACGTTAGTTGGTATTATAATTACATTTTCTCTTAGATACATTTTATTGATTTTCTCATTATAAAGAGTAAAAGTACATTTTACCTTAAAGAGAATTTTAAGATTAACTGTCTAATATTAATAAGGCAATTTAAAATATGTCTGAATGTTATTTAATTTTAATTGCCTGGCACAATTGTGTGCCTTATATTCACCATCGTGAATAAAAACTCATTAGTAAAGATGTCAAATGAGTCACCAAAACATTTTTGTTTATTGCCTTAGTTGAACCCTAAATCTTAAGAAGGCTTTTTGCAGTAGGGTGGGATCAAAATTTTATACTATTTAAGAACTAACCATAACTGTTATATTTTTATAATTAAAGATGAACAGTTTTCATTTGCTTCCTAATACACAATTTTTGAATGGAATGTGACAAATTATCCTTTGAGCTGAAAAAAGGATAAAGAAGGTCAATGCTGATGACGGGAGGAAGACAGAAGAGCAGAGAAAGCAGGATTAGTTCCTCTTTCAAAAGAGGGACTAGATACTAGAGCTTTCCATAGGGAAACTGAAGCACACCTTTCTTTTTGAAATGTGAAAGGAAGAGATGCCCTACATTTAAATATCTAGAGTATATCTTCCATTTAAAAATGAACCTAGCTAATCATCTAGTGAGGAAGAAGAGAGTAAAATAGCCTGTGAACAAGTCCTTTTTGTGGTGTTAAATAGAACTAATTATAATGAATATCATGTATCTAATGAGTTTAAGAATTCCCCTTGGAAAAACTGGTCTGTCCTCTACAAAAAAGAGTCGAATCCAAAAGAGTTATTTGCATATAGTAGGGCAGCTCTACTAATTGCCCAAATCATGCCCATTTAATGGTCCCATTCAAACTTTGTCATAATTTTTTATTATATATGTAATTATATTAATGTGATATGTAGTTATATATGTATATAACATCAATAAGAGACTTATCTACCACTTTTTATAGTGACATATTTCCCCTTCCTTTCCAAATACTGAGTGGTGATAGTTATTTTTAATTGAAGTGAAAAAATTGATTGCGACTATCACAATACTCTTGTGGTACTTAAAGAAATAGTAGAAGATCAGAATTTAGGATCCTGATCGCTCATTGACTTTCTTCATAAAGTCGTTAACATTACTTGTTACTAAACTCTTATTTTCTGAGTATTGACCAGGTTCCTGTGACATTTAAGTAGATTATTTAGTGACTTTATAATTTTAAGAAGTAGAAGTTGATGCTATTTCCCATTATTGGCAAATATTTATTTTAAAAAATAGTCCATTAAATAATAGTTCCATTTTCAGTATACGGAACTTTTGAAATTATATTTTGAGTGATAATGCCATTAGGTTTGAGGACTGACCTATTTTTCACTAATCTTGTTAGTTAGTGCTATTTGTTCCAAATCATCTCCATTCTGCTAAAAAGCAAGGACTCTTTTTTCTGTTTTTAAGGAGACTGTGTAGAAAGTTTCCATGAGACTGATGGACATTCCCAGAAAAACAAGGATCCTAGGGGACCTACTTTCATAAGAAGCATTTCTCATCACTGTCATTCTTGGTCATCTCATTGGTAAACTCAATAGTCAGTTCTCAGAACTCATTTTACAACCTGTCTTGAGCATTTGACAGTGGATCTCTCCCTTCTTGAAGCACTTACTACCTATGGCTTCGATGCCACCACTTCCCCCTAGTTTTCCTCCGACCTCACTAATCATTTCATCTGAGTCTCCTGTGTTGGACATTCCTCCTCCTCCAGAACTTCGACCTCTTGCTTTTATCCAGAAACACTGCCCTACGTAACCCATGCAGTCTCCTGGAGAGTTGGTGATATTTGCTTTGCTGTGGCCAATGGTTGGCAAAAATTTGCTTCCCATATTTTGAAGGGCAGCAATGGGCCAATCTAACCCACATTTCCTAGATGGAAGGAAATACTCAGAGTGCTGTTGTATGGCTGCTTCTTGCTGCTTTCAGCACATTTTTTAGAAGAGAGATGAGCTTAGGCTAGAGCTAGCCAACCTGCAAATGGAGATGAAAGGAAATCTTGCTTTGATGAAGGGTATGCTATGTGCCTTCGGCCTGTCATCTAAACTGATTGAGAGTATGGTAAATTAGGACCACACAGGGTAGAAAAATCCAACCATTTCTCTACCAGAAATGCAAGCAGTTCTATGTCATGGCTGCAAAGCAGCAGCCTTTACAAGAGACTTCACCGTGGCCTCAAGTCTTTTTCAAGCACCTTCCTTTAAAAGTTAAGGCAAGCCAATGGGAGCCAGCCCAGAAGCAAAGATCAAATTAAGGATAACACATTCCCATCTGCACAGTCGAGTCCTGTACACAGCCTCCTCTCCAAAACCTTCACCTCCGATTCCAGCCATGGCTATAGTGAAAATTCCGTGCAAGCTTTAACTCTCTTTGCCCGACAGTACCCTACCTTAAAGCATGAACTGGGTAAGTCTCTTTTCCTCCTCTATGGCTTTTCTAACCCTTTATCATGGGACCCCAGTGGGAGTCCTCTCAGTGCTCGTGACTCAGGGAAATTGGAGTGACTCTCAACCAACAGGGGATGTAAGCCAGTGGCTGAGTGCTTCTTCATGTCTCCTCGGCCCAAAAAGCTTTGAGAACCATTTCATTAGGCTCTTTAGAAAGTCACACGTAAAACCAGTCACCTGCTTTGCCCCTGTTGAAACCATTTTCCTTCCTTCCCTATTCAATCTTCAATCCCGCATGCCTGTTCTCTGCCAAGAGACTCCCAAATAACCCACTTGTGTGCAAGAGAAATCTTGGGCTCTGTGTTGAGTACAGGGGAGACTTCATCTAAAACTCCACCCAAACCCATACTTTGAGAGGGCTTCCAGAGAGTTGAGCTGAGATATAGTGGAATGAGCACAATGCAGAGGTCAGTAAGTGCAATAGCAGAGCCTTGAGGCTGAAGAGCTGTGGCTAGATGACAACTCTGGCTGTGGTAACTCACACATGTGCTGACTGGAAAGAAACTTCAACTCTACCAAGTTTTGGAGGGGCTTGTTTTGCAAAGAACCCATAAGCCTGACTTGAAATAATGTCTGATCCCTAAACTTGCACCAGCAGGAAATGGCCTGTAAAAGTCCTTGAGGATATCATTCTCTTTAAAGTCTATGTCAGATACCACTATGGAGGATAATGGACAAAGGGTTCTTCGTAGAGAACAGAACCGGCAGCTGCCAGCTTGGCTAATGAAATGGATTCTACTTACGGAGAAGAGCGTGTCTGCTATTGCTGCCCCACAGGACATAAAAATCGCTATGGAACTTTCTAAACGTGAGTTCTTCCTGTATACTACTGTTTTGGAAGCTGATAACTTTAGTTTATAGATTACTGGCCATGAGGAGCTACACTTGCACCTTGTGGAGAGGACTGAATCACAAAGAGATGCTGGATTTCTTCCTGGATGCACTGACGCAATGGCGCTTGGTGCTTGTCTCAGGAAGAGAATGCAAATGTTCTTTTCTTTTTTTTTTGTAGGAAGAAGGCTACGTATTGATATTTGAATAGCTAAAGGGGCAGACTGACTGAGATTAGTAGTTTTCCCCCCATATCTATTCTCTTTTTGTACCTTAATAAATTCCTTATGTTTTATACCTTAAATAAATTCCTAATGTTTACCCGGACACAAAATACTCAGAATAAAGATATTTTCCATTGCCAATCTTCTTAGTCACATGTGACCATGTGCCTATGTTATTGCTAACCGTGCAAAAGCAGAAGGGATTTGTGTAAGTTCTGAGACATGTCCTTAAAGTGAGCACCACACTCCTTCCTTTCCACTTCCTCTCTCTTGGTGTAATATGGATATGAAGGCTGGAGCATCATCTTGGATTATGATGATTCGAGCCACATGCTTGGCATAGTGGAGTGAAAAAACTGAACTAGATTCTGTCTTGTACAACAACAGAGCCAGTGTGCTAGTCTGGAACTGTCTACATCTAACACTTCAGTAAGCGAGAAAAAAGTCTATCTTTAGAGACAGTATTATTCTGGGGAGAAAAGGGAAGAAGACAATGTGAACATATATCAGAATGCTACTGTTGGGCTGAAGTCCTTGACCCTGCACTCATCTTCCTTTTGGTGAAGGCAGTGCTGGTGCCACCAAGCAGGAACAGGAGAGCCTGTACTACTGACCGTGCTGCATAAAGCCTGGAATTTTCTGCATTGATCTGCTGTCTTCCAGTGCTGCTCACTGATGTTGCTGCAGCAAAAAGCATCACCAGGAGAAACAAAATAGTTTCTTTCACTTCCCATCTTACAATCTCCCACCAGGAGCTCTGTTGATATGGGTACCTTGGAAATTTAGTTTGAGGCTTTTAGACCCAGAGGAGAGTACAGAGGTGGGAATGGAGCTCACCGTCAACAGACAACAACTGGCTGAATGCCAGGGTACAAAAGTGAAAAGAACTACGTTCTTGGTTCACATTGTTAACCCAATAGGCCAACCAAATCGGAAGCCTGCCGTATTTCCTTTTCATTTAAGTTAGTTTGAGTTGAGGTTTCTAACTTGTGCCTAAATACTAAATTTTGTGTAGAAATATATTAAAATATATGAGGTTATGTTGCCTCCATAGTTTCTCTAATAGTTCAGCTGATAGTATGCATTTTCTATACCATTAAAAATTATTTATACTTTTTAATTGTATTTTAAAGACATTTGATATCTTTTGGAGACAAGTTTTTTAAAAAACATATTGTATAAATATCATTGATCAAAATCTTATACTCTTCTGAAAAGTTTTATTTTCTCTCCCCTTTTTTTCTGGTTCTAGAGAGGTACCACAATGTGATTTTAGGCCGTGTTTAGGATGTGTCAACAAATTTTATATTGAATGTATTTATACACTGCAGTGTTCCACAGGGTCTTTCATACGACTTGACACACAATAGGCACTTTATAAATACCTATTAATTAATAAACATACAAGTGGATTATAAAAGGAATAAATGACTGTGAATACATGAGAGAAGGGGCTCTCTATTTTAAAATATTCAAGTCATGCTCTGTCCTCATTAATGGAATGATAAAATAAACTCCCATTAGTTGACTACTCTCAGTTAAGTGTTTGATATACATCATATATATTAATCGCCAATCTTTGCAGGTTGGAAAGGTTATAACCACTGTATGGATGATGAAAATGAAGTTAACACAAGTTTAGCATCCTCTTCAGGAAATGTTGAACAACATGCCCTGACAGATTCAAATTCCTATTTATTCAATTTCCAGTTGTGTTTAATTTCTTTTGGTATCAAGCACATCTATATGATTACATTTGTACCATGTTAAATTTATGTGAGGTTTATATTGTATTTTGTTTATATTATTTATATTATCATACTAGGGTTTTATATTAAAATTGTTTTCTTATATTGGCTTGCTCTTCTTTTTTGAGGAAGATTAGCTCTGAGCTAATGTCTGCCACCCATCTTCCTCTTTTTGCTGAGGAAGATTGGTCTTGAGCTAGCATCTGTGGACACCTGCCACAGCATGGCTTGATGAGCAGTGCATAGGTCCACAGCAAGAATTTGAATTGGTGAACCCCCGGCCACCAAAGTGGAGTGCGTGAACTTAATCGCTATGCCACCAGGCTGGCCCCCTATATTGGCTTGCTTTTTAAGGAGCACTAAAACCCTTTCCTGGTCAATATGAAACTATTAAAAAATAAGACTCATAGTGTTATTGTAGACAAATAATTTTCACCCTCTTTTATCTATCTTTTGTTTATTGTGCTGTTTCACAATATGGTTATCTAAATAAACATATATTTAATTTAATTGTGAATACTTGAATATGACATATTTTATTCCTATCTATTTGAATGGGCAGCCACAATATTATTTAGATGGATATGTGCACTTACCTTAAGAGCACTGAAAACAAATTTAAATTTTAACCTAGGGTAGCTTATTTTTCTTTGTGAAATCAAAATAAAAATCTTAGAGATCAATTCTGAATTTATGTTTAAAAGTTTGTCAATAGAGCGCGTAAGTGCATTTGTCAATGAATCCTTCACAGGACACATGTTTTACATCCTGAAGCAATAGGGAACTCATTACTGTCTTGATAAATAGATGAATAAAATCTCTTCTTTGTTGTTTCTCTGCCAAATTCACTGGACAGCAAAGTAAAAAGCTACAACAAACAATTGCATAAATCTTGGTTGATTCAAAAGAAAACAAAGTTTAACATTTTTATCAAGCTTATTATTATGCCCTTTGCTTGTCGATAGCTTTATCAAAATTTAAATACTTCTTGCTGACCTTGTGAAAAAGGTTTCCAAAATTTCATTGTCTCCCTTGTAAATGAGTCTTTTAAAGACACAGAGGAAAGTAATACATCCACAAAGAGTAAAATATTCAATAACAGTGTGATTTTGCAGATATCACTTTTCCTCAAATATGTTGCAGTGCATAGGTACATTGTATTCAATATTTACCTACAAGTTTTTCCAAGAGGAATATTTAAAATGTATAGATTTTACAAATATATTAAAATGTATTTCTAGGATTAAAAAGAAGAAAACAATGGAAAGAATTAAGGAGACATACACACTGAAAAATTTTAAAAATTGCATTTCAAATTTTAGTATGCAGATAACTTGTAGTCTATAAAAAGTGATAAGTAGTAACTATAATTATGAATTTCTTATAAGTGCCATTTTATGGGAAACTGGCCAAGCTACTTTAGAAGTGTTTGGACAATTAATCTGGTTATAGTTAATCACAATATTGTTTCAAAATGAATATTGGGATACTAATACTTTTTTTTTTTAAAGGAAGAACAATATTGAATTTGACTATTGTTTTCAGTGTCTTGACAACTCTGACTTCTTGTTAAGGTTCTCAGAAACCTAGATGACTTTCAACATATGTTACTTAACTGCTAACTTCCATTGGATAGGGAGCTCTGTTTGTCATAATTTTTATAATTTTTCAAGTATTTACAGGTGATAGTTAACTTGGCTGGTCTAAGGGATGTCCAGGTAGCTGCTAAAACATTATTTCTGGGTGTGTCTATGACGGTATTTTCAGTAGAGGTTACTATTTAAATCAGTAGATGAAGTAAAGAAGATAGACCTTATCAAAGGAGGAAGGCAGCATCCAATCTACTGAGGGCCAGATGAGAACAAAAAGGCAGAGGAAGTGCAAATGTGCTCTCTGCTTGAGCTGGGACATCCATCTTTTGCTCTCCTCAGACACCTGTGTCCCTGGTTCTCAGGCCTTCAAGTTTGGACTGGAACTCCATCCTTGGCCTTCCTGGGCTTTCAGCTTACAGACTGCAGATCCTGAGACCTTGGAGCCTCCATAATCATGTGAGCCAACCCCTCAAAATAAATCTCTTTCTCTTTCTCTATAGAGATATCAACCAATATATTATTAGTTCTGTTCCTCTGGAGAGCCTTGACCAATACAGGTTTTGGTACTAAGCCTGGATTGAGAGGAGCAAAATTTTAAGGATGAGTTTTCTAAATTGAATCTGGAGTTTCTGGAATTGCCTTTCTAATCTGATTGGAGTTAAAGAGGCTAATGACTCTGCCTCCAGTAGTCAAGAAAGCACTCGTAGTCTATGACTTGATCTCTTTATAGAGATATGCAAAACATTTGTACTGGACACTCCTAATCAACCACTTATAAGAAGCAAGGAGCACCTTATAACTCTGTACATGATACTTTCAAACATTTTTGCATAACTGAGAAATACAGTGATGTGGGTTGGTTGCTCCTAATGCCTCTGGACAAACTGGCAAATAAAAGGATGAGTTCAAGTATTCGAATTCCCAGCTCAAGCCACAGAAATGACCTGAGAGCTTCTATGTGTGCTCTGAAGGAGACCCTTTAACCACTGGGATCTCCTTTAACCACTGGGCTGAAATTGCTGAAAATTAAATGCAGGATCTCATCTTGTGATTGGCAGAATCACAATGCAAGTTGATATCCCAGCCTCATAGAATGTCTACTGTTAAAGGGAGGGCATTGATTGGGAAAACATGGTATTCTTTATGTTGTGTTGGGGATGTGTGGGAAGACTGATGAAACTGGTAATATAGAGCCCTAAATTATGACGAGTCTTTTTTGTCATGGGAAGAGGTCTCCCCATCCCCCTTTCCATTTCTGTCTGGGCAAATTAATTCTGCATTGTCCGAGGAAACAGTAATGGCCTCCCCTGAAGCAGTTGCCGTGTAAGTTCATGATGATTCTCCTCAGAATCCACCCCCACCATCCCTCTCAGCTTCTAGACTTAGAAATAGACTCAAGTCTCAACAGGCTCTTAAAGGTAAGGTAGAGAGTGTGACCCCTGAGGAAGTGACCAGCACTCCAAAGAACTCCTTGAGATTTCTCATTTACATGAGCAGAAATCTGGGGATGTGTGTGGGAATGGATATAAGGGTAGAGGCCACATCTGTCTTGTTTACTGTTTAATTGCCAGTATCTATTACTGCCTCCAGCACATAGAAGGTATTCAGTAAATATTCTGGAATAACTGAGAGGTTGCTAAAAATAAAACCCACTTTTATTGTTGACCTTGTATACATATATATGCATCTTATATAGAAGCCTCTATAGAGTCATATATATATGAACTTCCCACTGGCATCAAAGTAAAGAGGAAACCCTGGGCTTTCTTATCTACTTGCCCAAATGAGGGGCACAAAGGGAATAGGAAGTGATGGGTCTTGAAAGCTGTCAGCAAACATCAAAAATGGAGTTAGACTCTTTATTATATGTATTTACATTTATGGTTATTTTAGTATCTATCTGTTTCCCTCACTTGACCTACAGTACTCCAAGGGCAAATACTGCTTCTTTCTTTATTTCTGAATACCAGGCATCAATTGCAGTCTGTAAGCAGAGAGTAGGTTCTCAATAATGTCAAATAAATAAATAAAACAACTAATTAACAGTCAGAAGTATGCACATTCTAGTAACAGAAATGGCTCTAAAGCAATTTTAGAAGAGTTATTTGAAGGACAATTATAAGATAATTCCAAGGCAAGTCAAGCTTTTTATTATTGAAGAGGAATCTGTTGTGAATGCATGAAAAATGTAGCTACAGGCCAAGAAATATGTACATACACATATAATAAATGTATGTATATATATATATATATATTTTTTTTTTTTTTTTTGGAAAAGAGGTTTTTGTGGAGACAAAATCTGGAAAAGTAAAACGTGCTGGCCTGGGAATTGAAAGACTTGAGATCTTATTCCCTTTCTGTCATTCATTATTTGGCAGAACTAAACAAATCACTTAATTTCTTGGTTACTGTTTACTTATGAAATGAAAGGGCTAAAATTAATGATTTCTAAAATGTGTTGAAATTCTCAATTCCTATGAATTTGTCTGACTCTTGGGCTTTTACTCTCACTTATATTAGAAAAAGTAGAAGGACCTTGAGCCATTTAGGGCCAGTAAAACGTTTTTACTACATCCAGATATAAGTGGTTCTTATCACTCATCCACGTTGGGACTGCCTCATGGGGCAGAGAGGCTGTGATGGTTTATGAACTTATCCTGTCTGAGCAGATTTACTACTGCCTATTGTATTGATTTTTCAATTCAGTAAACCTGCTAAACCTGGTTATTGCCCACTCAGAATTGGATAAACTAAAAAAAACCTCATAGATTGAAAACAGAGACTAAAAGAAATGAAGAGTTAGAATGCATTTGCCAAAACTGCATGGAAAAGAGCCAAACTGGGTTAAAAAGCAAGATCTCACTTCAAAATTCTTCTCACATTACAAAAAAGCTTTTGAAATTGAATGAATATATGTATATATATATGTATATATACACACACGTACATACATGCACAAATTATAAAGTACAGCTCAATGAAACATCACAGAATATTATCAGGACCCTAGAAACTTCTATTGTGTCCCCTTATAATCACTACCCCCAAAGTGTAAAGTGTAACTAACGTCCTTGCCAATGCATCCATATTGGAGATCAATTTACCTCCATTAACATAGCTTTAAATTATTCATTTCTCTAAAAATAATAGCACACTTAGCAGATCCAAACACTTCTCATTTCCAGAAGTGTGAAGCTACTTCCCAGATATACCTTATTGGGTTTGTGTTTTATTATGTTTCTTATCCACATCATCTTACTATCACATAATGTGATTTGTGCAAATTTCACTACCAGGTTCCCCACTCACATCTACAGCATTGGGGTAGTTATACAATTTTAGAATCAATAAGAATAAGGCAAATTTGTAGGCCCTGCTTCCAGATCCCGGTACCAAAGACAATCCTGTGTTTCCCTCTGATAAAATCCTTAGTGACCACACCAGGGCACTTTAAATTTCCAGATACGTCACTGGGTTATTTTCTAAGGGCCTACTCTTAAAATTAAAATATAATCTGTAAAGATAACATGATAACCTGCAGATAAGTTTGATTTAATTGGTCTAGTTTACCTAACTTGTCTCATTCAGATAGTAGTGATTAAATGAGGCACAATCAGTAATTTTTGGTAAGTTACACGCACATTGCCAAATGGTATTCCCAGCCCTGCCACTGGCTGGAGATGGATACACACAATTCCCAGGTAAAGGCTTGGTGATACGCTGTGGTAAGAGCTCTTTGACACTGTGAGATACAGAAGCGAGGGTGGTGGTACTGAAAAAAAGAATGTAGACAAAGAAAACAGATTGAACAGGCAAAAAGAAAACAAAGATCATGCCTGGTTCAGTTTATCTACAGTCAATCATAGTGTTTAGTGACCTTGAAACACAATATCATATACAATAGATTTATAGAGATAATCCCCTGCAGACTCAATTCAAATCATGAACTCGGTAAACAAGATAAAACTGTGGGGATTTTCTCTTTGTCCATTTTCTAAGGTTTGCTATTGTCTTGGTGGTTGGAGTTCAAGCTGTTACTGCATATTCTGAGAACACAGAAAATGTGCATCTGGAATGTATTAACGGAATAGGAGGAACAATGGGAACAGGCAGACAGAAAGTGGGAGAAATGAGATTCGGTGGTTTGGGTATTGAGTCAGTAGGAAAACAAGGAAATAAGCAAAGAAAGCTGAATGACTAATGCTGTCTTATAAAAAAATGCAAACACACTGAAAGAAATTTAGTGGATCTTTGTGAACCATTTACATTTCCAGGAGACGGAAGTGCTAGGGTTTAGAATAAAGACAATCTGGTTAGACAGTGGGAAGTAGTTTGCATCCTAGCTGCTTACTTCTCAGCTTCTAGAATGAGGACTATTTAAATGTGTGGGTGAAAAATAAAGGCATAGAGATTTCTATTGCTGGTTCCCCCTGAGAAACATCAATCTGAATAACTATCAGCCTGTGAAAATACCTTCACAGGAGCCAAGGAGTCCAGGTGAGGGATTGCAGCACCTGAGTGAAGCACAGAAACAAGAGAAGACACATTGAGGAGGGCAGGAAAGATAGATTCCCACTAGTCCCATCACCCCTTCCCCACGCCCGGGCAGCTCAGTGGGGAGAGAGACACCATCCTGTGGGAGAAGGAGAGAGAAATGAGCCTCCGACTGCACCACAGACCCCAGAGCTGGCACCCCAGCCCCAGGCTGACTCCTGTCATGTGATCCATTGATCCCACTTCTAGGTATATGTCTGAAGGAAATGAAAACACTATTTCAAAGAGATATCTGTACCCCCACGTTCATTGCAGCATTATTCACAATGGCCAAAATAGTCCACCAACGGATGAATGGATAAAGAAAATGTGGTGTATGTATATATACATGTATATATATATGCAAAGGAACACTATTCAGCCTTGAGAAAGAAGGAAATCCTGCCTTTTGCAACAAAATGGATGGACCCTGAGGGCATTATGTGAAGCAGAATAAGCCAGATAGAGAAAGACAAATACTGTATGATCTCACTTGGATGCGAAATCTACAAGTCCTGAACTCAAAAATAGAGAGTAGAATTGTGGTTGGCAGGAGCTGTTGGTTGAAGGATCCAAACTTCCAGCTATAAGAGGAATAAGTTCTGGGCATCTAATTACAGCATGTGGACTGTAATTAACAGTACTGTATTATATACTTGAAAGTTGTTAAGAGAGTAGATCTTAAATGTTATCACCACACACACAAAAAGTGATAATTATGTGAGAAAATGGAGGTGTTAACTAATCTTATTGTGGTAATCATTTTACAATATATATGTATATGTACCAAAGCATCACGTTGTACATCTTAAACTTACACATATTATATATCATAATGTCTCAATAAAGCTGGAAAAAAATTGTGGGCCATTTATATGGCACTATTATAGTAATCCTATAAAAGGCTCTTTTTATGAATAAAAACTGGTTACAAATCTCAAAGGACACATTTGAAAAGCCATCAAGCAAAGTTGAAAAAGAGTCAATTCTGTTTGTCTTTTGTTTTCACTGTTTTTTTTTCTACTGCCTAACATTGTTGAATACTGAGCAGGCATCAGTTTTGAACTCAGCATGATATTAGCTAACATGCATTGAACTCTGACTCTGTGCCTGGCTCATTTGTTTTTTGTAATAAACCTATGAACTGGGAGCTATTATTATTATTAAACCATTTTATAGATAAGCAAACAAAGACACAGAGAGGTTAAGTAATTTGCCTCAGCCTTAAAATAAGCAACCTAGTGTTATATGGCTAATAAAAAAACTTAGCATCCATTTATGAGCACCTATTTTTGTTAGAAACTTTAGGAGATAGTGATTATTGAAAAATGAACATGCAGTATTTGAAATTGAATATTTTAGTGAACAAGAATTATCAGAATTTTATTATTGGAGTCTCAGTGTGTAGATAATATGCTCTCAGCACACGTGTGAGTAGTTATCACCATTGCATCATTGCTCTTCCTTACAACACATTTTTGGGTCAGTCAGGGCCGCATTTAAACGTTGAGCATGTCATTAATTACATGACCTTGTGTCCCGGTGCTCAACTGTCAAGTCTTAATATCTTCATCTGTAAAATCGGAGAAATCACACCAAACTTGTTGGGCTATTGTTAGGATTATAAAAGATGCACATTTTACAGTGGAATGATGGGTTCATAGTGTTCCTCACTAAATGGCAGGGTGGCAGACAATGTTTGCTGTCAATCCCCCGTTCCTGGATAAGAGAATGCTCATTTTATTCAGTTGACAGTAGGCCCTGTGCTTCAAGACCTCTGTCTAGCCCTATGAGTGAAGCGTTATTAGTCCCGCCTGATTGTAATGATTCTATTGTCTCTCCAGAGATCAGTTCAGCAATGGACTTATGACATGATTCTGCTCAATGAGCCTAAGGAGAATATCTGCTGAATGGTGGAGAGAATTAAAAAGCTTTTTCTTGCTCCCAAATAAGGACAAAAGGCAAGAGTTTTTCTTTTTCAACTTTTAAATGTTATTATATAAATATATTTCTTGGTTTTCCTGATGCCTGATGTCATGAGACAAAAAGCTAACTCCCTGAAGAAGACAGGATGAAAGATGGAAAAATTCCAGGGCTTGATGACATCTCAAAACCATGACATTAACGCGAAACTTCCCTAATTCTCGGGTTTTTGCTTTGTGAAACAATTCTTCCTCCAGTTTAACTATTTTAGTCAGGTTTTTTGGATTGCTTTCAGCTAAGAGCATCCTAACAGATGAGGATTATCATCATACTAATTATTATTAAAAGAAAGAATGTGTGTTGCACTCAAAAATTTACCTCACCCTGAAGAGAAGGAAACTGCAAACATTTAGCATCTATCTCCAAGTGCTTACTTAATCCTCTCTGAGAGAGCAGTATGTAATTGGCCAGAGCTTGATTTTTTTTGCAAGGAAGATTGGCCCTGAGCTAACATATGTTGCCAATCCTCCTCTTTTTGCTTGAGGAAGATTGTCACTGGGCTGACATGTGTGCCAATCTTCCTCTATTTTCCACGTGGGACATCACCACAGCATGGCTTGATGAATGGTGTGTAGGTCCTCACCCAGGGTCCGAATCCATGGATACTTTGGGGCCACCAAAGCAGAGCATGTGAATTTAACTACTACACCACATGGCCATCCCCAGAGCTTGATTTTTTATCGGGCCACCTTGCATTAATGGTGGGATCCTTGTCTCAAAAGGTCTTCAGGAAATGTCATTTCACTTTTTATCTCATTTCTAGCTTCAGGTTTGGCAGGCAATCTTATGCTCCTGTCATTTGGTATGAGACTATGCATTATTTATATACTCACTCAACAAATATTTATTGAATACTTCCCATATATTATACCTAATATAGGGTGCTAGTCTTAGAGAAGACTTTTCTGAGAAGGGACAAGTGAAATAAGACAAGAAGGATGAGTTAAAGTTGTCTATGAAACCACACAGTCCTAGAAAAGGAAACTGTGCTCCTGAGGGATAATGGTGCACTTGAAAAGTGGACAGTTCAAGGTTTTGAAACATAAACCACATGGGGCTTATTAGCACAACCTGAGGTTAGAGAGGTAGGTAGGAGGAATGTTATGTACTTTGATTTTTATTCTGAGTAAGAAGAAGTCTTTGAAAACAAATCTTAGTAATGAGAAACATGCTCAAGTTTTCATTTTGAAAAGATCACTTGGGGGCAACATGAGAAACAAATTGCAAGGAGACAAAAGTGGATGTGGGGAGATGAGTTAAGAGATTGCTGTGGTTTTCCAGGTAAGAGATGTCATAGCTTCAATTAGGGTAAGAGCCATGGAAATACATGAGTACAGATTAGAAGTAATTTGGTGGTAAAAATGACAAGACTTCTATGGGGAGTGAGACAGACTGAGATGTCATAGATGATGCTAGATTTTTTCCTGCAGAATAGTGGTTGTAGAAATTTACTGAAATAGAAAACTGTAAAAGTGGATTATATTTGGGGGGTAAAAATTTTATGTCTTTGGTTTTGCACATGTTTAGTTAAGTGTCTTACCAGAGTGGAGGTGTTGAATTGGCAACTGGATATAGATCTATAGAACTTAGAGAACAAGTCTGTATTAGAGGTATACATTTGGGAGTTATCAGTGTATACAGGATAGTTGAAATCAGGAGGGTAGCTGCTGGGGGAAAGACTTCGGCTTGAACTGATGGCCTAGGACTGAGACTTGATAAGCTCCCATATTTATTGGCTTGGTAAAGAAAGATGAGCCTGAAGAGAATAGGAAGAAGGAGGATCCAGAAAGATAGGAAGAAAATCAGGAGAACTGGTATTACAGAAGAAATAGGACAGAGCACTGTAAGCAGAAGGGAGAGGAAAACCAATGGTGAGTGTTTCTGAGACATAAGACTGAGCAAAGTCCATAGGATTTAGTTACTTTAGCAAGATCTCCTTTGATCCTCTCTTGCGATGGTGGGCAGCAATGAGCTCAGCTCCCAGTCAGCCCCATGATCACGAGGGTAAACAGCCGATACACTCACAACCATTCTGTAGCCAGACGACCATTGTTTTTCACTTTCAGTACAGCATTCAAAAAATTACATGAGATATTCAACACTTTAATATAAAATAGGCTTTGTGTTAGATGATTTTGCCCGGTTGCAGGTGAATGTAAATATTCTGAGCACGTTTAAGGTAGGGTAGGCTAAGCTATGATGTTTGGTAGTTTAGGTGTATTAAATGCATGTTTGACTTAATATGTTTTCAATTTATGATGGGTTTATTGAGACCTAAGTCGAGGAAGATCTGTATGTGTTCTCCTCTCACTGAGACAATTGGAAAATAGAGTCTTCCCTTCTTATGGATGATGATCTTGTGAAACAATGTGATAAGAGATGATCAGGGAAAATATATGGTACTCAGGGACCATTAGTACCTCAGGCTAAATATACTGGGACCTTTGATCTTGCCCTTGCCCCCAGCCCCCCTAAATCAGCTAGTCAGTGTAGAACTCTGTCTCTTTCTGTCTCTCTGTCTTTCTGTCCCCCTCCAGCCTCCCTTTCTGCCTGCTTTTATGTCTCTTGGTAGCACTACTTAAAACCTTCTGAGAATTTTACTATCTCCTGTCTGAGGTTCCTCTCATACTAAGTTTGCAAGAGTTGGACTTTAATTGACAAGAGCAGGTCATCATATAAGTAAATCCACTTTCGAGGGTGGATATTATTTAGGTGGTCTCCTCTCTTACTGATTTTGATTTGGATATGAGGCCTTAATAATATTTAATTGATATACAAATTTACTGGGCTAAGTTACGTAATAACTATTAACGAACTGTCACAATTGGAAACAAAGCTGTTGCACTCAATCTTCACATGATTCACTCCATCACTTATTCAGCAATCATATAAAAGCAGGTTTTTGTTTATATTTTGTTAACAAATGGTTTTGGAAACTCACTGTCTTTTCTCATTCTCTGACAATGCATGTATTGTTAAGACACTGCATTCATGTTGCTACAATGCACACATTGTAATCACACTGCATTTTTGCATATTATTATTGTTTAGAGTTTCTCCTTTGACACTAACTTATACTGAAAATTGAAAAGTGATTTTAGCACACTTTCAAGATATGAGATCAATATATAAGCAATAAATAATTGTATATTAAAATATTAAAAAATGCAGCATCATTTGAAATGGCATTTTAAATGAGGAATTTTCAGGGATACATGTGACAAAAGACGCATGAGAATTTTGTACTGAAAACTAAAAAATATTGCTGAGATAAATGAAAGATGACATAAATAAATGTAGAAATGTACTATGTTAATGGATAGGATGACACAATATAGTTAACATGTCAATTCTACCCAAATTGATCTATAGATTCAACTCAATCCCAATCAGAATCCCAGCTGGCATTTTTTTCCCCTTGAAATTGGCAAGCAGATCCTAAAATGCATATGGAAATTAAAAAGATCCAGAATAGCATAAACAACTTTGTAAAATAAGAATGAAGTTGGAATGCTTATATCACTTGACTTCAAGACTTATTAAGTTACAACAAGACAGGGTGGTATTAGCATCAAGTTAGACAAATAGATTAGTGCAAATGAATAGAGAGTCCAAAAGCAGAGCGGCCTATATATGGCCAAATGATGTGTGACAAAGTTGCAAAGGAAATTCTATGGAGAAAGAATAATCTTTTCAAAGAATGCTGCTTCAGCAAATGTATATCCATATGCAATGAACTTTAATACCTTCAAATGTATGCAAAGATTAACTTCAAGTGGATTATAGACCTAAGCGTAAAAGCAAAACATGTAAAACTTCTAGAACTAAAAAGAGGAGAAAGTGACCTTAGGTTAGGCAAAGATTTCTTAGATATGACACTAAAAGCATGATGCATAAAAAAAAAATGTAAATTAGAATTCATGAAAATTAGATATTTTGTGTTTTGAAAGACACTGTTAAGAGTATGAAAAGATAACAACAGCAAATATGTGCAAATTATGTATATTATAAAATGGTACCTTTATCATACATATGTTCTCGATTTTCGTGGTAGTTGTAGTCTATGATGTTGTGTTGTCATCAACACTGAATTACTGAATTCTGAGCCATTGTCCCCAGGAGAAATACAGGGTTAGGTTCCCATGAGCCTCTAGTCATAATATTTGCACCAAGTAATAAATTCAAACCTTGTTTTAAGTGTGTTTCTTTTAAAAATACCTTATTTAATATATATCGTTTATGCATTAACATTGAACTCATGACCAACAGCACTACAACTCATGGCTAAATGTAGCTTATCTAACACACCTAAGGCACATCAGTCTTCTCGCACTTAGGAATGCTAGACAGCACTTGAACACTATGTTTGGGGATCATGTTAAATAGCAAAATTACCAAGGACAAGCCCCAAATTGTGAAAAACATGACACTCAGCAGACCATGACAAGGACGCTGGTTTACAACATGAGAGCTGAAACAAGAAGGCTGAGTGTTGCCTTGTTCAGCTTCAGCTGGAACATGCGCATTAGTGAACTCGAATTTTTCACCCCTCTGCACATGTCCACAACTGACTGTGAAAGTGCAGTGAGCGTTGATTTGGGGGTTACAAATCAACTACAGCGAGTAGGTAAATTCACAAACATAGAATCTGTAATAATGAGGATCAAGTGTATATATATATTCTCACTACTCAATAGTAAGAAAAACAACCTGATAGAAAATGGTCAAAAGATTGAAGGAGATACTTCACCAAAGAAGATATATGGATGACAACATGCAAATGAAAGATGCTCAATATCATTAGTCATTAGGAAATGCAAACTAAAACTACAATGAAATACCACTACATACTTTTTGAATATCAAAAATTGAATGTATCACCGCTTGAAGTGTTTGCAAGAATGTGGAGCTGCTAAAACTCTCCCGCACTGCTTGGAAATGCAAAATGGTGCAGCCACCTTGGAAAACTGTCAATTTCCTAAAAAGTTAAATATATATTGAACACATGATGCATCCATTCCACACATAGATATTTACCTGGGAGAAATGAAAGCATACGTCCATGGAAATGTACCTGTATGTTCATACATCTTTATTTGTGATAGCTCGAAACTGGGAAGCAATCCAAATTTCAACAAGTGAAAGGATAAACAAATTGCGGTATATCCATAAAGTGGAATACCATCAATGCCAATACAAACAAACTACTGATACAAAAATCATGTCGATGTACTTCAAAATAATTATGATGAAAAGAAGAATTGAGACAAAAAAAAAAATATCAGAATATGCAACCTAACCTTTACTGACCGAAAGAGATCACTGTTTGCCTGGAGATGAGGAGTGGCAGAGAAGGGATGGAAGGAGAGATGACAAAGGGCCTTGAAGAAACTTCTGCAACTGATTGTTATGTTCCTTACCTTGATTGTGGAAATCATTTCACAGCTGTATACATAGGTCAAAACTTGTCAAATTTTACATTTAAAGGAATGCAGTTGTATTATGTTAATGATACTTTTATAAAGCAGATAAAAAATGTTAGTAGCAGCTGTCTCTAGTGCTGGAAATATAGGTCATTCTCATTTTTAAACTTTTGCTGCTGGATTTTTTCTAAATCTTCATAAAATGTTATTATTTGTATACTACAAAATAAGCAATTTTTTAAAAACCATTTATTATTTAAGTTGCTTGTCCCTTTCTAAAATCCAATTCGATTTTTTTCCTTTCATTTTTTATTTGAAAACCTTTTAAGCAATATGGAATTTGCCAGGATAGGACAAGGGACAACTGCATACTCTTCACCTAGATTCGGTCATTCTTAACATTTTTCCATATTTGTCTTATCTCTATTTCTCTCGTTCTTTCTATATGTACATATATGTATTTATTATTATTATTTTACTGAAGCATATGAAAATTATTTCCAGATGTTGTAACACTTTCAAATATTATGACACTTTATCACTGAATATTTTAGCACATATAATCTACCAAGAAGAATATTCTACATCACACTCTGGCAGTTGAAAATTGATACAATCCTCTATTAACATATGGTCCATTTTCATTTTTTCCCAATTTTCCAATTAATGTACTTCTATAATTTTTTCTACTGAAGATCTAATCAAGGAGAACAAACTGCATGTAGTATTAGGTCAACTGAGTCTCCTATAGCCCAGAAGAGTTTTCCAACGTGTTCGTTGTTGTCGTTATTGATTTCTAAGACACTGATGTTTTTACAGAGTCCAGGTCACTTGTTCTGCAAAATGTCCCTCAATATGTGTTTATCTAATATTTCCCTCATTACTGGATTCAGGTTCTGCATGTTTGGCAATAATTCCACATAGGTGATCTTAACGTCTTTTTTCAGTACAGCCATAGACAATAAAAAAATAACAACAGCAAAAAAGATGTTGGAACACGCATATGTCAGGTTGTCCATTGTTGGTGTTTGATTACTTAGCTAAGATGGTGTCTGGCATCTTTTTATTGTAAATATATGTCTTTCCATCTGCAACTAATAAGTAATCTGTTTGATGATACATTAAAAAGACCAAGAATAACCTGTTCTCCAACAACTTTTTGCCAATTGAATTTATTATCTATTAGTGATTTTTTTTTTTGAGGAAGACTGGCCCTGAGCTAACACCTTTGCCCATCTTCCTCCTCTTTATATGTGGGACGCCTGCCACGGCATGGCTTGATAAGCAGTGTGTAGATCCGCACCTGAGATCCAAACTGGTGAACCCCAGGCCACTGCAGTGCAGCGTGCAAACTTAACTACTGTGCCGCTGGGCTGGCCCCTCTATGAATGATTATTTTGCCAAATATTCTTTTTACTTTGGCAGGAGAAAAATAATGGACAGACTGTTATGTGAGTGTGGATTCCCAGTGAGAATTTTTTTCCTGCAGGAGACCGCATGGAAATACTAACTTAGAACTGCTTTATGTTAATTTCTCGATAGGTGGTTTATGCAGACCTTGCTGAGATTGCAGCAGTGTAAATTCAAACACCAAACCTGAGTCAGTGAGAACGAGCCTGTGTTTACTAGTTACTAGAGAGATCTTAAAAAAAAAATCTATCGTTCTCACATAGTAATGCAGCTTTTATTTTTGATTGTTACCAAAAATGGTAGAGTCTTTTGCAAGTCATGGCTTTGTGTGAGGGTCTCGCTCCAGTTCTTTCCCTAGCTTGGGTTCAAATACTATCCTTAGGTCTACAAAGTAACCCTTCCAACAAATGCGTGTAGGTCAGAGGTCAGTGAACTATGGTCCATGGACTGATCCCAGTGTACAAACTGCTTTTGTAAGTAAAGTTTTATGGGAACAAGCCATGTCTATTCATTTAGGTCATGTCTGTGGCTGCTTTTGTGCTACAGCAGAGTGGAGTGCTGTGGCAGATACATTTAGCTAGACAGCTGGAATGTTTACTATGGCCATTTTTTGGACAATTTGCCAACCCATCTTCTAGGTCATAGTGATCAGGAAACACCTTATGGACAAGTATACTTTCTGGGGACTTCCATTCTTTAGATTAGGTTTCTCTTTCTCACAGAATTACTTTTCTTTTATATATTTTAATATTTATCTGCTCCATCCCTTTTAGTCTAGGTCTGCTGATGGGAAATTTTCTCAGTTTTATTTAGAAATAGCTTTCTCCCTTGTTCTTGAAGGATAGTTTTGCTAGGTATAGAATTCAAATTTGGCTGATGTTTGCTATGAGCACTTTGAATATATACTTTTATTATCCTCCAGCTTCTATCTATATGTTGAACTGTTGCTCCTTTAAAGACAATATGCTCCCCGCACCCAGCTTCCCCACCATGGTTGTGCTTCAGTCTTTGCCTTAATTTTCAGCAATTTACCATAATGTGCCTAGATGTGGTTTCCTTTGGTATATCCTGCATGGGTTAGTGGTGACTTCAAGGCTGTGATTTGATATCATTAATTAGTTTCAGAAACTTTTTACCCAATATTTTTACATGTATTGCTTCTGTCCCATTCCCTTTTTCTTCTCTCCTTCTAGAGAATTACACTTTTCTTTTGTTTCCTAATTCTCTTTTTGGCTATATCTAACCCTGTTGTTAAAACCATTTATTGAGTTTGTCATTCTATTATTATGTCTTCCAGTTCCAGATTTTCTATTTTAAATATTTCTAGTTTGTTGCCAAAATTCTCAAATTTTTAATTTCTTTGACCATATTAAAGGTAGTTATTACAAAGTCTGCTTCTGATAGCTCTTTTATCCAGGTCATTTTTATGCTTTTTTCTATTGTCTGTTTTTTAGTTTTCAATTGTTTTATTGTTTCCTTACATATCTGGTTATTTTTATGCCCTGATTATTGCATATAAAAATTATAATTGAAATATGTTGCCCAATATGATATCATCTTCCTCTAGAGAGGATTTGTGTTTGTTTTTGGTAGGCAGCTAAGGGAATTAGCATTCCTGGGTTACATTAATTAATTATCATTCAGATGATTTAAAACTGGCTTCAATTCATTTGTGGGATGAACGAATGCTGATTAGTAATTATTTCTAGGCCAACTCAAAGCCTGAGGGGAGGTGGGGTTCTCAAACACTTCTTACTTAATGCCTCTCAATGTCAGTTCTGTTTCCCAGCAGGACTGCAAGGCTGAAAACCCTATGCTCAGCTTCTGAGGTCCTTAGCTACCTTTCTGGAATCCACACATATTCCTAGGGAAAAATTAGTCCCAAATGCCAGGTTCAACTCTTTGAGTTTATCCTTTCTCTTGGCTACTAGGGTAACATTTCCTCAATGACTAAATTCCTTAGTGCCTCTGAGTTTTCTATTTATGATCTGTATTTCTTGGTCTGGCGTTTGTGGAAACAGATGTTGAACCATGTAATGGATCCTGGGATGTACTGCCTGGAATCCTTTCAGGGATAAGAGTTCTTTCTAGAGGTGCTAGCTCATAACTGGATTTTTCTCTGGAAATGACTCTCAGCTTATGGCAGCTGCCTTGCCTAGGGTACTGCTTATAAACCACATGACTGGTTGATATGGGAGTACAAAGTCAGCGGCGGGGCCTCAGTTCAGGACTTCTGTGAAGGGTTGTTTGGCTTTAGGGCTAGAGATTTGAATGGGCCATTTGTGGAAATTTTGTATCAGTTCAGCTGCTCCCTCTGCTATTTCTTCAGAGAACTCCCCAGTAAGCTACTGCATGCAGGTCTCAGCGTTCGAGGAAACCAAATTTATGAGAGTGTGTCTACTTTGTTTTTTCTACAATCCTCGTGTCATTTCTTTTTTGTTATATTTAACTCATTTGTGGGGAGAGGAAGTTAGTTTTAGGAGAAGTAAAGCACTCAGGAGAAGTAAAAAACTTTGGCTACGGTGGAGGCAATTAAGATATACTGTCTTTGTCTTTTGCCTCAGGCGACACTCTTTTGCTTTTTGTTTCACATTCACGTTTTTTTTTTTTGAGGAAGACTAGCCCTGAGCTAACATCTGCTGCCAAACCTCCTCTTTTTGCTGAGGAAGACTGGCCCATCCACTGGCCCACAGAGCTAACATCTGTGCCCATCTTCCTCTACTTTATATATGGGACGCCTGCCACACCATGGCTTGACAAGTGGTGCATAGGTCTGCACCTGGGATCTGAACCAGCGAAGCCTGGGCCGCCAAAGCAGAATGTGCAAACTTAACAACCGCGGCTCTGGCCCCTCACATTCACTTTTGAGTTGAGATGAGCAGGAAGTCTCCTTTACAATATTTTTATGAGATAATTTAGAATTTATTTTTATTCAGTAGACATTAATAGACTACTGCTAAGCTGAGTCCTTGAAAAATTCTTTCTTCTAGATTTCTACTCTTCTTTCTTCTTGTGATGCTGGCTTGTCTTCTTGTTTCTTCTTCCTTTTTTTTTCTTATACCTTCAACATCCCTTCCTTTGCAAGTCACTCTGTCATGGGGAACATGTTTCAGAAATTCTTCCACGGCCTGTCCACGTCCCTAGAGCTCATGATTTCAAGTCAATTCCAGTGATGGTGCCAAGTAATATCCAGAGGTTTTCAGCTAAGTAGAGCAGACTCAAACAGTCAGGGAGCCAAGACGTATGTGTTTCCCACCTCTTATGTATGCTTTTCTGCTCAAATGATGGTTAAAGTAATTAAACGTAGCGCTTCTAGGTCTGTTCCTTCCAATTTCAGACAAATCTGCCCTTTGAGTGAATTCTTCAGCGATTTGCATGTGTTCTTGGCATTCTCTCTCAATTTGGAATTAGTTGCACCGTATTGGCAGCTATTATTCATAGATTATGCTGTAGGGTTAATGCTCCCTTTTAGTTTCATAAGAAAAGTGCCTTGTCTATTTTTTATTTTTATTGTTTCTAATTGGCACAAATTAAGAGAATAAAGACATCTTTCCTTGGATATCTTTGTGTGGCAATCACCAATATTTCAATAATCATTTTATTAATGAAAACAGACATAAGATATGTATTTGTGTCTAAGTGTATATATATGTGTATACATAATGTATTTATTTGAAGTAGGGGGTAGTGTATTGTCCTTGTATTTAGATTAATTTTTTGTTTTATATTACTAACCTATAATTTTCCTTTCTTTGTAATAGAATGCGTCAGCTTCAGAACTAAATTTGGTTTACTTTTATTAGATTTTGGATTTGGAAGTCAATAGACATCTGTATAATATATTGTTATCAGCTACTTAAATGAGAGTTTTTATTTGTCTTTTACAAAACATGGTTTTGGACATATTCAGTCAATTTATTTACTTTTGAAGTATGCTTTTTTGGTGAGGAAGATTGGCCCTGAGCTAACATCTGTTGCCAATCTTCCTCTCCCTCTCCCTTTTTTTTTTTTCTTCCCCAAAGCCCCAATACATAGTTGTATATCCTCGTTGTAGGTCATTCTAGTTCTTCTGTGTGGGATCCTGCCACAGCATGGCTTGATGAGTGGTGCTAGGTCCACGCCCAAGATCTGAACTGGTGATCCCTGGGCCACTGAAGTGGAGCACACGAACTTAACTACTTGGCCACTCGGCCAGCCCCTAGTCAGACAATTTTAAATTCCTTCTCTAGTGATTCAAAGCAAAGTTGTTGGTTTTTTTTTTTCTGAGGAAGATTAGCCCTGAGATAACATCTGCCAATCCTTCTCTTTTTTTTTTTTCTGAGGAAGACTGGCCCTGAGCTAACTAACATCTTTGCCCATCTTCCTCTTCTTTATATGTGGGACACCTACCACAGCATGGCTTGCCACACTGTGCCATGTCCGCACCCGGGATCCAAACTGGCGAACCCTGGGCCACCGAAGCAGAAGGTGCACACTTAGTCGCTGCACCACCTGGCCAGCCCCAAAGCAAAGTTATTTTATTTGTTGTAGCTTGGATTTTTTTCATCGCATCAGGGATCAGATTGTGAATACTTTCTAGATGAATTATGCCCAAGTTTATTCTTCAGAGAGTTGTACAACTTGGCTCTGATGTTTCAAATCCTAAACAGAATTGTAATTTCAGATAAAGATTTTTATAATTATTGGTATTGTAACAAGTAAAACACACAATTTATTCCTGTTTGTGTGTGAAAATCTTAGATCCTTGCCAATATTAAACTCAGTCCTGACAATAATAAATTATTAGATCTTCAAAGAGCTTTGCCTGACTTTCAGAGCATTTGACCAGAAGTGTGGCTAACTTAAGCAAAAGGGAACAGCGCTGCCCCTTCGCCACTGTTCAAGCTGCTCTCTTGCTAACATACTAAAATGGTGATCTCTCTTCTCTCTTCTTGGGTTCTTTTTCACCCTGTACCCGGCTGACTGTGTGCATGTTTTTCTGTGTATATGTTTTTGGTCTCGTAACCTAATCAATTGTCACAATTCACTCCTGTGAATATTAGCAATGTGTTAACTAGTAACATCCTCTCTAAAGAGAAAGCACGAGGTAGCATGGTTGGTGAAAGGGGTGAACATACCCACTTGGAGCCCACAGACCCGCAATTGGGCAGTTCGATCATTTAAACTTTCTGAACCTCAATTTCATAATCTGTAAAACTGTGAGATCAGGTCATCTCTAATAGCCATTGTAGCTCCATCGTCTATACTGTTGTAGTAACATTCCTGATATATTCTTGTTGGATTCTTGCATAAAAGCAACTGAAGATTATTTTTGACCTTGTAGGTAAGAAACGAGGGGTGAAGAGAAAATCACTCTCCTGCTATAATCCTAAAGAATCTTTTATACCTCCATTTTCACCCTACAGCTTATGTGTAAATGATATCCATTACTTCAAATTTCGTATGCAAAGACCATCTGGTCTTTATAAATGCTGTTTCTGCTTTACCAAATATTGATAAATTGTGCAGCCTTGTGCTGCCAAATACTTAGGCCTCTTTGTCATGGCTTCATACCAATTTCAAAATGAATATTGAATACAATTATTTAGATATGAAAGAGTAATAGTAAATTAAACCATATGCTTACTATTAAAGCATTTTATTTGAATAACTCTTCGTAGTATATTTTCCAAACTTGGTCCACTTGTAATACTGAAAGAGTCCCATTTTCAGTGATCCCTGAAACTATAACTCTTGGGCAGTAAGCCCATCTGTGTTAATGGTCCAGGCTGAATTGAGCTTGATTATTATTTGAAATTGATTCTGTCCACATACCAGATGGCCCAAGTTGGTATTTTATTTGTCTCTTTCAAAGGGAAAATATCTTTTTCGGTGGGAATGAACAGATCCAGGATGATGGCCGCTCTTCCCAGGTTTACAAACAACCATTGACTCTTAGTGCCTACGTTGACGGTCCCCGCAGGACTCACAGATAACTGGTAACTCTGCTCTAGCTACTTAGGCACTGAATTTTTCCCTCAGTAGTCTAGTTCTCTCTAGATTTTACCTTTTAGTCCTAACGCCTTTAAAAGTCTAGTTTCTTAACTAAAATACTGCAGCAAATCCAGATAGCATACTTTGACCTCTAGAATCATGCATGAATGTACTAGTAACCTGTGTTTTAGAGAAAACAGTGAAGAGTCAGCTGGCTTATTGACTAGAGTAGAAGATGTATAAAATGGATAGTAGGAGGTAAGATGGGGACAAG
Source organism: Equus przewalskii (assembly GCF_037783145.1). Lineage (NCBI taxonomy): Eukaryota > Metazoa > Chordata > Mammalia > Perissodactyla > Equidae > Equus > Equus przewalskii. The sequence goes on from NC_091838.1 coordinate 8,865,456, forward strand.
TATTGGCAAGTTTTGAAACTAAGCTAAGGAATCTGGATTTTTTTAAATGTAGGAAATAGAAATTCTTCAAAAATTGTTCTCAGCAGGAAAATGGGAGAGAAAAGCTGGAATTAGAAATGGAGAGATATTTGCCTGAAGCCAGGTGGGAGATGATCAGGATTTCTGTTTGGCAGGTGGCTGTTGCCAAGCAGGGGAAGAGGCAAGTAAGAGCTCCTTTGAAAGAAGAATTCATGACAGAGGAGATGAGGGGCTGTGCTGCCATCTCGGCTCTTCTGCTTTTCACATCTCCAACAAAAATATGGAAAGCTTGGAATAGACTTGCTGACCCCCTTCTCCACAAGCTCCTGCAGGCGTTTTGAAGGCAGTGTAGAAAACTTTTAACGATGAACGCTGAAACTTAAGAGGCAGTCATTTCTCTTCTGACTCCACATAAAAATACACAGGTGGGAGGCCAGAGCTGGACTGCCCCTTTCAGGAGTCACTGGAGTCTGTACGTGTGCAAGGGAGAAGTAACAGGAGCCAATTACTGACACTCTCTTTCAAGCAAGGAGAGATTCAAGCTCATGATTTCCCAAATAATGCCTTTCTATTGCATTTTATAAAGTTCTTAAGTCCTTCAAAAATGAAATAAAATAAGATGCACAAATGGGGAAATACGCTTGGATACACTCTGAAAAATTGCAGAATATATATTTTGCCCCTCCTACCACTTCCTCCCTCTGATGAAATATCATAGCATAGGGCGTGGATCTGCTCTGCTCAGTGGTCACGGGAATGGGCTCATGTGCAGGAGAGGTCATGACCGTGGGGTCAACATTGACCAATGAGAAAAAGGAGACAGGAGGAGGCTTTCCTCCTTCCGGTGGACTGGGGTTTCTGGAGAGCTTGTCTGGAGGTACATCTTGCAGACTAAGCCGCTGGCTGATCTTTTTGGGAAGACTTGTATTGCTTCCCGTCATTCCTGACTCACTTTTCACTCACTCTCACTGTCCCAAATCCGCAACCTCCTATATAGCAGCATCCCTCAAACTTTAGTGAAACTGAGAATGATCCGAAAAGCTTTTTATACACCCATATCTTCCCCTAGACATTCTGGCTCAGTATATTTTGGGTGGGACCCAAGACCTTGCAATTTTAACAAGTTCTATGGCAATGCAGATCCCGCTGAAGAACAGACGACACTTGAGTGTCACAGACCAGAGTGTTAGCACTTACTCATGTTCTCAGGCTCTTGTTATATATTTATGTTTATTTTTTAATAAAAATGTATATACTGAAGATGTACTACCTGATGATTTGATATACATAGTTACATAATTACTACAATCAAATATTAATATATCCATCTCCTTCTCCTCAAATAGTAACTTTTTTTTTTTGTGGTGAGAGCACATGAAATCTACTTTCTTAGTAAATTTCCGGTATTCACTATAGGATTATTAACGATTGTCATCAAGCTATACGTTAGCTATCTGGACTTACTCATCCTACGTGATTTCAACTTTGTACCCTTTGACCAACATCTCCCTTTTCCCTCACCTCCTCGCCCCTGGTAACCACCGTTCAATTCTCTGCTTCTATGCATTTGACGATTTTAGATTTCACATAAAAATGAGAATATACAGGTTTTTTTCTTTCTGTGTCAGGCTTATTTCACTAACCATAACGTCCTCTATGTTCATGCATGTTGTTATAAATGAGAGGATCTCCATTTTTAGGACTGAATTATAATCCATTGTATATATACACCACAATTTTTTTATCCATTCATCTGTCGACAGACACAGGTTATGTTGGTATTCTGGCTTTTGTGAATAATGCTGCAATGAACATGGGAGCACAGATATGTCTTTGATGTACTGATTTCATTTCCTTTGATATACCCACAAAAGAGATTGCTGGACCATATGGTATTTCTCTTTTTAGTTTTTTCAGGAACTTCCATACTGTTGTCCATGGGGGCTGCAGCAATTTACATTCCTACCAACAGTGTACGAGTGTTCCCTTTTCTCAACATCCTCCCCAACACTTGTTATCTTTGTGATAACAGCCATTCTAACAGGTATGAGGTAGTATCTCATCGTGGTTTTACTTTGCATTTCTCTGATAATTAGTGATGTTGAGCACCTTTTCACATAGATGTTGGCTATTTGCATGTCTTCTTTGGAAAAATGTCTATTCGGGTCCTTTGTCCAGTTTTTAATTGAGTTGTTTGGGGGTTCTTTGGTTAGTTTTTGCTATTGAGTTGTACGAGCTCAGGCTCTATTTTCAAGTAACCTGGCTAAGACAGCATTAGGAGCAGAAAGATAAACTGCCGTCCCAACTACTGAAGCTTTTACCTAAGTCTAACTGTGCTGCGGTGGAGGTGGAGTTCATATATTGGGAGAATGGTAACTACCGTATGTAATAAATGTGGGGGAGATGATAATTATAAGATTGTGAAACAACTTGGTTCTTTTAAATGGTATTGAAGACTCAGCCTCCCCTCCTCTCAAATGATCAAATTTAGACAGAAGATGCAGAGAAAGTGGGAATATTGGAATGCATTGTCATGTGAGAGTTTAGAAACCTTTGAAAAGTTGGTATCAAATACTGGATTTTGAAGAAAATATGAAAAAATATCTCTCAATATTGAGTACATGTTGAAATGAGAATATTTTAAATATATTGAGTTAAAAAGTTTTAAAAATCAATTTCACTTATTTAATTTTATTTTTTTAATGTGGCTACTAGAAAACTTACAATTACATATGTAGCATTATATTTTTATAGAATGCCACTGGCATAGAGCCTTGTCTGATACGTCAGCTAATTTTTTAAATTGATATTGCTATTGAATGCTATACCCTACCCACCCCCATAATTCTCAACTCACTCTTTGTCCCACTTTACTTTTTCTTATATTTTACAGGACTTTTTCACCTTGTAGCAACTGAAATATTACCTATTTATCATAATTGTTTTCTATCTTCGGTCTCTCCCCATGAAAATGTAAGCTCTAGGAAGGCAGGGTTCATTTTCATTAGCCAACATACCTCAGGGGCCTAGGAGAGTGGCTAGTGTGTAGCAGGCACTCAGGAAACAGTTGTTAAATCAGTTTGCTTTTGTAGAAACACGATATGTTACAGGTCCAAATCAGAGCTCATTAGCCCCCACCTTTCCAACCTACTCTTCTTACTGAATTTGTGATATTGATTAGTGACCAGCATATCCATTCAATGCCTGAGCTGAAACCCTCAGTCAATACAGCCTGAATTTCGGGTCTGGTTTTTGATCAATGACAATATTCTCTCAGTTTGTCTTCTTAACTATATTTCTAGTTCATATTACGCTTTTCTATAGCCCACTGCCACTGTCTTGGTGTTGGGTTTTCTTCTCACTTTGTACTGTCAGAGCCCTTAGCGTGTTCGCCCCATCTCAGCAGGACAGAGTGAGCGGGTAGAAACAGGGACTCCGTCAGACACTTTGGTTTTGAATTCTAGTCTTGCCTTTTATTAGCTGTATGACTAAGTCTCTAAATTTCCTCCTCTGTAAAATCCCGTGACCAATATATCTCCTTTCCCAGAGTCCTATGGCCATTAAAGAACATAATTTATGAGAGTGATTAGAAAAGTTTTCAGGACATAGTAAATGCTCAGTAAATATTAAACATGTTATTTTTCAGTCTCTCCTTTTTCTGAATCATCTTTCCACTCAGGCCAGATTTACTTTGCTAAAACCGATAGATCAATGTCAATTTTGTCTTAAATATAAACAACTTTTGATTTATATAATAACCTCTATCTTATGTACTAAATATTTACCTTAAAAATACTAAAAGTAGGTAGTGATCGGGCTGACCTGGTGGTGTGGTGGTTAAGTTTGTGTGCTCTGCTTTGGCAGCCTGGGATTCACTGGTTCGGATCCCGGTTGTGGACCTAACGTCACTTGTCAAACCAGCTGTGGGAGCATCCCACATAAAAATAGAGGAAGTTTGGCACAGATGTTAGCTCAGGGACACTCTTCCTCAAGCTACAAGAGGAAGATTGGCCATAGATATTAGGTCAGGGCCAATCTTCCTCACAAAAAAACAAAAAGAAAGTAGGTAGTGATGTATTTGTGTGTGTTGTCAGAGCTGCCTGGTTCACTAAGACGGGATGAGAAAAAATAGGATTACATTATAACAGGAAAGGGTTAGAAGAAGCTAAGATTGAAGAGAATTTCCTTTCCTTAAAATATTGAAATAAAAGGATGGTGGTTTAGAGACAGCTTCCCTCAATCCTAAATTTTTATGAAGAACACAGGAAGAGAAAGAAAAAATCACATTTAGTCCAAATGACTTACTGCCACCTAGCGGTTATATACAGTATTTGCGCACAGAGGGCTAGAAGGCGATAGCACCTTACAGCAGAAAAGGTTCTTCCAGAATATTTAGCTCAATGTTCCTCATATTAGGTGACTTATAAAATTCTTAAAAGGAGAAGAAAAAATTCTTGAAATTTACTTGGTGCTGACTGAAACTGTTTTTATCATATTTCCTAAATATGATTAAACATGAAGCTACTATACTTACAAATTCCTATAAAGTTATGCAGCCAAATATATTAATAAAAATTATATTGAGGACTTCAAATTAATGACATTAGTGTGATGGGTAATAGATAATATTAATATGATAGATGTGGTTCTTTTGTTAAAACTGAATTTTGGCTCAAATCTGAAAATGTTCCTGACTCTTACTGGGCATGTTTTTTTGCCTTTGGTGTATCAGGTTGCCCATACTGATATATAACGTGACAACTCTTAGTGCTCCTACAGCTTTATCTATTGCACGATCAGGAAGTCTCTACTTCTGCTTCTTCTCTTCTATCTCTTGGTCTTCAGTTGATGGGAAGGCGTTGTTGTGTGTCATTCCATGAGCTCTTTTGCAGGACTGTTGAGTTAATGAGGTACTGCTTGGCATAAATGCAAATATAAATATGAATCCTCAAATCCACGTTTGTTGTAGGATATGAGGCATCCTACAGATGATCTGAAAAACTGCTGAAATTAATGCTTAGGAGATTAAAACTCTGAGGTAGAAATTGCAGGTTCCTGAGAATATATCCGCCAATTACTAAGGAGCCTCAGACTCTAGTTTTAGACTCATTGTTTACTCAACTTCTTCATATTTCAGGCGAAAAGACTGCAATTAGACAAATGGAATCATATACTTATGGTGCCATAATTAATCAATAGTGAATCTTGGATTAGGACCCAGATTTTAATACTTTCCAGCCAGTGTGTTTTGACCATTTTGTTTAGATAGAGAGGGAAGAAGGGAGGCAAGGAAGAGGCAATGATTTTCTCCATTTCTGCACTGGATTTTAGTTAAGATAATAGGATTTCTATCTAGCATTTTTTTAAATCATGAAATTTTTGAAAGCAAAGTATTGTTTTTGGCCATTTATCAAAAAGCAAGAGAAAGCTGATGAATCTATATCTATACCTATCTACTTTTCTATCCATCTCTCTATCTAATTTTTATTATAGGAAATTTGGATAAGCAAGTCAGCTGGAAACAGGTTTTAGAGTAAGTATTTAATATTATGATTATCATGAGTATTTTTCTCTATGTCTCTCATCTGAAAGATATTCTTACCTTGTTCCTTAGCAGAGATCATTCAGTCTTTTCACCATTAAGTATGATGTTAGTTCTAAGTTTTTCCTAGATGCCTGGGTAGACGTTTATCAAGTTTATTGATTTTCTGAAAGAATCAGCTTCATTGATTTTCTCTATTGTTTCCTCTTTTCTATCTCATTGGTTTTACTCTGAGGTTTTTATGTTGATTTGGGTTTGATGTGTCCTTTTTCTTACTGGTGTCTTTGGATAGTAGTTGAAGTTTTTTTATTTGAGACCCTTATCTTTTCTAATATAGGTGTTCAGTGCTATCCATTTACCTCTAACTACAGAGTTACCTGAATCTCACAAATTTTGATATGTTGTGTTTTCATTTTCATTCAGGTAAAGAACTTTCTAATTTTGCATTTGATTTCTTCATTGGCCTGTGGGTTATTAAGAAATGTGTAATTTAATTTGCAAATATCTTTCAATATATTTTTCTATTATTAATTTCTAATTTTATTCCATTGTGGTCAGAGAGCTTACGTTGCATGATTTCAATCTTCTTAACTTTACTGAGAATGGTTTTATCACCTCAGGTATAGTCTGTCTTGCTAAATTTCTGTGAACACTTGAAAGAATGTGTATTCTTCTGTTGCTTGTGGGAATTATATATAAATGCCAGTTAGGTCAAGTTTTTTGGTAGCGTTGGTCAAGTTTTCTATAACCTGAATGATTTTCTATTTGTTCTATCAATTATTGAAAAGGGAGATTGAATTCTCCTCTTATAATGGTGGATTTATTTATTTCTTGTTACAGCTCCATCATATTTTCTTCAAGTATTTTGAATCCCTCTTTTTAGGAGCATAGACATTTGAGAGTGTTAATTCCACTTGATGAAGGCACCCATTTATCATGTTGAAATAATACCTTTTCTGCTTACATTATTCTTTCCTACTTTGCCTGATATTATTATAGCCATTCCAGCTTTCTTTTGATTGGTGTTGCATGGTATATATTTTTCCAACCTTTTGCTTGTAACTTATATGGTTCTTTAGATTTAAAATGTGTTTCTAATAGGCAGCATATTGATGAGTGTTGCACTTTTTCCAATCCAGTTTTGCAATCTCTCACTTTTAACTACGTGCTTATGTCATTTTTCTTTAATGTGATTATCGATAACGGTTAGGTTTAACTCTACCACCCGATATGTCTTTGATATTTGTCCTATTTGTTCTTCATTCACTGGAATGTCAATTGTGTCTTAATCCCACCCAATGTATTTTTCATCTCAGACATTGTCTTTTTTTATTGAAGTATAATTGATATACAATATCCTATTAGTTTCAGTTGTATATCATAGTGTTTCAATATTTATACACATCGAAAAATGATCACCATGATAAGTCTAGTTACCATCTGTCACCATACAAAGTTATTACGGTATTATTGACTATATTCCTGATACTGTACATTATACCCCCATGACTTACTTATTTTATAACTGGAAGTTTATGCCTCTTAATGGCATTCACCTATTTCACTTGCCCCCAATCCCTCCCCATTCTGGTAACCACCAGTTTGTTTCCTGTATCTATGAGTCTATTTCTGTTTTGATTTTTTGATTCCACATATAGGTGAAATCATATAGTATTTTTCTTTCTCTGTCTAACTTATTTCACTTAGCATAATACCCTGTAGGTCCATCCATGTTGTTGCAAATGGCAACATTTTTTTCCTTTTCATGGCTGGGTAATATTCTATTGTACACACACACATGCACACATACATATATACATATATCTCATACATTCTTTATCCGTTCCTCTATTGATGGACACTTAGGTTGCTTCCATATTTTGGCTATCATAAATAATGCTGCAATGAACATAGGGGCTGCCAAAGTGGAGCACACAAACTTAACCACTCAGCCATGGGGCTGGCCCCTCAACAGAATTTTGGTACTGAATGATATGGATGAAAATATCTTCTGTCATGGAGCTTATATTCTAAAGAGGTAGGGGTCAGGAGGCTAACAATTTAAAAGAAGACAATAAATAAATTGCATAGTAAATGAAAGAGAAAAAGTGTTATGGAAAAAGTAAAGATAGAAGAGGGCAGCGAACAGGATACAGAGGTCTACAATTTAAGTAAGGTGGCTAGAGTAGGTCTCTTTGTAAAAATGGTATTTGAATAAAGACATGAAGGAAGGGCGTTGGCTATGCTGTTATCTGGGGAAGAGTGATTCAGGCAAAAGGAAGAGTTCGGCAATGTTCCTAAAGCAAAACTCTGTCTAGACTGTTGAGGTACAGCCAGGATCCAGTGTGGCTAGACAAGAACGAGGAGCTAAATAGTAGAGTGGAAGACAGAGAGTTAATCAGGATCCAGGTCATGTAGGGTTTCATAGGCCATTATAAAGACTGTTTCTTTATTATAAATAAGATGGGGAACCATTGGACTGTTTAGAACAATAGAGTCACATTATTTGACCTATGTTTTAAAACAATCTCTCTGGCTGCTGTATTAAAAAATGACAGTGGGAGGGTAGGGGTGGGGGGAGAAGGGTACAAACTGGGAGAGGGATTAAAAGCTTCTTCCAGAATCCCACATACAAAATAGAGGAAGATGGGCACAGATGTTAGTGAGGGGCCAATCTTCCTCAAGCAAAAAAGAGGAAAACTGGCAACAGGAGTTAGCTCAGAGCCAATCTTCCTCACCAATAAAATAAAATAAAATAAAAATCTTCTCTGTGCTTATTCTGTATTTAGACAGTTGAATGGAGAGCATCAATAGGCAGTTGCTCTAAAGGAAGGTCTGGACGGATCATCTAAATTTGGGGAAAATGGTTCTAAGTTTACACTTTCTGTGTGATTAATGAGTTATTATATGTCTCCTCAGCCATCTTGAAATCCACAGGGACAATGCCACTTTAATCATTGCTGTTTTATCTTCATCTTGCAAGTACTTGTTATAAGGTATCAATAAAAATTGATATAAACTAATTGAAATAATTGAAATATAAATAATTGAAATAAAAATAAAATTGAATAGGGGAACACATGAATGAATAAATTTGACTAGAGTTGGGTAAATAGTGTGAGAGTAAGGTTTTAAGAAGCAACGGCAGGAATAAAGTCAGTTATGAACTTCATTAAAAGATGTCATTGATATTTGGCAATTATTGTGATAAATAATAGCAGGATGATAATAGAAATTACTGTCACACAGTTTTATAGATGAAGACTCTGATGTGTAGAAAGCTAAAATACTTTGTTTAAGGTCACATCATAACGAAGTGGCTAACCCTGGATTGGACCACAGGAGACTCTCCTTTCACCTTACCTTATATTGCTTCTAAACAAAATTTTCAGAGATATAAACGGTGAATGGAGGATGAGGTGGACAAAAGATTTGTAGAGTACTGTCAAAATATTGCCATGAAAAGAAAAGAGGACTAATGCGATGATAGCCAGGAAGGACACAGTCAAAGATAATTATTTTAAACAAAAGAAGAGAGTCTAATATGTATATTAGCGCAAGTGGGAGAAGAGCAGAAACAAAATTATTAGGCAAGGAGTTTGATATTAAAAATTGGGAATTAATCATTGATGGAGTAAAATCTAGAATGGATGTAAGAATAAAGACATAAAGGCATAGGTAGAATTTTAAAGTGGATAATAAAGAGAATAAGGAAAAGGTGAGATGGACATAGATATGTGGAGGGGGATATATAAGGTTAATCACCCTTGATAGTCTTAGTTTTCTCAATAAAATCTGGAGCAAAAACATAGCTGTTTATTTCTTAATTTTCTGACATTTTTGACCTTGAATAAAACATTATTGGCATATTCTTATGTGATTTTTATTGATTTTAATATTAGAAAGTCTTCTATTCCAAGAGTAGATATGTTTCCCTGCTTTCCCATTTCTTTTAAAAATGTTTACTAGGATTTTATATTTGACTCTACAGTTCCATCTTTAGATAATGTAGCATATGGAATGAAGAGAGGATTAAGCTGACTTTCCCCTATGTAACTATCCCTTTTTTTCCCCAACCATTTTGGCTATAATTATTTTATTACTCATTAATTCATAGTGCCTACTTTATCATAATTTAAATATTTGTATGTATTAGCAACAATTTATAGGACATGCATTTTTTTCTACATTTAATGAAAAATATTTAAAGACTAGAAAGTAAAGAATAGTACAAAGGGCCAGCCCCGGTGGGCTAGTGGTTAAGTTTGGCATGCTCCACTTTGGTGGCCTGGGTTCAGTTCCCAGTGTGGGCCTATGCTACTCATCTGTGAGTGGCCATGCTGCAGGGTCAGCTCATGTACAGAAAGAGGAATATTGGCAAGAGATGTTAGCTCAAGGCAAATCTTCCTCAGCAAAAAAAAAAGAGAGAGAGAGAAAAGAGAAGAAAAGAAAAGAGAATGGTACCGGAAAAATCCGTGTGTTTATTACCTACCTTGGCAAATCTTAATATATTAGGACTCCTCCAGGTCTCATTCCTCATTCTCTTCTCCAGTGATGACCCATTCCAGTTACTACTGTTGAGTAACAAACCAGCCTAAACACAGCGGTATAAATAACAACCATCTTATTGTGTTTATGGATTCTGTGTATCAGAAATCGGGAAGGGCTCAGTGGGGATGCCTTGTCTCTGTTCCAGGATGTCTGGAACCTCAGCTGGAAAGGGCTCAAAGCCTGAGGGTGACTTGACGGGTGGAGGCTGGAATCATTTGAAAGCTTGTGCACTCATATGTCTGGCGGTTGATGCTGGCTGTCAGCTGAGATCTTGGGTGAGGCTCTGTGGTACCCGATGTCTCTCCAAGTAGCTGTTTGGGCTTCTTTACAGCACGGTGACTGGGTTGCAAGGCGAGTATCCTCAAAGCACGAGGTAGAAATCCATGACATTTGTATAAGCTAGCCTCAGAAGTCATATCATGTCACTTCTCCTGTGCTCTGTTAGTCGAGAAAGTCACAAAGGACCATCTGGGTTCATGGATCTGTGGGTTCATAGACCCAAGCAATACTCAATGACAAAAGTGACAGGGTCACATGGTAAGAACATGTGCAATGGGAGATATCACTATGATCATTATTGGAACTTCCAATTCACCACAATATTACTACTTCGAATTTGATATTGAACATTTCCATGTATTTACATTTTTTTACTATATATACATAAAGAAATGAACTATAATACTGTTTTGCGTGTTTTAAAACTTTATGTAAGAACACATGTATTTATATATATATTTTTGAGCTATTTGTGGTGGTTTTTTAAAATGATTTTAAGCTTGCTCCAGATTAATATATGTAGCTCTATTTCTTTCATTTTAACTTCAGCATGATATCCTTTTGTGTAAATATACCACAATTTATTCTTGCTCCAGTTGATGAATATTTAGCTATAGCGACATTGGATACCATATATTTTATCATATATTGCCAAATTGATCTCCCAAAGTTGTGCTACTCCACATTCCTAACAATGCATGTGAGAATTAGGTTATTTTTTGTTTGAAAGTAACAAAAATTGGTTACAGAAAACACAGACAGAAAAGAACTTATTAGAAAATGACTAAGTAAATCATAAAGTAGAAGGAAAAACCAAATAAGCAACACTTATGAAGGACCCAAACTAGGGTTTTGTATGTTACAACCAGGAATTAATGGTTGTCTTTTTTTCCTTTATAATCCTCTTACGGTGGCAATATATAACATAAAATTTGTCGTTTTAACCATGTTAAAGTGTACAATCCAATGGCATTCACAATGTTTTGCAACCATCACTGCTGTCTAGTTTCAGAACATTATCCCCAAAGGAAACCCCTACCCATTAAGCAGTTACTCTCCATACCTCCCCCCTCAGCCAGCTCTGCCAACCACTAATTTGCTTTCTGCTTATGGATTGGCTTATTCTGTATATTTAATATAAATGGAATAATGCAATATGTAGTCTTTCGTGCCTTTCTTCTTTCACTTAGCATAATGTTTTCAAGGTTCATCAATGTTTTAGTATGTATCACTGTTTTATTCTTTGTTATGACTGAATACCATTCTATTTTCTGGAGATGCCACATTTTATTTATTCGTTCATCAGCTGAGGGACATTTAAGTTGTTACTATGGTTTTCTTCTTAAAGTCCTGCCATTAGAACACACAACATCACTTACTACCCAACACCACACATTTACTCACAGTTCATCTTCTTGGGAGAGTTGGTCTCGCTGGCCTTGCTCAGGTGGTGTGTACAGCTCTTTCACTGGAGAGCAAGTGACGTCTTTTGAGTGGCAACCTTATGAGACTTACAGGAAGTCAAATGGTGGATATCTGCTGTAATTCCTGAAAAAAGTACAAAGCAAAATGAATTGAAAACTGATGTTCATTTTGGGTCCCTTGGACATTTTGTCTAGCAGAATTCCCTCCAGTTTTCTACCATGTAGATGGTACTCCATTATCATGTATTCTTTGATGATGGTCGTTTGCTCACTATGTCCTCTGTGGCTTATTTCAGGGAGATTTTGAGTGTGGGGGTCAGCGCTGGCAGAGTTCACCTTATTATGTGTTCAAAAGTCATGATCGAAAAAGAAAAAAGTCATGATCTAATTATTTTACAAATAACAGTGATTATATGAAAATTGCGTCTGTTTAGAAAAGAGTCAGAGGCAAAATGAGCCTACAAACCAATTGAGGGTTAAAATCCTCTTCTGGAAACAAGAATGCAGACAGCCAACGTCAAAGCTGTGAAGAATCAGGTGTCAATTATTGACCACTGTTGTGGTTACCGTGAGGCAAAACGGCTGTGGGACTTCAAGGTGGGGGTGAGGTCGTAGAATTTGGCTGTGTGTTAGGAAGGAAGGTCTTTAATAATTGGAGCTGACCAACAAAAGGATGAGCTGGCCGCTATAGGAAATGTTCGATGAGGGCAGATGAAGATCGGTCACAGTGATGCAGGTTCTTTGATTTGGAGGGAGTCATTATCTCTCAGATTCTTACCAGCTCGATAATTCTAGGATTTCAGATGAAGGTTGGTTACGGTTTCCTCACCTATTTATTGGTCTTTTTAAGTGGCACATGCTTCAAATTTCATCTAGAAAAACATCGTACAAATCCATAGGATCAAAGGTGTCAGCTCATGTTTGGCTTAGGTATTTAGTGCTAACTAGATGAAAATTTGTAATTCTCTCTCTTTTCTAGACTACTGATAAAATGAATTTTTATTTTTCGTAAATTTTCAAAATCAGACTTATCAAAAACTATTATAAAATATGTTAAATATGTGTTAAATCTTTTTCAACTAAAATGCACTGTGTTTTAGGAGCTTACAAGAGAAATATCATAGTTAGTTGGTGTGTTTGTGGAGCACCTCTCATGTGCAGGCACAGCCATAAGCATGTGGTCTGTGCCTTTACACTGCTCACTGGAGAGTTTCCATATAAATGAGCAGCCACCATACTGCCTGGGAGTCTCAGGAGGGACGAATTAAGCGTATAGAGAAGAGTTCCCAAGGAAAATGGGAATTTAAATGGGTGTGGGAGAATGAGAAGTTATCCAGAAGAACTAGAACAGATAGGGTCATTCCAGGTAGAAGGAACAACATGTTGAAAATAATTAATATGGCACGTTTTGAGGGTTGTATGCAATTTGAAAGTGTTGGAGTAAAAATGTGAAAGGGAAACAGTGGGAGATGAAGCTGATAGGGTCTGTGTCATGAAGAGCTTTGTTTGTCATATTAATAAGGTTAAACTTTGTTTTCTAAGGCAATGGGGAGCCAGTGGATTATTTATATAATGGATTAGTCCTACCACGGTTGTAACAATCAAGAACCAGGAGGTTGGGAAGTTAGGTAACAATGAGGAAGCTCTGTGAAAAAGAGTGGATACTGTTCAGAACAAGGAAAGGATGGTGACTAAAAGAAGAGGAAGGCAGATCCCTAACTGCCATATATTGAGGTCAGGGAATATAATTTGCCTATTATAACGTTAACTGCCATGCCTAATGTCAAAATAGAGCACAACGTACTTCCTTAGCTATCCTCAGGTTGAGTTACAATTTAGCCATTGAAAGGGGAAGTATGACATATAGGCCAATATAATAAAGAATGAATATTATATAGAGTGCCCATATTAGAGATTTTTCATGTGAAAAAAACCAGATAATTCATTCATTGCTATGAAAATGGTAGCAAACAATTTGGTTATGGTTTCTGTTTCATACATTCATAGTCTAGAGGGTCAACTTACTATTTTTTCAATTTATATTTTCTGACAGATCACTACCAAAATCTTAGAATCTTTATATTTAAGTTTAAACTTCATAGGTTTTATGCAAAAAGTCCTAAAAAAAGTATAGTAGGAAATTGAAATTAACCATATTTAGGAGGTATGTTTATATGTCTGTATATGTGTTTTACAATGCATTATATGAAGTATTGATCTATCAAAAGATGATAGTCAAAACCAGTGATTATTTTGATGGTAGAAATAAAATAGAATACTTAATAAAATTAGTTCCTAGATTATAGAAATAATGCAACTTGAAATATGGTTCTGTTTCCTTAGGCAAAAAATTTGCTGAATTTAGTAATTAAAAACCTTAAAAATTATAGAATGAGTGACCAGCCTGGTGGTGTAGTGGTTAGGTTCAGGCACTCTGCTTCGGTGGCCCAGGGTTCACAGGTTCAGATCCCAAGCACAGACCTACACACTGCTCATCAAGCTGTGCTGTGGCAGCGTCTGACATACAAAATAAAGGAAGATTGGCACAGATGTTAGCTCAGGACCAATTTTCCTCACCAAAAAACCCCACAAACCCCTCCCCCCCAAAAAACAATTATAGGATTATTATTAGTGTGACAAAAAGTTCTTGAATTATGTCATTTAAAGATGCGTTCAATAGAAATAAACTAGCCTTAGAGCTGTGATTTTGCTTTTGACTGTCCCCACTTTACCAAAAATGAAAACTCTCCATGCTGTGAACCATTTGAACTTTTGCTTTCATCACGGCTGGGAGACGTGTTTTCATTACTAGCAGCAGGGAATAAAACAGAAAACTAATTTAGCTGAAAATTATTTTCACAGTATCACCATTTTAAGCAGAGAGAAAGAATAGTTTCTCTTTCAAAAGGAGAAATTAATAAATTATACACAATTCTTAATTACAGCCTGTCAAGGAAATAAAAAAATACTTGTGTGTCATTTTTCATGATAAAAGAAGGTCTCTTGATTTGGAAAAACCAACCATGGGTTGTTTTAAAACAATAATGCCAAACACAAAAGGGAAACATGTGAACTAGGGAGGTGTATACGAGGCATTTATAGCCTTTTAGGTTTTGCTCTTTTCCTTCCAACAAATACCCAACACCACTTTTCTTTCTACTTACCTGGAGTTCTGTGCTAGTCCTGGGTCAGTCTGACTCGGACCCTTTCCTCCCAGTTCCACCTCTGTGTGTCGGGGAGGCTGACTCATGCAGGCTGCATAGCTCTTGCTCCCTTATCGAGGAGTTTTGGCACATTTGCACAGCGAGAGTCTCTGGCCAGAAATTGCAAGGCAGCAGCAGGGGAGGAGAAGGGGAGCTGCAGCCTCAGTAGTACCATTTATGTCTGGAGCCCACGTGGCTCCAACTCCTTCTGGATAGGAGAGATGTGGTGGCACCTTCTACCAGGTGACACCTTCTCTCACAGTCTCACCCTTTTGTCTCTTCTAGCCAGGGATTAATGGGGGCTCGCTGCTGTTGACAATCTCTGAGTTTCTTCACTCTTCCCTTTATAACCTGTGTAACTAATTTTATGCATTACTTTCTGTTATAAATAACTGAACTCTTTTCTTAGATCCCAAGCAGATATCCACATACTCATTTCTCTCCTAAATTTCTTTCCCTTCCCCCAAACTGTGTAATGAAGTAAAAGCAAGAGACGATGTCGTTGGAATGGAAAGAAACCATCTCAGCATGTGAGATGAATAGAATTATAATGAAATGGCATTTAAATATCTGAACGTTGTACAGCGTCTGGCATAGGACGAGTCTCGTCCTGCCGGAAGGAGGTTAGAGGTGATCACAGAGCTCCTTTTCATCGAGAATGACATGGCTCCTGAGCTTTCTCCTTCAGACTGGGGGCCTTTGAGAATTTTATCAGGGCAGAAACCATATCTTTTTTGGTAACTCTTGCCAGTGAAAGGGGCCTTTGATGCTATTATTTTGGAGGGAGATTTAACTTCCCGTCATCCCTGGGATAATGTTAAAGATACTGATCCATCTTGAGCAGCGTTACAGGGGCCAAATGAGGGCGACATATGCCCAAAGCCAAGCCGGGATTAACACCGCAATTCTACTGAAAGAACGCTGGAGGCTGGGTCACAAAAGGGGATCACCACTGACTTTAAACGAGAAGAAATTATCACTATTTCCACAGATAAGGTCTGTCTCTGAGACAAGAGAAAGAAAAGAAAGCAATTCAAGCTGCTTTTATTATCACTGAAGTTGATGATGGTGTTTGTATTTTTGATAATTCTAAAAATAAGGAAATACTGCGTAGAGGTGCTAGGATTCAACAAGATAGCAAGGGGACACTCTGAGAACAAAGGCAGGGAAAAGCTAGTTCAGGATTTTTATTTTTTCCCCTGTCTGTGGCTTTTCCAGTAAATAAGAAAAGCTGAATTAAGCAAGACATTACGCAGAGTGAAACTTCCCATCCCTTAGAGAGAGAGTCCATACTTTACAGATGAAATTTGTGGAGTCTTCGGTTTCTAAATACCGTGAAGGAAAAACGAGGGAGAAGTGAATGGAATTTTGAGGACCAATGGGAAGAAATCAGATTTAGGCATCATCAGGCATCATTTAGGGACCATATTTTCATCACATGAGAAAACTAATAATTCAGACAAGAAATTAATTGACTGAGAAAGTAGATGCATAATGAACATTTTGTAACTCTGTTGATGTACTTGTAAAATCAGGCTAAAAATGGACCTCATATAAGCTTAAGGATAATAATATGGATATAACACAAATAGCAGAACAAGGCATATTGGTTGACACCTCTAATAAAACATCTTTTTGTAATTTTTTAGGTGTACTTTGTGGATGGGTTCAAATACTGAATTGCCTGATAGTAATCTGTACTATGATTTTTATCTCGTCATGAAGTCCTTCGATGTTCGTTAGCTGTTCTTTCTAATGCATTGCTTTGTCATATTCTTTCTATTGTCATTTTTTCCATTTCTAAAACAGTATATTCTCTTCTTGTGATTTCATAACATTGTGTTTTGAGACCTATGAGGTACCTTATCACACTACCTTGTATGCTACCCGGTGACACCATGGAGTAAAAAAATAAATAAAGCTAAGATGTTTCTATGATTGGTTTAAAATATAAACTCTTTAGGTCATGGCTATTTAATTTCAAAACATGAATATTTTATTGATTCCAAATTCACAAAACTGTAATTTCACAGTTACTTAAAAATTTAAGGCACATTTTATTCCCCTCAATGAACTACCTATGTAGAAATATGAGCTATGATTTGTTGGTTGGAGGGTTTCAATTATAGTAAAGGTAATTATATTTCTTTCTGAAATAAACTTTCATTCTCTGGATAATTACGTTTTGAACGAAAAGAAAAAAAATCAAAACCTTGGGTTACCCTGGAGATCTGCTTGTCTCGGTACTTTGTTATTCTGGCCTCATGATGGCACCAAAGGGTAGAAAATTATTTTTTGAATTCCACTTACTTATTGAATTGCAATCAAAAATAAATAAAATTAGCCAAGGACTGCCGAGTTTGCTAAAGCTTTTATATAAAGAGTGTTGGGGATGGGTACGGTCTTGGATGTGCTTTCTTCCGTACAGTTATAATTCCCTCCAACTTTTCTCCATGCAAGACACTTTCTCTCTCCTTTTTCTCAAATTATTTTGTCCCCTTCCCATTTCCCTTCTCCCAATTCCTCTCCTCTGCTGCAGCAAGAAAAAGGTGCTGAAAAAAAGATTTACTTAATCTAATCGTAACAAGAAACTTGTGTCTGCACAACTTTGAGACACACAAGACGAGCAGATAGCTGATGAGGAGACTATTATAAAAGGGAATATACATCATAAAATATTAAAAAATGCCCTTTGAGGTGATATCTCACTCATTTTCTAATTTCTTAGAGAATAGAAATTTAGAATCTAATTTGACACCATAATAAATCTTCCTTAAGATTAATGGCCGCGATCTCAGCTGTTGTCTTATGTGTCTCATTGCAGACGAGACACAGTTCACGTGTGCATTGAAACGAATGCCCTGCTGTGTGTGCACCTCCATATATCAAACCAGTGCCCTAGGTTTCTGTTACACGTTGAGAGGCAGTGAAACAAATGGAAGATGCGTTCCTTCCCCCTTCAAAGACACTTGTAACCCAGCTCAAGTGAGAAAACACAATCATATCTAAAAATAACTAACAATAGCAGCTAGTAGCAATTTAAAGGCCTTGAATATTAGGAAATAAAAATAGTACAAAGTGCCTTTTATTTAAGAAAAAACTTCAAATGCTATATACTGGATTTTCCCGGCTAAATGTAAAACAAGAAGACATTTTTAAGATGAATAAATTGTGTTTGGTAACATAACTTTTATAACCTGCAATTGACTTTCTTAGTCTACGGAATACAAACAACTTTCACTTGGTTCCTGCTTTCTCAGTTTTGTTAAGGGTTGGTGTAAACCATCACAAAAATAGTTCAGAGCACAGCGCCCCAACTTTTCTGTCTAGTGTCCTTGGGATTTGAGACCCTCTCACAATGTTTGTGCACAGTCATTGCTGTCGTCTTCTACCTCCCACCCACAGCATCTCTCTCTTCTGGCTACAACCAGCTTTAGTAAGATGAGCTACTTTCCTGCTTCTCCAAAGATCCCTGGGTCAACTTGCTCAGATAGTGTTCTCTGCTTTAATGTCATGAAGATCGCTCTTCCTTTTTGGACTCCTACCATCACTGCAGTAAAGTAAAGAAAACATCCTTTACTGAAATTTGTGAAAAATGGAATAGTTCTTAGCTCTTGGTTTCCTATCAAATCTCGCGTTTCTAAATTCACAAATTCTCTTTCCTCCTAAGACTCCTGAGGTCCTTGAGGTTGGGCTCAAGGGCATCTGAGAAGTATAACTTGAGTCATTGTACTGGAGCAGCTTTGAACCTTAGATAGCTCTTCCTTTATAGGAAAATTTCTTTTCTACTGGGCACAGTGCCTGGGTAGCTAAGGGATGGGCTTTGTCCCTCAATAGCCTGGATAACTTAGTTTTGGATGGTTGTGTGGGTTATCTGTTAGCCTCTAAATCATAGTATTCATGAGGATTTCTGGCATTCTTTTTAGTGGGACCAACTTGCCAGACAACATGATATGCGTCTCTCTCTCTCTCTCTCTCTATATATATATCTGAATATATATATATATAAATATAATTATCTGAACACTCTAGGTATATATATATATTCAACCAGCTTAGACTCTTACTCAGGGTTTTCTGTTTCATTGGAAATAATCTATAGTTCCAGATTATTAGTAAAGTAACACAACACAGGACAACTTTATAAATTAAAAAATCAGCTTTTTCATAGGTTATTGGTATTATTATTATTTTTTTTGGTGAGGAAGATTTTCTGTAACATCTGTTGCCAATCCTCCTCTTTTGTTGCTTGAGGAAGATTAGCCTTGAGCTAATGTCTGTGCCAAATTTCCTCTGTTTTGTATGTAGATTGCCACCACAGCATGGCTTGACATGTGGTATAGGTTTGTGCCTGGGATCCGAACCCAGGAACCCAGGCTGCAAAAGCAAAGCATGCAGGACTTAACAAGTACACCACGGTGCTGGCCCCAGGTCATTGTTATTCTAACAAGAAATGTAAAAAAGAAGTTTGAAGACTTCTTTGTAGTGTGCTTACTTCTGGAAGATTTTCACTGAGCTAACATCTGTGCCAATCTTCCTCTATTTTGTATGTGGGATGTCTCCACAGCCTGGCTTGATGAGCAGTGTGTAGGTCCATGCCCAGGATCCGAACACATGAACCCTGGGCCGCTGAAGTGGAATGTGCAAAGTTAATCACTATGTCACAGGGCCCGCCCCAGTAGTGGGCTGACTTTTGATATAGGCAGGTAGATATATTCTTGTTTCCCAATATGGTTTTAATGAATATCTTTCAAATTCAAAGCTTTCTTGTAGGAAATGTTAGAGGCACAGTCCAGAAGCATAAACAATATAACTGTGATTGTATTTGACTGAATTGCATAGCAAGCAATACACTCAGTGTTAGATGTTGAAAAGGCACCTTAAGAGAGGTAGAATATCCATTAGTCCAGAATAATTGTGGAAGTTTTCCAAGGGTACACCCAGCACAGAGGTAAGATGAGCTGCTTTCCTGCTTCTCCAAAGAATGACCTTTTTCTGCTTGTCTGCTTTAAATGATTTCCATCATCCTCAACATGCTTAAAATGATGCCTTTTTAGGGTATAATTAAACCTATAAAAGGGAAATGTAGGTATAGATATAAGATTCCTATAATTTTATCTTAATCACTTTCATCTTTATCAGCTTCTAGAAATGGAAAATTTTGACTGGATTACATTAAAATTAAGTTACATAATTGTAAGAACTGATGATAGACATGGTTTTTAAAATTCATTTGAATAGGCTCTCTTCTATATGGACAAAATCACACATGGATTTTGAAATTTAAAACTGAAACAATGCTATTAATTAAATTGGTGCCTCTCTTCTTCATTTGAAGAAACCAAGAAACAGAAAGGTTAATTATTTGTAGCTACTTGATGGTGATGCTAGACTAGAATCTAGGGCTTTTAGATGATTGTTGAGTATTTTTTGGTTTTGTTTTATTCCTTAGAAAAATAAAACCAATCTGTATTACCTGCTAGATAAAAAGAAGAGGACCCTAAGTTCAGACACATAAAATCTAATTTTGTATTACTGTAAGTATATGGATTTTTTCCCTTCTAAAATTTCCATCGCTTCCTCAAAGATGGAAAATACTAAGATATACTGCGTTTCTTATTGTTAGCAGCCTGCACCTTTAACTATTATAGAAGTGAAAAAAGTAGCATAAATTCAATAACACGCTCATACTTATTCACAATTTATTAATGTATTTATAATAAACGCCTGAATAAATATTGTTTTTCTTCAATTCTCCTATTTATAGGAGCAAAACAAGTTTATATATCTATAACATACACACATATATACATATCTTGTCAAAACTGACCATATGGAGCTGTTTTAAAATGGAGTCAGAGCTGCCTTTCCAGAGAACCTGCCTTGCTGCCTTGAACCTTGGACTGGGCCAAACCTTTGGACTGGACCAAAAGGTCAATTGTTTTACAAGCAATTGTTTGAGCAGTCAGCAGAACTGACATCCTGATCACAAACACTGAGGATCGCAGACTTTCTGAAGATGGAATCAATAGTCAATCAATGTTTAGCCAAGACTAGCTCTCCACCTCCAACTCCAATTAAAATTCTTTGCAATACAACCTCCCTTCTTTCCTTTTAAAAGCCCCTGACTTTTACTCCCTAGCAGAACACTATTTGGGTTTCTACCTGATTCTGTGCTCCCTGAATTGCAATTCTTTGATCCCAAGTAAATATCTCTTAAACTGGTTTCTGTTTTTGCAGGTCAACAATATCTATACATATATATAGTCACACACACACACACACACATATATGCATATATAATATATGATGCACACAAAAAATAGTACACACATCCACACATATAAATCTTCTATTATTAATATGCACAAAGTAGTTACAATTTTAATATTTCTAAAGTTCTCAAAACAATATGTGGCCTATCATAAGCATCACATACATGCTTCCTTTTTACTATAATGAAGTAGTCAGTAATCTAACAAACTAGATTTCAGATCCATGAAGAACAATAAAAACACATAGGCCTATTTTGCTTTTAAAAATAGAAATTTATTTTCTATAAAAAGGATAAAAAACGTGTCCACCATGGCTGCAACATTTCTGAAAACATTACATGTCTACCAGTCAGTAAATAATAAGTGCTAAATAAGTGGGATGGAAAATAAGCCTTGTGGAAGTTCAGAAGAAGGAAAGATTGCTTCCAGATGAAATAGTCAGGGATTGCTTCGCACGAGAGGCAGGATCTGAACTGCACTTTGAAAAATGGGCAGGATTTGGATAAACAGAGCAAGGAAGGTTGGGTTGAGAGGTGTCATAAGAAGAATAAAGTGCAAAGGCAGAGCTTCATTGTCATTTTTCTCTACCTCGGCATTGATGATGGGAGAGAAATGTGTTTAAGCACAAAGCCAAGAGGGAAATCTCCTTTCTCTTTTTTACTGATTTTTGAACTCTCTCCCACTATCACTAAATGT
This sequence comes from Equus przewalskii, assembly GCF_037783145.1. Taxonomy (NCBI): domain Eukaryota; kingdom Metazoa; phylum Chordata; class Mammalia; order Perissodactyla; family Equidae; genus Equus; species Equus przewalskii. Next base: position 8,887,444 of record NC_091838.1, read on the forward strand.
TTCAAAGCAAGGCTCCCTGGAAGATTTTCCTTTCTATTATGCTCCCTTGGATAACAATATATTCATATCTGTTGCTTGGAAAATAATATGTTTCCATAATTATGATACTATTTCATCTTTACAATATTGAAATGAAAGCGTGTGTGTGTGGGCACTTTCTTTATAACCTGGGTTTCTCTAGTTCTTAAGGAAACGAGGAAGCTGTGATCATTTGCCCTGTCAGAGTAGGGAGAAAGGCATTGTCTCTACTCAAACAAAATAACAGTCGAAGTACAGTGAGGCATCCAAAGACACAGAGCATACCACGTTTAATAGACTGCATGGAAATCCGGCCATGAGGGGTGGCTCTGGAGATATTTGCCTCCTCAGTAAACGATGCTCCCTTCTCCATCTGCAAACACAGCTCCGTTACATGTATCACCTTCACTGGCAAGGGACACACTCTTGTCTGGATTGGCTAATGAAAGGTATGTGACAATTTAGTCATTGCTAAGGTATATAATTCACAGACTCTTAACCTAAGGAAAATAATATTAGGACAGAATGTCTGCTGAAAAAAGAAAATCTCCTAAATGCATATCCAAGCTTAAAATAAATAATTTAGGGATTTTCTGCTGTTTAGGATTATCTGCACCAGTAAGCGTCTCTATTCCTGCTTGTAACCAAGTGTTGACTTAGTTTGTCTGCTAGAAGGTGACCCCAGCTGCGAGCATATGTAGTAATTATGATAGATATGGGATATTTGTCAATGTAAATCCCTGAATTCGTTATGTATACAAATAAAAGTATTTTATTTCCTATTTTCTTTGGTCAAAGTTGCTCTGAAACATACTCAGGGTGAATTTGGGGTTAACGTATGAAAAGAATGCTTCGCCAAACACTACAATAGTGAAAATTAGCTGGATTTCATTTTCTCTAAATTATGTAGCTTCATCTGTTAATATACACCAATTCAGACTACAATATTTATTACGCCCTTTTTGTGAGTGAAATCCTGTGATTGCATCACCTGAGGAGTTATTTAGATGTGATTAAAGCCTAGAATTTCAGCTGGACAAGCCCACAACATTTGTAGCTCCACTTTGCACCTTAAAACTTGCATTTGCACCTGCAAAAAGCTGAAATGAATCTCCAGTCGGCACATGTGTGTTCCATTATTCATTTTTTATGAGCAGATGTGGGTGATGTGGGCAAAGAGCTAGATGCATCTTTAATTGAGAAAACCTGTGGAAAAGTTATCCCTGACTCTCTCCTAGGGAATTGATTTAGAACACGACACATCATGATTTGGAAACTACGAGTCAGACCCAAATGTTGACCAGACAACCTAAACGTGAACGTAGGCTGTCAAAAATGAATATTAAGGACATTAATCCTCAGATTTTCTTCCTTTCAAAATTTCTCTTTGAATAACGCTGTGTCCATTTGGGTTTTTTTGTTTGTTTGTTTTGTTTTAACATTCCCTCTAAAATAATATAAACCATCAGGATTAAAGACAGAAAACCCAGTGGCAATCATTTGTAGAAAAATAAACTGGGTCCCAAACTTATTTTTTCATGCTTCATTCACAATGAATCTTAGAATTGTGTAATTTAAAGATATTTTGTTTTATGTACACTTACATATTTGAATATTTATTCCACAGAGGATACTCCTCTAGTTGCTAGTTATGAGGCGTGGAGGTAAAAGTGAGTGAGACACAGACCCTGACATAAAGAAATACATATTTTAAAAAGCATAGTTTATAAAGCTTGGCTATTCTAGAACTTATAATAATGACATGGCTTCTGGTCAGATCAAATCAAATTGTATATGCATTTGAAAACTAGATTGCTTCTTCCACAAAAACCAATGCTATGCTTCTATAACCCAGCGGCAGTGTTAGGTGTTGGGAGACGATGAGGAAGAAGCCCGGAAGAAATGGACCATCCAGTGGAGGAGAACAGAGTGACGAGTGCCAGGGGACTGATGGAGACCAGCAGGAAAAGAACCTACCTCAGCACTGGGCAATCGGAGATGGAAAATGACACCCACAGTTAGACCTGAAAGATTTGTTGGTCTTAGGCAGTTTGGAGAAGGCAAGGAAATGAGATCTAGGTCGAGAAAGAAGCATGCAGAAGATACCAAGATGGGAAAAGATGGTGACTTAGAGGAACAGTAAGGAGATTTGTCACACGCAAACAGAGAGAGGGAAGTAGTAGGGAAGACGAAGTTGAAGAGATAATAATTATAGCTAGTATTTATCTATTACTTACTATGTGCCAGACAGTATTGTAAGAACATTAGAGAATGTCTCTCATTCAGTCTTCACCAAAATCATATGAAGACATACCTCATTTTAAAAACAAGAATACTGAGGCTTAGAGAAATTAAGTACTTGCCCCAAACCCCCAGCTATGAGATGACAGAATTCAAACCTAGGCTCCAGTGTCCGTGTTCTTAACCACTACACTGTGTGGCTTCAAAGGAACAAGGTGAGACACATTGAGGGGTTTGTACTTGATCTGAAGAACATTTGGCAACCGTCAAGGAGTTTTAAGTAGTTCTTGAATTTTAGCAAAGTGAATAAAAGATTGGAGGGGAATGATTCTGCATCAGGAAGAACATCTAGGAGGCTACTTAGGATTCCAGAGAAAGATAGGAGTGTGTCTAAGATGGTGCAGAGGGATAGAGAAAATTGAAAAACTTTAAGTGATATTAAGGAGCAAGAGGCAGCATCAAGAGGATTTGTTGAGAGAAATATTTGGGGGAACAAGTTAGAGTGGCTGAGTCCTTGGCTCCCAGTTTATTGAGGAGGGCTTTTAGTGTGTGCTCCCTCCACATCTTTCACCACAGAGTTGAGAAGTTGTGCCTGTTCTCTGGAATTTTATAGCACCCTGAGGACACCATTATCCAAGCTGGTCATCATAGGTCCCTCTTGGTTCAGGCTTATTGAGGTTGTCTTTTACCTTCAGTATCTCCAGAAGCTAACAGAGATTTGTTTAAATCTTTGTTGAATGGGTACAATGACACGTATAAGTGGTAGGGAACAGAAGGGGATCAGGAGATAATAGAGAGTAACGTCTATGTCCTATCTGCTATCTTAGAAATAAAAAGAAAGAGTTGGAAATACGGCAGGCATTTTTATCTATTCTTTTTCACGGTGTTGGGGTTTAAGAAGAGAAGGGAGAGCTTGGGGAAAGATAACTGGCTACAAATATTGTTTTTAGGAGTAAAATTTGTGTCTTTGGGCCACCACTTAAAATATTCAAGACGGGATCTTTTCCTGAGGATGAAGTGCCTCTTACATCTTTATCAAAAGATTATTCATTTTATCAAGACCTCTTCAATATGAAAATTCAGTGGCCAGAGGGGGGAAATCGGCAAAAAATATTTTTATGGGAAACATTGGGAATAGCATGATAAAGAGAGAAAAATGGAGGAAGCAGCAAGGAGGAGATAATTATAAATGGAGCCTGGGACAGTGGAACTGGACACAGTATGGGAATGCAAAGCATGGATAAGAAGCCAAGTGAAATTGTGTGAAATTGGGCACTATGGTGGAACATGAGGAACAGCTTTTAGGAATCATCGTGAGCTTGATGGTGCAAGACTCAGCATTGTCTCCTTCCATTAGGCTTGTTCTCTGAGCTTAAGAATTCAAGAATTTTTGCTACCTAGAGGTGGGTCAACATCATCCACGAAGCTTTCAGTTTGGAGCTCTCTAGTTGGCTGGTGTTTTACTTGACATCTCTCACCTTTTAACTCCTAATTTCCCATTTTCATCACCTGAATATATAGCCTCCTATATCCCATTCATCTAATTATATATTTATCTGTAAATTCCTTTATGGGTGGAGAGCAATTTCTTAGTGATTTTACAATCACTTTTATCTTCCTAACACTTTGCAAGGAGTCTTGCACATAAATGCATTTGAAAAATGTTACATATATAGTAGAAAATAATGTGATATAATAATTTTATAGTCACTTGGTAAGGGGGATGAATCCAGATAACAAATGGGAAAATCTTTTATTTGCTGCCTTTTTGTCAACTTGAAGACAGTATAAATGATGACTGTGGGATGTGATATATTAGAGGACGTAAATTAATCCACATTTGAGAAAAAGAAAGGCATAAAAGGGCTAAGTTGGAAGCGGAGCATGTTGGGGGAAGGGGAATGAGAAACTGCAGTGGGAGAGTTTAAAAGAGAGAGGAACTGGATGCTGAGAACCTAACTTGGAAGGAAAACATAGAAATTTTGAAGTAAATTTTATGCCCAGTTATAGAAAGCCCTCCCACTAATTCCTTTATTAATCTTTAATAAAATACCTATGCCTTAGAAGAATCTAAGAGATTTGTGGGGATGGTGGGGAATGAGGGGCAGGGCCGAGGCCTGGTCATGGAGGCAAGAACAGAAGCTTCCCATGGGGTGCAGCTGCTTTAGACTTCGAAGGGAGGGAGGGAGGTGGATATAGAGATAGGACTGGATCTGCAGGGAGAAAAGCCAAAGAACCCTGTATCATAACTCCCTGCCTGTAAACAGAGTCCACCATGGATGAAAATAAAAGGCAGGAAAATAGGGGTTTTGTCATTTTGACAAAACACCGAAGTAGCCAGACAAAGAGAAGAAGTAGGAGTAATGGAAAATACCAATCTCAAGCTGTCACCTAGGCAGGCCAGAGTAGGGACAAGTCTCAGTGAAGCCTGCCACAGAGCTCTGGTTCAGCCTTTTAAACTATATGATAATCAGTGTACTGAAAATGTAAAATTTGAGATACTAACAGATTAAATATGTTAACATATGTGAAAATACAAAACATAGATGCGCAGAACATAGCAGATGCTCAAATAATGTTTCTTTCTTTTCCTAAAACTTCAACTCTTCAGATTGCTGCCAAAATTTCTATTCATCTTTAAACAATGACAAAGTAAAGGGAATGATGGGACCTGCTATCAACCTGTCTTTTAAAACAGGTGAAAATTGTTTTTTAATATAAGAATGGAGACCTTGTGAGAAGGGTTGTGTCACCTTATTTCTCAATTGTTAGTGAATGGAAATGCTGGTCATAATCAGACATGTGCCAGAAGTATTGTAAAGGAAGATTCACATCCTTCAAAGGGAGGTAGTTCCCAGACTATATAAGCCTGGGGATATGGTCATGGTACCAGGTAATCGTAATCATCATCATCATCCCATTGCTTTTCGGCAATGTTTTCAAAATTACCACCTCTCCCAATTCTGACTTGCCTTTTTGCTTCTAGGGTGGTAGAAGGTTGTTCCAGTTCCTTCTAGCCTATTTCAATAACACTGTGTAACATGGTGGTTACAGTTTAAGAAATGAACAAAGTACAGTTTTGTTCCCGTCATCTTTGCCACCACCAAAGATCATCTTTGCTGAAACTCCCTGACAGTAGCAGCTTCTTTGCTGACCACAAGGAGGTAGCCATTGTCAGAGATCAGGGTACAATCACAAGGCCAGAACACATCTATACTACTTTAATGGTCCTTTTATCTATCTCCCCTGGGACTAATAAGATTAGAAGCTAGATCGAACACCGTAGAGCTCATTCTATCTACACAGTTCCTTCCAGGAAACTGCTTTATTTCTGTTTCCAGACAGCCAGACTTGTATAAGATGATTTGACTTAAGTCATATCATCTCTAAGCTTCTACCATAACAGATTTGATCCCACTGTTTGACCCACTAAAAGGGAGGATGAGTTAAGAAGCCTGGGAGCCTCCCCAAATGAATATCAGACTCCTCAATTGCAACTGATCCAAATGAAAAAAAAAATGAGGAATATATAGAGAAGGATATAGTTGCACAGAGAGCAATTTAGTAAGACATAATTTTAAAAGAATTGGTAGAAAAGACAGACTGGATGATATTTAGCTAAGGTTGTACATTAGAGTGACACAGAACAATATAGGATGCACTGTGGATGCTTAGATCTACAATGAGAAAAGTGTATAGATAACAGAAAGACTTTTTTTGTTTTATTTCATTTTTGTTATTTTGTTCAAGTCATGATAAAGATTAAGTCATGACTATGCAGTGAAGCCAAGGATGTAATGTAAGGAGTTGAAGAAAGTAGATATGCTCAACCATTTCTATTTATTTTTCATGCCAGAGGGTATAGGTTTTAGATGAGGAAATTTAGAATAAGCATTGATGTGAAATCACAGTTGAGTGAAAAGACTGTAAGAGACGACTTAGCAGCTCTTCCAACCAGAACAGCTGGAGCTCGGCTACTATAAGAAGTTTCATATGCACTTGAATTTTCTTGATCTCTAAAGATTTAGTGGAACTAAGAAGAAATACAGGAGGACAGGGGGCTGTCCCCATTTTCATTGAGGGAAAGCTGGAGGCTACAACGTATAAATCAATAAGGATGGCTTCAGCACTGACAAAATTCTAAGATGGTTATTGAATAGGTAATTCGCAGGAATATTTAAGATTTATAACAATAGTAGCTTGAATTCATCGTATGTTATATCTAGGTTAGCCTCAATATTTTGATAAATTAGACAGGTGAGATTCAAGAAACATGTAGACATAGTCTTTGAATGTTAGCAAGAAATCTGAGTAAGTTTTCCATTATATCCTTTGGAAGAAAATGGAGAAATGAGGGCTCTGTTATAGAAAACAACATAAGATAAATTTGTACTCTTTTGAAAAATTTACATAAAATGGACTGCGTCACAAGTGTCTTGAGGAGTATCTTTTATTTGTCTTGATACCCCAGCATGGAATGCATAGCAGATGGTCAAAAAATGCTAATGTCTGACTGAATGAAAGAGTGAATATCGAATAGATCAATTCAGTATTAGTTGGTTCTCTAAGCAGTTTTGAGTAGGGACTGTGCTAAAAGGAACATTGCAAGGTGGCTTCAGTTAAGGTTTCGTGGATACTTCTGGGTTCAATACTTGCTGGCAGTGGTAAGGTTAACTTTGAATCTACTACTTATTTAGAAACACACTACTGATTCTTCTCAGTTAGACTGAGACGTTTGTGTCAACAAATAGGTAATTCTATCTATTAGGCACAGAAAGTAGAAGCTCAATGATTGATATGTACTTTTAAGAGTTTTTGAATGTGCCCAGATCTTTTGCAGAACTACCTTACATCATAAAAAGCTGAAAGTATTCGAGGCATTGTCTCTAGAATTGCACTTATTTTCTGTATGTGATATGGTGACTAACTTAGGGTTGTATATTTAATGAGCTCGAAATACTTTAACTTAATATATCTAGTTTCATTTTGCAATGAGCAAGGAAACTTTGACCTTCCAATGAATGGATCAGAGTTGGCAAGAATTGTGCACGGTAGTTTTGTGATGCAGATTTCAGCTAATGGACCATGTAATTAAGATGACCAATTGCTAATGCAGTTGGAGAAATTCCAAGAACTCTGATATGAAGCCTACCAATTACAGTGCATTTCCCACTACTATCTAAGGGGATTAATAATTCTTTTCATTGGCTTTATTGAAATTCTTCAACAAATTTAAGAATATTTCAATTCATAATGGAAGAAATAGTATTATATCTACTTCTACAGTAAAGTACAGGAAATGAGAGAGGCATAGCTCATCTGTAAGTATCCATAATAGTTCTATCTGGTACTTCTTTATGTAATAGTACTTTCATAATTATATTTTATCTCACTGATATTGAGTGTATATAAATGAATTCACAATATATTGATCTTTTTGTCAAGGATTAATAAATAATCCAGATAGAGGTGAAAGGCAGGAGATATACAGAGATGAGTCCATTATTTTTAGATGTACAATGTCAGTAAGTAATAAAGTAGTTTTGTCATAATTAGAGCATTTTCTTCTCCTTCTTTATTTTTACTGCTAGATTTTTTCCTAGGTGCTCAATAAATGTTTATGGAACAAGATTGAATCATCAATAATGCAGTAATTGTAAAATTTTATTTTGAAAGGCATAGTTCCAGTATTGACTTAAAACATAAGTGATTTAAGTTTCCCATGTTAAGCATTGTATATGATATTTAATTTTGAGTCAATGTATGTTAATTGAAAAAATGCATAAGTAAATCCTCTACTGTTCAATTAGCTCTAACTGGATCTTATTTGTCTTGCTGACATTGTATTACTCTAAAAGAAGATTGAAGGATGCGTAGAAAAATGTCAACATTTATAATATCTGGGTGGTCACAACTTGGCTGTTTGTTTTATATTATTCTCCTTATTTGTCTATGTGTTTAAAGTATTTAGAAATTTAGAAAATATTTAGTATGTCTTATTGTTGCATTGTTGACTTTTTCTTCAATGTGGCCAGTTCTGTAACATTTATTAAATCAATATTTTTGTGTTCCGACAGTATAAAGTGGTGGGAATATAGCTGCGTGTAAAAGTGTGCATAGTTTTATTTCTTTGAAGCTCTTCTTCTGGAAAACATAGAGGCATGAACTAAGATAAAATAAATACATTTTTTAATTCATAGCTGACTTTTCAAGAAAGTAAAGGAAATAGTCAAGTACTTCCTCTTTCCCCAACAACATATGAGGATTTAAAAGCTGAAATCAAAATTGCAAGCCAATATGAAATCTGGAGAGTTTCTTGGGGCATGGAGAGGGAAAATATGACGCAGCAATCCAGAATTGTATGGAATAACGGGGATCAGGATATTAGGTCTTGGGCCTATGGAAGTGGGGAAAGTTGAGAGAATTTTCATAAAATCTTGCTTCTCTGAAGGCATATAGCCTGAGCGGGAGGGCCGGCTGGAAAAATCCAGAAATGCATACAGACATGAAAATCTATCTGTTTTGGTCACAGTGACAGATGGGTGGATAAAGTGGCTTTTTGGAATATGTGCCTTGGGCTTGACTCACACTGGTCTAGGGTTCTACTTTATACTTTCTGGTGGTCAGGGAAACTGGAAGCTGAGAGATTAATTACAGTAGTCTCAGTTTGTTGAGATGGCTTGTCTGCAGCAGTAGCCTATAAAAATCCTCTCTGGAGGGAATCATCCTTAACCTGGGCCCCTCATATGTCTCCACGGAGCAAATTCAACCCAATATGAACATACAACTAAAAAAAAAATTCAAATACGTGCAGGAGAAAACAACCACCAACAAATTTAAACCCCAAGGACATCAGGTATTGAAATCATCCCTTATAGAATATAAAATAAGAAAGGATAAAATATATATTCAGGGGCCAGCCTGGTAGCGCAGCTGCTAAGCTCACACGTTTCACTTCTTGGCGGCCCGGGGTTCGCCAGCTTGGATTCCGGGTGTGGACATGGCACCACTTGGCAAAAGCCATGCTGTGGGAGGCGTCCCACATATAAAGTAGAGGAAGATGGGCATGGATGTTAGCTCAGGGCCAGTCTTCCTCAGAAAAAAGAGGAAGGTTGGCAGTAGTTAGATCAGGGCTAATCTTCCTCAAAAAAACCAAAAACGAAACAAAACAAAACAAATATATATATTCAAAAAAGTGACCAAAGAATAAGAGGATATAAAAAATAACCAAATAGAGTTGAAAAAGAACGAACTGGAAATTTGTATTAGTTAGAATAGGCTGGGTTGTGCCATAGCAAAATGCAACCGTGACAACAAGTATTCCTTTTACTCCCTTAGAGTTGGCTGAGGATCATGTGACTCCCTATGGTAACCGTCCTGTAGGCAGCAACTTAGATATCCAGGCTGATTGAATGTCATGCCTCTGCCATCGCAACATAAGGTCCTGTTTTTGTCTAAGGCTAAGGGACAGCTGGAGGGTAGCAGACAAACTCATCTGAGATTCTTCTTGCAAGTGACTCATATCTTATGGGCTGAGTAATGTATGGGAACAAAGAGAAGTTTTTTTTTCTACAAAACATAGAAACCTTGAATGGCAGCTTAAGTGGCATAGAAAAAGAGAATAAGAAGACCTAACATGTGTCTAACTGGAGTTTTAGAAGGAGACTAGAGAAAATGGGGGAGAAACAGTGAGAAGATTTTTTTGAGAATTCATGAAAAGTGCAAATTCAGATTCAAAAACCATCACATCAGCTAACCAGGATAAATATATAGAAATCCATTTAGTCACAGCATAGTGAAATCACAGGAGAGCAAAGACAAGGACTCATTATAACAGCCACTGTAGATGATAAGAAATGTTTTCTATGAAGGAGTGACAGGCTGAAATTGAACTTATCATCATTAAAAGCCAATAGAAAAATAACTATAAGTTATAGAGAGATATGTTCTTAGGATTATCCAGAGAAACAGAACCAAAGGATATATATAGATTATATATAAGAGGACATTTATTGTAAGAATTGACTCCAACAGTTATCGAGGCTGAGAAGCCCCATGATCTGCTATCTGCAAGGTGGAGACCCAGAAAAGTCTGTAGTGTAATTCAGTCCAATTCAGAAGGCCCGAGAATCAGGGGCCCTATGGTGTAAGTTCCCATCTGAATCTAAAAGTTCCCCATCTGGGTCTGGAAGTTTGAGAACCAGGATTGCCTATGTCGAAGGTGGAGAAGATGGATGTCCCAGCTCAAGATTCTGGAAACACCCTTCACAGACACACTCAGAAATAATGTTTTACCACTTATCTAGGTATTTCTTACTCCAGTCAAGCTGACATATAAAATTAACCATCACAAGAGGTAATAATTGTCGACAAAGAATTGTGCACCTCATGCAGTAACCTTTCCAGAAGAAGTTCAAAGATATTTTCAAACAAACTGTTAGGAGAGTTTATCTTACCAAAAAAAAAAAAAAAAAAAAAAGGTTTAATTTATGAATAGGAAGCAAAACAGCATGGAAATAAAACACTGGGAAAAAATCACACATATACCAACAAACATATGAAATAGTAAACATATGTGAACTGGTAAACATAAGAAAAGATTCTCGACATCATTAATAACCAAGGAAACACATTAAAACTACAATGAGATACTATTTTATCCCTAACCATTTGGCGAATTCAAGAAGTCTGATAAAACCAAGTATCAGCGGAACAACATCAAGTTTTATACACTTCTGATGAGAGTTTGCTTCTGTAAAACTACTTCTGGGAAACAGTTTGACGTTGTTTAGTAATATTGAAAATGTGAAATTCATTTGTTAGATATAATCCTGAGAGAAATTCTTGCGCATATATGCCAGAAGAAATGAATGAATACCTCCGTACTGTTTATAATAGCAAATGCCAGGAATCAATCTAAATACCTAAATATCCATTGATGAAGGTATGCATAAAATTACATATATATGAGAATTCGTATATATATATATATATGTATATATATACACGTAAAGGTATGCTATGCAGCATTGACAATGAAAGATTTGTATAAAGCACAATAACATAAAACTAAATACTATTTGTTTACAGATACAGGCACATGTACTGAAATCACAAGGGTAGGAAACAATACCTGTGAGCAATAAGTGGTGGGAGAAGGAGGATGCACTGAGTGACGGGTGGGAGGGGCTTCAACAATACTAGTAATGTATTTCTTAAGCAGCGAAATTAGATTGTTTATTTTTCATATAATATATTCCAACATGTATCCCTTTCATATATAAAATGTTTGTATTCAAAGAAGTGTAAATTTTCAGGCAGAGTCTGCCGTCGTGTGTAGAAGCTCACACAAGGTAATGTAAAGTTTCAACACTGATAAATACTCCTAAGGGAGGTACATGTGCTGCTATTTAAAGTAGGGATATGCGACTTTAGGAGCATAAAGTGACAGAGAGGAAATCACCTACATAGGGAAGACTGGGGACTTTCTCTTACTCCAAAAATTTCCCCTTTTTATTTGTGGCTTTATCCTTCCAGTACTGCTCCTGAAACTCCCTTGATTTTTAAAAGTACTTTTGTCAGGGCCCAGGTAAATTCCATCTCTATTATCTTTATCTTAAGGTAAAAAAAAAAAAAATGCCATTTTGCACTTACCAAATATCCATTCCAAATTTTCCTACAGTCTCTATCCTTCTAAGTAGGGAAATTTTCTACTACTTTTGGAGACATTTTGAGATACAAATATCTTCCAATACTCAATTGAGCATATTTTAATGTATTTATATTTGCATCCACCAATATCCTATACTTTAGTCTAAAGGTGAAAAAAATTAATCTGTCTTTCCTGAGATATGGCTGTTTTGGTAGATTGATCATATTGATGGCTTCAATAGTAGTCTGCCTATATCCATGCCCTTTGCAATGTGATTTAGCAGCTTCTCCCATCTAGCGGTCTATTTGTCTACTCCTTGCATTTGGGCTCAGCTTGTGACCGGTTGTCTTCTTTTGGGTCCTGTTTCTGCCATAGAACAAGCCCAGGATAGCCTGCAAGACATTGAGAAGCCATGTAGAGGAGAGCGAGATACCCAGCTGATGGCCAAACAGCCTGCTGAAGCAAAGCCAACGAGCTGATGTGCAGCTGGCTGCGGAAGCGTGAGTGAAAGAGCTGCCTCTTTGAAGATTCCAAGGTAGGAAAAAGCATGAGCTCTAGGGAAAGTGATGAAAATGCAGATGCTAAGGAGAGTGGAAAAAATTAAGCTAGGAATGTAGGCAGGAGCTAAACTATGCAGAGCTTCATAGACCATGTTTAGTATTTCATTCCAAGGTTTTGAACAAGGGAGAGATATGATTAAATCTGCATTTTAAAAATATTATTCTTACTGCTGTCTGGAGAATGGATTGTACAGGTCTTAGGTGTGGGTATGAGGAGACCAGCAAAGAGACCACTGCAGTGGTCCAGGCTAGATTGAGTGATTGAGTAGATGTTAGCAATGGACGTGAAAAGAAGTGAGGAGAGCTAACAGATATGCAATAGTTAAGTCTGTAGATTTGGTAAAGTATTGGTTGGGGAATAAGATGAGCTTGTAAATGATGACTCCAAAGTCTCTAATTAGAACAACTGGATGGATGATGACATTCATTGAGCTAGAGGGCCCTGGAGGAAAACCAGTTGGGAGGTAGAAGTAAAGTTTTTGGATTTAGTTTTGAGCATGTCTAATTTGAGAGATATATAAGACATTCAAGGGGAACTATCAAGTAGATGGTTAGATAATTGGACTAGAAACACCAAAGAAAGGTTTTAGTTAAAGATACAAATTTGGTAGGCAGTCAGGTGAAGCAGTTCGGTGACTTCAGGTAGAGGACACTGGAGGCAGCAACATATTCATTAATTCATTCACTCAATATTCAAGCAACAAGCAATGTTCAATGTCCTAGGGATAGAGCAGTAGACAAGACAGGTAATGACCTTTTCCCCATGGACTTTTGTTGCTTGTCAACGAGTCAGGAGCTGAGAAGAGAAGGGGACTATGTGAAGCAGAAAGGCAAGAAGAGAAGGGTTCACAGGTGAAATGCTACAAGCCTGCTGTTATAACAAGATATGAATAAAGGTGGAGGCAGAAAAGATGCGGGGAGAAGACTAGAAGACTAGAACTACAGAGGTAGCTTATCAGAGATAAAAGAATGATGGGCATGTACTGGACAAGAAATGAAAAAGAATTGGTAAACCTCAGATATGGGGAGAACAGAAAATGACTAGTGTAAAAAAAAAGAAGAATTGAATATGCTGGAGGAAGACAAGATCTTAGGGGAAAAAGCATAACAGAAGACGAATAAACAAGGTGAGAGAGATTTGGTATTAGAAGCAAGGGAGAAAAGATATTAATGAGTGCTTACTAAAGGCCAAGCTTTATATTAAGCATTTTAGAGATACTTATCTTATTTAATCTGCAATGACATAGTGAGTTTTTGCTTCCACTTTGCTATGGAAGGAACTGAAGTACAGAGGAGTTAATAATTTTTCAAGATCACGGTAAGAAGGAAGTAGGGCAGAGATTCTAAGCACAAGCAGAAGGATTCTTCTTGTATGCGAAGGTTTTCCACTCCCACTGTCACAGCAAGGCAGAAGGTAAGACACTGGGGTTGGGTCGGGGGGTGGGGGAGGGTCGAGATATGGGAGGGAGGTTACATTGAGAAGTTGAGAAAGTTCCTACCTGATGGTTCCTACATGCTGCAGGAAGTGGGTGAGCTCCTTTGCTGAGCATGAGGGGGGAAGGTGGGAGAGACAGGGGTGTGAGAAGAAGGTAAGGGATTGAAAAAGCTGTGGTAAGGAATGAATGCAGGACATTAAAATAAACACATGCATGGCCAAAATTCCCCTTGGCGTAAACCCTTCTGACCAAAACCCTTTCCCCAGGGTACTGCCCATCTCTCTTCTTTCCTTCAAAATCAAGCTTCTGGAAAGAGTAGACCCTACTTCCTCATTCCACCCTCTCCCTTCTCATTCCTTCCTCTTCCATTTCACCGAAACTTTCTTATTGAATCACCACTGACCTCTTTGTTCAATAAAGTAATGGACTCCTTCAGTTTTCACTTTACATGTCATTGTCACTGTACTTGAGACTTGTTCACTCTCCTTCAAACTCCTTCTCCACTTTTGCTTCCAAGACTGTGCTCTTCTCCATTTTTCTTGTTTCTTTAGCCACTTATTCTTACTTTTCTTCAATTACTTGCTTTTTAAAAATTGATGAGTGGCAGTGTTCTGCTCTGAGATCTTCCTCTCCCCTACCCTTACCGCTCCTCCCTTCATCTCCCCTCCTCTCTCCTTCTTAGGTACTTTTAAGCTGAATTCAGTAACTAAATTTTGGAGAAGAGAATCCCATTTTTTACTTTTCTTGATTCCCTAAAGTCTTAATGATAAAAACTTAATTTTATGATTTAAATTTTTTCTCATAAAGTGGATTTCTGCTGAAGATGAATCTCTTGCTGTCTAGAGTTCTTAAATTGTTCTATGCTTTCAGCAGCTTTGTTTTTGTACTCTCTTCCTTGTTTTACAGAGATTTAATTTAAATTATTAGAATGAATTACTTGTCACCTCCATTTTGCTAAGTACGTTTTGACTGTTCCCCTCTCCCCTCCCTCTTACTGAAATTACATTCGCCACTTAACTCCACCTACCGCCAAAAATGTCTACAGACGTTGCTTTGCTTAAAGCCACAATGTCCAGCAATCTTTGTGAGAAGCCCAGCTCTTTGCCTCACAAATGCCCTCTTTAGACTCTAAGCATTTTCTTCTTTATGTTAGCTAATATCTTTGCTAATGTTTTAGCTGTTTATTGACGTAACTGACTCTCGAATTGTTTTTATTAAGTTCTGTAATACTGCGGGGAAATACTCTAAATTCTATAATAGTTATTAATATTAATATTAATAACGGGTGCTGTTTCACAGGTCAGTTGCTAAATTAAGCTAAGTTATGGGCTCATAAATGTCAGAACATCAAAGCTTCACAGTGGGAGACCCTGGCTTCCTTTCTATGGCCCTGGGTGAGTAAGTTAACTGATCTTCACATTATTTCTTGGTAATTGTCAAAGGGATGTTTTGCATTTTTTTAGATCTCAGCTACATCTAAAGAAAGTGAATTGATAAGACCCTCTAAAATTAGAAAGTTGTAGCATTATGCCGTAATAGATGTCTTAATAATTCAACTTGTCATGCAGCATGCAATTAAAACTTTCCTTTGGGACTCAAGAGAGAAATCCCAGTTTCTTCTAAAGAAGTTTAGCCAATACATAACGAGAAGAATAATTCAAGTAAATGGGACTGAATTTCATAGAGAAAAGGAAAATAAAAACAAAAATCTTTTTAACAAGGAAATTAATTATCACTGCACTTGATGATTTTATAGGTTTTATAATCTCACTTATTAGATCTTTTTATTATTCCCAATTAAAGCAGTATTATTATTTTTCATTTGGTAGAGAAAGGGGCATTAAATTTCTTTCATGAAACCATCAGCCAAAATTATCCTTCTTTTCTAGAATAAGCATAACTGATACTACGTATTACTTTGATTTAAAAGGAATATATGCTACCACTGACATTATATTTCGCTAACATAGTGGAAGAATTTTGAGTGAGCTTAATCAAAGAAGTTTATTTTTATATATTTATAGCTATATCAATATCCATATTGACATTTTCCTATCCTTTGTATCTGATTATCTTATGTATGCTTTCTCTAATCCTGTAGTAAGACAAGTCATTTTGTTTTATATCAGCTGGAGTGTAAAACATTGGATGATAGCCAT
The DNA here is from genome assembly GCF_037783145.1 of Equus przewalskii. Lineage (NCBI taxonomy): Eukaryota > Metazoa > Chordata > Mammalia > Perissodactyla > Equidae > Equus > Equus przewalskii. The sequence continues at coordinate 8,903,510 of NC_091838.1, forward strand.
GTAAATGATTTTTTTTTCTGTGCTTACTGTTATGACTAAATTGTCTATAGATCATTTGCGCTATTTCATTGATTCTAAGATGCCCAATTCTTCTTTTACATTTAACATCTCTGAAATAAGGAGAGTAAGTGATCTATCGTAATTAAATCCTTAGCACTTTTTCTTTCTAGGGGGTTCAAAGCATAATGTACAAATATACCTTTCACAGTTAACAGTTGCAGATTCAATAAAATACTCAGTATTGGGGCCACCTCTCAGAGTGTAGCACAGTTTGGCAAAGACTGCCTATTGTCCTGCAATAATCATTTTGCCACATTTTCAAAATTTTAGCTGACATAGAGCCAAAAAAATCTAAGTTTTACCAGACCACCTTAAAGGTTACGGTCTTGGTTTGCTAAGGCTGTCTTAACAAAGAACTACAAACGGAGTGGCTTAAACAAACTTATTGTCTCACAGTTCTAGAAGCTTGAGGTCTAGGATTAAAGTGCCAGGAGGGCCACACTCCCACTGAAGATGCCAGGAAAAACTCTGTTCCAGCCTCTCTCCCAGTGTCTGGTAGTTCCTTGGCTTATGGCAGCTTAATTCCAATCCTCATCTGGCGTTCATGTTTGCCTCTTTGCATGGTGAGTTCTTTTTATAAGGACATCAATCACATTGGATCAGGGCCCACCCTACTCTAGTATGACCTCATTGTAACTAAGTACATCCTCAATGGCCTTATTTCTAAATAAGGTCATATTCTGAGGTACTGAGGATCAAGACTTCAACATATGGATTTTGAAGGATGCAATTTAACCCCCAATAGTGACTACATTCTGGTCAATGAGATGTAAGCAAATGTGTCAGCTTCCAGAAGCCCTCCTGAAGACACAATTGTCATGTATTCCTTACTACTTTTCTTTGATTCTTCCTCCATCTTGCTCCCTGGAAGAGAGATATTGCCTTAGAAGCTGAGGATAAAGTCTACAGCCCAAGTATGTTAGAGCAGTGGTCTGAATGGAGTCTTGGTTCCTAAAAACTTTGTAGAGCACAGCTGCTATACCAGCCTTGGGTCAAGCTGCTATTGTTATGAAGTTTTCTGTTTTCTCAGCCAAATACAATTTGACTTTATATATGAGCTTTTGCAACATCAGTTAGAATCTTGGCTTTAACACTTGCTAGCTGTGGGCCATTCACATGTGTCTTGAACTTTATAAACCTTATTTTCTCACCTATAAAGGAAAAATAATCGTATCTACCTTAATGTTGGTATTAAAATAGTACTTAATACTTGGCATAGTCCTAACATATAAGAGGTTGCTGTTGCTCTTGTGATGGAAATTTTCATTTGAGTGGGAAATTGGGATATATGTTTATTAAGGACCTTTCAATTCTGTTTTTATTATTTTATTGAAACAATATTATAAGCACTTGAAAGAAATAGATGTTACCAACATCCAATAGTATTTAGGTATTCATTTGTTCACTCAACAAACCTTTATTCAACACCTTCTCTGTACCAGCACTGTATTAGGCAATAAAGATGGAACAGTGAGCATAAACAGAATGGTCCCTGTTCCCACCCTCAGGAGGCTTACACTCCAGTTAGGTATAAATCAGGAGGAAGAGAAGCAATGTTACTGATGGTGGTGATGTCATACACATGACCTATGACCTCATCTATCTTGGAATGTGTTAAATGTGTTGTGGAAACGTGGAGCTGGGAGAGAAAAAGCTGCCAACTTGACAGAATCAACGTGGGCCATGAGTGCAGTGACATGAGAAAACATCAGATCTGCTGTCATTCAAACTGAAAGTGGCTTGCCAAGACACCTTACACTGAACCTAGTTCATTTCAGTTTGCATTTGCTCTCATTTTCTTTTGAGTGTGTTAATTTAATAACACTTATAACAATGAAAAAGCTAGTGAAACACAGCATGCCATCCATATCAGTAAATAGATGTCCCAAGATTTTAGTTTGAAAAAGGCTTTTTTATTATAACTGACAACAACAATTACAGTAATGATGACTTTCCTTGAGAGTTTTATTCTGAAGTATATTCCATCAATGCTGTATATAAGTAGTTGTCTATATCATCTTTGAAGAGATGCTCTCTGTCTCTAACTTTGAGGTTCATTATTATTGCTATTTGCCTTTTCCTTCCAATAGAGATTTTTTCCTTGTCTTCTTATGTTTTCCCAGCAGGAAGACTATTTTAAACAGATTGCTCTGTTCATATGTTCTGCCTCTAGAATTGGCATGATTATGTTGAGCCTTTAATGGGTGAATTCTTGGAAGTAAGGAAGGCTTCAGCTTGATACAGCTATACCTGGGTTTTGACCATTTTTCAATCAGTAACAACCATTTTGATGGTCATTTATCAGACCTTAAAACTCCAAGCAAAAGATTTATTATAAAAGACATAGTTTCAGAAAGAATTATTCAAAATCATCGAGATTGAATTACATCATAGTTAGTAAAAGTGAATTGGTTCATCTTTTGAATAATGTTATTGTAGAAACTGAAAAGCCAAAAAGATAAACTTTCTGGTGACAGTCCAGGGAGACTGGACACCTGTGGTTTTATTGATGCATAGTGTCTAAAAGTAAATAAAGCATAATGCAATAAAAGAATTGCCGTGCTTACGTTTATGTCTTCTCCAGTTTATTTAGGGCCAGTGTTCGTCATCTGGACTGGGCTCTGCTCTTCTCAATTACGCACTTAGACTGTCAGAGCCTAAATATTTATAGAATGACTATCCATGCACCATATCAGTTACAATGCTAAACTTGTCTTTCTACCAAGATAGAGGACATTTAGATAATATAAAAGTATATATTTATCTATTGTGCCAAAGTATTTTTATGATTCACGGATACTTAGAATAAATGTACTTGCAAGATTAACTGATTTTAATGTACATCCTGTGTTAGAACTATTACACACTGTTTCATTATTGTTTATTTGGAATTACATGGTCTGTGATCAACAATAGCAAAAAGTCTACATGCTAATTTTCTAGCTTACAGATACGTTCAGCTGTGTTTACTTCTTTTTCGGTATAAGGAATGTCTAAAATATTTTCTGACACTATGCCTTAGGGGAAAAAACGTAAAAGAATTTTAGAGTTTCAGTTTGTGTTAGGTATTAAAGCATTTGGTAAATCTGACTTATAATGACAATGTTGTATGGAATTTCAGCACCTTTTTTGATCTTCATTCAAAACCGAAGCCATTTCTGAATCTGCATGCAGTCTAGTTACCTATTCATGGGTGTAGCTGAGCCACTAGCATTCTGGGTTATTGGCCCTTGCAATGACTGCGTGAATGCACTGTGGTATGGAGACTTTAGTTCATTTCAAATCTTTCTCATAGTCACAACTGGAATGAAGTTGATGCTTTAATCACATGCTTTAGTTCATACAAATTAATGTTGTTTCCTCATAGCTCAAAAGAAAATTGCATAGATTTGATGTTCTCACAAATGGACTTTAAACTGTTGGGCGATGGCATTTGGAGAGAAGGAAGTAGCCAGCATCCTTTTATAACATCTTTCCTTTTTGAACATTATCATGTATAGCTCAAGGCATTTGACAAAGTCTTCCAATACAATCAGTGATCAAGAATATGTTGGAAGACAGAGTGTTTGTGGGGCCCTCCATCCCCTTTCAGGGACCAGACAGTCCAAGGGCAGAGGCAGAAGAGGGGCAGCACGGTGGGTCCAGAATAGGCTGGGTGCAGGGCCACTACATAATTTTACTAGATTTCCAATCTTGGGAAATTTACCTACCCTCTCTAAGCCTCAGTTTCTTTGCACAGCAATGATGATAGAAATGAGAGGCAGTATAGTCTTTTTTTTTTTTTTTTTTAACATGGAAACAGCAAGATGCTATAGTGTGGCCATTAAGAATGTGGGCTCTGGAGGCAGACTGTCTGGGTGTGAATCCTGGCTCCCTTCACTGGCATGGAACAATGACTTAACCTCTCTAGGCCTTACTTTATTCATTTTTCAATTTACTATAATGGTAGTACTTTTCTCTTGGTGTGTTATTATAAGAAATAAATGAGATTATCCAGGTGAAATATTTAGAATACCATCTGGAATGGAGTAAGTGCTTAACAAATTTGATGTTTTAGTTATGATTATCATGTGCTGTAAATAGAGAAGTTGAGAGTTAAGTTTGAGAAGGAAGGCAAGGACTATATCCTAAAGGAATTATTTTCCTGTTGTAAGTGGAAATGGAAATCTTGCATTTTAGCAAGATTCTACTAGCTGTGTGGAAAAGGTTTGTATGGAGGAGGGCTTATCCTAGAGGCACAGTTCAAGGTCCTCAACCAAGAAGGGACAAATGGGCACGTAAATAAGAAGATGAAGTCATGGATTTCATGTTACTTTTCAGGCAGTATGGACAACATTAGGTGACTAAATATGTCGGAAGTGAAAGAAGTTAATAACCCTTTTGTGCCTTGAGCAATAAAGTCGTATGATAATGATCATATTTGATAAAGGTAGATAATGGTCCCATTAACAGAGATGAGAAAAGCAGGAGAAGGTTTGGAAGAATAAAGATGATGAAAGTAGTTTTAGAAAATTAGGTATCTATGCTCAGGGCCAATATTACATGATAATGGGAGAAGTGGTGAAGGTTGTGTGGGGGACAGTGACACAGATCTCTGAGAATTAGTGAATCAGACAGTCTGATTTCCTACCAAACAGGGCTACAATATGACTGCTTCTTTGAAAAATTTGAGATGCAATTGGAAAGCACGCAGGAAAGAAAACACACATTTTAACTTTTGCCTTATTATGAATTAATTAAATTAAACAGCTGGTTTTCTCCTACTACTCATCTAAGTCTACATGGACTACTTGAAATGAGTAATTATTGAAATGAGAATTATTTTGGAGAATAGAGTTTGTCTAAAGGACGAATTACTGGGTAGAATATTATAGTGAAAAAACAAAAGGCTAGAAGATATCTGGAAAAAAGAAAAGGAGGAAGGATAGAGCAATGCAAGTGCTAACAAGACATTTTGCCTCCTTTGCACCATTACTTGGGGCTGACACCATTAATTTTTCCAAAGGAATTAGTACAGGTCTTTCATTTATTTAATAAATATATATTAAGTAACTACTATGTTCTGAGCACTCCTAGGAGCTCAAGATGCAGTGATGAACAAGAGAGTTCAGGGATCTGCCTCAAAGAGCCTACATGCTACTTGGAGGAGACAGGTTAAATTAACAAGTTAACACAAATGAATAAATACAAGAAGTATAGATTGAGATTGGTAAAATAAAGGAAATTAACAATGAGATATGATGGAAATGAATGGACAGTTCCTACCTTAGATACTCATGGAAAACCTCATCCAGGGAGACATGAAATGATTTTCAAGTATCTTACAGTAATTGTTAGAAGAGACATGGACAGTATGGGGACATAGATTTTAAATTCAGGGAACTTTTTTGGCAGAATGAGAGTTACTAGTATATGCTTTTAAAAAATAAAAGATAAAATGAGAGATATTAGAGTCTACTTATGTATTTTTGAGAATAATCAAGTATAAAGGAAGAAATTGACTTTAGAATTTAGAATTTAGAAAGAACTTAGCACGAAGGGAGATAGTATCAAAAGTAGAATCTTGAGTGGTAAACTGGGATGGGATCCTGAGCACAAAGAGAGAAACAGCCTTTGGTAGGAAATGGACACGGCTTCCATTGTAGAGGAGAGAAGTTGAGTACACTGCTATATACTCAGATAAGTTAACCGTTTTGTTGACAGGTAAAACAAGGACTTCCCTCCTGTTTTTGTTTTTCTGCTTTGTTTCCTGTTTTATTCCAACCAAAGTAGGGAGAGAAATATTTAAATTGTTCACCATGATGTGCTGATTTCCAAACTTCCAAATACACTTAATTAAAGCTTTTCCCATGAGTGAAAAATTCATTTTGATGTAAATGCTGACATACCGAGTAGAGTTTATATTTTTATTTCAAACTTTGAAGAAAAATGTCTTGTATAAACTATTAGTTCTCTAAGAAGAAATATGCCCAGCACTGAGCAATTTCATGAATCATTGGTCTCTGCTGTTGCACTTAGGATGTTTTCTAGATTGTGTCTAAAGCACAGCTGTGTAGCATTCTAGTCATGTTTGTATGTCTACAGGGAAACATTAAGTATTTTTTATATACAAAATATCTTAGCATATAAAAAGAAAACATTAGAAAATTGGTTTAAGAAGAGCACAAAATGCAAAATTAGCAAAAATTTTCTATACTGAGGAAAAGTTCTCGAAAATGTCAATCTCATTTTTATCTAAGCACAAAATTTTGATATACTGGAAAATAAGCTCAAGTTTCATTGTAATTCTTCATTTGATTAACATGGTAAATATTCTGAGAGGTCTGCATCTCATATGTCATTTGAATGAATTATGATGCTAATTAGTCTAGAAATCATGATAATTCAGTATACTGATGAATTCTTAAATCCTATTTTTTGAGTACTTAAGTATAGAATATAAATTTTTTTCTTGTTTGCTCACTTTCCCTAGGACTCAGGCAACTTGAAACCTACATCTTCAGCTACCTACGCCATCATTCTTCTTTACGATTTGTTAACTCCATGCACATAACATTTGACATTCCAAATTTTAAACGAACTCTCACGGTATAAAAATTTTAGAAAACACAGGATCAGTTTGAAATTTCCAACTTCCATTCCCTAATTTAATTATCAGCCTGATAAGTTAGGTTTCTTATCGTTCATTCATTTATCATTAATTAATTAATTAATTCAACAAATATTCATTGATACCTAATATGGTAGTATTAGACAAACAGAAGAAAGTAAGACAGCAGAGGCCCCTGCCCTCATGAACCTATTCTTTATGGGAGAAAACAGACATTTAACTAATAATTTCAAGTGTGATGAGTGCTAATAAGTGAGAAAACACAAGGCTTTGTAGAAGTGCAAGGCTAGCCAGGGTTTCACAGACCAGAAGAAAGATGGAAACAATCAGATGATAGAAACATGAACATTGTCCAACCAATCCTTGACCTTAATTTTTAAACATCCTTTTTTACATTCTTGGCTGGGAAAAACACATGTATAATTTTGGAGAAGGGTGGTATCCTGGATGCTTGGTCTGAGTAGATTAATAACTTAAGTTCATGGAGCAAAAATCATCCTGATTTATATATAATTGTAGCCTATTTAGTTCAGTCTGATAATGAAACTTTACCTACAGTTGTCCAAACATCTTGGATCTAGAAATAGCTGTACGTTTCCAAACAAATCATTTCTAATTTTTATGTGGTAAATGTAATGACAACTTGAAAACTAGCTTCTAAATGAATAATGTCAGAAGATGTATCAGTGTTTCTAATTTGTACTCTTCTTTTTCATTTGGCAGATAAACATTTTCAATGGAGATGATGAAATCAGTGCAGACAAGGCTGCTTTTATTTAAAAAGGGGAATGAAAAGCATGCTTTTTAAACTAGTGGATTGGCAAATAAAGTCAAAGGTTTTGAAAGATCTGGCTGTTGTCCGACTGATTTAAAGGTATAGATGTCTAGAATTTGGAAGGCTTACTTTTAAACTATTTTTTAAAATATGAAATTACTGTATGACAAAGCTTGATAGCTTCCCTTTAATCAGTATCAAGATATGTAAGCCTTTTACACTGTTCCGTATTGCAAGAAAATTCTTCATAGGACCCCTGGTTAGCGAGTAGAATTGTATAAATTGTTTCACATCTCAGTGAACCAATATGGTGGCTGGATCTCTGCATAAAACGTGACATAAGAAATCATCTTGAAATTTATTCAAAGAACTCAGTTTTCCAAATTGCAGGACTCCTTAGTTTTCTGGTTTATTTACTAAAAGTAAATAGTCAAGATCTAGAAAAAACATAATAAATTGGGATGGATTTTTAGTGCATTTCAAGTACTAGAGAGCTCAATTCTTTTACCTATCCTAAATCACTCTCTACCTGTATAGTAAGTTCTGTATATGAGATAATTTAAAATTTTCAGTTAACTAAAGTTTGTGTATGTGGAGATAGATAGATAAAATTATATTTGTGATTAGGGAACAATCACAGGGATTAAAGAGTGTACATTTAACAAAAAGCGCAGATTGATTATATTGCTAGAATCAAATACTGTTAGAGCTGTCAGTGGCAGAGAGAAAATGTCTGAAATTGCTAGTTACAAACCAAGATCAAGACAGGGCATACCGTGCTGATGATGAAGTGGGAAGAAATATAAGTTGGGACTAGAATCCAGGCTTTGTTATTCATTTATCTATTTCTTTATTCCACAACCATTTATTTATTGAGAGTCTGTTATGTGCTAAGCACTTTCCATGGAAGCTAAAGAAACAAAGATGAATGGGTATTACAGTTCCCAGCCCTTTGTCTTATATGCTATTGTTTCTGGGCATCCCTATTGCAACCCTTTGGCTTCTTCAGAAAAACATTATAAACACACTAGAGAAGAAATAGAAGAAATAGTAGGTCTGGAAGATTAATTTGGAAAATCTATACGAAACAGAACAAAAAGAGAAATATGAAAGAGGAGAGAAAATTGGAAAGCCCATTCAAGACATATGATATCTGAATAATATGAGTTCTAGAAGGATAGAGCAGAGAAAAGGTAGAAGGAGGAATTATGGAAATGGATTTCCCAAGGCAAAGAACATAAATACCTCTGTGGAAATGACCCACAAAGCACCAAGATAATGGACTAAATTAAGCATATTGTTGTCAAGTTGAGAACAACGCTCAGAAACAAATTTATGGTTCTAATTGTTCACAAAAAGAGAGAAAAAATTATAAAAGAAATATATATGTATAGTATCAAGAATCAGAACTGCTTCCGAGTTCTCAACAGCAATACTCCAAGGTAGACTGATGGATTAATTAATTAATTGAATTAATATTCAACATTCTGAAGGAGAATGAGATCTAATCTAGAGTTCTATACTCATGCAAAATGTTAATCAAGTGGTGGATAGAATAGACTTGGAGATGGGAGCAGTCTCAAAAAATATGCGGAGCCAGCCCCGTGGCCGAGCGGTTAAGTTCATGCATTCCGATTCTCAGCACAGGGATTTGCTGGTTTGGATCCTGGGCTGCTCATCAAGCCATGCTGAGGTGGCACCCCACACAGCACAACCAGAAGGACCTACAACTAGAAAATACAACTACCTACTGGGGGGTTTTGGGAAGAAGAAGGAAAAAAAATTGGCAACAGATGTTAGCTCAGGTGCCAATCTTTAAAAAATAATGCTTCCCATATGTTTCTCACAAAGCAACTGTAGTATATGCTCCACAAATAGGAGAGAGGAAACCAAAAATGAGGAAAATGTGAGATGCAGAGAACAAGCGGTTCAATCAAGGAGAGAGGTAGGCGATCCCCAGGATGATATGGAAGGCAGAAAGCAGGACAACTGCTGTGCCCTAAGCACAGAGAGACCCAGCCAAGATCTCAACATGTTCATAAATGTGTAGATCCGTGTACCTTAGAACATCACAACCATGCCATCCTTTCCCCCAAATGAGCAGATCACACAGTCAAAGCCAATAAATCTCACTTTCATTGATGAGATGAAAGATGAAAGACAAGACAGAATAAGGAGACAGCTAAGAGGACACTGAAGCAGGCTTCTCTCTTTCAACTCTCTTCTTAGCAAGAGACTTCAGATTCTTGCAGACTACAATTCAGAAAAAAAACCAGGAATTTACCCTACTCAGAGGAATTATCTTCTATATGGCACATGTTCACATATGCCTAAACTGCCCCTGATAAATAGATGAGAAGCTGATAACCGTGATTGCCTCTGGGAGGGGGAAATGGGTGGCTGAAGGAAAAATGTGTCAGAGAATGGCTTTTCACTCTCCACTGTTACTTTTGAATTTTGCCCCAAGAGCAGGAATTATCTAGACAAATGGTCAAATTAAAATGATGGCAATGAAATGCATTCTCCCTCCAGAGCCTTCAGTCTCGTCAAATGTCTGTGAGGTGTTCAGCAGCTCACCAGTTCCACATAAGAGTCCACGTAAACAGACCACGGTGGGGCTTGCCTCCTCACTTCCTCTTGTCCCTCACCAGCAGGTTGGGACCTTTTGCAGGTGGTATTTGTCGAGCTAGAGAATGGTTCCTCTGGAGATGTGGGGACAGAGAGAAAGTTAAGGCTCTTGGAGCCTCCCTGGGGAGGTGGAGACCTGGGTGGTGTGACATTAGCAGCAGTGCCGAGGGGATCTGGTCTGGAACCTGGGGTGAGGCACTGCTCAGCAGTGCTCCTGTATCCAGGGCAGACCCCCTACCCTGCCCACCACACCAACATGGTGCAATAAATAAAGTTTCAAGTAGTAAGGCAGTGTCAGGCAGGAAAGCTGGAGGCAGGCAGACAGGGAGGGGCTTAGGGTGAAAAGCCCCTTGCTGTCCACTGAGTCCTCTCAGTGGTCTCCAGCTGTATCAAGTTTGTCTGTGTGCCCTGGAGTGCGGACCTGGCCCTGAGGTCCACGTGGGTACTCCCTATAGGGGCTCAGGCCCTTGGACCAGCGCGAAAGCCTGTTGCCTAGTGCAGTGTGCCTGAACCTAAACTTCCCCAGGAGCCAGAGTCAGCATCCGTGCTTTGTTTCTTTGTTAGTGGGAAATGAGTTCAGAAGAGGAGGCCTAAACATACATAAAGGTACTCAGGGACCAACAAAAAGGTCACATAATCAATTTATTTGGGAAGAAGGAGGATGGCGATGGTAGAGGAAATTATGGGTGAGCTGAAACCATTTAAAATGCTAGGATAACTTCATGCTCATATAATTTGCAAAATATGTATAATTTTTAAGAGGGTCAGACAGATTTATTTTTCATAGGAAATACAAAACTCTGCTAACGCATTTTCATTTTCAAAAGTTCTTGTGTTTTTGGTCAGAAATTCATGCAAAACTTACCATCCTTCCATTTTACTTAAGTTAAAGTCAGCATAATGAACTCACTGTTTATTCTCCCGATGTGGGTTGCCAAGTTTATGTTCTTTATGCAGATGAATGGACAGTTCTTCTATAGGGAAATTCTATGTCCAAGGAAAAAGGACCCGTTGATGTGGAATAAACACAATGAAATATCCCTGTCCCCTCCTGCTTATGACTCTGCAGCCCAGCTCTCAACAAGTAGCAGAAATGCCCACTCATGTTCATAGATTTGTGAGTCAGCTTTTCAATACCTTATTCCTAAAATGCATAGGTAAGTTTAATAGACGTTTGCAGAAAGCATCTAGTATAATAGATACAAACAAACAAATAAGCAAACAACAGACAGTAAAAGGGAAAACAAAATAAAAATTAGGCAAAACATAGTGCAAACAAAAATAAAAATATTATAATTAATATTGTCTGAAAAACTTTAACAAAGAGTATCTATGAGTCTAATGCTGCGTGTTTCAAAGCAACAAGAAAGACATCTTTTAAAAGGTTATGACATGATAAATTAAATAAATTTTTATTAAGAGGCTTAGAAGATGTAACAGGAAATATCCCAGAAAATAGAACAACAATAACAAAAGAGAGATGGAAACAGGAGGAAAAGTAATAAATTAGAGCACAAATCTCAGCGGTACAACATCCAACTGACAACAATTCCAGAAATGGAAAACAGAGGAAAAGGCTAGGGAGAAATTAGCAAAGAAATAATGCAAGCCAATATAGCAGGAGTAAGGTACGTGGATTTCCAGATATTAAAAAATCCAACGAGAGCTAAGAAAATAAGTTAAAACTTCATACCATTGCACATTATTATGGAATGTCAGAACTCTGAGGATAAAGAGAAGATCCTAAAAGATTCTGGACTGCCGGGGAGGGATGAGGAAGACAATGTCATATATAAAAGAATCAATAGTGAGAATAGTATTGGACTTCTCAGTAGTGGGACTGGAAAACAGAAGAAAATGAACAATTTCTTCAAAATTCTGAAGAAAAGTAATTTTCTATCTAAAATTGTCTAGCTAGCCAAACTGCTAGTTGTGGATGAAGGTGGAATTGAGACATTTTCAAATGTTTCAGATATTTCAGAAAACTTTCCTTCCTGTTCTAGTTAACCATATTGAGGGAAGTTTTCCAGTTTCACTAGAGAGTCTGGGAATAATTTAATTATAGATACACAGAAAGCTAAGCAAGCCAACAAACAAAAATGTGATGATTATCAAGTCTAAGTAAAACAAAAGTTTGTATAAAAAAGTAAATGCAATTCTATTGAGACATAACTCAGCAATAAAAATGTTTGCATGACCAAAATAAAGCAGACACTGAATATTGATTTAATAGTGATTTTTGTTACATCTATATTGGGAGGAGAAAAGAGAGAATGTCGTAAAATAGCTCAATACAAATCTGATTAGAAACCAATGGATAGTGTTTAAAAGGAAATAAAGTTTAACACTGCAAGTATGTTATTTCAAACAACAGAAGAACTTATTTTTTTCTAAAAGTATCTTTGTGGTCAGAAAGACAGGGGTTTGAGATGAGGAAAGTAAAACATTTCTGCCTTTTGTTGTTTTCAACATAAGTATATTCTTTCTATTAAAATGTCTCTTTAAGCCATGTACAGGTACTGGTTTGCTGAATAAGAATTAATTTCTCCAGTCTCAGCCTCTGCTGTCTCGTGTGTCTCTGTCTGTCTTCTCTTCTTGTATGGCTGCCAGTCGTATTGGATTAAAGGCCCATCCTGTTCATCTCGACTTAACTAATTACATCTGCAGGGACCCTTATTTCCAACTACCGTCATGTTCTGCGGTACTGAGGGTTAGGATTTCAACACACAGTAGGACCCCTTATCTGCCTTTTCATTTTCTGAGGTTTTAGTTATCCACAGTCAACCACGTACGAAAATATTAAAGGGAAAATTCCAGAAAGAAACAATTCCTACATTTTAAATTGCATGCTGTTCTGCGTGGCATAATGAAATCCCACTCCGTCTCGCCCAGGAAGGGACTCACCCCTTTGTCCTGCATGCCACACTGGATACACTACAGTCCCTTAATCGCCATCTCAGTTATCAGATCAACTGTTGCGGTATCACCGTGCTTGTGGTCAAGTTTCCCTTATTTGACCTCTAAGCACAAGAAAGGTGATGCTGGCAATCAGAATACGCCAGAGAGAAGCTTTAAAGTGCTTCCTTTAAGTGAAAAGGTGAAAGTTCTCCACTTAATAAGGAAAGAAAAAAATTATATGCTGAGGTTGCTAAGATCTACAGTAATTTGTGTTACAGTATATTGTTATAATGGTTCTATTTTATTATTAGTTATTGTTGTTAATCTCTGTGGCTAATTTATAAATTAAACATTATGATACGTATGTATAGGAAAAAACATGGTATATATAGCTTTAGGCACTGTCTGTGGTTTCCGGCATCCACTGGGGACCCTGGAACATACTATGGATAAGGGGGGACTACTTTATCCTTGAGGGGACACAATTCAACCCATAATGATGTATCACGGCATTTACATGAGTCTTAAGATTGAAGGACTTTTAGGAGTCTGAGCCAACCAAACAGTTGCAGCTTTACAAATAGAATTTCTCTCTTTTGTCACTGCTATCTGTAACTCAAGCTGAATTATACTAAATTATAAAATAGCTGATTGACTTTTGCAAATGGTATATTTGAATTGTGTGTGTGTGTGTGTGTGTGTGTGTGTGTGTGATTGGCCTTAGCAATATATTGTAAAAGGATTGGGGGGTCACATGTTTATGAGCAAGTCAGTCCCCAGGTAAATATCTGGGCGTATGTACACCCCGCTAACCAGTCAAGCAGAGGCTGCAAGCGTCTGATCTGTGTTGTGACTGTGTGGGCCGGACTCGGATTGCTGAGGGGAGAGTCAGGAGGCTCTGTTAACTAAGGGTAAACATATAGGGGAAGAAAATAGCCTCAATAGGTAGGACAATCTTAACAGGTTTCCTCGTTAAAAGTTCTAGGTGAAACTTAAGCAGTATAAGGTTACTGTGACTTAAGTGCATTATAAGGAAAACATCTATAATGAGAACACTTTTTTGCTATAATTACTGTCAAAAGTAACCTACATTAAAATTTCTTTGAAGATTTTTACATTTATCGCTAATAATATGTCCTCAAAAATACATTGATAATTTCACATCATGGTTTTTATGAAATTCACAGAATTTCATAATATTATTAAATCTAAAAATTGCTATGGTTTAGCGTAATTTACTATTCTCTTGTACTTCTTGCATACATTCTTTTAGTCAGTGACATATTCAATCAAATTTTATTGAACTCCTACTAAGTATACTGTGTGAACTTTTCCAGGAAATACACAGATGAATAAGACACAGTTATTGACCCCATGGAACTGTAATTCACAGTTGAAATTGTATGCATATAATAGTATACAAATCCAATCCAATTTTGGTTGAAAGGAACATAGTTTATAGTTAATCATGACCGAATGTAAACTTTAAAATATTTGTTACCCCAGGTTTCAAGAACTGGTATTAAATGTTGTTTGAGGGAAATGCTTTATTTAAATAAAAGTTTCTGTTTTTAAAAAAACAAAGTATTGATTACGATGTTCTATTTAGTCAATTCCTCTAACTCACACCCACCTCTATCTCCCCACATGTATTTGGGACGGAAAGAGGAACTCCTGTCTGCTAATGTTTTGGAGACCATCCAAGAAAGAATCCCTAACACTATATTTTACTAGAGATGCTTTTTATCTCAAAAGTATGCATAGAATATGAAATCTGGGAAAATTATTACCCAGTTTTTCTCTTCTAGAGGAATGTTCTAAATGATAGGAGCCAGAATATTTTTCTACCCAGGAGGTTTACTGACATTATTATTTATTTGATCCAGAACCTGTATTCTCCCTCTAAAGAAAACATAAGTACCACAATATATATATTCATCTAAGTTAAGATTGATGTCTTAAAGATTATTTTCAGAGAGGATGCTTTTAGTTCGAGTAATTTGGCTGTATTTCACCAGTATTATTACAAGACAATCAAATGTGGCTGGGCCCCAGTATAATTCTCAGTTACTCTGTTCCGTTGGGATGCTGGTTGGAAAGCCACTGTCTCCTTATATTCCAAAGACAAAAATTAGCTAACTAAATAAAAATATTTAAAAAAACAACTCTCTTTTCTCCCTCATTCATGTTAATTCTCTTTGCCCTAAAATTACTTCCTAGAGGTGATTTTCATGTTTCTTGGAGACTCTTTCTCTATATATCCACTCTAGTACAGAGTTAATTGTTTCTTCTAGATCTCATACTTTTTCCGTTTGAAGCATCATTTCTTTTCGCATGTCACTCAGAGTTTACCCATTCTCCTAGATATGCATTTTTCCTGTGCATTTGAGCATCATAGGAAGATAAATTCTACTCTTGATAATGGTGGCCTGGTCATGGAGTTACAGAAACCTATTATTTCTACAATTTTTCAATAGTGAGTAGATTCTGTGAGGGTGGAATGTTAAGATATAAGTATATTGCTTTTCTACATTCAAATTACATTGTCCTTGTCATAGAAATTGACCAGTGAAGTGTGCTTCTGACTTCAGAGTCCACGTGGATATAACCCATTAAGTTATTGTATATAACATTGGTCAGAAAAGCATACTGTGAAATGTTGCTTTTATTTAAACTTTCGCTGTTTTCTCTATACGGCATCAAGATTTAACTTCTTTATTGCCCTCTGGTGGTGGGCTCCTTGAACTGCATATTTAGAGGTCTGTGAAAGCGTGTTTTTGAGGCGTTAAATACATACTCAACTTCTCAGGTACAAGCTAAAGAGTAGATGATGGGAAACATTCAGATTTATGAAAACTGATTAAGAAAGTCAATAGTTTGTTAGAATTTTCAAAAACATGAAATATTTGTTCTCTTTTTGTCAAATAATCACATTTCATGAAAAGACAGTATAAATTCTCGTTTGCATTGGAATAAAAGAATAATAGTTGAAGATTTTCTTCATTTGGACCAAATACCTTCTCTGAAAATAGGGAGTTAAATTAGGGGTTGGAATTTCCAAGATTCTTTTAAAAATAAAATGCGACAAATAATTTTAAATTATAATTTAATTTCAATTTCAGTTTAAATATCTGTATCTATATTGACTTAAACGTCGTACACTGTAGTTTCAGATGATTCCCTCCTTTGTATCTTCTGCTTCCATTCAACAAATAAAATACATATTGAGTGCCTATCATCATAGGGAATTCTGTGTGAATTGTGATGTTGATAAAGCTTGATCTGCCTTAGCACAAGGGCATGCCGCTTGTGTGTTGATGAATTTTCCCCCAGGGGGTGGAAGATGGTGGATGGGGAGAGGTCGGGCATGTCGCTGTGCTCCCCAAATTTTCTCCGTCCATTGTCAACCTTCAGTATTAGAAATGACTTCCTTTGTCAGAAAGGGTTTTGAGTTGTTAAAAGTTTTCCATTAAAATGTAAGTGCTTTCGAAGCCTGTAAAATATAGGCCATTATACGTTTTCCTTAGTTAGTATAAGCTGAATTTTGACAGAGCAGACTGGGGACTCTCTGTTCATATGCATGTGTGCGTGCTTATTTCTGTGCTGCATGCGTACCAAGTATACGAGAGAGCCCGGACTGGAAAGAGCAGTGGTATATGGGAAGAGAAAAGAGTATGTAAGATAGACTTCACGTACTGAATTTACCTCCTGGTCTGGGAGTAGTCTTATTTTCCACCATCCTTTGCTGATCTATTTACTAAATGCCCAGGGTTCCTGGGTACCCCTGGAAATTTTACAAGCCCATCAATATCCCATGTCTAGGGGATGGAACCTTGAAATTTTGCCAACATCATTCTCCTTTCCTTCAGAGTTTTTCTCTGAGCTACGTGGTGGGGTAGATACTTTGGTGAAAATCTGCACTTACTTGTTAAGTAGAAACTATTCTAACTGTTTAAACAAATAAACAATATTTTGAGTCAATTGCAGGGCACCTCCAGCCTCCACATAACAGAGATATGATGGGACAGGAAGGTCTTTTAATAGCCAGTTGAATCAGAATACAAAGCTGTTGAGCAATTCTAGGACCAACCTTGTAGTCACAAAATGTGGGAAGAGGCATCATGGATGCTGTTGTCACCTGCTTATCCCCTTGCACAGACACCAAGTAGCTCTTATATTGAAGTCAAAAGGAAGCATAATACTGGGACAAAGTCTGTGTTTAAAGTTTCTGTCTGATCATTTTTATTTCCCCCCTGCACACAGTAGGTAACTATTTAATATCCTCTTGATAAATATTAAAAATCTAAAAGATGGTTAATTTATTGGGGGCCATAACATTTCAACTTTTCTTTGGTGTAGGGGTTGGTGATGAAAAGTTTGGACACTACTGTTCCATGTTAATTTTCTTCACTTGAGAACTGCAGAGAAGAGCATTTAGATGGAAAAGGATGCCAAGAAGACTACAAGTAGAACAAAGGCATTTATGTTATTCTTTCTTATAATTTCATTTATTGGTTTTCAGCATTTAACTTGGAAAAGATGCCTGAGGCTGCCTAGGATGTACAGTCAGGATCAGACTTGTGCCGCCCCGTCCTCTGCCTGCAGCTGGGAACAGAGCCTGCTCAGCAGTGCTGGCGCAGGCCCTGGTTCTCGGCCCGCCTCAGGACCACTCAGGGCACTGGCTTGAATCCACCAGCCTCACCCTGCTCCGTTTGACTTTGTTTTTCCCAGCTTTAATGAGGTATAACTGACATATAACATTGTGTATGCTTAAGATATACAATGTGATGATTTCATCCATGTATATATATTGCAAAATGATTATCACAATAAGGTTAGTTAACACATCCATCACCTCACAGAATTACCTTTTTTGTGTGTGGTGAGAACATTTGAGATTTACTTGTTAGCAAATTTCAACTATACAGCTCAGAATTGTTAACTATAGTCACATGTTGTACGTTAGATTCCCAGAACTTAAACTAGAATTTTGTAGCCTTCGACAAACATCTTCCCATTTCCCCCACCCTGAGCCCCCAGCAACCACCAAACTACATTCTGTTTCTATGATTTCAGCATTTTTAGATTCCACATAGAAGTGAGATCATACTGTATTCGTCTGCTCTCTTTGAGTTATTTCACTTAGGATAATGCCCTTAAGTTTCACCCATGTTGTTCAAATGGCAGGATTTCTTTCATTTTTATGGCTTAATAATATACCATTGTATGTGTATATACACCACATTTTCTTTAACTAATTTGTCAGTAGACACTATAATAATGAAAACTCGTTCCTACAAGTGGCTTAGGTCACAACAGTCTAAAGCTGGGTGTTGTTACAATGGAGGTAGTGGATTCTGGCTGTAGATTAGGTTACATACACCCCGCAGGCAGAAAGAAAGGCCACATTTTGGGAGCAGCCGCTTTGAATGTGAGTCAAATAAATCAAATAATTGATTCATATATCACTCAGACAGAGTTTACTCATCTGTTTTAGACATCTCACCATGGATGCTACGTGGGAATGAGTAGAAAAGGACGCTTCTGAAGGCTAACGGTCTTCATAAAACGTCTTCTTATTATTCTGCACCTCACCTTCGGAACCTCAGATCAAGCAATGACACATAGCAGCCTCAGTAGGATATAATTGCAGCAGGAAAAATACAAGCAGAAAGCAGACAAGAAAGAAGTGCCGTTTAGTATGGGAATAAATAGCTCTGTGTATCTCAAAAACCTCCCACAAACATGTCTGGTTTTCAATATAGTGTAATAATTAATATCCTAAAAGCTTGAGTCTTAAGAAAAAAGTAAAACTGTATCTTTTGCTTTCTTTTAGAAAGTGATGGAAAGATAACTATATTTGAGGAACTTTAATAAATATCGAGATTTAATACACTTAACTATTTGACTAATAATTTTAAAAAATTCTTGTAGGTGGCCAAATGGTTAAGGTGCTGGACTGCTAAAAAAATTATTTCTTACAGGATGTATCATTTTCCGAAGAAATAGGGGAAAAAATAGGTGCTGGGTGGTGAAGAATACAAGTATTCTACAAGTTTTCTCTTTCTTCCTTTTGTATCTGAATATATTTTTCCAAGCTTAAAGAAGTAGTAAAATTCTGTATCTAAGTTTGAATAAAAGGTTTCATAGACGTGTTTCATATATATGCAATTAGATGTCCACACAGTCGTCTCAGGCTGCTGACAAGGCTGCTGGCTTCGGCTGAGGAGCCTCTAAACAAAGCCCTTGAGAAGCTAACAATTGTGTAAGCGAACTTGTTTATCCTGTGAGTAACTTGGCCGAAGAGCATGCTGAATTCTCTTTTAACCACATCGTTTGTACTCATAGTTATCTAAGAATTGCCATGCCTGAAACTAGAAAAGGGGACTAAGGAAGCTAAAAGAGACAAAAGATCTAAATACGTGTGGTCTCTTCACAGAATCTCAAAGGTCAGGCAGCAGGTTCTTTTCCAGTGGCTTTAAAGAGAAAAGTAGGCTGTGGCTTCATGGTCCACTTTGGAATTCAAATTCCAGTTCTGGCGTAGTCTGAATGCTTGTTGACCTTGAGTGAACCCCTAAAGGGTCATTTCTCAGCATATAACCAATGGTTTTGTAATTTGTATTTGTTTTAAAGATTTTATTTTTCCTTTTTCTTCCCAAAGTGCCCCCCGGCACATAGTTGTGTATTTTTAGTTGTGGGTCCTTCTATTGCGGCATGTGGGATGCCTCCTCAGCATGGCCTCATTAGCGGTGACGTGTCTGCACCCAGGATTCAAACCGGCGAAACCCTGGGCCTCTGAAGCAGAGCAGGCGAACTTAACCACTCGGCCATGGGGCCGCCCTGGTTTTGTAATTTTGATCTTATTTTGTCCTCGCGAATTACAATTGACGAAAGATTTTAAAATTGTTAAATTCTGCAAAATGACAATTTCATAATGACACCAAATCTTAGAAAATAAAGGAAGGAGAGATGGCTGAATTCTTGACAAATGATAATAGTTCCAAGTGGTTGTTTCATAAAGAAAAATAGGGAATGGATCACTTAGGAATCTGAATGAATATTTTATATCTCATCTAATTCTATTAAAACTATAGGTTAGTTGTGCTCAAAAAATTTAGGTATAAAAAGTATTCTTTTTTTTGGGAATAAAATTTGTTAAAACACTTCCTTCAATTATACATTTAAATGGTGACCAGCTCCCAAGTACTTGTTTACAATCAACAGATTGGCCAATGACTTTTGGGATAATTCATTTTATAATCTGGGATTTCCATTGCTGTCTCCATTCTCCTATTTGTACTCTATCTCATGTATGTTAGTAGTAGTAGTATCATTATTATTATTTAGTTAAAATAGAGTTGTTTCTATATTTTTTATGGTCAAATATATACTAAGCAATACAAATTTTGAAACCACTGGTATTGGGGACGAGGAAACCAAAAGTGAATTGAACATTGATAATACTGGTTGTTGCCCTTTAAGGAGCCTGTTGTTTAGTTGGGAAGATGTGGCATATACAATTATCTGAGGGATTATGTAAACACTGAGTTTGAGAGCAGAGGTTCCTGAGAGTAGGTAGAACATAGAGGAAGCAAGCTACAAAGAACCAGGTTCAAATCCTGCCATGAATAATTTGTAGTTCTCACCTTTTCATGACCTTACAGGCAAAGCAAATAAGACTGGAGAATACACTACAATGGCCAAAATAGATTTAATGTCATTTCAGACTAAATGATTATTTTTAGACTTTGAATATAGGGTAATTCAAATGCTACATAAATAGTAGATTTCTTTTAATTCTGAAAAGGCACAAAAGAAATTTTACTGCAAAAATATACACAACGGGAACGACTGGTTTTGAGAAGAAAACACATTTTTTTGTCTTATATTGATATTACACCATCTGCCCCGGATCTAGCACCAGGCTTTGCTCTTTGTCGTCTTCTTCTAGGTAAGACTGAAGAGCCTTTAGTACTTTTAAACAACTCCACTGCCAGAGTTCCAGACTTGGAGAGGTGGGGCAGAATTATGATTAGAATTCTTGGCCAGAGAAGAAGCCAGAAGCCTCCTAGCTTAAGAATGGCTTTCTCCCTTCTAAGAACTTAGGATAGCAATTTCAATCCATCTACATTTTTAAAAAATGTTATAGTACAGAAAACTTCAAACATCTACACATGTAGAAGCCTCCACAGATCAACCTCATCAGCTATCAATTGCCAGCCAATCTGTTTTCTCTACACCCTCTCCTACTACCACCACTAAAATTCCCAGCAATTTGGAGCAAATATCAGATTTCTTTTTCTCAGTAAAAATTTCAGTATATATATTTCTAAAATGTAAGAACTGCCCTTTTAAATCCCAACTACAATGTCATCATCACACATCCCAAAATGACAATAATTCCTTAATATCAACAAATATCCAGTCAGTTCACATTTCTTTGATTGTCCTATATAAGTAGTTTTTTCATAACCATTATTTATTTGATTAATGATCCAAA
This sequence comes from Equus przewalskii, assembly GCF_037783145.1. NCBI lineage: Eukaryota > Metazoa > Chordata > Mammalia > Perissodactyla > Equidae > Equus > Equus przewalskii. Next base: position 8,924,981 of record NC_091838.1, read on the forward strand.
CACAATTTCTTTTAAACTATAGGTTTAAAAGAACTCCATTTATTCTTATTTTTTTGCAATTATCTGTTTGTCATTGAATGCAAAGCATTTATGCTGTAAGGTTCCTAATTGTTTCTATTATGCCGTTGCGTACCCTTCATGCTTATATATTTATCACATTCCTTCAACCCATGTATTTACTATCAATTGGCAGATAGATCTAAAAGACTGACAAGATTCAGTTTTGATATTTTGCCAAATCTACTTCATAGGTGGTGTTGATTCATCCCAAAATAAGTTACAAAGCAGCTGCTCATCTTATTGTGATGTTGCAGCCATTAATAATCAATGCCTAAACCCATTAATTTATTGCTGGTACCAAATGTTAATATTCTACTGGTCATATAATTATTCTTCATTTATTAGCTGAACTATTCCTCTCATCAACTATTTGGTTGCCCCGAGTTACAGTGTAATTAGGAAAGGCAGAATAAATGCTTCTCTTATTTTATTCACCAGTTTTACAAAAAAAAAATAAAGACCTCAGAGAGTGTCTTCTAAAAATGATCAATTAGGTATTTTATTTCTTTGATGTTGTTTTCATTGAGGTCATTATAATTATCAGTGCACAGACTGTCCCCTTTTAGGTCCACGGATCCTATTCAGGCTGGCTCCTGATTCCTTTTGACACATCTGCAGTAGTCTTTGATAGTCTCCCCAGCTCTCTGGTATGACAAGATAGAGCAGGAACACCTTGTTCATCTCTTCGCTGGATCTGAAATCCGCCACTTCTCCAAGGAGATGCTAGCCACTGTGTTCGTTCAAACTTGTGTTCCTTCCAGCTTGTACCTTCACTCAAGAAATGATTTTTAAAATTTCCTGTGTCCTTTCGCCTTTTGAAAATTTCCAATTTTCCAATCACTTTTTCTGAGGTTTTCTAATTCTCTTTTTTTTAAAACTAGTTTCTATCACTTTTTAAATTCCTTTTACATTTTAAAAAAATATTAGGCAACAGATTTCATTTTTTTGTGGGCTTGTCTTTCTGTCATGCTTTCAGGATCTGTGGGGATTTCCTTGTTATCTTTATTTTCCTTCTTTTCTGTCAACTTTCTATGGGATTTGACTGGAATACTTTTCTGTTGCTCATTTTTAAATGAAATAAGTTTCCACTTTAGGAGAAAAGAGTAGATCAGAATATATTTTCTAGCTTCAGAACTCCAGTGCTCACTATCTTCTATTGTTTTCATGACATGATTAAAAAACTACATTATAACTCCTAAAGTCTTCCCCTGTTGCCCTCTCGCTTCCGTTTATAGGGAACTCCTCTTCCCTTTCGCTGTTGAGTCTGAGGATTTGCCTGGGAGGGTGTTTTGGTTTGATAGGTGTCAAGGTTTCATAGACCCCAGAATACATCAGCCCTCTCGGAACGTCTCAAAGTTCTTACACTCACCTGCAAATTGGAGCCTGCAGTGTCCACTCCCAGTTCCTACTGCTGCTCTCAGTGAGCTTTCGATGGCCATCACAGGAATCTCTGGCTCTCCTGAAAGATGAAATCAGGTGTTTTTCCCTTGGCTTCCTCCCCCATTCTTGGATACCATAAGCAGATCTTTGCTGTTGTTGATTTGTCTCCACCTCGTTACATCTTGCAGGTCATAGGGACATCTTGTTTGCAGATGTTGTCTGTGAGTTTTTGCTCTTGCTATCCTAGATAATTTCCCTTTCTTTCTTTTTTTAGTTTTTGTGTTTAAGGGAGTGGTGGAATATTCAGAGGTAAAAGCCTTTTCTGTAGCCACCATCATTTCCTCAGAATCCTCTGCCATTCCTATTTAAAACAAAATTAGACTCATTTGATGGGAAATATAGTCCAAAGTGGGCAGAGAATCTAACAGTGAAATGGTTGTATCTATTGCTGTGTAATGAACCACTCTTAAACTTGGTGGTTTAAAACAGCAAGCATTTTATCCCCTCATAATTTCTTAATTGGCTATTTGGTCTGGGATCCGCTGGGTGGGTCTATGTTGCTTTCATCTCAGGGCTCTTGTGAGGCTTCTGTCATCTGGCTACTTGACTGGGGCTAGTTGCTTTCACAGGTCTGGCCATTGATGCTGGCTGTTGACTGGACCAGGTGTCTCCATTGGGCTAGCCAGGTTTCTGCACATGGCAGATTTCCATAAGGATAAGCCCTGATGCACAAGTACTTAGTACTTTCCAAGCCTCAGTTCTTGATATGCTATCGGGCAAAAGCAAATCATATGATGAAATCCAGGTCCATGTGGAAGAAAACTACACAGGGTGAGGAAATGGTGAGGCATGACGCATTGGGGGCCAACACTCTAACAACCCACTACAATAGTTACATGAAGAAAACACCAGCAAGGGCAGCTGATAAAAAGTCAATGTGTGTGGGAGGGTTGGTATGGGGGCAAGAGGCAATAATCAAGTGTCACCAAAGTCTGAAGATTCTGGTAGTTTTGGAAAATCCACTGGGATTAAAGTAGTTATACAACCATGTTCTGACACCAAAAGAAAGGTTAAGTATTGGAGAAGTCCATCACTCTCCTTTCATCTCTTCAATTTCCATGTTCCTTTGACTCAGCATATTTTTGGAATGAACCATGCCTTACTCTCTACAAATGTTTTACATTAGTTTTTCAAAGAAATATTGACCTTGCTTCTATCTGCTGCACCAAAAAAATGCCATAGAAGCGAATTTCCTCTGTAAAATCTGTTAAATCTCTCACTAGGTGAAATCCTCTGTATCCAGTACATAGAGCTGACTTAGGCCTTTTGTTGCCAGTGGAATCTGTGTAGGGAGGTCCGAGTCTCCCTGCCCTTTGATCCCCCTCCCAGTAGCCCGGGTGAATGTGACGGATGGGTGCACCCCGTGGCTTAGCCCACCAATATTGCTCCTGATGCAGGTTAATGGCCTTGAGCACTCTAAATCTTACACAGCAAATTGCTGACATCTGGGGTTTCCCATCAAGTTTACCAGATATTCCACAGTAATTTCACTGTTTACACCATATAAAAACACTGATATTGAGCTTAGGAAAACATTTCATTTAAAGACAGACGCTAAACGCTACTCTACAAAACTATTTAAAATTTGTGAACAATTGTATTAAAAACCTCTAATATAATTTACATTAGTCGAATATAAGTAAACTATTTATAAAGCTATTGGTTGCTTCAGAAGCAGTGGCCACTGATAACTTCAAAGTGGTTTTTTGAATTCATTCATAGAAGCAAGTATTTGCTGTCGACTTCTTCTTGGAGAAGATTTTCCTTTGTCTGATGCTGATTCACTTTATGAGTATATAGAAACTGCTACTGGTTCTTCCTTCCCTTACTCAATGCACCGTTGTAGGTCTGCCCTCTGAATATCTGGGTATCTGTTACTGCTACCATCAGCTGGAACCTGGCACAGGGAAGGCTGAAAACAAAAAAAAGGAAATAAATGTTTAAAGATTTTTAGCATACAACTGAGACTTTTTGTCTAATACAATCTTAAGGAATGATAATTAAAATTATTTACAATCTGGTCAGTGAGAAGTTAGGCAAATTTTGGAAGCATCTGTGTTTCATATAGTGATTTCAGGGGCTGGGTGTTCCCAGGTAATTCTAGATCTTCATCTTGAAGAGAGAGAACTTTCTGCATTGAAACAATTTTATCTTCTTTCTGGCATTTTCAGTTTTCTCTTAAACGAGACTTGGAAAACTTATGTTAAGCAATATAAGACAAGGAAGGGATGGAGAAGTCATGAGAAGATAGCGTTTTGTAAAGCACACAAAACAGATAATATTCTCTGATGCACTTGCCTCCCCACACCCGCCTCTGCTGGGGACCGCATCAACATTCTGACTGGCCTCTCCGTCCCACTAATTGGATGGAGTACTGCCCTAGCATTCTCAGGAAGCATTGATGGTCACTCCGGAAACTGTGGCTAGAGCTCGTGCAGCCAAAGTGCTCAGGAAAGAAGCAAATATACTTAATAGAATATGCTCACTCTATTTTTCTTAATTAGCATTTATTCCCTGTAAGAGATTGAAATCTGCTTTGACAGGGCGTAATCTAACTTTGTATTTGCCAAACTGTGACATCAAGGTTAATATATCTCAGCTTTTCATCTTTCTGGAAAACAAAATGTATGAAATTTAAAGTTATCTTCTAATTGCTTCTGTTTAGAATGCCTGCAGCCCATTAGCTGAGCTAGTTAAGCGCAGTGTTAATGAGGGTATTTTTCTGGTTTTTTCCTACCACAGCGTGACTCCTCAGCCCAGAGTGTGCCCCATTTTCCACAATAGAGGCAGGTGAACAAGTGCAAGTCTGTCACCACGAAGCCATGAGACAACTACAGATATTTCTCTCCAGAGTTAACATTGATAAGAGTCTTCATGGAAAAGAACCTCCTGTTTTTCTAGAAAAACAATAAAATGCAAGTTGTATTCTCCTCAATTCTATTACTGGAAAAATAATTTCATAGTCAATAACATTTTTATTGATCTTCTAATAACATATGCAGTGTTTACAATAAGGAATAAAAGATAGGAGATTTTCAATGCAATGACTCCAGGAGCATTTACTGCAGGCAGGATTCAGTCCCAACTTTGGGAAATTCATACATGGCCCTGAGATCAAAGAATCAGCTTCGACAAATTTTATCATAAGACGTTAAATTTTCCTTTCACCCCAGTTTTCTAAAGATACTTGATAGTTACTTCTCAGTGTCAGAAATGACTAGATGGTGGCCATTCAAGGAGGAAGTAGCCCTTGATTGGTGTCTAGTGACTTTATTGCTTGTGGTAAAATACCTCTTGGTTTCAGAGACTTGCACAGATTTCCTCTAAATGAATAAACTTAGTGAACTTTATCAATCAATTAATTAATTAAAAGGTAGATTTAAAAGTCTACTTCTGTAAGCATTTTGTTAAGGAATTATTGGTCACTCGTCATTCTGATTGACACTTCTTTTTGCAGAAGAAATCCCTGCACTTAGAACAATTAATCCCACCATCCTTGGCTTCTTGATTATTTCACAGAGCTGTTTCTTCAGGGGAGAGCTCACCCTTTCTTTGGGGGAATTTCCGTTTATGAAATAAAACTCTATTAAAACCAGCTCTATTGTCAGTGTGACACATCTGTATCCTCTTTCTTTTGACTTTCCAGGTGAGGCAGGACAAATGGTATGGTGTGACTTAAGAAGGGTTGTAGCTCAAGGAGATTTCATTATGTTGCTGTGTCACTTAGGGGATTTTTCTAACACCAGGTTATATCCTGTTCTGTAGAAACACCATAGTCCCTCTTTTACTAATTATTAAATAATTAACGCTGCCCTGGGTTTACTTTCCCCTTTTGATGAGGAGCCTCCTTTCTACTCTCAGCCTTTGTCTGAGTTCCAGTGCAGCAGCATGTAGTAGCTAGACTTCTGATTTCTGAAGTCAGATAGATATGAGTTCCAATCCTGGCCTCATCACGTATAATTTAGACTCTTAACATATCCAAACTAGAGCTGGCAATGACCATCATTTTGCTTCTTCTTATTTTCCATGGCTCTTTGCATTTTAATGGACGATCACAACATTTCAAGGAGAGTGGGGATGGGGTGGGAAGGAAGAGCAGGAAAGCATGCTTTTAGGAAAGTCTGGAATGCAGGTCATACCATGGGGAGGTGACCCCTCAAGAGAAAACTGACCCCGCGAGTAGTGTCAGTAAAGTCAGACAGGGAGGCAAACAAATAAATTCCTACTGAATGCATTCTTCTTTAGAAGTATAGAGTTTACAAGAAAACCTCATTGCAAATAAAATATTTGTTTTCCTAGAGGAAGATGTTAGAAAAGTAGTGTTAAATACCTACTTTGTAAGAATCTGCAATCTTGAGTACCTTCTGTGCCCCCAGTGCATTAAATTTTATGAACACTATACAGAGGAGGAGACTGAGTCTTAAAGACCCTAAAAGATGAATTCCAGAACCTTTGCAGTATCCATTCCACTCCATGACCTCCCGTTGCTTGTGCTGTTCATCCAGCTAGGTGCTTAGGATACCAGAATGAGTAAATCTCTCTTTCAAGAGGCTTCTAACGTACATTAGGTAATAAGCAAGTACAACACCGAACAGATGGAACAGACTGCTTTACTTAAAGCAGAAGCAGAACAAATGCTCCTCTAGTATTCTTTAAACCAACTTTAATTACAGTTTTGAATCAACATGCTATATTTTTGTGTATTTTCTTATTTTTTCCTAGTTCCTTTTACTTGCACCTCTTTTCTTTTTCTCTTTTCCCATCTGAAATGTTCGTGGTCTCAAAAGTAATTACTTCTTGCAGAAAGTTTTCATGGATACTAAATGCTGCCTAATGTAAGCCATAAGCATAGAGTCTGCTAGCGTTTAGAGTGGTTTAATACACATGCCAGGTTGAATCAAGTGGGAGAGAAGGTTAATCATTCTTTTAAATTGGCAGTGTTGCTGGAGGTGGATTAATATGCTTTTTGAGTCCCTTATGTGCTGTAAAGCTCCTTGATCACAATCTCTGTGTTCATGGTTTAGGTTTTGAATTAAAGGTGTCTCCTGTGGTCAGCTGGGCCAACTCCCTCAGTGCCTCTGGCCATAATAGGTGATGTTTTTCTCATTTCAATCCATGATCTATGTGAGAGGGAGTGTTGACTATACCAGACTGCAACTTGGGCACCCAGAAAGTGGAACAATCTCTCTCCTGATGATTAATCATAACTGTTTTCATAGTGAATTTAGTCCTTCCCTCTGTAGAGCAGGAACACTATGAAAAGTAGAATGTTCTCATGTGCCTGTGGAACCTGGAGTGCTCTTGACCTGTCATCTCCCTGGCAGGACAGGCTTCGTCCAGACACCAAAGAACAAAATGTGAAGTTGGCACCAGCCAGCCTCTCCCTTGCACAGGATGCCCTTATTTAAATTTGACAACCAGAACATTTGCAATTTGAAATTCTTGTCATCTGGTTTTCTTTAGTTTCTTCTTTGGGAATGAAAGCTCTGAGAAGCTTGTTAAAAAATCTGCACTTCTGATGGCGAGGCTGAACCAAATCTATTGAGTCATCAATCAACGAACATCGACCAAATCTTGCCACTCCCCTGAGAGCTGGACTTAGGACCCAGACACATCTCAGATAGCGGCTCTGCTCACTTACTGTATTTATGTACTTTTTTCTAAATGTAACCAGAGCTCAGGTAAAGACAAGACATTGATTCGAGTCTGCAGTAAACAAAGCTGACTGGGCTGATTCCTTTAGTTCCCAGAATTATTTTGTCCCAAGTAGTAATTTTCCCAGCCCTGTGGAACCAAGTTTTGTCATTTTTCTATTCATTGAACATTTTACCATGATAGTCCTTGCGTCTTTTGACCTCCAATGAGGAAATTATCATAAGACATTGGAATAGGCTTAGGTTCTATGGATCAGTGCAGATGATGACACAAATACAACTGAAGATGAAGATGAAGAGTGCAAAAGGCAGTTTGGAATAGGTTAAGTAAGGCAGAAGGTATTTAAGAAGTCGGGTAGAAAAGAATTGAACCTGCTAAAATAAGAGCTTCTGGAAGTTTTCCAATAGGTGAGGAGTTGATTTTTTTTTTAAGAACACATCCCACAGTTGTATGCCAGATAAAATTAAAAGGGGAGTGACCATAGGCATGTGGTCCAGTGAGAACACTAACTTAACTTTACAGGCCACTGACCGTAGTATATTGAGCACACACTCTACAGTATTAGAAATTAAGTTAGGAAAGAAAAGGTAATCTGAATTCAGTTTAAATTAAAGATTCACAAAATATTGGATCTGGAAGATATCTTTATTCACTTAGCCGACATTTGTTGAGCACCTACTCCGTGGCAAGCACTGTGTTTATGGGCCAGAGGTAAAAGAAAAAATAAACCTCAGAGGAACCGAAAAGATGGTGTGAAAGATACATAAATAACTCATTATAGTCGAGTAGTGGTATGGTATTAAATAAATCATAAGAATGTAACTTTGCAAAACAGAACTTGAAGCAAATAACTCTGGTTAGGGATATTGAGTGTCAACAGTGAGGAGGTGTTGGAATGGGTTTTGAATGTGAGTAGGAATTTTCTAGATGGAGAAAAGGTCAAGGGCATACCAGGGCAGAGGGATGTGAGAACAAAACAGCATGTTTAAGGGATCGCAAAGAGATTTTTTGTTGTTGTTGATTAAAACCTAGGGAGTATGTTGCCAAATGGCAGAAAATAAAGTGTAAAAGGTAGATTGGAATAACGTATCAAGTGTCTTATGTTTCCTAGGAAGAAAGAAGGTGTTTCCCTACAAAATGCATTATTTATGAATGTTTTAAAATAGACACTATTGCCTAACACTTAAAAGAACACTAAGTAAGAGTTGTACTGAGCACATGACTTGCTGGTCGAAATTTCTGTATTTTGTTTTCCAGGTTAGACACTATTACAACTCTTTCACATTTCTCTTTCCTGAGTGAGGCCGTCTGGTGAAAACATGTGATTCATTTTATCTCGGGAAGTTTTGCCTTAACGTTTTTTCTATTTAAAATGCAAAATCAATCTAATCATTATGAAGTTTGGGTGTCTGAAGTACCTGCTCATATTCTTTCTTCAACATAACAGAGCTAATCGGGAAGTCTTCTATAATTTTGAGAGCTAGATTGATTGCTCTCTTATGTCAGTCATTCCCACAGATGGACCAATTAATTTCAGGCTCATTGCATACGCAGCATCCGAGTGATGGTTAAACTTAATCCTCCCAGATTCCGATTCAGTAGCTATGAGGAGATATCCAGGAGCAGGATGCTCGGGTGATTCTAGTGTGCACGCAGCTGGATTTAGAAAGCAGAGTTTGTGTTCTTCCAGAAATGCAGAGGGAGCCTCGATACCACGCATAAGGACTGGGAAAAGATTCCTGGTCATTCAGATCTCATAAGTGAATAAAAATTTGGAGTTTAGAAGAAGGTTCAGAGTGCCAACTGAAGTTATTTTCATTTGTATATTCATTCATTCATTCATTCATTCATTCAATCATGTATTCACCTATCCATTTAAAAAATATTTCCAGACATGGTACTGAATTGCAGTGGCACAGAAATGAATAAGGCATTATTCCTGCCATTAGAGCTGATGTCATATATAAATGATAGCAAGAAGAAAATAATAATTGAGTGTGCTAAGTGCTCTAGGAAGAGATAAGCATAGGAATTTGTAGTAAGTACAAAAACAGATTAAGATCATTCGCAAACTTTCGTAAGATCTCAGTTTCTCTCAAAGCCTGAATTATCAGCTGCAGGCTATTATAAAATCTATATCTTCCTCTAGCTTTTTTACTTCTGCACTCTAGATCCAAATATGAAGTTACCTACTGAATATTTCCTCTTGCATTCTCCCAGGGACTTCAAAAACAACATAAAAAGTGAGCCAAACTCATCATAATTCTCCTCAAACCAATTATTTTTTTCCCTAGCATTTCTTATTTTAGTAAATGACATCACTTTAACCTCAAGTGACTAAACAAGAACCTGAGAACCATTCTTCACTCTTCTCCCCTCGCTTAAACTCTGGCATGCAATAATCCTTAAGACCTGTCATAATTATACCAAATAAATTTATGTTTGTCTACCCTGACTGAGTCCATGGTCATACCCTTTACTTTTCTTACTCAGATGTCAAGCCCCGTTCACTTCCTCCCTGACTCCAGCAGTATTTCTCTCTTATTCATTATCCTCATTGGAAGCTGAACTTCACTCAACTGCTTAGAGCCCTTTGACAGTTTCTCTTTAATTTTGCTGAAAAAACCCTCGAGCACTGTGCTTCTACCTACTACTCCATCTCATTTGGTGCCTCTACCCTTCCTTACCATCTCCTTCTTCTATAAATTTTCAGGAATACTCAATGGCATTTAGGTTTTTAAATGTCCTGTCTTACTCCTCAACTTTCCCCAGGCTATGCCATCAATTTGGATCATTCTTTAACCATTCAATCCTTAGCCAATGCAAAATCATTGCTTAAGTTTCAGAGTAAACATGAATCTCTGATTTTTCATGACTTCCGTTCAAGGTTAATTCCCTTTCTATATGTTCCTGTAAAACCTGGCTGTCCGGTTACCCTTAAGACTTATAGCTATATTTCATAGTTTATTTTCCCTAGTACATTGTAAACTCTGTGTGAACAATGCCCTTATCTGTCAGTGTTGTACGTTCTCAATAAATATTTATTCTGCTAAAAGATTAAGGTATAACCGTCAGTTAATAGTCTGCTTTTGCCCCATAAGTAAGAGAAAACATAGATCAGAACCAAGTAGTGGCAATAGGGTTGAATGAAAGTGGACAATATAAAGAGATATTAAGAATGTATGTTAGGCCATACTACTTGGTTACTGAATTGATTGTGAGGGTGAGAGATGATTATACAGAATGCAGAGTCTTTATTGTTTCCCCAGTCTCCAACTTGGATAACTGTATAAATGGTGGGGCATAAATGTCGTAGAGTGATGAATAGCGGAAGTGAGTTTTGAAGGTAAGATTAGTTGTTCAGTAACCTTACATAATCAATTTTAAGTGTCCATAGGATATTCAGGCAGAGATTTCCAGTTGGCAATTAGCTAGGTTTATAAGGGGCCCAGAAGAGAGAGATGTAAGCTTTAGGTCAAGATTTATGATATAAATGGTGACTGGAATCACAAAAGTAGATGAGATCATCCATAAAGGGCAGAAAATAACTTTTGAGAAACACTCACCTCTTGCGAGAGGGCAAAGTGAGAGGACCTCACAGGAGAGCCTAGTAAGGAAAGTCCAGAGGTGGGAGGAAAAAGAAGTAGATTAAGACGCTAATCTTGCTAAGGTGAGAGTTTTTTTAGATAACAGGTTTGATCTACAACACCAAATGTATAAAGTTGACATAATGACCAAACAATATTCATTAAATTTAATCACAAGTTAATTGTTGAGGAATGCAATTCTGATGGAGATAGGTAAGAAAAAAATTGAAAAATTGCTGTGCGTTATGAGGTACATACAAGGTGAGAAAATATAGACACTGAGAATAAATAAAACTTTTTGTAAGTTTTGCTGTGAAATTGGGGAAAGAGAAAAGGTAGCTATAGAATGAATTTGGCATCAAGCAAGAGCATTTTTTAATGGGAGGGAGGGTAGCTTCCACATGTTCTTATGCCAAAGTAAAATTGTTAATAGAGGAAAAGTTTAAATATACAGATCAGATGGGAAAATGAGGAAGTGATAAGGGACATTTACAAACTATGTAGAAGAGTTATCCTTGTATATAAAGAGAAAAGGTTAGTTGGATGTGTCTCTACTTTGTGGTCTGTGTTTCCTCTGTGAAACAAGTTTGATGGGAAGCAGTATCACCTAGAATTTGTGCTCACCAAATACCCTACGTGCTTATCCACATTTCCCATCCTTCACTGAAGTTCACCTGGTGTCCTTTGATTAGTTGTGGCCAGTGGAAAATGAGCAGAATAATGTGTATCACTTTTGAGCTGAGGTCATTGAGACCCAGTATTCCTCTTCCATCTGTCTAGTGCTAACTATTGCAACACTGGAGGCCACATGTCCCAGGTGGCATGGCTACAAGTGGACCAAGACCACCTCAACTGTAATGGGCTTTACTGGACAGAGAAATAACATTATTTTTTCCACTGAGATTCCTGAGCTAAATAGATTATGTCCTGTGAGAGCTCAATTGAATGGTGAAAACTGAAACAGGGAAATGAGGGAGGGAGAGAGAGTGAGAGAGATGGTGGGAACATATGTAAGGTGCCAGGCAGTTGAAGAAACAGGCAATATATTAAATGGCAAACATAGCTGCTGGAGTAGGAGAGAGAATATATAGGAGATGAGAAGAATATCATCTGTATGCAATATCTAGAGTTAAGGAGTGGTAGAGAAACAAGTGAAGAAACAAGAATGGTCAGAAAGATAGGTACCAATAGAAATCTTAAAATTGCCATAAGATATATAGGAAGCTAGTTTTCAAAGAAGCACTGTTGAATGGAGTCAGTTTTTTTACAAAGGGGAAAAGGCTATGGGAACTGAAAACAAACTATCTGATTTGATGACTAAACTTTGATCAACAAAAGTAGAACCATTTCAGTAGTTATGGGAGAAGATTTTGTAAGAGAGTAACCAACACAACACGAGGAAAAGCAGCTTCATTCTAAGAAATGCCGATTAAGGAGTGCAGAGGGCATTTAAAGAGAAGGTTTTTTTATATTTTAAATTAAAGAAATTTGGATAATTCCTAGACAAAGGGGGAGGTATTAATGAGAGATTGAAGATCAGAGAAAACTATTTTAAGGTATTGTTAGGACTAATGTCTCCCTGAAATTCCCATGTTGAAGCCCTAACCCCCAGTGTGACTGGATCCAGAGCTAGAACCTGTGGGGAGGTGATTACGGTTAAACGAGGTCGCCATAATCTGATGGGACTGGTGGTGTCCTTCTAAGAAGAGGAAGACGCCCCAGGGAGCTCTGTCCCTCCAGGCACTCAGGGAGGAAAGGCCATGAGCGGACACAGTGCGAAGGCAGCCGTCAGCAAGCCGGAAAGGGAGATCTCACCAGAAACCAACCCGGATGGCACCTTGATCTCGGACTTCCAGCCTTCAGAACTCCGAGACAATAAATTTCTGTTTAAGCCACCTGGTCTGTAGTATTTTGTTATGGCAGCCCAAGCAGATAATAGAGACAGTCATGCACCTTGGAGCATATGGAGGATAAACAAAGATCGTGAGCCAGAGACCACATCTTGAACAGAAGGGTAAGGATACTTGTATTCACAACTTTATGTGTTTTGTCAGGGGGATATGAAAAAGGCAGTCAAACAAGAGTTCTGCAAGCGGACATTTATTTGTTTTTGTCTTTATCAACTGACTGGGGGAATGGAGGATGCATTCTCAAAGAAGTACTCTGGAGTTTCTTATCTTTGAAGTAGAGTCACAATTTGTAACAAATGAAAGCCTGTCTCTGAAATACACTGTCTTCACAGCCACACTCTGCAAGAAAACATCTGCAAAATGCTCTTGTTGTTACAAAGCGGACTATACGTAACTATAATGAAAGATTTTAAAGTTTATTGGAATACTACTTTTTATTCATATTACCATGCACTTTATTAGCGTGTGTTTTTTTAACAGAGATTTCAGACTTCTATTTTAGCAGTTGTATTTTGAGAAAGGACTTGTTTTGGCATTCTGAAAACAAATCACTTAAAAAATTTAGGAACAATCTAAAATTTTAAGACCCTCGTTTTGATCCGTTTTACTTACTTTAAAATTATGTTTTTAATTTTAATTGGAAAGGATGATCTTAAAATTTGTTATTTTCTATGACTTTCTAACAACTATATTTTTATCTTGCTTCAGTTTATTTTACCTGAAAATAGTCTCAGGATTCTAGAAGGACTTTAGCTTTTTACATTCCCAACATCATTAACAAAGTGACTAGATAACTAGTACCATCCTCCCACATTAGATTCACCTTGGATGATTGTTAGAAGAAACCAGCAGTTTAGGAACTCTATAGACATATCCTACTTACAGCCTTAATCAGGTCATCACATTTTCAATCATATTTTATTCCGGGGAGAGTGCATTGTTTTTTTTAAGAAGACTTCTTTCCTCAAAAGAAAGGATTCTCTGCTCTTTGAGTATTTTTTCCAAAGGAGGATTTGATGCCAGAGGGGTGACCCACCTAAGGTCCCCATTGTTAATGTCTGTATTACGTCTGCTAGGTTGGGGTGTCTTCTCACACTTGACAGGAATGTCATGCTGCTTTCATGTAGTTTCTTCTTTTTCTTCTCCATCTTAAGATCATCCTGCTCTGCTCCTTGGCTTTTTCCCGAAGTCTCCCTTCACCACTTAATGTGGCCCTGGTGAGTCTGCACAGCGGAGCTGAGGAATAGTAAAAAGTGGAACTGCTCATGGTGGAAATGTCCCTTAGAGAATTTCGCTTTCCAAGTAAATACGTTTTTCCTTTCGAAAGTATTACCTTCTTTCCCTCTTTAGATCTTAAAGAAATATTCCATGAGGCCTGTCATTTAAACCTGCTCGTGGGACATATTATAAACTATAAAAGATCTAGGAAGAAAATTTGAAATACAAGGAAATGTGTAGAAAGACCCAAAGCAAGTAGCAGAAAAACTCCAAGGGTTTGGATGCTCAATAAAACACCCCAAAGACTTCCTCTTCTTAGCGTGTCTTTTGATCTGAAAAGTCAAGCTAGCTCTCTCAGCTAGTAACACATTTTGAAAAGAAATTGCAGTGCTTACTGGTTTGGGCTAAGGTAGAAAGAGCCGTGGGAGTGGGCCCTACCACAATTTTATTCTGAGTTTAATCGTGGATGAAATGCAAAAGAAGGCGAGACAAAGAGCAAGCAGCACTCTATGTTAATGAGAAGCTGCAACATCTGTCGCCAACAAAACTCTTTGCGAACTACAAATAATACTTTTATTTGAAACGACTTTAATGGTATTGTCTCTTTTTCAGCATTTTCCACCGCTGTTGTCTTTGGAAGCTTTTAAAAGTGAAAGAGACAATTGAAGTTGAACAGAACAGGAAAAATAGCTACGCATTTCCAAAAGAAAACAAAACAAAACTTGGGCATGAAAAAACAATTGTTCAGGTGTCCTGACTTTGGTCCAAATTGAGATACACAGAAATTTGTGGCGTGTTGTATTGAAAGAGCATATGCTTTGGAAATTGAAAGACTTGGGTTTAATTTCTAGCGTTGCTACCTGAATATCATATTCTGTCTCAATTTCTTCATCTGAAAAATGGGGATAATTATAGTATAGAACTTATGTGAAAATTACAGAAAATGATATAAAGTACCTACAGTATAGTACCTGGTCTAGATCGTAAAGCAATTGTCCTTTAATATTTTTGAGAGCTGTTATTATCTGGGAACTGTGGTGGTGTTGGGTTATTAAAATCAGAAATTAAATTCAGAATTACTGAACAGTATTCCTCTATTACATGCAAAAAATGCTTTTCTAAGTAGAGGCAAGCATGCACTTGTTAGAATATATTAATTTTCTCTGGAAGAACAGAGAAAAAATTACCACAAAAGAAGACTAGGGGCAAAAATCTCTCTTTTTTCTTTGATTTTCAATTATTTTATCATTAACAGTTTCTTACAGTTCAAGATTTGGTGAAGGAGCTTGAAGTACACTTGTGGTTGAACAAAAGGTCAAAGGCAGGAGGAATAAAATGATAGAATAGGAGAAATATTGTGATATACTGCAATGATTATTTATTTTGATATTTTGAGCACTGAAAGTAATCATTATACCTATGAAGACAAGAAGTGGCTAATTTAAAATTAATTATAAACATATGAACATATGTGATAAATAATTGGGTTTGTGTGAAATATGAACAATGTGTGCAATTGTGAAGAAATAATATTCTCTGCTAGGAGGTTGGAATTGGCCTAAAGTGTATTACTGAGCTGGGAAATCAATTCATAAGGGAAAATGAGAACTCTCAGTAAGAGTTAAATAAAGCAATTTAAACATTTATGATAAAAAAAACCTATTAAATGAGACAAACTGTTTAAACATCATAGTAGCTAGCTGCACTGGAGACATATAAATGATCCACAAGTTAAGTATATTTCTTAGAACAACACAAAATGAATCCATTTCAGTGACAAAACAAAATAAACAACAGCTGAAATTTTATAAATTTTAAACATACCAAGGAAAGGCAGTATATTACGTATATATAAAGTAATTTGTAACTGAAAATGGCATGATATTCTCAAAGATAAAACTATGTAGGCATAGGAGAAGCACACTGTTATGTTTGGTGTGTGACTAAATCATGTAAATAACTTTTATAGCATTTTCTGTTGGTTTAAAAAATCATGAGGTAGAACATAAAATGACTGCAGACTGAGATGAAATCTCTTATATAGTTCTACTTTTTAAGAAATCTAGTATGTGCTGGGTATTGCACAGAATTGGGGTTCCTGGAATTCAGATTCTGTTCTTAATTAGCTACCCCTTTCAAAGAACAAAGCAAGCTGGGGAATATTTTACACTTAACGTAGGAATATGGCTCAAAATCCCAGGAAAGAAGGCCAGGGAACGTGACTGGACTGGTATATGGACCTCTTTTGTCTAGAGGATCTTGATATAAAGGGCCTAGAAAAAGGCAAGCCAAAAGGTCTACTCTGCCTGCTTCTACCCCAAAGGCCAAGATTTAACTCTGCATATTACTCTTTTCAAGTAGAGGAACTGTCAGCATGTTCCTAGATATGAGAAAAGCACAGAGAAAGAAGAGTATGTGTCATGTACATTCATGTGTATGTGTGCGTGTGTGTGTGCAAATGTGGGTAGGGGAAAAGAGAGAGCGAAAGATAGAGAAGTAATGGAGAGAGGGGCAGCAAGTAAGCTGGATATTTACCCATTTGCCCACAAAGAAGTGTATCCAGGCATCCTTATTTCTCTGCTTCCCTAGGAGTTGGGAATTGCACAAGACAGGCATTACTAAGACCTGAGCTGCATGGTTTAACTAAATGTTCTTGCCTTGATCAAACATAGCAGTTCTTTCTTTTAAGAGTGAGGCCAGGAAGGAATAGGGAAGAAGACTGAGCTCCTTCAAGAGGTCAACAGGTAAATCTGTCATTTCTGTTTACAAAGGAGAAAGCCGATAGAATTTTGTAATTTCCGTTCTGCTACTCTACTGTAGTAAATCTCCATACGAGTTTTTATTTTTAGCTTTTTGTTATGGAGTGAATGTTTGCGCCCCTCCTCCAAGTTCATATGTTGACATCTAATCCCCAATGTAGTTGGAGGTGGGTCCTTTGGAAAGTAATTACGCCATGGAGATGGGACCCTCATGAATGGAATTAGTACCCTTATGAGAAGAGGACAGAGAGCTAGATAGATCTTTTCCTGCCATGTGAGGACACAGAGAGAAGTTTGCAGCCTGCAATTCAGAAGACGGCTCATTAGAACCCAACCATGCCAGGACCAGGATGCTGGACTTCCAGCCTTCAGAACCGGGAGAAATAAACTTCTGTTGTTTATAAACCACCCAGTCTCTGGTACCTTGTTATAGCAGCCTGAACTGACTAAGCCAGTTCTTATTCAAGACTTTCCTTATATGCAAGATTTAAAAAATATATGGAAACAGAATATATCGATGAAAACAGAAATTCTTGGAGATTTTAGTCAATAGATGTTCACTGAAGGGCTACACTGTGTCAGATGCTGTTTAGATCTGGGATGATGTTGGGAGAGAATTCTCTATGGGTTTTTTTGTGTTTCTGCATATCTTGCAAGTGGAGGTACGGACAGATTTTGTTCCAGACTATCTTTTCAAGAATGTTTTTACAGCAAATAGCCTTGGAAGATAGAGAGTGCCTCCCTCCAAAACAAAGGGAAAGTTTGTTGCATAATAAAGATAATGATTCCCTCCAGGGCAAAAGGTGGGTTTGCTTGTAGCCTATTGTAAAAGATTTAAGTTCTTAATTACGAAATTCCTTACCCGTGGTGCAAACTTGCCATGTACATGTCATCTACCTGGACCACACTGCATTGTTCCTATGGATTTTGAGACATGTGGGGAACTGATGTGAACATGAACTTATGCTTCTTGCTGTGCAGTGAGTAACAGAATCCGGTATCTTTGAGCCAGGAGTCTTGTGCCTTTTGTCAACCTCCATAAAACTGTGGCAGGCAAACTTGTTAGATGGCAGATAGGGTAAAATCTCAGATTCTTCACAATTCTTGACAGATGGAAGAGTAAGTAAGACAGTGCCCCTCTTCCTGTAGCTTAAATTCTAATTGGAATTTCACAACTCTAATTGGAAGTTGATTATTGACAATAAACAATTAAATAACTAACAATTTCACTTCAGATGAGAGCTTAAAAAACATTTGACTGATAACTGCTATGAAAAAATAAAACAAGGAGAGTTTGATTTGTGGAACGGCAGAGTAAGGACCTCCAAATATCCATTTCTCTATAGAAATAATGAGAGAACTGGCAAAAACTGTCAAAATCAGTATTTTCAGAACTCTGCAAATTAACCAAACTCTTGTAACAATCTAGGGTATGATCATCCAGGAGAAGTGATTGAATCTTGGTAAGAATAGCAATTCTTACAGGGCTTTTACCTGCCCTAGCCTCACCGCCTTTCCTTAATTCTGTGGTAGTCTCAAAGCCAACAGCCTTACAACTTCTATAGCTGTGAACACCAACAATCTGATACCAACTAGAGGGAGCAGGGTCAGTCTGGAACACCCCAAAAGCCTACGTTGGAATCACTGCTATTTGATTTCTTTAGTAGGTCTCAGAAAAGCCTCATTCTCAGGCTTGTCTTGATTTGATCTGACAGAGCCCTTGCTCTGTATGAACAGGCCTACCCACAGGGAAGTTTTCACAAACAATTGCTGACAATTGCTTAATGTTGATCTGTCTGAAGTAGCATTGCCAGTTGGCGCTAACAGGAAGGTCACTAAAAAACTTAAAAGGAAAAATTAGAGGACCAGCCCGGTGGCGCAGCAGTTAAGTTCGCACGTTCCACTTCTCAGTGGCCCGAGGTTTGCCGGTTCAGATCCCGGGTGCGGACACGGCACTGCTTGGCAAGCCATGCTGTAGTAGGCGTCCCACATATAAAGTAGAGGAAGATGGGCACGGATGTTAGCTAAGGCCCAGGCTTCCTTAGCAAAAGAGGAGGACTGGCAGTAGTTAGCTCAGGGATAATGTTCCAAAAAAAAAAAAAACTTAAAAGGAAAAACTACAGAATAAGATGTCAACAGAGGCTTTGAAAGGCTTGAATGTATTTCTGGAGAGTTAGAAGGCTGTGTACATCCCCAGGAAAGGCCCCAGAAGGCCTTAAGCTGTCTTTTTAGCTGACCTCAAGCTTCTGCAAAAGCAAGAAGTGAAGTCTAAGGCAGAGTTAGAAAAGGTTTGCGTAAGTGTTAAAGGTATGTCCCATGCTCAGAGAGAGACCCTCTGCAAATTGGGAGGCTTATTGGTTCAAGATGTTTAAAGAAATCTCTGTTAAGTCATTAGCTGACCATTAAGCTAATTGAGCAGTGACTTCAGTGGCCACACAGGAAAATTATATAGACATTGTACAATTAGTACAGGAAAGTCACTAAAAAACAAATAGTGGCAAGAACAACAAATGTTGGGGAGTGGGGATTCCGATTTCCAAATTTCACACAGTATACTAATGAAAATCTGCAGCTTTCAAGACAAATTATGAGACATGTCAAGTAACAAGAAAGTATGGCATACACACAGGAAAAAGGTAGTCAATAAAAACAGCTATGATAAATACATTTAAAAAAGCATATCTAAAGAATTAAAGGAAAGAATGAAAACAATGTTAAAGGGAAAAAAATGAGAACAATGTATGACCAAGTAGAGAATACCCAACTATGGTCCTCTCTAGGCATCCTAAAGGGGAAAAAGGGAAGTGAGAGGCTCTAGTGGAGGTCACAGCCCAGGGGCACAAACTCACGAAAAGACTGAGACCTTATCATATGGCTGTAGAACACTTCCTCTCTCCAACACCTAGACACCACAGCAGTAGGGCTCCTGTATAGCAACAGGGAGTACACGTGAAAGAACTGAATGTCTCAGACATTATTTAAGAAGAAGTCTCTAGGGAAACCTGACGATTAGTGGAGCGACTAAAACAAGGACACCAGAGGAAATTTTAACCTCTGACGCTTACATCTATAGAAAATAGTAAGCACACCATAACTCTTAGCTAGATAAGCATAAAACTTCACACCAGAGGCCTATTTACCTCAGTTCCTTCTACCCAGTACATCATTCCCAGCCTTTAACAAGACATTACAAGATGAAAATGAAAAAAAAAAAAGGAAAAAGTGGACAACACACAAGAATGGATGCATAATGTAAGCAGAGAAATTAAAACTCTACGAAAGAATCAAAAAGAAATGGTAGAAATCAAAAACACAAAAATGAAGCATACCCTTGGTGGGCTCATCAATAGACTGCACACGGCTGAGGAAAGAATCAGGGAGTCTGATGAAATGTCAACAGAAACTTTCAAAACGTAAATGCAAAGAGAAGAAAGAATGAAAAAGATGGAAGAGAACAGCCAAGAGCTGTGGGACAATTACAAAACGTGTAACACAGGCATGATGGGAATACCAGATGGCAAAGAAAGAAAGGAATGAAAGAAACATTTGAAGCAATAAAGACTGAGAATTTCTAACATTAATGACAGACCCCATACCACAGATCCAGGAAACCTGAAACAGTAAGAAGGAGAAATACACAAAATTTACACCTGGGCATATCATATTCAAACTGCATAAAATTAAAGAGAGGAAATCTTAAAAGAAGCAAAAGGGAAAAACATCTTACCTATAGAAAGACAAGGTAATTACATTGGACTTTCTATTCAGAAACCAAGCAAGCAAGAAGAGAGTGGAGCGAAATATTTAAAGCATTGAAAGGAAAAAACAATCAACCTAGAATTCTGTGTCCAGAAAAATTATCCCATGAAAGTGAAGGAGAAATAATGACCTTCTCAGACAAACGAAAATTGAGGGAATTTGTGGCCAATAGACCTGCCTTGCAAGAAATGTTAAAGGAAGTTCTTCAGAAAGAAGGAAAATGATGAAGTTTTGAAACTTGTATTTACATAAAGAAAGGGAGAACAGAAAAGGAATAAATGAGGTCATATTGGTAGGTTGAAATCAGCCACAATGGAAATATTTATACCAACAAAGTGGGCAAACATTACAAGTCAGAACTGCAGAGCTGCAATCCCTGCCACCAAATGGTTTTTTTCCCAACGTGTCCCAACATCCCATGTGAACGAGGATTATTCTTTTTGTTTTCAAAGATGATCATCTTTCAGAATAAAACGTGCATGAACCAATAATTTTACTTCCAAGTTGGATTTTATCAGTCATATAAGTGGGAATTTATCTCCAAATTATGGCTGTAGGTAACAGGTTGCCACATTTACAATTTGGTAATGAGTTTCTGTCCTTTTTTGTTAGTCTTGTGTTTTTTGTTAGTATGTTATTGTTTTTGTTATTGCTTTTCTTCTCCTCATCCTCTTCTTCTTCTTCTATTACTGTTTCTTCAAGAGACAGTAGTACATAGAGATAATGTACCAGGGACTGTCAGCTATACACCTTTTTAAAACAGAATTTGTGCCCATATCTCTTTAAGCATTTATTTTTAACTAAAACAATGCCTTCACATTGTACAAACATCAGAAATTATAAAAATATAGTGAATGGATTCCTCTTTTACTCCCAATCTCTACCCAATTAGTTTCTATCCTCTTCCTCCAATAGGTAACTCTTGCCATTACCTGTTTTTGCTTCCTATAGACTTCATTATTTTTTAATTCACATACAAGCCAGTGCAAACATCTATTTTTTCTCTCCCTTTTCAACACAAATCCTAAATACTATTTTGAATACTATGTACTTTGCTTTTTTACTTACTATATCTTGAGATATTCCCATTTAAGTACATAAAGAGTTTATGTTTGTTACAACCACAGTGTATTCAATTGCATGGATAGACCATAACCTATTGCTCCTACAGTTTTTTTTGTCTCAGTAATTGACACTCTGTATTTTCTATTTGCTATAGTCAAACACCTTACTGTCTGTCTTGACTCCTCTCTTTCAAATTCCACATCCAATTCTTTTTTTGATTCTACCTTCAAAATACATTCAGCATCCATTCTCTTCGCACTAATTTCACCACTGCCACCTCTATCCCGAGCTATCACTGTATTCAAAGACGAAAGTATCCTACACTTCCTTGACGTCTTTGAGTCTCAAAGGGCCCCAAAGGCTTAGCTGTGAGTTTCGCTGTCTTTGCTGGATATGCCCCATGCTCAGTGGGAAAGACTCTGCACCCAGCTATTTCTCCCATCAGGGAGACCACCTGTATCTCAACAGAATATATTTTGCTTTTCTGCCAGCCTGTAAAATTATTCAAACAAACCAATCACGTTCTCAACTTAGAGGAACACTACCCTCTTCTTACTACACAGCCTGCCTCTTACAGGTCCTGATGATTGACTCTATTCCCAAGTGCAACCCTTGCATGGCGTATATGGTGTGTAGTGTCCTCTATTCCCAGGCTGGGTAGGTTTGACTAATAAACTGCCATCAACCTCGTCTGTCCAGGGTCAAGTGCCATGTGTTAAGCCATTCCATACTATTTAGGGTAGGGGATTCATCTCTCACCAAAGGGGTGAATGGGATGAAGTCAGAACAATCACCATCTATTTTTGTTTTCTCTGCCATGACTATCACCCCCTCCCCGCCCATAGTCTATTTTCAACACTGCAACCAGTTGTGTTGAAACATGAGTAACATCTTGAAAATCCTCTTCTATAACCCATCCAAAGGCTTTCCATCTCATGTAGAGTAAAAGCCCAAGCCCAAACAGAGCTTACAAAGCCTACCTATTCTAGCCATGCTATTGTGCCTGGACCCCTCATCTACTACTCTTGTTCTCATTCAGTCTGATCCAGACACACTTGCTCCCCTCTGTTCTCTCTTGGGATGCTCTCACAAAAGATGGACTGTGGCAGCAGTCCGCCCAGCTCAATAGAAACCACAGCAATTACTTAGAACTTAGATCAACAGACTTCTTTTTCTGGGACAAGTATTTTATCACTGATGTTGTTTATACTTAGTACTTGATGATAACAATTTAATGTTTAATTATGTATTAAAATTTCCTATAGACATTGCACA
The DNA here is from genome assembly GCF_037783145.1 of Equus przewalskii. Lineage (NCBI taxonomy): Eukaryota > Metazoa > Chordata > Mammalia > Perissodactyla > Equidae > Equus > Equus przewalskii. Next base: position 8,947,709 of record NC_091838.1, read on the forward strand.
CCTTATTACCTGCATCCATGGTTAACTACTCCCACTGACCACTCCCTCCCTTGCTATGCCTGTGTTTCCATCTAAAGGGGTTTGCGTTGGCTCTTCCCTTTCCCTGAAATATTCTTTCCTCTGAGTCTGACATGGCTTGCATCCTCACTTCCCTCAGGCCTCTGCTCAGACGTGGTTTCCTCATTGAGGCCTGTCTAACCACTCTCTTTAAAATTAAAATCTTATTCCCATTCTGTATGTGATTGACTTTGAATAGGAATGGTTTCAAATTCAGAATAAAATGTTTTATAAATATTTATCTGTTTTCTCTCTTAGGTTTCAGTTGTTTTATACTATAGCCCAATTTTATACCTACTTCTGTGAAATCATAAAAGACAAGAGTTTTCCTAAGACATTTGTATTAAATCCAAATGGCTGTCAATTTACTTACATACTCATTAGATGCAAGTTAACCTTCAGACCTTTAACTTTAGAAATAAAGCTGAGATGAAAATATCTGAAGAATAAGGTGTGTTTTGCCTTTCCTCCAAGACTTCTGATGCCACTATTCATTATAGAAGTGCCCAGAATGTATTGATACTAATCATTATGACGATAATAATTGAGTTGGTTAACATAGGCTAGACATAGTTTGTATACTTTATTGAATTGTTATAATAATCCAGTGAGACCGGTATTATGATGTCCCTCTTATAGATCAGAAAAATGAGACCAGTGTGGTAGTGTCATTTGACCAAGGTTACCAGCTGGTAATTGGCTGTCAGGGTTTTCATTTAGGTCTATTTCTATCAAAGCCCTTGGTCTTGACTAGAACATTATACATCTCCTCTGAGAAAGCCAACATGCCATAAGACCAAATGGTAGGTGTCAATTAAAAATATTAGAATATCATTATGGAATAAATGAGAAGACATGAATATTTAAAGCTGGAAAAACACAAAATAAAATCTTTTGCTCATAGATTTTGGGCTAGCCATGCAGGAGTCTGTAAGCATCAGTCTATTCATAGATGACATGACCTACAAACGTTAGTCATTTGACAGGTAGAAATACAGCTCCTGATCCAATGTTAATGTAATAAATTTAAATGCTGCTAAACATTACTTTGGTAACTGCAAACCAAAGGTCTGCAGTCATTTGCATGAAATGTATAAATAAGGATTTTGACTTACATGTTGTCGCAGGCATAAATTCAGTTTACTCTTTCTAAAAGGCAGAACTTGGCTATGAACATTAAAGATGACTTGTATGACCATGTTAATCTTTCCACCTCATATTTCAAATTTTATGGGAACTTTATTACTAAATAATATATCTCCAGCTCTCCTTTTGTAGCTCTGCTGCCCATTACTTGCCTAAACTACACTCTGTCATTACCTATAGCAGTTTTATGCCTCATATACTGCACAGCCCGTGATGGCTGTCTTCCTAATAAATTCTTCATCACTTTCAATATAATCATCTGCATTGCAGCGTCATTAACATCCTTTCATTCAAAGATCCAGGTAGGCAGCATCCCGCTGAGTAAAAGGCTTTAAAAAAATTAATTAGGCCATAGGAACCTGCTCCTGGGCTTTAGTCAATGTCATGAAATAATGCAGTTACTAATATAATACCGGTGGCTTTTGAATAACAGATTAATTAGGGACATCCTTATATGGAGGAATAAATGGAGTATTCATGACATGATTTTCACTGCAACAATAAAATGCAAAAACTCAATACTCAATCAAGTTTAAACCTAACCTTGTTACCTTGATGTGTGCAGGTTTCTGAGGCTCAGAAACATTCAGGATAGAGTGGTCCTAAAGAGTCTCTCATTACACTCATGCCAGCACCTCTCCATTTAAAATGAACTCACATATCCGTGGCTCCGTCTGCTGTAGTAATTGAAGGTAATGCTCTTAAGGGTTTTGCCTTGTATTCCAAATACCCTGATTTACTGTCGTCATTGTTTGGGGCAGAATATCTTAGCATCTAAATTGTGTTCAAGCTGAAAGCCAACACTCCCTTTTCCTTTCCTTTCCAGGGGTACCTTGATGTAGTTTGGGGACGATGCCAAGGCTACCCTAATCTAGGAGATGAATATTCTGAAATTATTGACTGTCATAGATGGGAAGAGTGAAAGCATCTTCAGCTCTAAATTAAAAAATACAGTGAGAAAATGGAAATTCCATAGGAAAAAAAACAGGAGTGGGAAGGTAATGGCAAACCAGATGTGATGATATTTGGGAATGAACCCAAACTGACCAAATGATAAAAGGAATTTTTCATTAAAAAGTCGCTGCATTTTATAGACACATACTGAGTTTTAATGTCTGCTTAGGAGGTGACTTGCCAAGGAAAATCTCATTTAGATTTTGTAAGGCTTAAATAAAACAAATAAGAAATGTGGAAGAATTTTAGCCAACTAGGTTATTATACTGTAATTTTAAAACGTGCATGTGACACCAGCAGTGAATTTGCTAAGTTAATTGTAACATAGTTATGCAATAGCATACTATACAGCAGCCAGAATGAGCAAACTATATCTGTACACAAAAACGTGGATGAAGATCACAAATGTAATGCTGATCAAAAGGAGCCAGCCCTAAAAAAATATGCTATATGACTCCATTCATGTAAAGTTCAAAAACAGGGAAAGCTGATCGACTGCCTCAACCCCAGCTCCTGAAAATCACTTATCTGGTTTCAGCCCCTATAATTTTGCCTTTTGCAAAATGTCATATAAATAGAAGTATGTAGTATGTGGATTTTTGTATCTGACTTCTCTCACTTACCATGGTGTTTTTGAGGTTCATCCATATTGTTGCATATATCAGTAGCTCAGTTCTGCTTACTGGTCCATCATTTCATTGCTGAAAATCTTGTGGTATGGATATACCATGATTTACTTATCTATTTACCTGTCGATGGATGTTTGGCTTCTTCCTAGTTTTGGGCTAAGATGAATAACTCTGCCATAAACATTTGTGTAGAAGTTTTTGTGTGGACCTGTGTTTTTAGTTCTCTTGAGTAAATATCCAGGACTCGGATTGCCGGATCCTATGGTAAGTGTACGTTTAGGTTTAGAAGAAACTGTCAAACTGTTTCTAAAGTGCTGTAACATTTTGGATTCCCACCAGAAATGTATGTGAGTTCTCCTGCAAGTGAGTTGCACTGCATCTTTGCAAGCTCTTTGTATCATCTGTTTTCTGCTTTTTTTTTTTAAGCCAACCTAGAAGCTGTGTAGTGGTATCTCATTGTGGTTTCAGTTGGCATTTTCTTAATGAGTAAAATCATCATCAGCACCTTTTCACGTGCTTATCTGCCATTCACATTTCTTCCTTGGTGAAATATCTGTTGAAATATTTTCCCCAGTTTTAAAATTGTTTGTTAACTTATCATTAATTGGTAAATGTTTGTATATTTTGAATAAAAGTTATTTTACAGATAGACATATATTTTCTCCCAGTCAGTGGCTTATTTTCTCATTTTCTTAACAGTGGTCCTTCAAAGATTAGAAGTTTTAAATTTTACTAAGTCCAGTTTACAATATTTTTCTCTCCTCTTTTACGATTAAGGTCTATGATCCATTTTAAGTTCATTTTTTTTGTGGTGAAAGGTAAGCGTTGACAGTTACTTTATTTATTTAATTTTTGCAAATGGAAGTCCGATAGTTCCAGCCTATTTATTGGAAAGACTACCCATGCTCCATTGAATTATCTTGGTATTTTAGTCAAAATCAAATGACCATACACGTGTGGGTCTACTTGGGAACTCTCTATGCTATTCCATTGATTAATACATATAAGCGACTGCATTTTCTTGATTATTGTAACTGCAAGGCAAGTTTTAAGATCAACTAGTGTGTATCTTCAAACTTTGTTCCCTTGCAAAAATATTTTGCCAATTTTTAGTCTTTTTGCTTTTCCAAATATATTTTATAATCACCTTGTCAATTTCTACAAAAAAATTATCTGGGATTTTGATTGAGATTTCTTTGAATTCATAGAAACACTTGAGAAGAATTAACATGAAAGAATAAGTTTTCCAACCCATGAACTCAGTATATCTCTCCATCTATTTGTCTTCTCTAATTTCTCTCATCAATGTTTTGCAGTTTGGGGCATAAAAATTTTTGCATATATTTTGTTAGATTTATCCTTAACTATTTCAGATTTTAGATGGTACTGTAAATGATATTTTTAATTTAAATTACAAACTGTTCAGGCCTAGGATATAAGATATGCATGATTTTTTTGTGTGTATTGACCTTGTTTCCTTTCTAAACCACTTAGTAATTCTAGTAGCTGTTTTTGTAGAGTCTTTGGGATTGTTGATGATAATATCATCTTTAAATAAAGATAGTTCTATTTCTTCCTTTCCAATTCCTATGCCTATTATTTTTTCATTTTTCTTATTTATTGCAATGTCTAGGATCACTATTACCTATTGATATTAACTGTTGAATAGAAGTGGTGAGAGTGGGCATCTTTGCCCTGTTCCTGATCTTAGGGGGAAGGTATTTACTTGTTTACTAGTCAGTAAATAGTAATGACTACAGCTGCTTTAATGCTACCATTACAGAGTTGAGTAGTTGCAATAGGGATCCCACAAACCTGAAATATTTACTACCTGGCTCATTACATAAAAAGTGGGCTGATCTAAGTTGTTGAACTTATGGGTACACTGTTGTTCAGAATAGTATCTTTTTAATGTCTGTGAGATCTGTAGTGATGTCCCATGTTCATTTCTGATATTGGTAATTGATATCTTCTCTCTCTCTCTTTCACTTGCTCTCTTTCTCTTTTGTCAGTCTAGAGGTTTATCAATTTTTAATTTAAGACTCTATTTTTTGTTTTATTGGTTTTCTTTATTGTTATATTTTCAAGTTTGTTGATTTGTAGTCTTATCTTTATTATTTCCTTCTGCTTGCTTTGGCTTTAATTTGCTTTTCTTTAATTTCCAAATATTTTAGAAATTTTCAGTTATCTTTCTGTTATTGATTTCTTGTTTAATTACTTTGCAGTGAGAAAATCTAACTTCGAGTTCAATTGTATTAAATTTGTTTTAGGGGCTAGAATATAGTCTATCTTGGTCAATGTTCCATGTGAAAAGCTGCATTATGTTCTTCTTGTGTAGTTCCCTTGTAAATGTCACTTGAGTCAATTTGACTGATAACTGTTAGGATCTTCTGTACCCTTACTGATTTTTTGCATACATTGTATATCAGTTGCTAAGAGAAGAGTGTTGAATTTTCCAACTAATGTTGTGGACTTGCCTATGTCTCCTTTTGGAGCTGTCAGTTTTTGTTTTATCTATTTTAAAGCTCTTTTGTTAGGTGCATAGACAGCATTGTTATGTGTTTCTGATGAATTATCCCCTCTTTGTCATGTTGTAATGTCCATCTTTTTATCTGGTAACACTCTTAGTTTTGAACTATATTTTGTCTCATATAAATGTAGCCACTCTAGCTCTATCTTTTAGGTATATCTTTTAGTACATATATTTTTCCTTTTATAGTTAATGTGTTTATATCTTTATGTTTACATACATTTCTTGTAATTAGCAAAGAGGTCTTGACATGGCAATCTCTGCCTTTAAATTGGTTTGCTTTGAACTTTGCATTTAATAAAATCATTAATATGGTTCAATTTAAATGTACCATCTTGCTAGTTACTTTCTATATCTTCTCTATGTTCTTTGTTACTTTTTCCCTTCTTACCCTTCCTCAGTTGAATTAATTATTTTTTATTATTCTGTTTTATCTCCATCACTGGTTCATTAGTTGTACTTTTATTTACTTATTTTTTGTGGTTGCTCCAGGGTTTTCAATGTGCGTCTTTAACTTATCATAGAATATCTTTAAGTAACATACCATTTCATGTACAGTATGAGTATATTACATTTCCTTCATTCTATCCATTGTGCTATTTTTTGTCATACATTTTCCTTTTATAGATATTATAAACTTCAGTATAAATGGTTAGTAGTTTACCTTTGTACAGCAAATCATCTTTTAAGTTGATTAAAAATCAGAAAATAGGGGCCGGTCCGGTGGCTCAGCTGTTAAGTTCACACGTTCCGCTTCTCAGCGGCCCAGGGTTCACCGGTTTGGATCCCGGGTGCGGACATGGCACCGCTTGGCATGCCATGCTGTGGTAGGCATCCCACGTATAAAGTAGAGGAAGATGGGCATGATGTTAGCTCAGGGCCAGGCTTCCTCAGCAAAAAAGAGGAGGACTTGCAGTAGTTAGCTCAGGGCTAATCTTCCACAAAAAAAAAAAAAAATCAGAAAATAGTAATTACTTTATTTTTTTAATTTATTTGTGTAAATTCAACGTTCCATCTGGTATCACAATTCTTTTTTCTGAAGAACTTTCTTTAATTTCTTTTGTGTTGTAAATCTATTTGCAATATATTCTCTTAGATTTTACTTGTCTGAAAGTATTTCATTCTGCTCTAGTTCTGTAAGATTATTTTCTTCACTGGGTATAGACTCTTTGGTTGAACATTTTTTGTTTTCTTTCAACACATTAAAATATCACTTTATTATCTTGCATAGTTTTTGACAAGAATTCTACTTAGTTTTTACCTTTGTTCACCTTTGTGTAATGTTTATTTTTTCTCCAGTTGCTTTCATGGTTTCCTTTTGATCTTTGATTTGTCTCCAGGATGTGTGTGTGTGTGTGTGTGTGTGTTTATCCTACTTTTAGTGTTCACTGAGGTTCTTGGATCTTTGGTGTCTTCCACTAGTTTTGGAAAATTCACAGCTGTTATCTCTTCAAACATTTCTTCTGCCCCATTTTCTCTCTTTTCTCCTGGAACTCTATATTCCTGTATGTCAGATCATTTGATTTTGTCCCAGAGCTCCTCAGGTCTCTTTCTCACTCCTATTCATTTGTCTCTTTATTTTTCATTTTGATTAATTTCCATTGTCCTATCTTCACGTTCTTTGATTTTTACTTAGCTGTATTTACTTTTCTCATAAATCCACCAAAGGAATTTTTCATCTCTGATTTTTTAAAAACTCCTAGCATTTCCATATAACTCTTATTTCATAGTTTCCAACTCTTTGGTGAAACTCACCATGAATTCATTCATGATGTTCATCTTTTCTACTTCAGCATCTACTCATGGAATTTTTAATAATTTTTCAAAAATAATTTTAATATTTTAATGATTTTAATACATTTGAGATTTTAATAATTTTGAAAATTTAAATTTTAAAAATTTTAATAATTTTTTAAAATATTTTTAATAATCATTATTATATTTAAGCACTTATTTTTTCTGTTTTTAAAAAATTATTGTGTTAACATGTATTTATAATAAAATTTGATAATAATAGCTATTTTAATGTTCTTCTCTGATAATTCCATATCTGGGTTCTTACTGAATCTGCCCTTCTTGATTGCTTTATGTCTAGACAATGAGTCATTATATTCTGGTTTCTTTGCGTGTCTCTTAATTCTAATTGATTGTCAGGCATTATATGTAGGATAATGGGGGGGACTTCAATAAATATTATTTATGACCGGAAATGGATAAGCTTCCTTCAGGATGTATGTGTGTGACTTTGATTCTATGTTATCAGTAGTTGAGTTTGGCTTGAGTTTATTGTTGCTGTTATTACCCAAAGTCCATCACAGACTTCAAATTTCTTCAGTGGTGGTGTTAAAAGATGAACTGAGGTATATTAAAATTTTAAGAGTTTATTGGAGCAAAAATTGACTAGAATCAGGCAGCGCTAAACCAGAAGCAGTTAGAAGTGCTCCACTGACAGGTCCTTGGGAGAGAAACTTTTACAGAGAAAAGACAGAAGCAAAGCAAGAAAATTACTGATTGGCTATAGCCAATCAATCAAAGCCTAGTTGGCTGTTTATGATTGGTTGTCCTTAGGTTTCCATTTCATAACCTTGAGGTGTTTACAGGCTTATTTAAGCCACCAAGGCTTTAGAGTCCCTCCAATCTAACAGCCTCCATGTTTAATTAAACAGTGGGTTGCTGTTGTCTTGCATGTAGTGTGGGTTCTTGGGTGCCAGAGGATACCCTCAGTATTCCTTCTCTATCCTCTGCTTTCTCTAGTCCTTCAAGACTGACTGCCCCACAGAGGGGTCTCTCCCCATGCTTCTTACGTCTCCCACTGGTGGATAAATGGCTATTCTTTTACTTTAATCCTGGAGTCCTGGTTGGGGGAGGAGGGCTCCTCAGTTCACCTTGCCCAGTCTCTGTCTTAGGCAGTGCATGTGTGCCTAGGCCTCGAGGGAGGGGCTTTTACAGAATTCCTACCTCTGTCTTCTTCCCCAGGGCAGCCATGCTGTGTCTTGGCTCTGTGATCTGTGGGAATCTTGGGTGAAGCGAAAGTTCTCTGCCCTTTTCCCAGTGGTAGCAGGAATCTGCTTTGTAATGTCTTTGTTTCTGTAATGTCAGGATCCTGAGCCCAAGAGATTTTCTGCCCCTCCTTTAGTGACATACAGTTTCTATTTCTGCTCTTCCCCAGAAACAGCATATCTCTGCTTGGTTCTTAAGAGTGGGAAGGAGATTTCCCTGACTCTCCCCAAAATGCAGATACAGATTTTTGATTCTATCATCCCCCATGGTCCTAGTGACAAGAAAATATGTTGCCCCTCCCCCAATGACTTAAGCCTTTTTCTTCCTAACATAGGAGAGTTCTGGCAATGAGCAGGGGTTGTGACTTTCCCCAGGGGTAGTTGATCAACTTCTGCATGCCTGTTGAGAACTTTTAGAAGTCATAATTTAGGATACTACTGTTTTTAAGTGTTTTAATTAATATTAAAAGTATTTTACTTTTCATCAAACTGGAAGAATTTTGTGTATCTTACTAATCTGTGCAAAGAAGATGTTTTCATTTTACTTTATATTGTATTTTTCCCTATTTTGTTTATGCAGCTTCCACACTTGTCTTTATTGGTTCCTTCCTTCTACTCCTATAGATTAGTGTGGTTGTACTTTTTGAACTTCTTAAGTGGAATACATTGTTCTCGTTTCTCCTTTTCTAATACAAGCATTTAAAGCAACATGTTTACTTCCAAGTACCATATTAGTTGCCTCCACAAGTTTTTGTTTTATTCTTTTGCCTTTCTCTCCATTTTTTACTCTTTATTGTGAGATATGACATACATACAGCGTGGTGCACAACTGTTAAGTGTAAAGCACTCCATCAAATCACTTTATAAGAATAAGGATCTCAGGATCTGCTTCCCCAGAACCGGAACTAACACAGTTCGTGTTGAAACTTACTTGACATCTCTTCCTAAAGAATACAGTGACTTCAAATACTTCAACTCCTATAATTTTCTTCTCACTTATATTGTCAAATATTTAGTTCTGCCTTATTTTATGAACCTCCTAAATTCAAAATTATTGTTACCATGTTATAAAATAACTGTATACTTAGGGGCTAGCCCGGTGGCATAGCAGTTAAGTTTGCGTGCTCCACTTTGGCAGCACTGGGTTCACTGCTTCCAAACCCAGGTGCAGACCTATGCACCACTTATCAAGCCATGCTGTGGCAGGCGTCCCACATATAAAACAAAGGAAGATGGGCACGGATGTGAGCTCAGGGCCAGTCTTCCTCCAAAAAAAAAAATTAATTAATTAAAAAAATAAATGTACTTTTAGATTTACACAGATGTTTACCAATTTCTTTACTCATTATAACTTCTGTAATATCACAACTTCCTTCTGGAGTGATTTTCCGCCTTTGAAATTCCATCCTTCAGAAATTCTCTTGATTAAGGTCACTTATTGGTGAATTTTCTCTGTTTTTTGCTTCCCTGAAAGGGTCTTTATTTCATATTCTTTCATTAATGATAGTTCATCTGAGTGGATTCTGAGATATTCTTAGGATTTATCCTTTCCCTACATTTTGGAGATAGTTTTTCATTGTGTGGTAGCTTCCACTGTTGCTATTGAGATGTTACCATTGTCATTATTTGTGGGTAATCTAGTAGTTTTAGGCTTCTTATTGAAGCTTCTTTTTATCTTTTCTACTCTCATTGTGCACATGCTTGCATGTGGAGATTTTGTTGTTTGGGATTTATTGGATTTCCTGAATTGAAGGATATGTATTTTTTCAATTCTGGAAAATTCCCAATCATTATCTGCTTTAAATTCAGCCTCTCTAGTGAAACTTCAAGTAGAGGTCAACTTTCTCATACTATTCTCCATATAGCTTAACCTCTTATTTTTCTCCCCAATGTCATTGTCAAGGTTTTGTAATTTCTTTAATTTTACTACACTTGAATTGTGCTTCCAGTTTAGTATTTTTCCCTTGTGCCTTATACAAGCTGCTATTTAATCTGTCAAAACTATAACTTCATTAATTATATTTTTAGGTCCTAGAAGGATAAGTTGGTTCTTTTTCAAATTCGCCTGATTTTATTTGATCGTACTCATTAAACAAATTTGCCTACTATGCCGGGTACATCTTAGGCACTTGGGATATTCTAATAAAAAATAAAAACAGACAAAAACTAAATCTTTGTCCATTTGAAGCACAGTGGGACAAGGCAGGCAGTAAATAATAAATATAAGAAGTAACTCCATCGGAGACAAGAAGGGTTATGCAAAAGAAAATGTGGAGTAAAGCACACACATGGTAATAGGAGCTTGGTAGGGCTGTGGTTGGAAGTTGGTAACTATTTAAAAAGATTGGCAATGGAACGTGTCATTAAGAAAGGGATATTTGAGCAAGATTCTAAAGATGTGAGGAAGTAAAGGGTGCAGATAGGATATCTGAGGAAAGACAGTTCCTTTTTTTTGACGAAGATTAGCCCTGAGCTAACTGCTGCCAATCCTCCTCTTTTTGCTGAGGAAGACTGGCCCTGAGCTAACATCCGTGCCCAACTTCCTCCACTTTATATGTGGGATGCCTGCCACAGCATGGCGTGCCAAGTGGTGCCATGTCCACACCCAGGATCTGAACCAGCGAACCCTGGGCTGATGAAGTGGAACATGAGCACTTACCTGCTGCGCCACCAGGCTGGCCCCAAGACAGTTCCAAGCAGAAGTGTTAGCCAATGCCAAGTTACTAAAGTGGGGTCAAAGAAAGCAAGAAGGCCAGTCTGGCTGCAGCATGTAATGAGGCGGGAGAAAAGGAGAGACAGGTGATGGTAGTGACATCACACGGGGCCTTGTAGGCCATTGTGTGGACTTCAGCTTTATTCTGAGTGAGATGGGAGCCATCACTAGGTTTAAGAGGAGGAATCACCGGATCTGACGTACATATTAAAACGACTGTTTGAGACTCTGTTCAGAATCGAATATAGGAGGTCAAGGGTGGAAATGTATCTCAGCTGTTCCTGTTTTCATTTTCATTTGTGTGTTTTACTTTTTATACATTGTAGACATATATATTTTGTATTTTTTATCCAACAAAGGGATATCTGAAGTTGTTGACATAGTCATGTTGTTTATTAGTTTGCTGACGCTTGAGGAGAGTCCTTTGTTTTCTTGATGCTTTCTAATTTTGGATAAGAAACTCATGGCAGGGAGGGGGTCATAATCTGTGGGCATATTGGGAGATGTACAGCATCTGCCCCTAGTAAAGACTTACATTTGCTCCTCACACGTGCCCCAGCAAGTTACTAACCTAGGACCAGTTTAAGTTTGTACTTTAGGGTTTCTTAAATCACACTGATGGCATGTTATCTCACCTTGCTTTAAAGGAAAGGCAGTTTTTCTAGTCCTTGCTTTATCTGAGCATCCTGACTTTGTACAGGAGTCTGTACTCCAGTTATACACTTTGAATAGGCCCAGGACTTTGTCTTCTGGGCCTTGGGCCTGTTATTGTTCAATCTCATTGGTTTCAGGAGTCAATAAATACCCCCAGGAAACACATAGCTAGAATTTCAGTCTCATACTCTGGTTTCCATTCCCTCTTCATTTTTATCCCCAAGGGGTTTTCTTTATTTTTGTACCAGTTTAGCAATGCTTTTTAAAAGATGTTTGCTCCATTTTACTCTTGTTGTTATAAAGAGCTCTTTTAAGACATTTAGTCTGCTATATTGGAAGAAACACAGTTATAAAAGTTCTTTTAAATGTTAAAGAGAGATCAAAAATATAACAAACATGTCTAAACATAAAAATTAATGTGAAGAAAATCCCAATATGCTAGATGTATAAATAGTGAAGTAAAAAAATGAAGATTAAAAATATGTTTTTACTTATAAAATCCAAAGAAATAAAATATTTATATAAATTCATCAAAATAAAATGTAGATGGGCTGGCCCGTGTCTGAGTTGTTAAGTTTCCATGCTTCGCTTCAGTGGACCAGTGTTTCACTGGTTTGGATCCTGGCACGGACATGGCACTGCTCCTCGGGCCACGTTGAGGCAGAGTCCCACATGCCACAATTAGAAGGACCCACAGCTAAAATACACAACTATGTACTGGGGGGATTTGGGGAGAAAAAGCAATGAAAAAGCCAAAAAAGACTGACAACAGTTGCTAGCTCAGGTGCCAACCTTTAAGAAAAAATAAAAAATAAAATGTAGAAAGGATAAGACTAAATATGCAATACATATATGGAATTAAATCTTAAGTATTAAAACTTTGAAAAGAAAAATTTCTTAATATAATTCCAATATATAATTGCTACAAGATAAAGTGATATATTAAAATAATTTCATCTATTAATGTACCTAATGATTCCTTCTAAATTTGTAATTTAAAGTCTCTATATTGGGGTTGGACTGCCTGAGTTTAAATCTCTGCTCTATCATATTTCTATCTGTGTGAACTTTAAAATACACTTAATTACTTTGTAGCTTGGTCTCTTGATAGGAAAAATAATAATTGTAATATCAACCTCATAATTTGTTTAGGAGAATGATGAATGAGATAATATATAGAAAGGAAACAGCCCAATCAATGGCACATAATCAATATTCAGTAAAAGCTATAGGTTTTATTATTAGTTAACTTAGAAAATGAGAAAGCAGTTAATATTGGCAGAAAGTTCAGAGATTCACACATCTCTGTGGCGTTAGACACCCTTGTACCAGACCTGAAACAGGAGCAGATAGCCAGCTGGATCTCAGCTCTCATTTCCCAGGGAAAGGGCACGGCTTGGCCGGTCCCTGAGGTTTAGCAATAGTGGCAGACAGTCCAACTGGGAAGATTCAGTGGTATGATACGATTTTCTCTTTGAATTCTGACAAGACTGAAAGGCTTGAGAATGTTATAAAATCCTTTGCTCCTGTATTTTGGGCTCTCTGTTGATCTTGTTTACCTTTCTGGATCAAAGCCTGTAGGATAAGGGGCATTTGTACTTTTCCCTTATGTTGAAACACTTGTTTACTTGAAGGAGAACTTCAGATATTCTTTGGCAAAGTATTCAAAAGGCATACACTGGTACGACTTCTAGTTGAACTAATGCTACTCCTTGGTCTGTCAGCTGCATTTGTTGATTCCTCCTTTCCTTACCTCGTGTAATCATTTCTGTGGTCATGCAAATGTGATGTTAAACCCTTTTATGTGCCTAAAATTTTAGTGGCCCTTTTTTCCCAGTTAGTTATGCAAGTGATCTTTGCATCCTTGTTCTCTTTTCAGGTCTTAATTTTGTGTATTCATTGATTGCCTCTTACTATCTACTCACTTGTAGATTTCTGGCATTATTATGAGATAACTTTTGAACTGTGGTGAAGTTAAATTCTGCCTCAAAAGCAATTATTTACTCAAGCTAACATTTCCACAGAATAGCAATCCGACCAATGAACAATGCTCTCAAGACGAAATAAAAAGAATAAAGCAAAATAATAAGTTGATCTCTTTTAAGTTCACTTTGCAATTTTCTTTCTGCTACCCCATGCTAATATATGTGTATAACTGCAGTTGCCGCCTGAGGGTGGAAATCTTTTCTCAATATAGTTGTTAATGGAAGCTCTAACAGTTAACAAGAAATAAAAGCAAGACTTTATTAAGAAATAAATCATTATTATGAAGTCAACAATCCTAGGCTGACAAAAACTTTAAAATACACTAAGATGCAAAAATCGAAATTGGTTACTGTTTTGTTATAATTCTAATTGCACATCAACTGATTCAGTTTAAGTTGGACTCTAATGTATCTCTTCGGGAGATTCATATTTGTAAATAATATCATTCCCATGAGAATTTGCTACACTGTAATTGTTAATAGAAGGCAGAGTTTACTGAAAATACAAGGGATACTGAACCTCTTATCTCACGTTCGTGTGCCCCATGCACAATAAGCCGAACACTGAGACATTGGTGTGTGGAAATAGAGAAAGATTTATTCGAACTGGCCAGAACGAGTAGGTGGGAGCCTGGGTTCTCTCAAATCCACCTCTCGAAGGACAGAAAACCGAGGGAGTTTATAGAGCTAAGGGGCTTGGCGGGAGGCGCTTCAGGGAAACAAAGGGGCCCCTCCTGATGAGCCCCTGAGTAATCTGACTTCTGGGCTTCAAGGGCTGCTGAGGGCTGGCCATCTAGTGATTGCAACCTCCCCAAAGGCATTCTCTTTCTTCCGCAAAACAAACTCACAAATCCTCTAGAAAACAAGCTCACAAATCCTGGAAAACCCTGAGTTACCTCTCAAGTTAAACAGGAAAACAGCAATTTGGCTTACTATCTACAGTAACCCTCAGGTACCCAGCTTCACAAGTTTGATGCTTTTTATATGCTGGGAGTTTCTCATTAAAAATAAGCCCTCCCCCAGAGAAGCCTTTCCTCTTTCCTTCTCCAGCTATCTCCATAGACAGTCCTTGTTCTTCCCAATGTTATATTAACAAGATTGGCTACCTTTCTGGTTTTTCACTTTCATTTCGTCAACTCCCACTCTTTACTTTAATTAATTCCCATCTGGTTCCTTTTCCTATCACTCCAGCAAAATAGTTCTTGTTGAGGTCACCAAAGACCTCCAGGTCACTAATTCCTTGGGTCGTTTTTTGCAGGTCTCATCTTAAGTGACCTCTCAGCAGGATTCAATATCATTGAGCACTCCCTTCTTCTTGAGAGACTATTTGGCCTCCATGACACCAAACTCTATAGATTTTCCTCCTCCTCTCTGACCATTTCTTCTGTATTTCTTCTCTATCTCCTTTACAGATGCCCCTTCTTTTAAGCTAGAATATATGGCGTTCTACAAGTAGATGACTCTATATTGATCTTCTCAGCCCCGAACTCTCCTCTGAGCTCCAGACTTATGTATTCCATGATGGCTCCTTGAAATTTTCTCATAGAAATCTCAAAGGTATTGCAAACTCATCATATCAGAATACATTCATGATCTTCTTTTCCTGCTTCCAACCTGATTCTTTTCTATTGACCCCGATCTTGATGATTGGCCCACACTCCATTTAGTAGCAAAAGTCCAAATACAAAAATTCAGGCATAACACTCCCCTGTTCCCTCACACCCTTTCTTTAATCTGTTCACAAGTTCTTTTGATTTTACTTTGTAACCAACTCTCACATCTGATAAGTTTTCTCCATCACCACCAATACTTCACTACTCCAAGCTGCCATCATTGTTTGCTAAATGGATACTGATGTATGCGTGGAAGTGCCTCCACGAAATGTCTCCAATTCCATATTTAATCTGGAGCTAAAATAACATTTCATAAATGTAAATTTTATCATTACAGTCTCCCCTACACCAACTGGCAATCTTTCAATGGCTCCTCAGTAATCTTGGTACAAAGCTGAAAGATATAAGGCATGGCCAAGAAGTACCTCTGTCATCTGGCTGACAGAGATTCTTTCAGCTTTAACTTCCATTTGTTCCTCCAGGAACTTGATCTGACTTCATACTATCAAAACAAGATACCACTCAGTATCAGAAACAAACCAAAAAATTAAAAAGCGTAGTTTGTTCCTTGCTGAGCAAGGGAGAATTGCAATTTCAAAGCACAGTGTCTCTTAAGAAAATGCTGATCTCATAAAGGGTTTTAGGAAACTAGGAGTTCTGGAAGCGGAGAACGTTCAGAACATAAACGTTTAGGGGTTGGCTGGCTGTCTCCTGTGGAAGCCTGGTTTCTGAACAGGGCTGCAGCTGACTGACGTTCAGAAGTATAACCACTGGAATGAGGCTGATGCTGATTGGCTTTCAGAAAAGTGATCCTGTTCCTGATTGGTTGAAGTCCAGGGGTGTTGTTCCTGAAACAAAGGCTGGACACAGTTGGATTGGGACCGATTCAAAGTCAGTTCTGGTGGTTAATAATTCACAGTTTGGGGCAATGGCCAGACAACAGTCAATCTTTTCTTGAATTTGGAGAATGGGAAGTTTTTATTTTTATTACTATAATATGTTCTGCCTCATATTCTTTGCATATGTTACTTTCACTCCCTGGAATGTTCTTCCTACTTATTCCTTATTTCTCATCATAAACAGGTTTCCTGAGAAATCAAAAGGCTTTTCCTTCTTGGTCATAGAATAGTTGTTGACCCTGCAGCCCTCCAGTTGTTTCCCTTCAAACAGTAAAATCGCAGACAGGGAGGAAACAGAACCAGAAGCGTTCTGCTTACATCTCTTTGTCCTATACCGTGGCGCATGGCTTATTCTTTTGCTGAAAGGAAAGCTGATGATTCAAATTATTGGCTTTTACATCCTCTGTAATGGAGTCAGACAAGGGAGAGAGGGGCTGGAAATAGAAGTTGAGTCAGGTGAGCTACAGTGGCTGCCACATGAAATAAAGCAGATCATAGAACAACAGAGATTTTTCCACAGGAAGCTGAAGGACGATAAATCTTGTTCTTATAACTGCAAGTTTACGTCTGTTAGGAGCGTGGTTGCTTATGTGTGTGTAAGTGTGAGAGAGTGGCTGACGACATTTATTTATTTATTTATTCATTTATTTTTGGAAGAAGATTAGCCGTGAGCTAACATCTGCTGCCAATCTCCTCTTTATGCTGAGGAAGATGGGTCCTGAGCTAACATCTGTGCCCATCTTCCTCTATTTTGTATGTGGGATGCCTGCCACAGCATGCCTTGATAAGTGGTACGTAGGTCTGCGCCCAGGATCCGAACTGGCGAACCCTGGGCCTCCAAAGGAGAGTGCGTGAACGTAGCTACTATCCCACTGGGCAGGACCCCATGACATTTATCTTGAGAAGAAGTAATCACAGGCAGAATTAAGTTTTATCCTGTGTATCGTAAATGAACCTGAGCAATATTTCCTATGCTGGGATTAAACAAACAGACAAACAAACAAAAACTTACTAAGAATCTCAAACACTCAAAAATGACTTATTACTGCATATAATTTAGGATCTTGAAAACAAGACGTGAGAGTTGACAGTGGTAGAGAGTTTACAATGTATAGGACAGAATTCTAAAAGGTTTATAAGTATTTAACTTTTTAAATCCTCAAAACCAGCCTATGAGGTATATACTATTGTTATGCTCTTACAAAGAAGAATAAACTCAGATACAGAGAGGCTAGGTAATATACCAAAGTCACAAAGCTAGTAAGTGTGAAGCCAGGATTTGAACAGGGTGTGTGAAAGACAAAGATACTCAGATTTATAGGAATAAAGGAAAAGATTTGTGTGATATGCCTAAGTAGCAAATGACCACAGACAGTTCCACCGAATTTCCCACAGCCCTGTGTGTGCTGTGTAGCTATAAATGCCACAGAAATCACTGACAGGAAACAGCCTCAGAATGCAACCTGGGAGGAGTTTGGCGGAAAGCAAGCTGGGGCAACACAATGTTGATTAAGGGACTGATACCTGAGGCGTGGATGCAAACACAGACATCTTGGAGGACACCTTGCAGCCAACATCTTGATGTCGGTCCCTCCAGAATGTTGATGTAACACGTAACCACACATAACAGAAATAATGGGAGAAGAGAGTGCTGAAATAAATAAAATAAAGTTTTTAATTCATAATACTTAAATGTTTTCT
The DNA here is from genome assembly GCF_037783145.1 of Equus przewalskii. Taxonomy (NCBI): domain Eukaryota; kingdom Metazoa; phylum Chordata; class Mammalia; order Perissodactyla; family Equidae; genus Equus; species Equus przewalskii. Next base: position 8,965,589 of record NC_091838.1, read on the forward strand.
AATAACTGAATAGAGTATTAGTTTTCATATGTATAATGAAATTAATCAAAATTAAATAAAATAAAAAATTTATTTCTTCAGTGGTCCTGGCCAAATTTCAAGTTCTCAATACCACATATGGTTAGCAGCTGCTATATTGGACGGTACAGATACAGGGCATTTCGGTGGTTCCAGCATCACTCCTGGTCACTCTCTAGCATTTATCACATTATTTTGTTAGTTTGCCTCTGATCTTTTGTTCATAATTTCCTAAGTATGGCAATTTTCCCAATCCATATTCCTGCCAAATTTTGTCTCTTCTTATTTTCAAATATGAAAATATTTTCTTTTTCCATATCAGTTGGAAAGGTTTATTTTAAAAATAGGCCTCAGCTTGGTGTGCCTTCCTCTTCACAAAGACAAAAAGCCTGTGTGATGAATGGATAAAGTGAAACTAATGGAGATCATGTAATTAGTACAGGTTTTGAAAACTAAAAGATGGTATGAGAGAGGGGCTATTTATGTCCATTTATATATTTTTCCATTTGAAGAAATCTTGTTTTGAATGTGCTGGATAGCAAAACCACTTTTATAATTAATAATCAGTACTAAACATAAAAGAATAAAGATAATTTCACTTAGATAGTATCCTAAAAAGTGGTTAGCTGAACCTTGGTTGCAGACTCACTTCCTTTTTGCTCTGTAATTCCAAGCTGCTTAAGGAAAGAAGGTGAAGAAGTTCAGAACAGGCGTCCCCAAGATGTGCCACTTTGGATGCGGGATATTTTGAGCTAAAGGCAATCCAGACCCTGTGGGCTCAGCAGAAACTTTTGCCTCTCCCTTGAAGAATGTAAATTGAGGGCCTTGAAGAATGTAAATTGAGGGCCTTGCCCATAATAAGAGTTATTACCAGGAATAACTTTTTATGACCTATCTGCATGGCAAGACAAATCTCTAATTAGTGAACACCTGCTCTTCTTATCGTCCCGTGAATTATCCTCCTCCCCTCTGAAGCCTCAGGCCCCCTTCCCATTCCTTAGCTCAAGATGGCACATATGTCTTGTTTTATCTTTTTTCTCTCTGAACCTTTCACATATGTGGGGTCTCTGACCCTCTCATGTATGTGGGGTTCCTGTACATATGCAATTAAATTGGATTTTCTCCTATTAATCTGTCTCACGTCAATTTAATTCTTAGACCAGCTAGAAGAACCTCGAGGGGTAGAGGAAAATTTCTTCCTCCCCTGCAAAGGTGTCATTACATATGGTGTCAAGTGGCTTTTAAGTATAAGATAATTGCTAATTAGTCATCAATGATAACACTTCCTCTTTAGGTAATAGCTCTTAGCATAATCTTTGGCACATAGTCCATGCTGAATAAATTTTGTTGAATGTAATTAAATTGATGCAGTTGATAACATTTGGAAAAATTTTCCAATAACTAATAAACATGTCCTAGAAATTGATGTTTCTCTGCTAAAGCTTTTGGCAATGTTGCCACTGGAATTAAAGAACTCATTAGAAATTGACAAAATCATTCAAATATGTTATTTTGCTTAAGCTACATATAAGAGCACACTTTTTCCTAAATTATTGTTTATAGACAGTATTTTACACATTACCTATTTTTCTAAAAACAGTAAGCTAATAACTGATTAGTAAGAAGATAAATGTCCTGACAAAATTTCCTTCTTTGTTTCAATAATTTAAAATGAATATTACAAATGTTTGTGGAAAGCATACTCAATTTTATTGAAATAAGCACAATTTCAAAAATAGGGTTGCCCATATTAAGTGCTTTCCATTACTTGAGGCATTCGAGTCTGTTTTGAACAAGAACTTTATTCAAGATTGCACCCCATTTGTTCTCCATTGAAGAGTTTTGTTGTTGTTTAGTTTTTGGACTGTTGTGACTATTTTATCAGCTCCACTTAATTTTATTTCAGCTCCATTTGAAAAGAGTCAAAATGATAAACTTCTTCTGGACTAAAGGAACCTTCTCTAATCTTTTATTTTCCTCTACTCATCTACCTCCTTCACCCTTCACTTTAGATTTTACCCAATAATAAATGAGCAACCCCAGTTTTAGAGTTCTTCAAAGAAGAATTTTCTCTTGTACTTGATAAGACTTTCTGATATTTAACTGGTCTCGAGATCGATTTGAGTCAAAAGAGGGAGATTTACAAACAGAAGATATGAGTTCTAGACCAACTTTGGTGTTTGTTACCTGTATGGTCACGTAATTTCACAAAATTAGCAAACTTACCCTGCCATGCTTTTCCCATGGGATTGATATGCAAATGACTTGCAAATTCTATATTAACATTTTATTATTATTTTATAACATTTCCCAGTTTTAAAGAGGATTGCATTATAATTGTAATAGCAAATTACTTATGTGGCTTTTAAAATTCTCAAAGAAAATCTTTCTAGATATAAACCATTCTAATGACTCACATTCATTAGGAAAGATAAATCTGAATTTAAGAACATAAGTTTATTGTTCTTTAAATAAACCAGTAATAACAGTATCTAAGGAAACTGAATGAATAAAATCTCTTCAATTTGCAGTCAAGTACAAGAGCAGAAGCCCCAGTCTACTTCCTGTTATCTTGGAGAGGTTTATATTTTTTGTAAGGAAAGTTTCACCAGGGTGATTGTCTTAATTATTTTTATTTGAGTAACAGTACTTAATAAAGCAAGCCAGATTGTTACCCAGCTCAGTAGGGGAGAAAATAATAGGGTATCTTCACAACTTCTGCCTAGAAATCACATCCTCAGTTACTTTGTTTCTTCCTCTTTTATTGTGCGTGAAGAGTAGAAAGGCAAGCTCTCCTCCGCAGGGGAAGTCTTACAAAGAAAGTAACCTGGTTTTGCCTTGCCTTTTAGGAATCTTTGCAGTTTGCAAAAGCACATTGCTCAGTTAAAAAAAAAAAAAAAAGTATGGTAATTTTAGTGTGGATTTGGATTCTCTTTGATCCCCAGACTTTGTTTGAAAAACTTGAGGATGGAGGAGAAAGAAATGGGTGGAGATGGGGCTCATGTGGCTGACTGAGGTGGCTAAGATGGCACCCTTCTGGTGCGATGCTTCACAGAGATTCCCTGGTACAGTCAGCAGGGAGAGAGGTTGTTTCTATTCTAAACAACAGTGATACTGTCTTCCCTTATCAACAGCATATTATTAAATGTTAAGCTCATTAGGAAAAAAAGCCAGCAGAATAGTAAAGTCTGGTTTTTTTTTTTCCTTTTCATCCATATCTAGCTTTTGATTATTAGAAAACTGAAAGGGTCCATGTGCTTTTGAACCACAGAGAGGGGAGAGGAAAGGGAGAGATTATTTTGAAAACTTACCATACTCTATTCTATTAGAAAAGGGTCAATATGCTGGGGTAAATTATCCATTTCCAAACTTGAAAATTTTTTTTCCCCAAACAATTCATTTCTGGTAGAGAACTTGCAAGTAAGGTCATCAAGAGAGAAAGTTCTTTGTCTAAGATTTCAAAAGAAATGTGTGTGAATTTTTCTGAGTTAAAAATAGAGCATTCCCCAAGACATAGGATGTCAAAAGCTTCTCTTAGTTATCTTTCGATATCCCTTATAGAGTGCATTTGCTTGTAGTGTATCAGCATAATAACTGGGGATTCGGTACAGCTGTCTGAATTAGGGATTTCAGCATTTTCATTTTGTTCATGAAATAGTTGATTTTAGAACCTTCTTAATGTATTTTTCTGCAATTTGTGTACAGCTTTCATTGCCGAGCAAATGTTTCACTATCTTTATTGGCTGCAAAGACAGCAGAGTAATGCTTTTTAGTAGATTTTTAAAAAATTTGTTTTGGAAGGGGTTGGAATTTAAAAACAAATAAATATATTTTAGAAAGGTGATTTATATGAATGAATAGAGATGGAAAAAAAGAAGTAAAGCAACCAATGAAATGTGTGCATTCCGTCATTTAAAGGTATGCAACAATATAACAATATTTAAAATTAGATTTGTCTATACTAAAAAATATAGTGATATTTGAGAAAACTCAATAAAAAACATAATATATAGTATATATTTATATTTGAAGAGAAATGTGTGCAACTGTTTTCTTGGTCGTTTTAATTCAAGAAATTATTTACTGTGTTTTACCAATCATTGTCTCACTGAGTTTATGGCTTATTTATGACTTCCAAAATAACTAAACCCATCTTTTGTCAATGTTCTATTGCTTAAAGAAGTTTTTTACTTTCCTGATTAGTCAGATAAAGGGGTGTTTTATTGAAATCAGCAGTTCACATAATGATGGGTGGGGAGGATTAAATGTCATCTCTCATTTGAACTGGCATTGGGGACAGGAGTAGAGTTCAAACGATGTTTTTCCCATCCCTCACCATGCTCGTTCTCAAATATTTGCAAAAACCTCAAGAAAATCAGATGTGATCAGGGCCATCAATTCTTAGTAAGATGAGGATTTTGATTCCTCCTTGAGTCTGGATTCTAGAGCTACTGTCCACTGTGCTAAGTCTATCGGAAACTTGACACTGCAATCAAATCAAAACGGCACAGCTGTCTTCACTGTTGTGCAAAAGAAGGATGTACCTTTGTTCAGAACTCTTCTCTGTCACTTTACTGGACATATAGAAGGTGCCAGCTATATGGAATAGCATTCTTTCTTCATAGTACGTATTGCCACATCATCTGTATCATGTTTATTTGCTTATTGGCTGTCTCCCCCCCTCCACAACTGTAAGCTCCTAGAGACCAGAAGCACTGTCTTTTTGCAGGCACTTCATACTGACTCATCACAGGTACTCAGCAAGTATTTACTGGGTGAATAATGCACTAATTTCCAAATCTCTTCCTACAAATAGTATTTAAGTTAAAATATTTTTACAACAGTGTTAGTTAGAAATATCAGATGATATTTTCAGAACACATTTCGAGATTCTTGATAGAGATTTTCAGTTCGCTTTTCCTAAATTTTATTTGGATTTCAGCTCCCACCACCAGTGATCAAGAATGCTGGTTTTTCTGAACCTATTCTGGTACAGAATATAAAACTATTTTTCGATATCCAATTTAACAATAGGAAGAGGCTATCTCATTTTAATTGATAATTACTTGATTACTCATTCTTAAATGTTCCAACCTTATATAATGTAAATATCTCATGTAAAATCAAGAATGCACTGTTTTCCTCTTCCGAAGGAGTAATTCCTAGGCTTTTCATTATAACTTAAAGCATCTTTATGGAAGGTGTATTACTTTTCTTCTAATATTAAAATTTCATTCTGACATTTTGAAAATTTGGAACATTTGCTTCTCGCAATATTATTGAGTATATAGTCATAAAAATCTTCCTACTAGGAGCACACGCAAATCTCAAATAAAATAAACATTCTTATAAAATCATAGCCACAATCCCAAAACTTCAAGGGAAATCCCCAGGGACGAAAATTAAAAATACAAAAGGAAAGCTACAGACTGTAATACTAAGTAAGTACTAAAAATACATTTTTCCCAAGGGCATTTGTCTACACCAAAAATTTAGAGGCTTAAGTTTTAAGTTTTAAGAGCTGTGTAGGGAATGGAGTCTCTATCACTTAGTTCTCAGAACTGAGTGTTTTGTCCATGTGAAAAAGTACTATATATTGGGTGCTGGTTCAGGGTGCGTACCTTATACTGAAGATAGAATCGTAAGCTATCAAAGCAAGCCTCCTTGCCTCCAAGGATGGATTTTCCGTAGGACTTTTTACTTGTCTATAAGGTCAGCAGCTTTGAGTAGTGGTTGCCATGTGTCTTTTGCTAGGAGACATTCAGTGACGATGGCGATGAGACTTTTCCTTCAGCTGTTGCTTTATGCCCCTCTCTGTGAAGTGAGTTGCTGGGTCTGCGACAGTGCGGTATTGGAGACCATGAAAATCCATGCTGACGGAGTGAGGAAAAGAAAGGAAATAAGATTGACACCTATTTCCAGCTGTCAATTATTTGTTCTATTGCATGACTCCCTGTTAGAATACAAATTTCAGGAGAATATTTACCTTTTTCATTCTGTTCACCACTGAATCCCAGCTGATAGAAAAGTAGATGGGAGATAGTGACTGATTAAATGAATAAGGAGAAGAAACATTAATTCCTTGATGATGGAAGATGTCTAGTAACTAGATAGCAGACCAGTTACAGAACCTCCCAGTTGTTCAAAGCCACTGATACAAAGGTTCTCACATTGTAATTTCCTTCTGTTGGTGAAACCACATTTCTTTCTCCCAAAATCTCTTTGTCACCAAAATTCTGACTTTCCTCTTCCAAGTTCTTCAGTTCTAATCTCAGTTATCCTCCTTTTGGAAAAAATAAAAATCACTGGAGGATTTGTACTACCACCCGCTCAGATGGTCTCATGGGGAACAATCTTGTAAGTCGTGGGAGATTTGTCAAGAGGGTATAGGTGGAGTTTTAGCCAGAGCTGAGAGGAAAGCTCTTAGCAATATCGTTAAACATGTCAAACTCTACTTTCTGGTCAATTACTTTGTTTCTTGTTTAAGAAATCTTTATTTCAAGGTCTCAAATGTATTCACTTATATTTCTCACTGCTATGGATGGAATTGTTTCTCCTCTCAAATTCCTATGTTGAAGTTCTAACGTCCAACGTGATGGTCTTTGGAAATGCAGTCTTTGGGAGATGATTAGGTTTAGATGAGGTAACAAGGATGGGGCCCTCATGATGGGATTAGTGCCGTTATAAGAAGGAACACCAGAGACTAGCTCTCTCTCTCTCTCTTTCTCTGCCATGTGAGCCATCCTTCAGTATCATGTGTCTAAAAATCAACATGTCACACACATATAAAACTGTTTACAGGGTTTCTCAACCTGAAGACTCATGTCTTACTTCTATTCTGAAAAACTTTCAAACTATCAACCCTTCAAATATTTCCTCTACAACGTTGTCTTTCTTACGTCTTTCCAGAACTTCTCTTAAGTGAATTTTGGGAAGCATTACGCAGTATGAATTGAGTTTTGATTTCTACTAAACTCATTTTAATTTCCAAAATTACTGCCTGGTTCTTTATGTTTACCTTGATTTTTATTAACGTTTCTGATCTTTATTGATGTACTCTTTTCTTGCTTATCTTTTGAGGATTTATAAAAGCACTTATGCTAACACTGTTTTCAGATCTCTCTATTATCACTAAGGAATTTTTTCATGTTTTGCATCTGTTTTCTTAAGCTGACTTTTCTTTTATGCTTTGAAATTCTTATTTCTGTGACAGTTGTCCTGGACACTTTTTTCTATATGGACTCTGGGCTTTGAAGGCTTTGTGAAATGGTTTAATAGTGTGTTCCAGGCCATGAGGAGCAGGAGATTTTTCTCTGTTTCTGATTTTTCTATTTTGTTGGGAGCAAAGGTAGAAGTTTAAGAATGTATTTGATCTACTATTCTGTCAGAGAAATCCATAATATGATTATATTTCTAAGGTCAGATAGTTAACCTACAAAACATTCACTCAGTTTAATGAGTTTTGACAAATGTATACACATGTAACCACCATAGCAATCAAGAAATATATTCTAACCACTCTTTTCTTCTGTAGCATCTAATCTGCCCTGAACCGCAACTAGTGAATTTGTCCTATCACATACCCAATGCTTTATCTTTCCCTTCGGTTCTTTTCTATATCTTCTATTTATGTCTTTGGTGTGGTCATATTTCCTTTAAATACTTGGATATTTTTGTAATGACTTTTTTAACATTCATATCCATTTGTTCCATCATCTCTGCCATTTTTTGATCTATTATTATTAACTTATTTTCTCCTCATTAAGGGTCACATTTCCTGCTTTTAGTAATATTTGGTTGGATGCTGACTGTTGTGTGTGTTACATTGTTGAGTGTCTTGGGTTTATATCGTCTGGCTTGAAAAGCTGTTGCATTTTGTTTTGACTGGTAGCTGAGTGACATTCAAGGCTTGTCTATAAGTTTTAGTTGAAGTGGGTCTAGAGCAGCCTTTAGTATACTGCAGCCTTTGATTAAGAATGGACACTTCTTTGAGTCCTTTACTGAGAGCCTCGTCCGTTCACCATGTTCTTCCTACTGTCGCTGGTGCAGTTCGAATATCTGCTAGCTGTGCCTTAGCTCTGGGAGATATTTAGCTTACAGGTCCCCGGTGGTTCTTTGCTCAGTCTCAGGGTTTCACCAGCACACACAAAGAACCTTATGCACATTTCTGGAGCCTATTTTCTACATAGCTCTCTCCTTTCCAGAACTTCCCTGCAAATTTCACCTGCCTCACCTCCCTGAGTTGTTAGCTCTGTCTCCTCAACCTAGCGAGAGTCCTGGACGCTGCCTGCCTTCTCTCTCGCTCTGCAATGGTCTCAGAGGTGCTACCAGGCAGAGAGCGGTGCAATCACTGGGGTTGCCCCACTGCATTTCCTTCTCTGAGAGATCTTCACGTCTACAGTACAATGTCTGAAACAGTTGCTCATGTGTTTTGCCTGGTTTTTGAGGTGATAAAGCAAAAGGCAAGGCTGGTATCTGTTATCCTGTCATGTTAGAAGCAGAAATCTCTCATACTTGAATTTCTCAATGTATTATTTCAATTCCTCAGCTACTAAAGTCATGACATAAAAATCCTCACATTGATACTTTTGCTTTTTATTATGTTTTTTTCTTTTTAAATATTGGCACTTGAGCTAACATCTGTTGCCAATCTTTTTTTCTTCTTCTTCTTCTCTGCAATGCCCCCCAGTACGTAGTTGTATATTCCAGCTGTAGGTCCTTCTGGTTCTGCTATGTGGGACGCGGCCTCAGCATGGCTCGATGAGTGGTGCTAGGTCTGCACCTGGGATCCAAACTGGTGAAACCCTGGGCTGCCAAAGCAGAGCACGCGAGCTTAACCACTCAGCCCCGGGCCAACCCCAATACTTTTTCTAACACTATTGCAAGCCTTAACTTCTTTTTACTCATTCATGTGATGACCAGTCAAGTGATCAAATAGCCATATAAATTTATGTGTGATAACTAAATTAAATTTTCATGCACTATGTGGTTAGTTAAAATTGTTTGTGCTGTGCTCACTTGTTCATAGTGTAGATGATAATTGTGTAATTCAAATGTCCATCAGGGCTGCCCTTAGTAGCATTTCTTAACAACTTACTGGTAATAAACTCACATACCAATTAACCTCTTGGAGACATGGGTAGCATAGTGTAAAACTCTGTAGTAGCTAAGCAGCCTAACTTTCTGATAAAGTCTGACAATTTCAGCCGGGTTAAAACAAAGGCTTGGAGATGAGTCTTACTTTTAAGTTAAGAACATCTTTATCATTTTGGGGAAACTGTGATAGATTTATTTAACCAAAACAGAAATAGTGGGGGCCAGCCCATGGCGGAGAGGTTAAGTTCATGTGCTCTGATTTGGTGGCCTGGGTTTTGCCAGTTCAGATCATGGGCGTGGACATGGCACCGCTTGTCAAGCCATGCTGAGGCGGCGTCCCACATAGCACAACCAGATGCACTCATACCTAGAATATACAACTATGTACTGGGGGGCTTTGGGGAGAAGAAAAAGGAGGAGGAGGAGAAGGAGGAGGAGGAAGAGAAGAAGAAGAAGAAGAAAATAAGATTGGCAATGGATGCTAGCTCAGGTGCCAATCTTAAAAAAAACACTAAGAAATAGTGAATTTTTGGTTAAATAAGTGATGATATGCATTAATCCATTTTCAGAATCTTTCCAGGGAATAGTGTATGGAAGATGGGAGGATAAAACAGTCTCTTTCTACTGAGGTTGCTGAACTGGGTCTGTAACGGCCGCATTGCCCCAACCTGTAAAGTGCCTGTCTGCAGTTGTGGCGAAGGAGGCCGGCTTGCAAAGAGATAAAGAGAGAAAAGAAGGATACTTTGTGATTCTCTGAGCAATGTTAGTTTTTTCCAGCTACATTAACCAACAAATTTCCTTTTTATTTCAACTGGATTGATTTAAGTTTTTATCTTTTCGAGGAAAAGGTCTTGGTGATTACATTATTCAAATAAAAATGCAAAAAGTATTTTGTGTGTTTTCTCTCTACGGCCACAAAGTCGTTTTACCTAAATCAATGTCAGTATTTCAACAATAGGAGTGCTTATCCTTTTCCCTGGCGTAATTCCATTTGTTTCCAATCGTTCGATTGCTCTGCATCATCTCAGCACATGTATGCAATGTGTGTGTGGTATGAAATGTGATCTTCAAATATATTGTTACTTGTTCCCATATTCTTCTTGTGTCTCTTTGTCCTATTCTGTAAAATGTTTCCTATTTCCCACTTTTTGTTTTGTTTTGTTTTGTATTTTTCCACAGTGTTTTGCACAGTGTAAGCTCATCAAGTGTTATTTCGTGAGTGGTTTCTGGAAAATGATATTCTACCTCGCCTGAGCTTAGTGTATGTTTGGCACAGAAGTAAAGGGTTGTTTTACAATGTTCTATTTTCTCTCCATGCCTTACTGTTTATATTTTCTCCCTAAGGTACTACCAATTTGAGTCCTGGTCTCATAACTAATATCTGGACCAATTTTAATTAAATAGCAAATTAATTAATATTTGTAGAAAAATATAAAGAAACACTCTTTTCTTTCCCTGTGATAAGCAGACTGCTCATATAATCCGAATCATACTGACTCCAAATATATCGGCCTCTGTTTATTTTACACTCCATGGACAGATAAGTTGTAAAGATCTGTATCTACTCCAAGTGACTATAATGAATATTTTCATCAGCATCATAATGATCAAAATAAGAATTAATATTTTAGAGGACAAAATATAGGCCATTCACTTTACTGGGTAGTTACACACAAAATCTCGAGTCCTGTGACAGGATAGTTCACAGATCCTCACTTTATAGAAGAAAGCAAAAGAAGTCTCAAATAAATTAGGTAATTTGGATTATAAAGCAGTGATTTAGATTAAGAAATAACTTCAAAACCTGTGTACAATATTTATGGGGTATATGGCCTTCGATAAGTTGTTCAATCTCTATAAATAAATTTCAATTTCTGTAAGATGGGAATTAAAAACAGTACTCATCTCTGAAGGTGGTTGTGATGATTAAATGAATTTATGAATTTACAATATTTAGTATAGTAATCAGTGCTTAAAAATATTAATAATAGATATTTTGTTGTTATTGTTGTTATTATTATTATTGCTGTTTCCAAATATAAAGTCTAGTCCACTTAAATCTTGGTAACTCTCAAGCAAGTACTTCGTATCCCATATCACATATCCTGAACTCTATTCTTAACGATAACTTTGTCCTCAGATAGTAGGTGGTCGTTTTTAACCTCTGTGGAGAATACTTCCCTTTTGACTGAACCCGAGTCATGTGGCATGGCAAAAAACTTTTACTGTGTCTCCTAAATGACACCTGTCTTATGAAAACGTCCTGTTACCCGCTTTGGTGGGTTACCTAGAGCCCTGTGTGCTATTTGGCACTTGCTACACATGAGCAAAAAAGCAAGCTTGAGAGATGGCACCTTGATTGCTTATGAGCTGCTAGTTTTTGAATTGGGAATCTTTTGTATCTCGGAAATGTTTTCTATTTTAGAAACCTTAATATTTCATCATTATTTTTTTTTTTACCACTTTTATATTTACTTCACATTATTTGGACTGTGTCCCCCACCTCATCAAATGGTCCCTAAGACACATGGCTGATGAAGAGCAGAGTTCCAATTTCAGTCCAGACCAAGAGAAGCAGGGACAAGTGTATCAAGATTTTATGATCTAGCCTCAAAAGTCATATAGCATCACGTCTCCCATAGTCACATCCTGGTAGCTGGGAGGAAACATAGCCACACAGCTGGATGGGAAGCGTTTCTAATTTGAATTACACCAAGGACGTGTAGGATGTGAGAATGTTCCAGATACTTTTGGAAGAGTTTAGCCACAGATGGCTAAAATTTTTCTAGAAGGATTTATAAATGTGGATGAATATTTTCCTTGTATGTTGCATTTGTTAAAATATAAAATGAAGATATGAAACTCCTTTTTAATTTTTAAGCTGTCCAAACAGTTCTGGTTTTAGAAAAAGTGACCTTTTTTAGGGTCTTGTATTGTTACATTTCTTGGCTTTTATCATTTCAGTTTTGGTGGTTGTATTAATGGTTTATATGGTGTTTGGAGACAGAAAAGGTGTCGATATTTACCTGATAAAATCTTAATGACTTGTAGGAATTTCCTAATTTTTATATTAAAACATGTTCTTGTGAATAAAAAATTTCCCAATGATAATTCATAATTGGAAATGTTGAAGAGACTAGACATCTTTAAATGAGAATATAGTACTTGCTTTTCTTTCCTTCCTTTCATTATTTCTCCCTTTCTAGCTCTCTCTGTCCCTTCCTTTCTACTATTATTTTATTCTTTATTCCTTCTTTCCTCACTTTTACAATTTTCTTTCTTTTTTTTTTTTAAAGATTTTATTTTTTTCCTTTTTTCTCCCCAAAGCCTCCCGGTACATAGTTGTACATTCTTAACTGTGGGTCCTTCCAGCCGTGGCACGTGGGATGCCACCTCAGCATGGGTGATGAGCAGTGCCATGTCCGCGCCCAGGATTCGAACCAATGAAACACTGGGCCGCCTGCACTGGAGCGCACAAACTTAACCACTCGGCCACGGGGCCGGCCCCTACAATTTTCTTTTTATTCAGTGAAAACAATAACAACAGCGGCAACAACAGCAAGGAAAACTTTATTTCATAACCTTTTTTGTGACAGAACACTGCGATTTATCACAGTAGAATGTTTCCATTAACTAAAAGAAGGTACAAATATGTCTGAGTCCATGGATGCTGTAAGAAGTTCTCTGATATATTTTAGGAACAAACATTATTTTCAGCTACCTTTAGAGCTCTCTACCTTAAAAATGTATGTATACATGCGATTTTTTCCCTCAAAGCAAGGAGATAGGGGAGAAAACGCTGAAGTAAAATTCAACTGTGTAACATTTTAAGTGAGTATAATGTGTAAATTGAAAGGATAACACGATAATGCTTTGTTCTCTGCCTCCAACTACAATCTGTTCCTTCACCTTCCTGCATATATTCAATCCTTTTATTAATGTTATACATTGAAAGAGAGTTATTGTATTTTGCGCTTTATGTGTGTTTTCATATGGGGACTACTTGAACGACATATTTAAAACTTTATGGCATTTATGATATTGTCAATGGAAAATATGTCTGATTTTATCCCTGAAAAAGATGACAAAAACAGCTGTGCAGCTTAAAGTTTGTAGGGAAACTGCATATTTCATAATTCTTATTCAGATACCAATTACATATACACCGTACATGGAATTTGAGATACACATATGTTGAAAATTTTATACCAACTCTGATTTCTGAGCCAACAGTAGGGAGGTTTACTAGTCTAGACCATTCTAGGTCCTTATGAAAGTGAAAAATAAAATTAAAAATTCTAGGGACACACACACGTGATACAGGTTTATTAACAGAGCCAGTGCACGCTGTTAGGAAGGTGTGCAGGGCATCAGTTACTGTGTCCAAGAGAAATGTCCGAGTAGAGCTCTCTGGGCCCGAGCAGGAGTGAAACGCCATTTATAGCATTTTGACTAGACATATCAGAGTCTGTCCGTCATTCCTGCCTTTTCTTTATATGTTTGTCTTACATTTTATTTATGGTTAGAGGTGGTTATTTTATGTTTTTTGCATTTAGATTTTGGTGTTTGTATACGTTTTAACCTTGTATGATGTCTACAGTCTAATAATCTATGGGTTGTTTGGTAAATAAATATTTAAAAATATTGTTATGATTGTTATCGCCACATATGTAATAATTCTGATTTTTATGACAGGTGAATCTATGTATATGGATGGTAAGAGATTAACTTGTACTGATATTAACATCTATAGGAATTATATTTGAAGGTACTATAAAATAGAATCTTTTTTTTCCCACTGAGGGATCTTACATTAATCATAGTGATTAGTGATGTATTTCCATTTTTACATGAGTTTAAAAGTATTACCTATATTGATGCCAGTAAAAGCAGGGGTTTCTTAGCGTCTTAAGTCATTTGGAATCAGTTTTTTAGACATCCAATAAATATTTTTTGTGCCTCTAATATATGGAAGACTTTGGGCTATTTGCTGTTTGCTGTTTGAAAGGGTACTCAAGCCCTCGTTACTGTGCACAGGTATTGGACCAACCCCAGTGATACTTTATGGTTGCTTCCAGAAGTGTTTATTTAATTCAGGTATTTACTCAATTGGAACTGGAATGAGCTTATATCTCTTTCTTTAACCCTTCTTTTCGATCCACATCCTGTGCCTTGTGCTTTCTTCACTCCATTAAATGCACAATGGAGTCTGGTGGAGAGAAGAAAGAGCGCACACCTGGATCCCACGTCATGTTCTGGCTTTGCCTCAGCACCTAGTAGCGAAGATTAAAGGAAAATCTTTATCTCCCTCCCCTCATATTCCCACGGAGGAGGGACTTCCGCTAGAGTAACACATGTGGCTTAGCTTTCTACCCATCTCCAGCCCTCCCTAAGGAAGGAAGAGTGACCTCGCTTACCGGAGAACCTGGGCGAGGAAATGGGCATGAACAGCTCAGGTCTCCTAGGCCTCACGGCTCGGAGACAGAAGGCAGAGAGGACCACACCCTGTCCTGCCCTCCTGCCTGTGGGCAGCCTCATCAAAGTTCATATGTGGCCTATCCAAGCTGTGTGTTAGTGAGCAAGATCTGATGTTCTGTAGCAAAACCTTACTATTGCTTAGCAATCTTGTGTTAAGCCATAATCTCATTCATAAGTAAACATTTATTGAATGATTAGTTTTTGCTGGGTCTTACATTATATAATGGGGATTTAAAGTAAAAAATGACATGCTTATCATCTAGTTCTACTCTACTCAGAGATGCAGAGAAGTAGATAACCCAGCCATCTACCTCCAAAGGAGGGCTTATAAAAGAGGCCACAATACCAACCGTTAGCGTTATCTATTTACATTCTAAATTTTGCCATAATCTCAATCATTAAATAATTTTAGTTATCATTTTACTTTTGCTTTATATTTGCGGACAGGACTCAATCAAGGCCTTATATTATGTGGCATATTTAACATAATGTTTAACTGCTAGAAGACCACCTGAAAGCCATGCCACCCCATTCTTCATCATTTATTTTGACAGGCAGGATCCTCCAAAACTCTTCATCCCTCATGACCCTAACTTTCCAGGGCCTTAGGGACATCTGACGAGTCCACATGAACCTGCTTGCCTGCTTATGCATGTCTTCTCTGATTCATATCCTTTTCTCTTTTCTCTGTCCTTCCTTTTTAGACCAGGCTTTTAGTACTAAGAACACAATTGTGTACATAGCTTCATATTAATTGTTAGTGACTTAATTATATTATATAATCTATATAATGTATAACATACTAAAATTGACTTGTGGATTGTGATACCAATGAATCATAAAGCTCTGGAGTCAGTGTGCTCTGTGGATATGTGTGTGTGTATATGCTTGTGTGCATGTGTGTGCGTGTGTGTGCATGCTGAGCATGAGTAGCTTTAGCATTTTCAGGAGTCTCTATATTAACTGTCATGTTGGTAATTGTTAAGCTGAGTGGCCATATAAAATTCAAATAACTGGGTTTTCTCTTTGTTTTTCCTCTTGACGGTCTAGCAAACTTCCTTTGAACACAAGGGCTGAGTTGATTCAGGTTAGCTCTGGGATGCCCATTATTTTGCCCAGGGGTTGAAGTGGGTCAGGGATCTACCGTCACTAAGGTATGACTCACTCACTTTGAGTGTGTATGGCACTTGGCTATTCTCATCTGATTATTCACTGAGTTGAAATCTATAATGGAGCTTTACAACAATTCTTCACTTCTGCCCTGCATCCTTTTAGAGGCCAAAGAGATTTGGTTTGTTTTATGACTTCCAATTGTATCCGTTTTTAACTTATTTTGCCCATTTTCACAGCCTCCTTTCATTTCAGGAAAGTGGCCACTTTTAATAATAGTTTCAGTTTCCATAACCATGGATTTCCAGATTTTTATATACAGATTTAAACCTTTTTCAATAAACCTGGCAATGATATTTAATTTTTCTCTGATATCTACAACCCTATAACTCTTTAACTTTTATGAATGGAATGGTGACTATAAAGTTTTAAGGAATCAGCTCTGCTCTAAATGAGGAGAGTGTTCTTAAATCAATAATGTATATGGCAAACCTTAACTACACCTAAATTGCGGGAGATTATTATGACCATATCCCGGAAAGAAAGGATTTTTAAGCTTGTAACACATCCTAACTGCTCAATAAACATGGGGAATGGGGGGGCCCTTTAGTGCACTGGTTTACTGTCTGACTTGGAATGAGACTAGCATTTGAGTTCCATTAACTACAGACTGGACAACCATTTAACCCCTTTGTTAGTGAGGTGGTTCAAGTTCTAAAGTGGTGATAATGAAATCTCAAGAGATGAAACTTAATTGAACGTACTCAAAGTGCTTAGCAATCAATTTGATGTGAATATTTGGGGGTGCGTGACAAATGCGCAATGGTGTTGACAATGATGATGAGACAGATGAGGTGATTTTGATTGAAGTGGAAAGGAATACATTAGCCATGTGGATAAGCTAGGCTGGCTTGCTGCTCAGGTTAATGTTAATCTTCCTACCTCCACATGAGGAACAGGGGAGGTTTGCCCATTTGATGAATTCTTGTATCCTCTGGGATGGAAAAATTTCTTCCCTGTGGCTCTACATATAAGGCAAATCCAGAGCAGAGAACAAAAAATAAAAGATGAATTAGAAGTAGAGATTCTAGAATGCAAAAAAGAGAGTCAAATGAGGAGGAGGTGGAGTGTGGGGCAGGCACATTGGAAGTAGGTATCAAAGTTACCAAGCTAAGCAAAGAATATGAGTGTGAGGGACACAAAGGGCAAAGGGTCAGAGTGCTTTGCTAGAATTTCTGTTTTTACTTAAATATGAATGTGGAATCTACTTCCAGTTAAAAAGTGAGGGTTCAGGGGCCTGCCCAGTGCTGCATTGGTTAAGTTCACAGGTTCTGCTTCTCAGCGGCCAGGGGTTCACAGGTTCAGATCCCAGGCTCAGACAAGGCATTGCTTGACAAGCCATGCTGTGGGAGGCGTCCCACATATAAAGGAGGGGAAGATAGGCACGGATGTTGGCTCAGGGCCAGTCTTCTTCAGCAAAACAAGGAGGCTTGGCAGCAGATGTTAGCTCAGGGCTAATCTTCCTCAAAAAAATAAAATAAAATAAAATAATTGAAGGTTCAGCTTATTAAATAGGTCTTTTATTTTTAAGACTTCATCATGAAGACATGCCTAGTACAGTACCTGTTACCCAGTGATTGGTAGCAAATATTTAATATTTATTTGCTGATTCAGTGTTGTTTAATTTTAAAAAATTGAGAGTAGAAAATATGGTACAAAGAAGATGGAAATTCTAGTTATAATAAGGAAAAATAAAGAATTATTACCAATATGTTCTAATACTGTGACATTTCATTTGATTTTTAATTCCAACATACTTTCATCTTTTCAGTTTTATTTTATGCTATTTTATTTTTCATTAGTTTCACTTCTAATTTTTGATTTGTTTATGCTTCTGTCATTTGAATAGCATTTCTCTTATGGAGAACTTATGAATCATGAAGACAAAATTGAAAGGGATTTTCAGTATGTTTCAGATTGTTGCTAGTTGAATCTCTCAAATCCAGTTGGCTTTTGGAGCAGAAAGACCCTAAGGTGAACCCCCACTGACCCCTGCCTTCTGATATCAATGCTTGTGTATAATTCCATCGCTTTTAGTTTGGATGGGGACTGTGAGTGTCTTCTAACTAATTAAATATTGCAACTTGATATCACTTTTATGATTTTGTTATGGTATATAAGACTTCATCTTGCTGCTAGATTTATTCTCCTGCTGGATTTGAAGAAGCAAATTGCCATGTTGTGAAATGCTATGGAAATATCACATGGCAGGAAATTTGGGTGGTCTCTAGGACCTGAGAGTGGCCTCTGGCTGATAGCAATGAAAAAGCTGGGGCCCTTAGTCATTCAGGAATGAATTCTGCTAGCAACACTTCCTCCCTAGTTGAGGCTTCAGGGGAGAACACAGCTCAGCTTTGGTTATAACACTGAGAGACCCTGAGCCCAGGACTCACTAAGCCATACCTGGAATCTCGATCTGCAGAAATTGTGAGAGAAAAAATATGTCTTGTTTTAAACAGCTAAATTTGTGCTAATTTATTATGCAGCATAGAAACTAATATGGCCCTTTCATTATTTAGACTTACTGCTCATTTTATTTACAGAAAATTTCTTGGATCATAGTTTATAAACATTACTTTTTTTCTATTGTTTTGTTTTTCTTCTTCAAGATCTCCAATTGTGCATTCATTGGCTCTTCTCTGGTTAACCTTTATTTCAAGTAATTTCTCTTTGAGCATTTTTCCTTATTTCTTTATTTTATTTTATTTTATGCTCTGGATTGTTTTACTATTTTTATTCTATGCTCTTTAGTAAGTTTGCTTTCCGATTTATTGGTTTTAGGTACCCAAGAATTTATTCTTTATTTGCATCATCTTTTCTTCTTTTTCTTTTCCAAGTTCAATTATCTCTCATTTCATTAATTCTTTTCATTTTATTTATTGGTATCATTAATTCTTGAATTTCTGATTTGAGATGTTTTAGTATATTCCCAAATGTTTCTTTGATGATACATGACTCAATTTGTACATGTGTGTTTCTTCCACTTCATCATTCATTTTTTTAGGGGAGGGGGAGGTTATTACCTGAATTGTTTTAATTCTCATTTCCTCTCCAGTTGGTAATTCAAATGTGCCTTCACTACATTAATTTAATTAAAGATGCTTTCAGCTTATTTAATGATAGAAAGTTTAAAAAGAGCTTGAATTTAAAAATTGTAACAGAATTCTCTAGGTATAATTTATTTCCTTATTGCACTTGAAGAAATTTCTTTCTCACTGCTGGAGCAATGTGGTTTGTTTGGTATGAAATAAACATAAGTGACTAAATTCTGATGAATTGTTTCTATCAATGTAAAGACTTGTTCAGATGCACATCTTTGTGTAAAAAGGGGGAATCCCTCGGCAAAAGTTAATGAGTGTCAAGGAGACCAGTGGATGAAAAACTAACAACAAGAACTAGAATAGCCACTGGAACAGGAAATTCCACTAATTGACCATTATTTGAATTTAGGAAAGGGGGGGGGGGTGTTCAATGCTCAGTGGAAACTTTCTTTGTTAAACATACATTCCTTTGCCTAATTTAAATGTTAGCATCTTCTAGACTACTTTCAGTTTCTAATGAATCTGATTCTAACATTCATGTTTGTCCTGGAGCAGAAATATTTTTCTTTGATAAAATGATCTGTGTTTTTGTTTTTTTTCTTCTTCTCCTGAAAGCCCCCAGTACATGGTTGTATGTTCTAGTTGTAGTTCTTTCTGGCTCTGTTTTGTGGGACGGCACCTCAGCATGGTTTGAGTGGTGCTGTGTCTGCACCCAGGATCCGAACCAGAGAAACCCTGGGCCTCCGAAGCGGAGCGTGTGAACATAACTGCTCGGCCATGAGGCCAACCCCTGACGTCTGTTTTAAAGCAAGGAGAATGAGAGTCAAAACGTAATCTAAAACAGACAGTAATAGATCATATTTTAATAGTTTGTAAATTGGCACAGTATGCCAAGGTAGGTGTGTGTGTGTATGCGGCCTCACAATCTTGGTATTACCTAAGATTACTTCTAACTAAAGACTTAACACTAACATGGCTTTTATCTCGTGTAAGCATATTACCTTTGAAATGACAGAGAGAATGTAAAGATTTTATTGTTTTCCTGTTTGAACGTTAAATGACTTTTACAGAGGAGGAATTCGACAGCTGTTTGCGGCTATCATTGTATTTGAGACCTGTGTTCAGTTCATTTACTACTAACACGTTTATCACGCTTTCTGACCAACGTAAACTCAATTAGCAGAAATTTCATGTTTTTATCATTCTTAGTGTTAAGGGAGAATGTTGGTTTGAGAAAAATTTCCACTCTTTCATCTTTTCACATGCTTAATTCCTAGATTTCTTTATAATTGTTGCTCATTTTGGAGAATAACTGCCAACTTTTCCATCTCCCTTCTCTTCTTTGAAGCTTTTCCTTTTGAGTTCCCTCTTATTCTTTCAACTTCAGCTCATATGCATTGCTGTTAGCTTTTGGAAAAGATTCTAAAATATTAAAGGAATTTAGTGTTATTTAAAAAAAATTACTTGCAAAATTAGAAAATAATATGTAAAATTCAAACTTTGTATAATGGATTTGGGACAAATGTATGTGTGTGTGTGATGCGGGGTCGGTGAGCCGAGGGTCAAAAGAAAGATTTCTTAGACTCTCAAGATCTGGCAGTAGTGCTCTTTTATTTAGAGAATAGTGTGGAATAGCATGGGGACAGGACCCATGGGCAGTCAGAGCTTCTGCTGCCGCCGCTTCTGCTGCCCCTGCTGGCGTGGGGACAAGACCCACGGGCAGTCAGAGCTCCTGCTGCTGCCCCGAGTTGAGGGTTAGGGCTAATTTTATAAGGCATGGGTACATGACTTATTTTTACTGGAGAAAAGAAAAGATGATGTAAAAAGTCATTAAATGATTTCAGTGCAGATGGGGTCTGGTTATTGTGAGGTCATATAACTTTAGATACGAATCTGGCCATATAGATCGGCATGTAGGTGAGGATGCCCTGGGCTTCTCTCCCTGGGGCGGTCCTAATTCATACCATAAAAAAAAGTCCACTGGGTAGTATAGTTTGGCATGTAGGCCAGGTCACCTTGGGCTTCTCTAGCTGGGGCAGCCTTAATCCACATCATGTGTGTGTGTATATACATATATTTACTTATTTATATATATATAAAACTTTCAGAATTACTAGACGGTATCAAAACTTTTCTGTCTATGAAAATTCTGTTTAATGGCTTTACTTTCTTGATAATTGCCCATTTTTGTTGGGTTTTACTATTCACTACTGTTTAGAATACTATAGAAGATGATTTTTAATGATGAAGTGGGTAAAGCAAATTTGATTGCCTCTTTCCTGAACTTTCATTTCCTGGAAGAACTGACTTAAAAATATTTTTTCTTTTCCTTTTGCCTGAAGTAAAAATTATCCTTGTAGCTAGAGTCCACTTTCATGGAATATCCATTTTTATTTTCTAGAATGGACTGTAAGGGAATATATATCTTAGGAATTCTTCAAAGAAAAAAGAGAAAATGAAAGAAAGGGATATTGTCATAATTCAGTATTAAGCTACTACACAGAAAAAGTACATTTAAGAATTTTTTTATTGAAGTCCATATGAGAGTTACGGAACTTCACTGAGCTACAACCAGCTACTTCAAATAATATATATAAACAGCGTGCGGCAATATTTGAGCTTGTCATTTTTAATTTCTATACTTGGGTGTCTATACCTTACCCAAGTCTCAGCTCTCTAGCACGCTGAGCTATGTAGTAGATATAATCTGAATCAAAGCGCAATTGCAAAAATGTCAAACATGATGAAGAAGAGAAAATCACTACAAAGGAGAATTCACCATAGTGACTCTTTGCAGTTCCCAACGCAGAAGGCTAGTAGCCTCATCAAAGATACAAGAGATGGAAAAGGCCCATTAGGTCATCAAACCTATCCCCTCACCAGAGAGAGAAAATGAATTCAAGCAACCCTATCTGCTGGCTTCAAACCAAATTCAGGATAGAAAGACCCTGCTGCTGTGCTTGATACATTATTTCATGACACTGGATGTCATTTATACAAAAAACCGAAATGAATTGTCTGCCCCCAGCATCCTAGAATCACAGAATAGACTTTGAGAGCCGGAAGGTAGCTGAGCCCAGCCCCCTCATTTTACAGAAGGGCACTCGGAAGGCCTGAGAGGTTAAATGACTGGCTCAGATCCACAAAGCACGCACAGCGGGCCTGGTATTAAAACCAAAGATTCCAGGGGTAGCTAAACTGCTATTGCTAGCAAATAATTCTCTTTTTGGAAAAAGAAATCTTGAGAAAAATCTCTTCTATACATTATACTTAACACATTTGGATTTAACCTATTTCTTCCAATGACCTCAATCTGTAAATTCTAACTTGAAGGTGGTCAAATCGAGGTTTTCACTGTCAAAACACTAATTCCCACAGTTGATATTGAGTCCAGTAAGAGACGTTCAGTTGTTCATCAATTCTCTCTTCTCTGCTAGGCTCAAAGCAATCTACAGAGATAGAATAGCTTCATTGGTTGATATACATCTAATGGGAATGAGAGTACGTAGGTTTAAAAATCTATCTACGCATTATTTCCTCACCCCTCCCCCCCTAAAAGCCATTGGAATAGTTCTATTGTGATGGATTTTAATATTTTACCAACGGAGAAATGGGAAAGATAGATGGCCTGAGAAGAGGTCTGGTATTTCCTGAGGGTTCTTGTGCCAGGCTTGTTTTAGGATGAAATACAACATCAGATGCCTGCAGTGTCCAGGCAGGAAAGATGAGTGCAGTCAGCTGAGCTAGAAGCACTCACACTCAGAGCCCGGGAGAGCAGCGGCGACCTAACCCTGGAGGACAGAAGACTTTTAACGCAGGCCTAGTATCACCAGATCTTATATTTTTTCAAGGGAAGCTGGCATTTCTGATTTTTATGAGAAATTTCCTTATTTTTGAAACACGGTTCAGATTAAATAAAGCAATTCGGCAGGTCCATGGATGCCATGTTATTATACGCATTTCTACGTTGTACTATTCTAAGAGCACGTTAAATGTTTTCATAAAAGCTAAAATAACTCAGACTATGAGTTTAATCAGTAATTAAGTAGTTAATTAAAATTGATAAAAGGAAAATCTGGGTTATAAGAATTGTTTAAACCCATGATGTAGCACACCACATCTCATGCAAGTTCCCAAAGTAGAAAGGAAAAGCATCGGATTCACACCTTTAGTGTCTTATTTCTTCATAATTTAATTATTTCTTTCCTTTTTTCTGGAATTTTTTCTGCCCATGTTGTTACTTTTTTCAAACCAAAGCTAGGAGTTTTAGTTAATAGCTTTGGGTTTGTTTTTTTTTTTTAGGATTTTAAAACATGTGACATTAACATGGATTCCTCATTAGATTTGAGTTATTTTGTACAATATTGTATTATTCAGTTGATAAGAAGCCTGTGCTTTCAATAGTTTAGAATTCATCAATCTCTTAGTAAGGAGGAACACATCTGGAGTTTTAGGGTTCTATTACTGTAGGGGAAGAAGACATTTCCTCTTCCCAAATGTGGGTTCGTCTGGCTGGAGAACGAATTAAATTCACATGAGACAGAATAGCAAGAGAAAATTAAACAAAGCTTTATGAGGAACCATGGCCTGGGGCCTTTCTTCCCGCAGGAAGAAAGGGCACCGAAGAAGTGGGGTGCACAGAGTGGTTATATACCCCCAAACAGGGTGTTTCACATATGATTGAAATGTCCCTTTTACAATAGTCACGAGGCTGCTCTGTCAGCACAGTGCTCGATGGAAATGACAGATAGGTCTGCTCTCCCAGTGAACACTGTGGGGTGGCAGGTGTGTTGCCTTGGGCTGGGGGTCACAGATGAGCGCCGCAATCGGTTCCCAGCCTAAAGAAAGATGCTTAATCTTTAAGGAGATGCCAACGTTGGGAGGGGGAGGCAAGTCAGTTACAGGAGGTTACCAGAGAAGCACAATAAAATGCAGATTTAAGTCCTTGCCTTTGGTATTGATTAAGAGTTTCTAGAGAGAAGGTCATCTCTCTTGTTCCTGGTACAGAGAAGGAGGCACCTTTTACAGATAGAGATTTACCTTACAAGTGTAAAGGTGTCCTAACGAAGGGCAAGGTCCATTCCTCAGAGCCTCCTTCCCTGTCCCAGTTTATCAAAAGCAATCAGCCTCAAATAATCCTGATGCCAAAGAGACATATCTTGGGTGGCCAATTCCAGGTCCCTACATTAGCCCAGTAGTTCTAGAACTGTAGTGCACATCAAAATCATTTGGTGTGATTTTAAATGCTGGACTCCACCTTTGAAGTTTCTGATTCAATAGAACCTAGGTGGGGCTTAATAATTTGCATATCTAAGAATTTCCCAGGTAATGGTGTCCCTCCTGCTCTGGGGCTAACATTTTGAAAACCACAGTTTTAGAAAATTGGCATATTTCAAGGAGTAACATTTTTAGAGGCAGTCAGACTCTTCTCCCCTTGTTGCTAAACTGTAGAAAGGGAACATGATGGGAGTTACCAGCTCAGAAAATACCTATGTCAATGTCTGTGTTCGACTAATTGATCAAGATCAACTGTTTTTAAGAATCCTCACAATGGCTAAACTTTCCATAATGCTTTCTTTGTGCCAGATTGCACCCTAAATTCCAGAGTCACTCATTTAATTCTCATAAAAATCCTGCTTTTGTCATATCCACTTTATAGATAAGGAAACTGAGACACAGAGAAGTAAAGTAACTTGCTCTAGTCATGCCAGCTAGTAATTAGTGGTGTTGAGATTTGAGTGCAGGTAATACGGGTCCAGAGCCCATGTCCCTAACCACCGCACACCCTACCTCTCAGGGTGCTGACTGTTCTCTGTCATTCTTCTCAATTTGTCTTGGTTCATTTCATGAGTCCAGTCCTTTGTCAGCTTAGGAAGTATAGTATGAATTACTATTTTCAGATATGTCTGTCTTAGGCAGTCTATTGTCTAGCACATTTACTCAAATCAAAGTTGTTGTATAAGCCTGAGAATAGAGGCTAAGAGCCATTTGAGTACAAATAAATATCATCAGTCCCCATTTCTTCACTGAGCTGCATTTTGTGACTGGAAAATAAACATAGTTTATGTTACAATCAGCGCAAGCACAGAATAGTTTACTTTTGCAAAAAGCATTTTTGGAAAATAAGGTTCATCATCACATCAACATTCCCTAAGGTAATACTCATTAAATACCAATTTACCATATTCCCTGCCTCCTCTCTTAACTGAAGCTTTTAGAGACTACACGTGTGTGTTTGTATATGTGTGTGTGCGTGCACATGCATGTGTGTGTATGGTCTTGGTTTGTCTTTAAATCTCCCTTCCTCTTTTTTCTTTCTCAAATTTTTTCCTTTTCGATTTTTTCATAAATGTTACTGGAACACCATGGTTGTACAAGAATTAGACAAAAAATACTGCCTGGCTCTATTAGTCTATTTATTCTGTCACATGATTGTTTTAGTGTCGTTGGAAGCACTCTTTTGGAGCCAGACGTAATCGCATTCTACAATTCCTCACCTTATTAACTGACAGAGCATTGTTACTATTAGACAATTGATCCTGGGCAGACGAGGCCATTAAAAACAGCACTAATTAGCTGAAGAAGGGAGACAGTAATGCAGGCTGCCTCGCTTCCTTTTATGCTTAGGGAAGTTGATGTTCCAGACAAATAATAATTGATATGTAGTCTGCCTTAATTGTGGTTGTTAACAGCCAGTATTATAATCACAGGCTGGCAATCTCTGTCTAGCCTATTGTATGTTTATTTCAGAATCCAAGAACCACAGGGTGATCTTTCTGGTTAACCTGAACCTTGGAGGAGGGATTTTATTATGTCTCCGAAATCAAAACTCAACAGCTAAATCCTGCTTATGAGTTATTTGGTACATATCTTCAGGTGCCAGATGTTTATCCTGGATGAGCATCATGCCCAAAACTCTGTGGATTTATAGCATGGAATGTTTGGATGAGAAACAACTGGGTTGGAGAAGAATAATACACACACACACACACACACTCTCCCTCTTATTTCCAAGCAACAACTTTAGGTATAGACACTAATTTGACTCTATCAGTTGCTAGCACAATGCTGTATGAAGACATCTAGTACTAAAGTAGTAAAACTTCTTTGATTCCTTTCATCCATGATCATAACACATATTATATCTATTTATAAATTGAAAGTTGTCTTGAATTTGGGATACGTTTAGTAAATATCTGATAAAATCTCAATATCCTTGTCCGTTTGAACATTGTATGTCCCACTCAATACCTGAGTCTTCTATTAAATGATAAATTATTAATTTGTCTTCAGAGTAGATATGGACAATTGCTCCTCAGCATGAAACTATTAACAGAAGCATATCGCGGCTACACACCAGCCTTCATCTCCAAGACTGTTTTCCCAAAAAGGCCTTCTTCTTTATCCTTTCCACAAAAAGCATGCATGGAAAATGATGATATTTGTATGTCACAGTGGAGTCAGAGAAGATGATACCTGAGACAAGGGTGACTTGCCTGGGAGTTCTGGCCACGTTTGGGGCCACAAGAGCTGAGGATATTGGCATCTTGGCATCCTAACACCTCTGCAGCCTTTCCCGCTGTGGCCTACTGGTGGGGAGGCCCTAAGGCAGAGTGGGTTGTAGGAACAAGTAGAGTTGACGGGACCACAAAAATAATCTCCCCTACTTCACCAAAACAAACAAACACACTTCCCCTCCAAACTTGCATCAAAGTAAAAAACTCTATCAGGGGCCAGCCCAGTGGTGCAGCGGTTAAGTTCACACATTCCACTTTCGTGGCCCAGGGTTCACCAGTTTGGATCCTGGGTGCAGACCTATGCATCTCTTGTCAAATCATCCTGTGGCAGGCAGGAGTCCCATATATAAAGTGGAGGAAGATGGGCACAGATATTAGCTCTGAGCCAGTCTTCCTCAGCAAAAAGAGGAGGATTGGCAGCAGATGTTAGCTCAGGGCTAATCTTCCTCAAAAACAAAACCAAAAACAAAACAAACAAACAAACAAAAAACTGTATCAAACTAAAAAGCTTCTGCACAGCAAAGGAAATAATCAACAGGGTGAAAATACAACCTACAGAATGGGAGAAAATATTTGCAAGCCATTTATCTGATGCGAGATCAATCTCCAAAATATATAAAGAACTTGTACATTCAATAACAAAAAACCTAATAATCCAATTAAAAAATGGGCAAAGGACATGGACAGACATCTCTCTAAAGAAGAGATTCCCACTATTGGTGGGAATGAAGATTTCCTTGGTTTGTACGTAACAGCCTCTTATTGTTCCAGCGTTCCATGAAGGACAGCATGTTATATTCAATAGGGAAGTCAACTAGGCTCCTCTTGGTTGTGACTTTTTTTTTCACTTTCCCGGTTTTTTATAACCTTGACAGTTTTGAGGATTATGTGTCAGATATTCGGTAGAATGTCAATTAACATTTGTCTGATGTTTTTTTTATGATTAGCCTGGGGTTATGGTTTTGGGGAGGAAGATCACAGAGGCAAAATACCATTTCATCACATCCCATCAAGGGTACTAAGATTCTGCACCCTAGTTTTGCCATCTGGGGGGGATTTTCCCCACACCACCAAGCAGTTCTCCAAGACCAGCTGGGTGTCCTACAATTTAACTCAATTCTGGCACTATCTACCTGGAGAACATCAGCTTTCACAGGTTAAGAGCTCAATGCAAGACTGCCCCGAATTCAGATGTCAGTCATAAGTCCTGTGCTTCTGACCAGCTGGCTATAAATCAGAGGTTCCCAGAACACCTTCCTTGGATTTGAATAGTTTGCTCGAGCAGCTCACAGAACACAGAAAACCAGTTTACTCACTAGATTACCAGTTTATTACAAAGGATACGAATCAACAGCCAGATGAAGAGATACATGGAGTGGGGTCCTGAAAAAAGGGCTTCTGTCCTCGTGGAGTTTTGGGCCAGTGGGGTGGCACATGGAAGCTTTCTGGTTCACCAATCTAGAAGCTTTCCAAACCCAGTCCTTTTGGGTTTTTCTGGAGGCTTCATTACATAGGCCTGATTGATTAAATCATCATCCATTTGTGGTTGAACTCAGTCTCCCACCCCTCTCCCCTTCCCAGAAGTTTGGAGGTATGACTGAAAGTTCCAACCATCTAATCACACGGTTGGCAACACTGGCAACCAGGTGGGTCCACAAGTTTCCTCATAAACATAACAAAAGACACCTTTATGGAGCTCATCACTTAGGAAATTCCAAGGGTTTTAAGAGCTCTGTGCCTGGATCGAGACTAAAACCAAATCTATATTTCTTATTATAAATCACAATATCACAGGCACATCCTATCAACATGACTTATCACTGTTGATGTTAACCTTGAACACCCAGCTAAGGTATTGTTTGTCAGGTTTCTCCACTGTAAATTTCTCTTTTCTATACTCTTCGGAAGGTAGTCATTATGCACAGCCCACGCTTAAGGAATGTGGAGATATGCAATATCTCCTTGAGGGCAGGGTATCCACACAAAATATTTGGAATTTGTTTCTTCTCCCCCATTTATTTATTTATTGAATTCTTTCTTTATTTCAGTATGAACTCATGAATATTTATTTTATATTTTGTGTTATAATCCTATACTATTTTATTTTCTTGCTCAAATTTTTCCAGCCGTGGCCATCTGGAATTTTTTCAGTTTCTTCCTTTGTCTCTTTAACATCCCCCAGCATTGTGAGGTTTTTGTTTGTTTGTTTGTTTAAATCCTCTTTAATTTCTGGAACTACAAGATGCTCCAGGCTCATCTTGTAATTTTCCTGCCTGAGTCCTAGGATCAGCCATTTATCCATGTAGCGTTGGTATGTTTTATTGGAGAATGGCATTAGAAATGAAGACCTGGGATCTAGGTGTGCTTTTTACTACTGGGATATCATTTCTTCTGGGTCCTTTTAGCTGATGGAGCAAAAAATGCATATGTGTATACTAACCTGTTCATATACACTTGCCTATGCATATTTCTATATGTAACCATCAGTATTAAGCTAAACATGAAGTCATACTGATGTCTCTAACTAGAATCTATGAAATGGTACAATTTTTACATCCTCACCTAAGACCGAACCCTTTGGAAAAGAGTTAATGAACTCCAAGCACAGAGCTGACTCTAGTTCTCAGCTCATGTATCATCACTTGAAACTATCATTCTAGCTGCTTAGCTCTTAAACATGCTCCTTTGTAGAAAGCCATCTGACTTCCCCTAAGGAAATAAGTTCATCATCTTGGATTTCCAGGCTAGTTCAGTGAATCTCCATCATTTCCTCTATCTCCCTGCATTGATACACAGGGTTCCGGAATGTTCACTCATAGCCACTCCATGCTCATTCCTCTCTGAGATCGCACTTAATCACATACTTTAGTTATTACAAGCTTACATAGTAAATTCGTTTTAAATTTATTGTTTGTACACATATTAGAAGTATTTCAGTATATCTGTGTTTGTTGTGTGTTTTCTGCATACACAGTTCTATGAAAGGAAAATCTCAAATATTAATCACCATAGAATCATAGTGTCTTAGAGCTGGAAAAAAATTTAGAAATCATCTCTTCTACATCCTTTTTTCTGTCTGTTTCTTCTCTTTATAACATCCATTACTAGTTACCTACATACTGCTGAAATACCTTGAGTTTATTTTAATAAGCTTCCGAGTGTTAAAAAGGTACCCAAGATTTGTTTCAATCAGGTATGTTAAGATACGCAGACAGAAAAATGATCGTCACAAAGGAAGAAGTTTACACTCACAGATCCTTAGAAACAGTATGCGTGGCTCATCAAGCAGGGCCACATGGGGAAGGACCAGGGACAATTAGGAGTCAGAGGCACTGTAAGAGAGAACACGACTCAGACCCTTTATGGGGTTTTTGTGGGAAGGAATGGACAGGGCAAGGTGGGCAGATATGCTAAGTTTAGAATTGGATAGTTTGAATAATTTCGGCATCTCTAGTTGCCCCGTAACTGGCCCTGAGGTGATTTAGGGCAGGGGGAGTGACTGGCTTAGTGTATGTGAAAGTTTGACAAAGAAGATGGTTGCGGATGTGGGCTCTGGATTGGTGGGTTTGTGTATCATAGGTGAGCTGGCTGGGGATTTATTTGCTATCTCTAAGAATTCGCTAACACAGTGAGGGCCAGGATCAAGGCCCCAAATGCCAGAGCATCAAAAGTACAGAAAATAAGAAAATATAGTCAGTGCAATCCCCAAGGCAGGTCCATTTCCTGTACATTTCTCTAGTGAATTATGTTCTTTGGGGTCATAACATGAATTGGATTTTGTTAATAATCATGCCACCACGTATCTATAAAATGGGGAAGTTTCTTAAAATGTTTAAACTTAGAATTAGTCATATCAATGCCTTTATCAGTTATTTTGTTGTCAAATAGCAAATTGAATATTTTTTATTTTCATAGTTCAAAAGTTATTACATAATTAAGGATAAGCTATTTGTTAGATTTTTTTTTAGTTTGCAAGATTGTCTTTTCTTTCTTTTGAGTATAGAATGATAATGGAGTAAATAGAGTTCACGAGAAACTGTGTAGATTCAAAAGTTCACGAAAAGTTGCCAAGGACAAAAATAAATCTGACAAAGGCCAAAAGACCAAGATCTCTCTGTCCAAGAATGTGGGGATAATTGGAATGTGTTAACGATACAAGTTCAATCTAGGCCATTTTATCGGCAATTAATGAAAGCAAGAAATTTAGCAAAAATTGTCAGCATTCAGATGTCACATAGGACATACAAATTAAATTGTTAAGATCCAAAAGACCCTGTTTTTAAGAATAAAAAGATGCGAAGAAGAAAGAAAGAAGGGCGGTTGCTGGGGCAGAGATAAGGTTAATGTCACTGGTTGGTGTCAGTATTCACCTATAACACCAAAAGCTAATTAGAAAAAGATTCAGTTCACCTTCCATTTGTTCATAATTAATATAAAATTTCCTGATATAAATGCTAGACAGAAACCGGGGATACAAAGAGCCATAACATGGGTCATTTTCCTTCTTCAATCCTCCTATCTACCTGAACCCCAGTGACAAATGGCTTGAGTTTATGAAACTCCTAGGAAGCTGCTATTGGTTTCTCTTTGCATTAGTTTCTGTGGCCTTCCCCTGGCCTGCTGGTTTTCAGAAGTGAGGTATAATCAAAGACATTTAAACTAGGAATCATAAGGGTTGTGTGCCAACATAGGTCTCTTCATTTATGCAGCTTTCAACAGGTCACTAAATCTCCCTGAATCTTATCATGAAGGAGAATGAACCATAACCAGTAACTATGGATTAAGCACTATTTACTAGGCATTGCATTGTATTCAGGAGTTAAGAGGTAAGTAGGAATTGTGCTGCCGTCAAGCTGTCCAACCTAGTATAGTAGCTAAACCTGTAAATAAATGATTGCACAGCCCTGTGACAAATATTATTACAGATGTTCTAGGCAGAAAAAATACACTCTATGGAAGTATAGGACAACTAAATTATTAAAAACATGACATGCTTCTGAAATTTCAAATAGTTCAGAATGCATGGAACGTGACTTTTATAGCAGGAGTTTAGATGATTCTAAATCAATTGGGCTTTACAAATAGTCCATGAGTCTTCATTAAATAACTTGATGAAAGTTGTGTTTTGGGAATTCGGTAGTGCTGAAGAGATGGAATTTGGAGCGGGAGGGCTGGAATCCTGAAGGCAGCTTGTTAGGGGGACTATTTCCATAGCTCAGACCAAGAGCACTTGAATGAAAAAGAGAGATCATGTCTTTGAGAGATATCACAAACACTTCATGAGGGTTTTTAATGATTCTGTGAGATAATAGATGCAAAAGAGACTTCTAACCTGTAAATTCCTTCATTAGGTTTTATTACAAGATCCTAACATTAAACCTTCTTATTTGATAGTGTCAAATAGGGAGATAAAACTGGCTTGTTATACTTTCTGGTGATGCTGCCACATCTTTTCTCTGCTACTACATCCTGAGTTCAGTTTATCGAAATAAAAATTCCTGTATGTCAAAATATCATGTTTTGTATGTGTCAGTTTCACTTCCTTCCACTGAGTCCATTTGCCCAAATGGGTTTGGTTGCCTGATCTTGGGCCAAGTGCCCACCTGTGGATGGCGGGATGTGTGTGTAAGGGGTTGTCAAGTTCCCCTGATTTGGTACCTCCAGTGAAATCTCATGGTGTGGATGATAGACATTTCCTCAAAGAAGAATGCTCTGTCTTCTCAAACCAAATTGTGAGATCAAACTCACTTCTTGACAATCATAGGCAGAACTAGCCACTCTCTCCTCTCTGTTCATAGTGCTTTGGCATTATCTTACTGGGTATTTTGTTCTTTTAATTCATTTAACCACCAAGGATTTGTTGACTACTAACTATGTGTCAGGCACTGTGGTAGGCACTAGATACATAGTAGTGAAGCAAATACACACAGTCCTTGGCTTCCTCCAGCTGATAGTCATAGTCCCGCTTGTTTGTCCTTCCTTTGAAATAAAGACAGGGCTTGAACTCTTCCTATTCCAGTGTCTAACAGTGACTGATACATAGTATTTGCTAAATACATATATTCCTTATTCGGTGAGTAAAGGCTTAAATGAAATAATATAAGTAAAATAAGTTTACAGATCATTTTAACTGGCTGAACATACTTTAAATGATTACATTAGAAACAAAATGAATTAGATTTTTTTCCCCACTCACCTTTCCTGAATTAAGATTTGCCTTTGGCAATTGGTAATTTATTATTAAAGAACACACTGAAGTTTCATGTAAGATCTAATCTTTTTAAGATTAATCTTTTAATCTTTCTTTGAATTTTTCCCTATGGAATTATTCAAAATACTCAGATCTCGTTTAACTTTTTTTGATGCTAGTGCCCATGCATTGTTTGTTTCATCAACACAAAAAATATAAGCGGATTATCAGTGATAGGGTGTTAATTAATTAAATGAGAAATTTTTAACAATACTGGTATTTTTTTGAGTAAGAAATATCATAATTGAGGAAATATTAAAATAAATGAAAGAGAATATTAGCAGAAATTATGTATAATATGTAAGATTTCTATACATTATGGCAGAACAAGTGAAAAAGGAAAGCAGCAAGAAAAAAGTTGAGAGGAATCTGAAGTTAATATAAGCATTTAGAAGAAATTAAAAGGCAAAATAAGATTGCATTCAAAATATTTAGTGGTAAAACGATTATTTCACACACTGTGACTTGAAAGATAACACATCCCCCAAAGCAGGATAGTAAAGAATTATCTTAAATCCTTATTCCTCAAACAAATGTTCAGGTCAGGTCAGATAGCTTTGTGTCTCTCATTAAACCAAGCTTGTGTGTGTGTGTGCGTGTGTGTATGTGTGTGTGTGTGTGTGTGGTTAGCTAGTGTGGAACCTTCTTTTCTTTTCCAAGAGTAGCTCTCACTCCTGTTTTGTTTTATTTTGGAAGGCTTTTCTCTTTTTGATTTGCTTTTTGTGATTTTATCATGAAGGCTAAGAGGAAAAAAATGCACAAATAAACATATAGTAAAATAAAATAACGAGCAAGTATTTTTGAGCCCAAAATAATTAACTACCTGATCCTGAGGGAAAAATGTCACATTCTTTCCTTTTGTTGAAAAGAAAACATAAATTATTCAGTAACAAATTAAAAACCCTTTCATTGTTGGCAGCCTCTAATTTATTTCCTTCTGATGACTCCTGGATATTCAGTTAAGGTTGGAGAACTTCTGAGCATTTTTCTGTAATACTGGGAGTGATTTTGCGAGAGTCAGAATGTAACAAACTATGATACAAAGTTTAATGAATCAATGAAAATAAAAATCCTTTAGTTTTTCTTTTAAAATAAAAAGGCAAGTGAAGCGGAAGCACAGGGATACATGTTTGCAATACATAATTGTTTTCCTTGCAATATTGAAAGTAGAAATTTAACACTTAAAAATACTTAATAGGCTGTTTTCTATATTTAGAACAAATAAGTAAGGTCCTTTGTAGGTGTTTCTGTGAATTATTAACAGATGTCTGTACTAAAAACTTAAAATGCCAAAGTGCCCAGTGGAACATTCGCTCATTCATTCATCAAACTTGTATTGCATCCTTGTTATGTATCAAACACTATTTTCAAAGCTAAGGGATAAAATTTAGAAATGAAATTGCCTGTGTTGTCAAGGAATTATATTTAATGGCAGAGTCAAAATATGTACATGAATAACTATAAAATAAAGCAAGAATATTTCTGACAGACATGTAAAAAATGTTCTGCAGTCAACCCATTTAGAACTTTTTGCAATTATGAAATATTTAAAACATACAGAGAAAATTTCAGTAAATAACAGACCTTCATGTTTCTGTCATCCATTCATTCCAACATAACAAGTGTTGACATTTTGACTTATTTACCACAAGTCCTTTTAGTTTTTCTTTAAGAAATACAATGTTATATACACCATTGAAGTTGCTTCCCTAACCATTCATTCATTCATTCATTCTCAGACCTAACTGTTATCCTGAAGCTGGTATGTATCCTCCCCTGCCATGTTTTGATATACTTATTACATGTTCATAATCCAACACAATATATGGTTTTATATATTTTAAAATTTAAAGTGAATGCTTTCTTTTATGTGCTGTTTTAGATAATTTTTCCCTGGAATATTGTTCCTTCAAACTAGTTTTCCATCCTCTCCAAAGTGTTGTATTGCACTCAAGACACTTTGGGTTACCTGCATACCTCATATTCAGTAGGGCTCTGTTCTGTTGCTTCCACGCGAGGACCTCCCTGATGGCCTGAGAGTGGGCACCATTTATTGAGCCGTCACCTTGTGCCAAGTGCTGGTCTAGCTTTTTGCATGTACTAAACCATTTAGTTCTCACAATAAGTATGTAAGTTAGATGATATTATCATTCTTGTTTGGAGTGAAAAGGATCCTGAGAAACGGAAATAACTTCCCAAAGTTACACAGCTAGCAAGTGGTTGAGCAGCTTTGGAACTTAGGAAGTCTAGCTTCAGAACACAGGATCCTCACTCATCTGATTACTAAGAAGGCTAATCAGCTCTATGTGTACCAAGCTGCAGGTCTGCTCTTGTGTGATCTGCCAATTCACATCTTTTGCTCCTTTATTATATTGATATACTTGTAATATTCTTATTTATTTGTAAGAAGTTCTTCCTATTGAGATTCATCCTTTGTTGATTATTATTAAAGTGTATTTTCCCAAAAAGAGAATCATCTTTTAAATTTGTTTTAATGGCTTTTATTATACAAAAGATTTTTTTTAATGAAAGACGTCATTTACTGCCCTTTTTGTGTCTTGTTCAGGAAATATTACCCTACACTTCCTGTACAAATCTTTACCTATTCTTTCCTAGGCAAACACATAAAAATATTATCTTACATTTTCTTCAAAATTTTTGTCTTGATTTTCATGTTTTTATATCTTTAACTATACTTTATTTTTATATGGCCAGAGGCAAGGATCTAATTATTTTCCATATGAATAGACAATTTAATACTGTTAGTAGGTTATTTCTGGGTTCTGTATTCTGGTCCAGCAGTAAATTTGTGTATCTCTGTGAGGAGATCATATTATTTTAATTATTACTGGTTAGAATCTTTCCTGAGTTTTGAAAAGGCAAACTCTATTTTTCTTCATTAGAATTATCTAAGAAAATTTCTTTTAGCCTTTTAATCTTCCATAAGAATATTAAGAATAAAATTTCACATTTTTTTCCCAAGTACCTCACACCATTTTTTTAGATTTATTTCTAAGTATCTTATTTTTGTTGTTGTTGCAATTGTGAATTGTGTAGATTTTGTTATTATATTTGGTCTGATGGCTTTTACTGATGTGTTAGAAAGCTATTCTTTTGTATATTGGTCATGAATCCATGAAATTGCTCAACACTTGTTAATTCCAACACATTGACTGTAGATTCTTTTGGTTTTCAGTATGAACTATTATGTTGATGACAATTTTCCTATCTTTCTAATTTTCACATTTTTTTCCTTCTCTTGATTCATTGTACGCTGTAGGCATTGTAAAACAATATGATTTGGATATGACAGCAGATGTCCTTGTCTTTGGCTGAGCTAAAGAATGCTTTCTCACATTCATCATTAACATGATGTTTACTGTGGTTCTTAAAAATTTTTGTGTAGGGGTGGGTGGAAATTCTTTATCAAGTAAAGAAATTGCATTTTACTTCCAATTTTTCTTTTTTAACACAAATGACTGTTAAATGTTATCCAAATAATTCTCTAAATATTTTATACTAAGTATAAAAAACATTAAATCTATATCTAGGCACATTGGTGCACTTCTAGAGATTGGATACGTCTAGAAATTATAGAACACCAAAAGGAAAGAGAAAATCATAAAGCAGCCTGAGAGGAAAAGTTGGATTGCCTGCTTAAGAATGACAACACCAACAACACAGCCAACTTGTTAACATCGCAATTCAGAAGAGAGAAGGGTGATATCTTAAGTGGCCTCTGAGAAAAAGACTGCAACATAGATTCAGGGTATCTAACAGACCTTGAAAGGAAGGCAAATGATCCCAAAAGAACAGTTTTTAACAGCCCTTAACTGAAGGGATTTCTAAATAATATGTGTAGGACAAAGAAAAATGATCCCAAAGACCAATTTTAGATGAAAGAAGAAAAGTAGCACAAAAAATATTAAAATACAAGGATGAATCTAAATAATGCTTTTTGGTGTAATATGAAAGCAATGTGAATAATAATATTACAATAACAGGTATTTTAAGAAGTTACATGGATAAAATTAAAGTAAAAGAAAACAATAACAAATGAATTTGGAGGGAGGAATTAAAGCATTCTAAGATGTTGTGTGGAAGGAAGATTAAGATGTAGCTTTATACTTTAACACACACGTATGTAACCACAGACCCTCTAGAACCAGTTCAACTGACCCCATCTTATCAACAGGGTAATTACGAGTGGTTTTTCAGGAACTGAGACCCCTTGTCCAGTTCAGGCCAGTTGAGACCACCAACCCATCAACTCGGCCTGCACAAATGCTTGCCAAGAGAACCTTTTGACGTCAAGGAGCTAAAAACTCCACCCTCACATCATGGTAATGCTGCCATTTTGTGAACATGCATTCTATGAAGAGGCATGAAGATTGGCTATGCTTGTGCAGACTATCAATACCTCACTTCTCCTCACCTCCAGTCATCTACCTCCACACTTCAGACCACCCTGCCCTTCATCCCATAGATTGTGCCCAAAGCCCTGGATTGGGGAGACAGACCTAAGGGCACACAGCCCCCGTCTCCCTGCAGATCCATCTCACAGAACAAAGCCGACTTCTTTTCCAAAATCTGATGCTGTCATTAATTGGCATTTTTGTGTGCATCTGGTGGGAGAACCCCATTTTTGTGTAGTTACACATATAGTACAGGTTTAAGAATAATCACTGTGAAAAAAGAATAAGTGAGTAATATTCCAAGCTAATAGAGGGGAAATTTTGAGTATTAAAAACAGATTTAAAATTTTAATTAAGTTAATTAAAATATCTAACATAATATTTTAAAAAGCCAAGGAAATAGTGAGATAAATAAAAAACAGAGTGAAAGATAGAGGAAATATATACTTTGGAAGAAAATTTAAACACAGCATTCAATACAATAAAATATAAACAAATTAACACATAAAGTGAATTATGAAATGCGTTAAAAAACAAGTTAAACAAGACTTAGGCTTTGTTTCGACCGTGGCCGATGATATATGATAATGCGAAGAGTATAATTAAGGCAGCCCTCTGCATCTAACTTAAACAAACAAAAGTTTTCCATCTCTCTTTTCTTTTCTCTTCCTTCCCCTTCTAAAGAACCAGCCCTGAAGCTAGTTTGCACAAGAGAAGGTGAGCATCCATGTCTGGAATAGCGGAAAGGAATTGTGGTGGGATAAGGAGAGTATCCGTGTAGGTACTTACCCAGCACGGGCTATCAGAGCCTAAGCAGAGAAAGAAGAGCAGCCACGTAGTGTATGTGGTACACCCTGTGGTCCACCAGTGTGTGAGGGGATGCTGTGGGTGATGCAGGAGGAAGGTGGGGTGTTAAAATCTGAGAGGTGCAAACAGGAGTTCTTGAAAAGGAGCAAACTGGCCTGGGGCATCAGAATTCAATGAGGGTGGGGAGGAAATCCCTGAAGGGACACCCTAGCTTGGCCTCTCAGGGCTCAGAGGGGTGAGGCAGCTGTCACATGGGAGACCTGGCCTGGCCCAGGCTTTCAGAGTCTGAGCCATGTCAGCGAGGTGTTCTTGAGCACAGAGAGCAGTGGGGCTCCACTCCCATGAGAGCGGTGGCCCAGCGTAGGCTGTCAAACACTAACATGGTAAAGAGGGCTATTCCCACGGAGGGGACGGTGGTAGCAATGGGAGATTGGTTAAATACAGCCACTTACTTAAAAAACATATTAAAAATAATTAACAGAAACAAACTAGAATTCACCTTGCAACTTTGGATTGGACATGAAGGTCATGGTGTTACTGATTCAACATAGATAAATAGATGTAGAAATGTTCCCTAATTCTCTCCCCTGAGGGAGCTGGGAGCAGTGACACTCCCACAGCAATAAGCATATCTAGCACCCAAATCTTTTAAATAAGGGTTGAGGCAGGAAAATTATAGGATTAACCTGGACTATTTTATTGTGTCAGTGAACATGGACGTGCTCAAAGTATAATGAGGACATAACAAAACTACGCAAGAGCCAGCCTGAAGAGGTTCCAGCTGATAAAACTGGGTCAACAAGAGCACCAAAATAATGATAGCCGTGAATTCACAACCCACTGAATAAAATAGGATGTGGACTTTGAGTCTATGTTGATAAAAATTAATGGATAAATAAAACAAAAGCTTGATGAGGAATGGATATTTACATAACTTCAACTTCCTCAGAAAACATGTATTAATTACAAATGGAAGACAAAGCTAACTTTCCAGTTGGGAAGCCTCACAGACACCATCTCAATCAAATAAACAAAGTGAAGCCATCAGCCACGAGCCAAATTTAAATTGCATGTCACCTGAGAGGATGCAGCAAGAGGACAAACTCCTCCTCACTCTGTGATATCCCTAACAACATAATCTGACTCTAAACACGAGAGTTAACAGACAATCCTAAATTGGGAGACACCCTACGCAATTGAATGGCTGGAATATTCAAAACCGTCAAAGTCACTGAAGTCCAGGAAAAACTGAGGAACTGTTACAGAGTGAAAGAGACAAAAGAGACTTGATAACTAAAGACAATGGGCAATTCTGAACGTTCTGGGGGCATTTAGTGAAACTTGAGTGGAATCCAAGGTTTCGCTGATAGTGAAGTATCAATGTTAATTTCCTGCTAGTATAGTGGTTATGAAAGAGAACGTCCCTGTTTGTAGGAAATAGACACTAAAATATTAGGGATATCTGGCTGGCAGCTTATTCCCAGAATGATTCAGGGCAAAAATAATTATATGCATTATATTTGCAATTATTCTGTAAAGCACAGAGATGCATTAAATCAGGACCAACTTGAGTATATATGGCTCATTCATGAATTTTTAGCCCAGGGTAGATGCAGTGTCTCCCACACAGCCCAGTCTAGCAGGAGTTTGGGTGGATTTCAGCCCCTATTGAGCCGTATCTGGTCCTGTCCCTTTGTGCAGTTCATAAACCATATAACCATCCATGTCAGCCCTGCATAAAAAGAATATTTATGTGGAATATTTTATGCAGAAACAGAGATCTACAGGAATTTTTTAACAAGAGAATCTAATTTTAAAAATCACTTTAAATTTTTTTTCTCAATCCTCCATTAACGTTTGAGGAGTCTTTTACCTATAAGACTTTGGTTTATTTAAATGAGGTTCTCAATTGTTAAAGCAGAGAATACAAATTATGCTGGAGTCATTTATCTTCAAAGAATACGTGCAGTAGAGAAAGTGCCTATTAGAAATATTAACAGTATTCTGTTTGCCATGACTTTGATTTGTTCAAATGCATTTAATTATAAATACAAATTATACATACGGTTTAGAAATAAAGTGTTTAATAATTTAAGGAT
Source organism: Equus przewalskii (assembly GCF_037783145.1). Lineage (NCBI taxonomy): Eukaryota > Metazoa > Chordata > Mammalia > Perissodactyla > Equidae > Equus > Equus przewalskii. Next base: position 9,005,480 of record NC_091838.1, read on the forward strand.
TAACTGTGAGTCAAAATAATTTGTTTAGTCTAGCAATAATAATTTAATTGCAAGTTGTTCATAGAAGTGTACCCAACACACAATAAATATTTATTATGCATTGAATGAGACAAAGAATATCAAAGAATTTAACAGTTTGGCAAACACTTGTGCGTTAAAAGCTTTTATTATTTGCTTTGGCATGGAATTAATTTGAGATAAAATAATTAAAACCTAACACAAACTCTATTTCTGAGTTTGTGGGCTTTTAGATGTTAGCTATGTGGTGATTTCATCAGGATATTAAGTATGAATAAGAAAATTCAAATTTGCCTTTTCTTCCTCACACATTCAATAGCCCATTAATTCCTAGAAGGAGTAATCTCTTGCGTTTAGGACTAATCAAACCTTGCCAGCTCTTTAAAGTTAACTCTGTTGGTACTAGCCATTCATTGTTTCAATTGTCCTTGTACTACTTGGTCTTCTGACCTCATTGACCTTTCATTGTAATTAGGAATCAAAATGCTTAAGACTGTACCCAAAGGGGAAATCATCAGCATTCATCCTGGAAGCTTCCCTTTTCAGATTCCCTTGCAACATCCTTGCTTCTTCAAGTTGTCTCTTCTTCCAGGTACTTCTAAGTTGAATATTTGTGAGTCCAACTCTGTCACAGTCTCCATGAGGTTTAGCCATGGGTTATGGGGGATTTGTCCACCATTATTGACATCAAAATGATAACTAGGAATCTTCTCTTTACATCTCCCAAAGAAAATACATAAGTCCCAAGTTTACCACAGTACATCTCTGGCTTTACTTTGGTTAGGTAAATTTTTGAATATATCTTTAATTATTTTGGGGGATAAATTACTAGAAGAGCAATTGCTGTATCAAAGCATTGAGAGTTTTGATTAATACTATTGTGAGATTGTCATCTAGAAAATTGTACCAATTGCATTTTCATCAGTGAAGAATCAGAGAGTCTATTATTCCATAAACTTGCCAAGATATGATACTATCTTTTTTTTTTTTTTTTTAAAGATTTTATTTTTTCCTTTTTCTCCCCAAAGCCCCCCGGTACATAGTTGTGTATTCTTCATTGTGGGTTCTTCTAGTTGTGGCATGTGGGACGCTGCCTCAGCGTGGTCTGATGAGCAGTGCCATGTCCGCGCCCAGGATTCGAACCAACGAAACACCGGGCCGCCTGCAGCGGAGAGCACGAACTTAACCACTCGGCCACGGGGCCAGCCCCTGATACTATCTTTTTTTTTTAAAGATTTAATTTTTTTCCTTTTTCTCCCCAACCCTCACCTCCCCCCCCGCCGTACATAGTTGTATATTCTTCATTGTGGGTCCTTCTAGTTGTGGCATGTGGGACGCTACCTCCCAGGATTCGAAGCAATGAAACACTGGGCCGCCTGCAGCAGAGCGCACAAACTTAACTACTCGGTCACAGGGCCAGCCCCAAGATACTATCATTTTTAAACTTTTCCGTTTTAATAGGTGAAGAAAGGTATCTGCTAACTGATGAATTTCAATGTCTTTTTTCCCCAGTATAGTTGGCCTTCTTTTAATTTACGTTTTGAATATGGTTGTCAGAGATTTAAATTTCTTCTTTTCATTAGTTTTTGGTTATATTGTATGTCTTTTGTCTACCAAAATGTTTGACCTCATGTATATTCATAAGAAACCCTTATATAAATAAATAGTTATATATACTCACACAGAAATATAATAAACCATTTTCTTATTGTGATATTTACTTTTTAATTATATTATGAGAGTTTTTCCTGATGTTTAACTTTTTTTTTATTTTTCATTTTTTATAGTCAAAGCTCTTGATGGCTTCTGACTATGGTATTGACCCTACAAAAGCTTTTTCACTTTCAGTGTACATGATACTGAGCATATTTTTTTCTAATACTCTGATTTTACATTTTTTCATATTTAAACTGTTAATTTATAGAATATCAAGAAAGTTAACTACTTATCTAAAACTATTTATAGAATGACCCATTCATTTACTCCTTTTTCTCTTCTCTATGTAGACTATTTTGTAGGTGATCTCAATGAGTCCCATGACTTTGAATAGAATCTATAAGATGATGGATCCTAATTTAAATCTTTAGCCCAATTCTTTCCTTCTAGTGTTAAATGTGTGTTCAAATGCCTTCTTGACATCTCATTTAAAGTGTCTTATTAAGCAAACTAAATACGCCCAAAATGTAGCTCTTGATCATTCCCGCCAAATGAAGTAAATAAATTTCTTCCACTTGATTTTGTCATCTCGCAAAGTAATAACACCAAACAACATGGGAGTCATTATTGATTCTTCCATTGCCTAAACCCAACAATTCCAACCCAATAAGCTGTCTTGTCAATTCTATCTCCAAAGGTATTCTGAATTTTCCACTCTTGTTTATATTCTCTGTCTTTATCCTCATCCAAATCACTTCATCATTTGCCCATTTATCCAGATATTGCAATAGCTTGTAAGCAACTCCCATCTTCTACTCTTGTCTATATTAATGCCTTTCACATACAGAGATCAGAGTAATCTTTAGAAACACTTGTTGGATGTTGTGATTTCATTGCTTAAAATCTTTCATGGCTTTTTCTGTCTTTGTGTTAGTTTGGGTTCCCTCTGTAGCAAACGCAGGGACAAGGACTCAAGTGCAAGTAAGATGTGTTTGTTCTGTATTTTTGCTTTTTGGAAGCACTGGAAACACTTGTAGATGACTGGGGACGCAATGCCAGAAAGGGAAGGACCAAGAAAGTGTGTGTTAATAATCCAGAGACCAGAAGGAAGGCTGGAACTTCATCCATGGATTACTTGAGGAAGTAACATAAACAATACATCACAGAATTACCAGCTATCCTAACCTTCAAAAGGGAAGGAAAATAGTATGTATATTTTCTTAGTCACTGTTGGAGGGGTTTGGGGGTGTGGGTACTATTCTACATACCTCTAGCCCGTACAAAAAGCCCTCAGGCACAGAAATGTAGATATAGCCTCTGGAAGTCTGAGCACGCTGAAACAGTAGGGTTCAAGACATATTGACACTCACAACAGCCCTCATAATCAGATTTCTGTTTCCATTTCCATTCTAACCCCGTGCTTCTCAATCCTAGTTTACTGTGCACCAGCCATACTAATTCCATTTTTATTTTAAACATTTTTCTTTACTCATGTTTAAATTGTTTCCTCTCCTCTTCTCTTTTCACTTCTTATTCTTCAGGCCTCAGATTAAATGTCACCTGCTCATAAAGCATCCTAAGTCTTCAAAGTATGCATCACCACACTCCACTTTTTAATCAGCTGTTGCTTTCTCTCACATTACCTTTTGGATTTCCTTTATAATACTTGTTCTCAAGATTATGGTTGTCTCAATGAGATTTGTTCCACTACTTTCTTCTGTCGCAGAGATGTGGTTCATAGAACTGATGGAGCTCTGATTTGGTCTGGGGTGAGAAGTATGATTGTTCTAAAAATACAGGGCAACCTAGTCTCTCTGGACATAATAATTAGTTCAGAAATAGGCATGTGTGTAGAAAAGAATTTGGCCTTGCCCAAAGAGAGGTCTTCCCTTTGCCCTTGGCTTCTAATAGGCAATGTATGTCATTTCTGACAGGAGTATCTTTTTTGAGGAAAGGGGCTGAATATATCATCTGGTAGCGTGGAGGATGGCTATACCAGTAAGAAAAACCATGTGATTTAGGGTAGGGACTTTGCTTCATGTGTTACCAATTGACCTGGAGATTGAAATCAACCACATAGGCAATCAATCTATCATGACCACATAAAAGAGTCCCCAGTTAAAAACTCTGAACACTGAAGGCCTGGTAAGCTTCCCTCATTGGCAATACCCTGTGCGTATTGTGACACACTGATGCTAAGAGTGTAACGCATTCTATTCCACAAGAAAGGACAATGAAAGTTTTACATATGGAACCCTCCCAGACCCTGCCCAACGCTCTTCATTTGGCTGAATCTGATCTGTTTCCTCTCCCAATAATAAACTATAGCTGTGTGCATGATAGCTTTCCAGTGAGTTCTGTGAGTCTTTCTAGTAGATTACTGAACCAGAAGGTAGTTTTGGCAACTCTGTAAACTTGCAGTTGATGTCAGAAGTCAGGACAGTCTTGAGAGCTGTCCTTTCAAGCCTTGAAGTTTGACTAAGTCTGGTTACTGTGAAATCTAAGCCTAAGCTTAAACCTTGAGGTCATTCTTGTGTTCTACTTTTCTCTCATGCTTAGCAAATAATCAATCAATAAATCCTACTGATTCTTCCTTAAAATCATATATGGAAACCAAGCTCTTTTTCAGCTCCTGCTACAGCTCTGTTCAGACCACCATTCTCTCTTACCTGGATTTTTCAGCACTCTTTTAATAGATTTCCTTGCTTCTACTTTGCCTTCTTAAATTTTGTTCTCAGTACATCAATCAAAGAGACTCTTTTGAAATATAAATTTAGTGTGACACATTGAATTTCTATTCAAAATATACAATATCTCTCTGTATGGGCCCCTTCCTTCAAGGTCCTTCACCAAAGAGCCCCTGCTATATGAGGATTATAGTTTTTATCCCATTTAAGTTGGGCTTGGTTATCTTATTTGATTTGGTAAATGAACTGTAAGTATAAGTGAATTTTGTTACTTCTGAGCAGACGTTTCAAGAATCATTGCATGATTTCATCATATCTTTCTTCTCTTTGCCACATCATAATGGTGTTGGCATATATGTGTGTTGGCTTTTCATCCTGGTTCCTAAAAAGAACATAGAGAACTATAGCTGACGCGCAGCTGGCACACAGTGAGTAATGGAAAAATCTATTGTTAGAAATCCACTGACATTTTAGAATTGTGTGTTAAAGAAACATTATATATAGGGGCCAGCCCGGTGGCACAGTGGTTAAGTGCACACGTTCTGCTTTGTGGCCTGAGGTTTGCCCGTTCGGATCTTAGGTCCACACATGGCACCGTTTGGTAAGCCATGCTGTGGCAGGAGTCCCATGTATAAAGTAGAGTAAGATGGGCACGGACGTTAGCTCAGGGCCAGTCTTCCTCAGCAAAAAGAGGAGGATTGGCAGCAGTTAGCTCAGGGCTAATTTCCTCAAAAAAAAAAAAAAAGAAAAGAAAGAAAGAAACATTATATATATAGAAAACTTATTGACCAGAAATTAGTACTAGAAGTGGGATGCTGCAATAAGAACAATAACAAAAAATAAACTTATGTGGCTTTGGTTTTAAAGACAAATGGAAGATGATGAGAAAGCTATTATTGGAGATTGGAAAATGGCAGCACATAGTATGCAATAGTGAATTATTTGGTATAAGTGTCAACTGCCATAACCAGCAAGACAAAAATTATACCCAGAGAATTTGTAGTTCTCTATGAAGAGGTTGGGAAACAGAGGCTATTCGCATGCCTAGTTATTGTTGACTGCATTTGATGAGGTTGTAAAAGAAGGTGATCTGAGAAAAGAACTGGCTGGGAGGAGTGGGAAAGTTGTAAGGAGAAATAGAGAATATAGACCACCCAGAAATTCTGACGCATCCAGGGTTGGAAGATGCAACTATTTCTCATCTGCAAATGGGAAAAAAATAAATGAATGATTATAAAAATATAAACCAAAGCAACAAAGGATAATTCAATCTTGACTTTGTGGCAGGTCCCAAATCCGCCATCTTTGACAGAGCTCAGGGGAAAAAGATCAGGGCACCAACTGCCAACAGAACTGCAAAAAATTCTGAATGCTAAAAATTAAGTATAGAGATTTATGCATATCTTAAGAAGTATTGTGAGTTGACTATTACCGCAGAGAGTATACTACAATCAAGTAGATAAAAAGGCAACTAGGGTTTTGAGAAAATTTCACTTTCTAATATGACAACTGTACTTACGCTTCTCTCCCTGACAGAATAACTGATACTGAACTTGCAACCAACCATGAAACAGACAAAATGCACAAGGCAACTATTTTAACCTCCACTGGAAAATGAGACACACAAAAGTTTGAGTCTTGAGAGAAGAGAAACAGACAAGTTAAGACTCACATTTACCTGAGCTTTCTTCCTTGGGTATTTTCCTAGTTATAATGCAAGGAGTAAGAGACCAAGCATATCAAGGTAATCAAACTGAGCTGAGGAGCAGAGATTAGATTCTGGAGGTGATGAAATGGCAGAATTTTTAGAACAGGGAGTAGGGAGAAGAGAAAGATGCAGGAAAAGAGCACAGAATATTACACAGGGATCCCCACAAGTCTTTGGCCAAGATCTGGGCTGTACATGTTTGGGGAGAAATTGCACTGGAGTCTACCAGAGAAAAGCTACTGCAAGAGTAGCACTGAACAGAGATAGCAGAAACTGAATTGGAGTTCCACCCCAGCCAGACTAAAGATGCTTTGTTGACTACTTTGGGTACTCTGTTGATCCCAAGAAAGACTATGCTTTAGGACTAAGGACCGTGTCCCAGGACTAGGTGCCAAATCCATTTAGACCCACCCTGCCAAAGAAGAAAAGCAAACCTAACGGATCAAAGGGAGTTGTTATGGGCTGAATGTTTGTGTCTCCCCAAAAACTCACTAGATGTTTTATGACCAGATTAAGCCCTAGAGAAGAAAAGGTCTGTGAACTTCAGGCAGATAAATTAGATATGCTCATCCGAAGAACAGAAAAGAAATTAAAAAGAAAATACTCAAAACATTAGTGAATATGAAGCGGTTTAACATCTTTGTGACTCAAGTCTCAGAGGAGAAGAGAGAGATGAGGTAAAAAATATACATGAAAAAAATGACAGAAATTTCCCCAATTTAGTAAAAAAAAAAAAAAAAATCAATCTACAGATCTAGGAATCTCAGTAAACCCCAAGCAGGATAACTATAAAAAGAACCACACAGAGTCACATCAAAATTATCAGAGGAAAACCAAAGTTAAAAAGAAAATGTTTAAAACAGCCAGAGGAGGAAAACACACATAAAAGAATACCAATACGAATGGTGACCGATTTCATATCAAATGCAATGGAGGCCAGAGAATAATGGAATGATAGTTTTTAAATTGGAGGAAAAAAGCCAACAAGTAAGCAGTCAACCCATAATTCCAGATCCAAAGAAAATATCCTTCCAAAATGAGAACAAAGAGATTTTAAAATAAATGAATAAGAAAATTTGTTAGCCATCCTGCCTTACAAGAAGTCCTAAAGTAAGTTCTAAAAACTTCTAAAGAACTAAAGGCTGAAAGGAAATGGTACCAAATAGAAACTTGGATCTACAGGAAAATAATAAGAACATTGCAAATGATGTATGTGTTTAATGAAAAATGACTTTTTCTTTCTCTTCTTTTAATTTATTTAATTACAACTGATGTATGGAGCAAAAATAATAGAGTACTTTGGGACTTACACATAGAATTAAATTATTTGAGAATAAATAAAGAGATGAGTGTAAGTGGAATTATGCTGCTTAAGTTTCTCAAGGTATGGGAAGTGATATACAATATTAACTCCAAGTAGATTATAATAAGAATAAATAGTGTAGTATCTAGTGCAGCTACCAAAAAAAAAAAAAATACAAAGCTGGAGCAAAAAAAAAAAAAAACCCAATGCCAGTACAGCCGAAAAAATTAGGTGACAAAAATTATTTGATTAACCTAAAATATTCAACAGTCTAGATTCAAAGGGACTGACTGTGAAAGATTTAAAATGATACTTGGACTTCTGCCTACTCAAAGAGTAGGCAGATGGAGCTACACAGACCCTAAAGAGGGCATATTCTCTAATACCCTTTCAGATGGAGCTAAAGAAGAAAATAGAAAAGGAAAGAACTCCCAGAGAAAAGAGCCACATTCCACAGAAATCTAATCTCTAGGTAAGAACTAGAGAGTAATCAAGAAATGTACTCCACCCCAAGGGTGGGGATCCCCCACAAATATCTGTATAGCAGAATTTCAGAATTGCAATGGACCAGTGACTATTGGTGCTTGCCATTTTTCTTTTTTCCAGATGAGAGGATTTGTTGTAGCTAATTTGCCTTTCATCCACTCTTATATACTAGATATGTAGGTGGAATGTAGATAGTATTTTTTAGATTTCAGGTCTCCAGATCAATAGAGATTGTACCATGAGCTAATATCAGACTATTATGAGATCCTGGGATTTTATCCTGATGATACGTTTGGAAGGCACTTTGGGATTTTCTCCCTCTACAAGCTAGAATATTTATGTGCAGAAGGACGAGAAGTAAGTATTTGTGACACAGAAGTAAGACTGCTAGATTTAATTATTGTTCAAAATTCCCTCTATGGCAAGTCTCACTGTTGAAAGATTATACTTTGTGCACAATAAGATTCAGGCTTGAGGATGTGCTTTTCTTTGGCGCTGGCAGTACGCGTGCCAATTCTCAGCAGAAGCTGAGAGATGGTACATAATTGCTTCACCTTCTGCTGTAAGTACAGGGTTGTCCCGTATGAGGACTTCTCCTTCAGCCCAGATATCTGGGTGGAGAAGACCTGGAGAAGCGCTGCAGCTGACCCACAGCCAACAAGTAACACGAGTGAGAAAGAACTTTGTTGCTACACGACCCACACTTTTGTCGTTGTTATAACAACAAAATTGTTGATATCTAACCAATACATCAAATTCTATCACTTTTTATCTCACTCCTTCCTATGGTTTCTCATTTCATGCAGAATAAAAGCTCAGATCTTTACAATGACCTGCCAGGCTGCATAAGCTGCCTGCCATGCCTCCTCAGTTCCCTCAATGTCCCCTCAGTGTATTTCAGCTACACTGGCTTCTTTGCTTTATCCAAACCGTGTTCCCACCTCAAGGCTTTTGTCCCTGCTCTTCTGTCTGGTGGATCTTCTCTAGAGATACCTGCATGGCTTTCCCCTCAATTCCTTTAGCTGACCACACAGCCCACTAGAAGGCAATATCTTATCACCCAAATGACATAACAACAGTGCCTACTTTCAGAATTCTGGCATCCCCTCTTTCATTTTTTATAGCTTATTTATCTAAGCAGTCTTCAACACCACTTGTAGTGTTATGTGTTTGTTTAGCATCTGTCTTTCCTCACTAGAGTATCAAGTCTTTCAATGGATTGACATCTATTTTGTTTCATTGCAATAGATACATACATAGCAGGAGCTCAAAAATATCTGTTAAATGAACTAGCTAATGCATGCATGAATGAATAAATGAATAAAGGAATGAGAAAATGTAAAAGACTGCGAAACAATGATACATTCCTGAGCATAGTGGTAGTTTTTGGGAGGGGTATTTAAATTAAAATAGCTCAATCAGGATGAAGATAAAACACAATAATGTCAGTATTTTTGTGGTTTACATTAGACTAGGGTGCCTAACTCTACTTCTTTGTGGTTGTTCACAAATTATCAAAGATTTAAAAAAACAGAATCAGTAATGGTGTCATGCTGAGCTGTAGTGGGGCTTGAGGCAAAAGGAAAAACCAATAATACTGTCCTTATACCTGATTCATCCTCCTTTGCCTCCTGAAAAAATTCCCGTCCTGTTATTCTTTCTCTTTTCTTCTTTTTTCCTATCTCTTCTTCTTCTATCTCCATCTCTATCCCTCTCACCTATGGTTCTTTTTGCTCTTTCTCATTTACTTCACAGTTTCTGCCTACTCGAGTTTCTGATAGTCAGTTAGATACTCAACATTACTTGAAATGTGGGTTTGTCCTTGACCCATAAATGTTTTTGGAGGGCTCTATTTTTATCATCCTTCAATTTCAGTTCACTTTCCTGAAAGAAGAAATCTGAGAAGTTCGGTTTTTTATGGCTGTACTGTATGTCCCTTGTCGTTTGTGTATTCTATGTCTATTCATTTTTGCATGTTCAGTCGGGTGTGGCCTGCTTACAGGACCAGTTGCGTTGTGCCAAAAATTGTTGTCTTTGTTGAGTTCTCCCAGAAACAGAATTTAAGCCAAGGATTCAAGGGCACTAAGTACATTATTTTACAGGTGCAGGAAAAACTTGCAGGGGAGTAGAAAATGAGTATTTGATAATACATATTGACTCTATCAGTGACTTTGTAGGTGATAAGTACCCAGTGATATGGAGTGCAACAATAGTGTCTATTAAAAGGCCATCAAATGGCTGACACTTCAGGACCGGGTGAGGTCCTAGCATGGCTGCCAAGAGGGCACTGTTAGAGGCACCTTCAGTGACACCTAAAAAAGTACAAAAACAAATTCCTTAAATACAAATTTCCTGCTTTTACAGGTTTTACAGATTTCTGTTTTGCAGATTCTAAAAATTTTGGTGATTATTGCAATAACAATTTCATAAATAATCAACATGCATTTATGTCATTTTATATCACTGTTTATACATATACTAAACAAATCAGCTATCCTGAGAGTACTCCTATGCTACAGAGAAGGAGATTGCCATTAAATACTATGTCATGTGTTAACAATCATATTACGAAGCTTAGAGAGTGAAAAGCAAGCTGAGGAAATATAGTTTACCTAGACAACTGCTAAATTATACCTTTCTGCTAGACGCTGGAGCCAAACACTTATCTACACACTGCATTAAAGAAGAGCTAAATGGTATAACCCTCCTCACAGAGAAAGAAGGTACACCTAATATTTGTAGATGACGGAAACACTTCAGCGATCTCTCAGCATTCTAAATGAAGTCTCAAGTCCAGTTTTGCCAATATTTAGTAAGTAAACCTGTCCCCAACATTTGAAGAGCTGAAATTTATAGTTAATGATAAAATTCTAAAGCCTAAACACCATCTGTTTTTATTTTATTTTACACAAGAGGAGAGAAGCCCTTTAAGCTTATACTTACATGCTTGAAAGTTTTGACATTCTGGAGTTCTTAGTACGTGTTCTTTCAAAACCAGAGCCTGAGACAAGGACTGAGAGGCAGGGAGGTTATTTGAGAAGCAGATATAAAAGACAAAGGGGCATGAAACAAGGAAGGAGGAAAAGCCAACAAAAGAAGCTAAATTTACTGTGCTGGTTATCACTGAGGACAACTGTGTGTCTATCTCACTGGAGATACTGAGGAGCCAATCGAACAGACCTCATAAAAGCTGCCTCAAAAAGAGCAAGAGACTGGAGTGTTTACCCATTGGTTGAAGTTTGCCTCCAAGAGTGTTAACTCTTCTGAACATCTGGCCTGTTCCGTGCTAAGGCTGAGTGAGCATCTGTGGCTACAGACATGACCCTAGGCAAAATAATGAAGAGGTGATAGGCCCTCAAGGTGGGATTTTTTCACGGTCGATCTGAACTGCAAGTGAAATTGGGGGGAGGCCAAGATGCTGTGGCATGGAGCATCAAAAGTATCTGCCCCAGTCCACTTCAACTATCCTCAGATCCTCACGCATTGGACTTATTAATTCCATTTAGTAACCCTTCAAAATGATAGACAGTAATCTCTAAGAAAGACTTAAGACCGGAGAGTTATTTCACGACTGATAGTCCTTACTGCTATAGCTGACCCATAAAATATATTTAACAATCATCTTTAACTTCTTCTACCACCTATTACACTTTCACATCACCTCCAGCCTTCACTTTGACAGTTTTCCTAGTGGAGTGACTAGAACATCTTCCTTGAGAATGGGGAGCTCTTGATTGACTTGCCCTTTTTAGGTCATGGTTACTGCAATTATCCATTCACTCAATGGCTTACCTAGAAACTTCAATCTTTTTGTCATAGTCAATGTGGGCTGTCATAACAAAATATTACAGACTGAGTGGCTTAAACCACAGAAATTAATTTTCTCACAGTTCTGGAGATTGGTAAGTCCAAGATCAAGATGCTGGCCAATTCAGTTTCTGGTGAAAGTCTCTTCCTAGCTTGCAGACAACCACCTTATCACTATGTCCTCACATGCATTTCCTCTGTGTCTGCATGTGTGTGTTTGTGTGTGTGTGTGTGTGTGTGTATGTGTGTGAAGAGAGAGACATCTCTTTATCTTTCTCATCTTACAAGGCCACCAATCCTATGGGATTAGGACCCCCCTCTTATAATTTTATTTAACCTAAATTACCTCTTAAAAGCCCTATCTCCAATATAATCACAGTCAGGCTTAGGGCTTCAACATATGAATTTTGGAGGGGGCAATTCAGTTCACAGCATCTTCGTAGTGGCCCTTGGTTCAATGTCGGTACCTCATCCTGCAGTGGGGCACCTCAGTCACGTAGGGCATTGTCCTGGAGTTGGTGCCTCAGTAGAGGCTTTAAAAGGCCCTTCACACACTCTAGCAGGTTGGCTGCCTCCAGGTGAGCAGCATATGCTAAGAGGAGCAGATTTAGCAGATACTATGCTTGTGTGCCCATTGACTCACTTCTTTTGCCATAAAATGTATCTATTATCCTGAAGCAATGTTTTATTGAATCTCAAGTAGAAAAATCTGCCACTCAGCAAGTCCTTGGAAATTTGTGATTAAAGCATGGCAAAGTACACAGTACATAGTCACTTGACAACCAATGACAGCTACTCATATTCATCAAGGACACTCTAAAAGTCTAAAAGCTCCTCTTCAAATGACAAGCATTTTACTGCCTCAGAACGCATGTCTTATTTAAGAACTGTGGATTCTTGCTGTGTTTCTCCTATTGAAATCCTTCCCAGAGATTTCAAAACAATATCCTTTTCTACCAGCGAAATGTCTAACAATATTGGATCTCTCTGATTTCATGGTCCAGGAGGCGGGGAAGGTTGCAACTCAGCTTGAACCTGAATCCCAGATAGATCTCGTTTTAGACACACACTTGAAACTGGTAGCTTCTGAATCACTTGATAAGTTGGTTGGGGCACTATTCCAATGTTTAGTATATTCAGCCTTGAAAGTTCAAAAAAGCCCACCAAACACTGTACCCCTTTCTTATTGGTAGGGTATACAGGTACAACGTTTGTCGTTTACCTTAGATGTACTAGCATGACCATGTACTGGCATGACTCATACCGTTGGGCCCCTAAAAGCTTTGTTCAAGTGGTAGGTCTTGAATTTCTTGGTAGTTTACCTTCCACTCACTAGCACGAATATCTCTTACTAGGACATTTGTGATACTTTTCGCTACCTGTTCACCAGGCAAAATTACAATGATGACATCCGTATGTTAGACCAGAACAACCTTCTGCGGAATATCAAGTCAGTCATTATCTCTGCAGGCAATCTTGAGATTATTTTGGGAGAGAGGAGTGGAGTTAACATAGCCCTTGGGCAAGAACTGCTAACCTTCACATGTAAATGAAAAGTGCATTTGATCCTTTCTATTGACAGAGATTGAAAAAATACGCTTGTCATCTAAGTAGCTGCATAGCAAGTGCTAAGGACTGTGCTGCTCTGCTCCAGTGAAGGTGCTCCATCCAGCACAGCACTTGCATTTGGGCCACTGCTATGTTAAGTTCTCAGTAGTCCGTTGCCATCAACTGTAATCATGTTTCTAGGGACTATATTGGCTAATTGAACAGGATTATGATGGGAGCACAATCTATACAGCCTTTATATACGGGGCAACGGTGTCTATAGTTTCACCTGGGATTCAGTATTTCTTCTGACCAGAGAGTAAATCAGTTCCACAATCCAACCCTCTGAGATTGCTCTAGAACCCCATCTGGTAACAAATATTCTAGTTTGTATTTCTCAAAAAGTAAAGCCTGAGACAAGAACTTGGAAGAAGTTTACTTGGGAGTTGATTCACAAAGTTGCGTCAAAGCCAACAAAGCCTCCTTATTGAAGTGACTATTGCTTTGTACAACTGAGGCTTACTTCCAGCAGAAACCCTGTAAAGAGCGATATAAATAAACCTCAGAATTGTCTGTCAGAAGGACAAGTGGCTGGGGTATTTCTTTACTTCCTCTTGTTATCCGTTGTTCGAGGGCTGTAGTGGGCAGAAGAATGGCCCCTCAAAGATCTCCCGTGTCTCAGTGCCTGGAACCTGTGAATATGTTAGGTTACATGGCAAAGGGAATTAGCTCTGCAGCTGAAATAAAGGTAGCTAGTCAGCAGACCCTAAAACAGAGAAACTATCCTGGATTACTTAAGTGGGCCCAACGTTATCACAAAGATCCTGAAAAGCGGAAGTAGGAGGTAGAAAGCCAGGAGATGTACTGTAAGACAGACTGGATGAGCCGTTACTGGCTTTGAAGATGGGAGGGGCCAGGAGGCAAGGAATGCTGGCCGTCTTTAGAAGCTAGAAAAGGCCAGGGAATAGATTCTCTCCTACAGTCTCTGCAAGGAATGCAGCCCCGTCAAATCCTTAATTTAGGTAGTGAGACACGTTTCAGATCTCTGGAACTATAAGGTAATAAATTTGTCTTGCTTTATGCTATTCAGTTTGTTGTTTGTTACAGCAGCAAGGAAACTCATACAAGGATTATCCTGAGAGCTGCTCTGTGTTTGGACTGAGTGAAAATCTGTAGTTTCAGAGAAAGCCCTGAACCGAAGTAACAGAAGAGCAGTGCTCACTTCTATTAAGATGCTCTCAAAGTGCATGGGAACTGTCACCCACAACTCAAGTGAGATCAAAGGTGGACTGAGGGATGTGACAGATGGCACCAAAACCTGCTTCCATACCACTATGTCCTCTTTAGTGTAGATACGAAGAAAGTAGCTCATTCATTCATATACACTATTTGAGTGACGATAAATAGAAGTCACTTAATGAGATATTAGAATTTCTATAATCCTTAGAAGGAAACTCTATATAAATTATTCCATACCAGCACCATTTATCAACTAAACACACTTATAAATTGTCAGGGACTTTAATGGGAAACAATTGAATTGTGAGACCTGCATGAGAAATGATAGGGTGATCAAGTTACACTTGAACCAGTGTAACAACAACTTGAAAATACGAGCAGGGAATTTACCTGATTTGTTATCGTCAGAGTTCATTAAAAACACCTTTAAGCAAGACAATAAGGCCAAAAGTAAAAATTGAAGGGTTATATTTTTTAAAAAATAATTTTTGTGGTTTCCAAATCAGGAGCAACACTAAATAATAAACTGCTCTGTGGTGAAGAAAGAACAAATGTTACCTAAAAGTGATTACAATTAATAATGTATTTTCAACATCCTAGTGGAAAATGGGCAAAGTACAGAAAGAGACTTTACATAAAAGAAGTACAAATAGCCAAAAGATGTATTTAAAAATTCAGTCTTATTGCCCGTCAAAGAAATAAAAATTTTAACAGTAATAAAACATTTTAATCTGTAATACTATTAACCATTAAAAATTCTTGATAATATCTGGAGTTAAAGAAGGTAAAAGAACCGTGCATTCGGTGAGATTACAGAACAGCACACCTCTAAAGAAGGCAGTTGAGAAGGTTGTATTAAAATGTACAATGGACACACACTTGGAGATAAAAATTGAACTTATAGCAATATATTAGAAGGAAATGATCATTGCAATGCAGTGAATGTCTGTGTGACCCCTAAATTCACTTGTTGAAATCCTGACTTCCAACGTCACGGTATTAGGAGGTGGGGCCTTTCGTAGGTAATTAGCTTACGAGGGTGGAGCCCTCATGAATGACATCAATGCCATTGTAGAGAGGCCCCCAGAGAGCTCCCTCACCCATTCTCTGCCATGTGAGGCTACACCTGGGAAGTCAGCAGTCTACGACCCTGAAGAGAGAGCCTGCCAGAACCTGACGTATGCTGGCACCCTGGTCTCGGATTTCCGGCTTCCAGAACGGTGAGAAGTCAGCTTGGGTTGTTTGTAAGCCCCCCAGTCTGTGGCACTTTGTCAAAGCAGCCCAGACGGACTAAGACAACCATGCAAGCCCACAAAAGTCTGCGTACAAATATGTGCATAAAGTATTGTTTCCTTCAGAGAAAACCTGCGTTCAACTTGAATAGCTGCCCATAAAGAACTTCTTAAATAACTTAGTGACTTATTTTCACACAATGCAATATTATAATGAAAAGTGTTCTAAACACGTGTTTGTGTGCGTGTGTTTGTGTACGTCTGCACTGTGCTGGCTATTAACATTGTGGGGACGGTTAGCAGTGATTATTGGGGTGTGTCCTATACACCTTATGATAATATATGGCATTTTTATGTGAGAAATATATTTAACTTTATAATATATATATATATGTATATAACATTGAGTTTTGAGAATAAACAAAAAAATTGATGTTCTATAGGTGAGTCTCAAAGCAAGAGAGAATAAGGTCCAAAGGAGAAAAAATAGGCTCTTTTTCCCATGTATGTGATTCAGCTGCCTCCTTGATGCATGGGTCCCTGACCAGCCGACGAGAGCCGGAAGAGGAGGGGCTTAGTGGACGTCAGGAAATCTCAGTGCGGATGAAGATGTAAAAAGGCAGGGTCCAGAAGTGTAGGAAATGTGAAGAAATATTGGCTATGATGATTCAGGCAATGATAAATTTATTTCTAGTATGTAAGAGGATTTACAGAAAATACTGATAGAGAATCTAGAATACAGTCAAAGGATCCACAAAATAGTCACAACTCACAAGAAATCCTTATGATCCAAAATGTGGGAAACTAACAATGGTTACCGTTAAGTAATTCATACTTAGGCTTTATAAATGTTTAAGTCATTTTTAAATCTGTTGTGCTGATTTATAATCCCAAAGTACCTATGCTTTATAAATGTAAGTCACTACTCTAGTTTTTTCTTAAACCTTCAATTGCTGTGTATTTACACATTTATCAATCACTTAGAATTGAATACAAATATGTTTATTCTGTATTCAAGTGAAAACAAATATAGCTATTAATTTTCAAAGCTTGATCATGTGGTGGTTAATGGCTGTGCTTCAGAAGTTAGAAACACCCGAGTTTGAATCCACTAACACGATGTGTGGGAAAATTAAGAAATCTGATCCTTAAATATTTTATGTTCTTTAAAAGGGATACTAATAAGATTATTATTGTTTATAGTGTTAGTGCGTGGATTAAATTGGATATTATGTGTATTATTCTAAGTATAACGCCTTGCACAGAGTTAAGTCTTGAATTGACTTGTCACTATTATTGCCATCCTTTTTGATCTCCCACAGTGCTTCAACTCTCTCTACAGCCCTGCTATGATAATTGTATTTGGATGTGACATCCTTCTCTCTCCTGTTATAAGGTGCTTTATAGCTTAATCCTGACCTATTTCTCTGACTCTGTCTCCCACTACGTTATACACATATGCTCTAGCTATCCTGGAAACGCATGATATTTACTAAAGCTTATTTCAATTTTTTCTGTACACATTTCTTTGTCTACTTGAAGTCTTTTTTTTATCCCCCCGACCCCCACACATACACTCCATAACTCATTTTGTCCTTCAAGACTCAGCTACTCCCTGGATTAAGTTTCTCTCTCATGCTCCCGTAATTCCTCTGCCTCTCTCTGTATCTTTATCACTTACCACTCAGTATTTGTTTGTGTCTCTAAAAATTTAAAACTCAGCACTTAGCAGGGCTGTCACAAAGTAGACACTCAATTAATCAATGACTTTGAAAGAAAAAAAGGAAGAAAGAAGAAAAAGAAAGAAAGCACGAAAGGAAGGAAGCAAAGAGTTGCTCTAGGTCCTAACCTCTTATAATTCACGTTATTATCAGGAGATGGAGTTGCTAGAGGGAATCTGAGACTGTTCTTGTGGAAGACTTTAGTCTGAGGCCAAAAGTTAATGATGGAAATGTTCAACCAAGTCCCCTCCAGGGCATCAATATTTTTTCGTCCAAACTCACCTTATCTCTCATTCCTGACCATCCTCCTACTCTGCTCTTCAAAGACTTTCAAGATCAACACTGAGCACTTGGCCCTGATCAGTGTGGGATCCCTCCAGCCCTGCCCTCTGCTCCATCCTGAAGGTTTAATACAGAGCCCTGTTAACAGCTCCTATTTGATGTCCATCCTACCTGTTACGGCAGAAGAATGTGTAACATAAAGTTTACTGAATTCAATGAGGACGTCCAGACTATTTAGTTTGAGAGTGACTTCTGCTCAAAAGGTGCACATTCCATATGCCATGGGATGAGAAAGTGACTATTTGCTTTGTCTGTGAATGCCTATTTTGGCTGAAAGCGGCTCAGCATTTGAACTGCCTTTTCTGGACAGGCTTTTAAACTAAAGAGTGTTGCTAATTTTCTAACAAAAATTCCCTCCTCAATTCTCACTATATGACTGAGTTTAAAGTCAATGATCATAGTGGCTACCCCCTTTTATAGTTTTAACAATAGATAAATTATGTAAAAAATACAAAAATATATTATACACGTACATAAATAATATATTTAAATATTTATGCCTTAAAATAATGATATGCATTTATTATAACTTAGTTTTCAAAGTAGGTTCTCATAGATATATATTTGATTCTCAGAAAAACTAGTGAATTAGGCATGAGAGTAATTATTTCCATTTCATAGAAATAAACTTGTGGATCAAAGACATTTAATTATAACTTCCTGTAAACTTCCCCTGCTGTGAAATTGTAGACTTGTTTTTAGAATTCAGTGCCTTTTTACAATACCGTGTTGATTGCCAAGCCTACAGCACACTTAGCAATTTAACAAATGAGAGTGCCAAATAATTTTTTCTTTTTTTTTAAATAGTAGACTTTAGGTTTTACAGTATTTTTAGGTTTACAGGAAAATTGAGCAGAAAGTACAGAGAGTTTCCATATTACCCCTTTCTGCCCAGTTTCCTCTGTTATTAACCTCTTGCATTGGTGTGGTACATATGTTATAATTGGTGAACCAATATTGCTACATTATTATTATCGTTAATTAAAGGCTATAGTTTACATAAGGGTTCACTCTTTGTGTTGTGCAATTGTATGAGATTTGCCAAATGCAAAGTCATGTAATCTACCATTCCAAGGTCATACAGAATAGTTTTATTTCCCTAAAAATTCCCCAGGCTCCACCTATTCACCCCTCTCTCCTCCTTTCCTCAAATCCCTGGCAACCACTGATCTTTCTACTGTCTCCATAGTTTTGCCTTTTCCAGAATGTCATGTAGTTGAAATCATACAGTATCCAGATTTTTCTGATTCCTTCATTCAGCAATATGCATTTAAGTTTCTTCATGTCTTTTTGTGGCTTAATAGATTATTTCTTTTCATTGCCATATAGTATTCTGTTGTATGACATACTACAGGTTGTTTATCCATTCACCTACAATTGAAAGATCTCGTGGTTACTTTTTTCTTGTTATTGAGTTTTAACAGTTCTTTGTATATTACGCTTTATCAGATATATTTTTGCAAAGATTTTCTGCCAGTCTGTGGCTTGTGTTTTCATTCTTTCAAGAGTGTCTTTTGAAGAGGAGAAATATTTAATTTTAATAGAAGTGTAACATCAATTCTTTCTTCCTTAGATTGTGCTTTTGGTGATGTATCTAGAAATCACTGCCAATCCTGAGATCTACATTTTCTTGTATATTATCTTTTAGAAGTTTTATAGTTTTGTGTTTTACATTTAGGTCTATGGTTTTAGATAGCATATTGCATTTTATTGTCCAATTTACATCATCAATATGAATATCCTTAGTGTAGTTGTTACAATAGTGTTTGAAGTCAGTCTTTCTGGATTCTAATGTTAGGTGTACCCACTTACTTGGTGTGACCTTTGTTAGGTTACTTGAACTCTGTGTTTTAATTGACCGTAAAGTAGAATTAATGATAGTGCCTACAAGATAAGGTAGGATGGTATGGAATAATATATTTAAAGTGTTTTAGAATATTCAATGAACATAATACATGAAGATTAATAATAATAATTGTGTTATGCTGTAGCATAGTGATGCACTTGGATGCTGTTGATATTGGGGAGACTTTTTGTCTACATTCTATATTGCTTTTGTCTGCTTTGTGTCAGGCTTTGTTATGTCTTGCTATTGTCATGGTCCTGACTATGACAGCAATAACCAAACCCAACCACCAATTCTGCTCTGAGTTTGGAAAGGTCTATTAGAATTGTGTCTAAATAGAAATAAACTAGAGGTAAATACGTCATGAGGTCATTTCATTTTAATGTACAATGTAATGTGTAAGCTTTGTGACACGTATTTTGCCCTCTCAACTGTTTTGTTTCCTCTGAATGGTTGTGTTCATGAGATAGCAAATGCTAAGTAAGATAGAATTATGCATTCGAATACATATGTTAACTTCTTTGTTAGAATTAATTGCACATCATATAATTGCACTGAATATGCTGGAAAATGTATATATCACATTAGTAGCTCTTCAACTAAACTATAATTATATACTTCATGATATTATAGAACTATATGTGTTGGCTACTGACAAAGGCCCATTATGGGGTGCTGCCAGGTGCATGTTCGCCTCCCACAACTGCTCCCCTCCTTCAGACTGGGGTGTCTAGCCATCATTTTGTATGTTACCATTCCCATGATCCCAGCAAAGCACAAATGGCTAAACATGGGAAGGCATTATAATTAGGAAGTGCCAAAAATTGGTTACTCAGAGAGTATATGGGGAGTCTCTGTACCTTCCCCTCATTTTTCCTGTGAACCTAAAACTACTGTGAAAAATGAAATCTTTTTTTTTTTTTTTTAAAAATGGTTATTCCCTCCAAATAACTGATATGTAATATATAAACCCAGGAGCTCTAAACAACCATGTTTCCTCACACTGATTAGGCAGCAGATGAACTTGATCTACAAAAAAGGGATGAAAGATCAGAACAGACACATGAAGTAGAGCTCGTATGAGAGCTGAAGTGTCCTATTGGCCTCCTTGAGTCCACCAATTTCCAAAGGCCATCTGCATTTTGATCCAGACTTCAATTAGGCACCTCCACTAGGAAAATCTTCCCTTTTGCTTAATGTAGATGCAGGTGGCTTTCGTTAGTTGCAGCAACAAATAAAATACCCTGAATATAACTTGAGTAAATACATTAAGGGTGATGGCAGGATTAATAGGAAATGGTATGGAAATGGGAAGCTGCACGACCAGTGCAAACCTCCTGATTTCCCAATCTGCCTGGTTCAACTTGAGGCAGCCCTTCAGATCTTTTGTTTTTAAACCAGCTTTTTTTCCTATTAACGACAATACTGTGGAAGGAGGGGCTCTTCTTTTTTATTTAATTGTAGGATTGAAGAATTCTACACCTGGAATTCATCTAGACCAGCAATGCCCAACTTGATTATAAAAAGAAGATTGTGTCATTTTTTGAACCACAAAAATGTTCAGTTCCCACCCCTGTAATTCTGACTCACTAGGTCTTTGGGAGGCTCTGGGAATGGATATTGTTATGAAGCTGGAGAGCCGATTCGGATGCCGAGTCTGAGAAATGCTGTCCTAGACCAGATACTTCCATTCATAAAACTTCTTTTAATTTTGAAATTTCACTGTGACCAAACCCTAGGTATTTAATTTCCTATTAATTGAATTTCACTTACTATTTTTTGTCATGAAGTATATTTCCATAATCACCTTTAATTCTTGTAGGCAATTTTCTCAGTTCAAATTTTATTTTTCTCCTTAGCTTTTGAAACGTGATTTGTCGTTTCAATAATTCCACTACTAAACCAAGTATCTACAACTCACTATCTACGTAAAAATTGCCATCATTCTTTTGACCTTTTCCATTTTGTGCCTTCCATATCTAGAATTGGGAATTTCTGACTGTCCCATGCTTTATACATTGCCTCTGATTTTGGGTTTAATGGAGAAGGCCATGAAACTCTGTTCATTGTGACCACAACAAAACCATATTACTTAATTGATGCCCAGCCCTTAGTACCTCTTGGCAATTTTTGATGCCTCATTTCCGTCGTTATTGCATTCTCTACTGTAACCATCTCAAACCTTCTTCACTACCTCAGTATCCCAAGTGACATTTGACCTCAGCAGATGACTTCAGCACCTTCTTTACCGAGACAAAAATCAATCCAAATGTGAGATTCCTGTCTCTGACTTCTCTCTACCTCAGAATCTCTCTTTATCTTTAGTTTACATTTCCTTTTTAGTTCTTATCTCTTAGGAAGACCTGCTCCTTTTCTTTACTGAAACTAACCCCTAGATTTGTGGGCTTTATCTTATCTTCCCTGTCTCAGATTCTTATGCATCAATTATTCTCCTCGCTAGCATCTTTAATCTTTTGTTCTATACTGAATTCCTTCCCTCTGCCTTCAAACATATTTTGGTCTCCCCATCCTTGCACAAAGGAGGTTGCTCCATAAATATTTAATGAAGTGATATTGAATTGAATTGAACTTAATTCCTCAAGCTTACAGAGTTGCTAGTGACAGAGCTAAAAAATTAAAGCCCAAGATTCCTGATTTTAGTTCAATATTCTTTCCAAAGGAAAACAAATATTTCTTGATGGCATATTTTACAACTAAATATCTTCCAAAATCCAAATCCAGTGACTATATTTGTTGAAGTGTAAATGTTTAATTCATTAAAATATAATATTGTTTGTCTACCCATCAGTAAATACTATTAATCTTAATACAATATGATATTTGGTCATTAAAATATCATGTTATACATTATACATGTAAATAATTAGTTACAGAATTGGAAACATATTAGTCATGTATGATAGATAAACTAATTTGAAGGGCTTATGTTATTATATCATTTAAATGCTGTTATAGGTTAATTTAATATCAAAGACTTTTTATTTATTACCAAATTGATTATTACTTAATAGCTTACCATGTTTATCTCTTGGAGATGTTTGAGAAACAGTCACTATTAATTTAAAATCAATTATAGTAGTTGAATAAAGAACCATTGCCTTTTTCTCCTGTCTAGAAAATAAAGTCTTAGAACCAAAACAATGCATCACTTTTTAGAATTAAAATCTATTCTGAGAAAAATGATGCCAGTCACACACATGCAGGACAAAACTCTGACCAGACATAATTATATTATATTAATTTATTGGGCAACTCCTCTTGGGCTGCTGTAAACATAACAGAAGCCAGACTATGAATTGCAAAATGTATTCACTTGACATAACCAGATGCCCAGCATTTCAATGTTATATAAAGGAGCATTCACTTGAACAAGGATCTCAACTTCCGGTTTCTTATTTACATAGGGTCATGATGCTTTCTTTTCTGAAATAATTTAATATAATTACATGACAGGAAATTTCAAGTGAAAGCACTTATGTGTACTAGGTATATGACTATATCCTCTGAATTTCGGTAGCTGTTTAGATTGTCAGAGGTTTAGAGCTAATAAGTACTATTTAGAATTTCTCAACACATTTTACTAATTTCACTACTCTTTGGTTTTGCACAGTTCAAAATTATATAAGGAAATAGTTTTAGGTCATATTTTCTAAAAGTTGGTGTACATGATTTCCCAATACCTGAAAACTTTCTATCTAGGTTGACTATAAAATCGTAGTTCTCATGTTTATGTAAACAAACTTCATGTCCTGTCTAAGTTAGCACACAGAATTTATATTAACTTAATAAGCATTTAAAAAATAAAGTTCAAGATAGATAAGAACTAAACTTCTATGTATCTCAATATTGCACGGGATATCCGCCAGTCTACACGTAGCAGCAGTATGAATGCTACTGCGCCAGAATAGAGATGGGGTAATCGTGTTTGTTGCATTTGACTTTGATATTAGAAATGGATTATGAACCAGTGGCTTCTACAAGACCACAACGGGTCTTAAGTAGGCTTAGCTAGGATCTTTATACGTCCCAGCAAGTCAATTCTAATATTTCTGTTCTGTCATCAGGACAAGAAAGGTTTATATAGGAAATCCATTAATGACAGTATTTCAATCTTTGCAAAATGTATCATTAGAATATGAATTAATTTTATTCTACTTTTGTCATTAAAATAATGATTCTGGATAATGTAACCAAGCGCATAATAAAACAGGATGCATGCTTTGGTTTTATGGGAACATTCATTTCCTCCATCATCAGTGTCACCCTGCTAATGTTTACATCCTGTTTAGAAGGGAAGAAAAGGACAAGAATGCCATTTTGCCCTTTGTTTGGCATTGCTGAACCCATTGCTTACAGGACTAATATCTTTCAGGATCTACATCAGCACCTTCCAATCAGATTTAGAGAGAGAATGGCAGTTGACAGTAGGAAGCAATAGATCCTCAGAGAATCTAGACGATTTTCCCATAGGTTATATTATTGTTACAGTTCTTAAAGTTCAAACATTCTTTTAAATACATTGGGAATGCTCATTCCTTCCTCTTTAGCTTGTCCTAATCCCTCTATATCATAAAAGATCTTAAGATCTTCATTCTACTATAATTTTTTTAATTGCACACTTTATTTTATAATAAAAATGTTTTAAATTTTAAAAGAGGTCTTAGATACTTTTGATGCATTAACACAACATTAAATGTGCACTCTTTGGTTGTGCAGTTCCTTGATTTGCACTGTTTTAGGCATCACAAATAAAAAGATAAGAAAATATCTCTTACCACTCTACTCCTTGTTTCCTTTGCCTTGGTAACACTGGTCTCATTTTTCTCTTAACTTTTCAAACCAGTTTCTGTCTCATGGCCTTTTTACTTGTTTCCTTTGCAGAACTACACTTCTTCCACTTTCTCATCACTGGGTTTCTGCTCAAATTTCTCCTCCTCAGCAAGGAATCATCTGATTACTCTTTCTAATGTTGCCTTCTCCACCCACTCTATCTTTGTGACACTTATCTATATCTGACATTATTTTTATTTAGTTGCTTATTGTCTTCCTTTTCCACTAGAGTATGAGATCCTTGAGATAAGAACATTGCATCTTATTAATTGCTCTATTTGCATTGCCTAGGATATCTGTGGCTGGTACATTTTTGATATTGAAAATTTTTTTGTCTTAAATAAATGGATGGATGAATCAATCAATGCATTAATACATGGTATCTTGCCTCAAGTAACTCGCTGTCTAATGAGACTGTCAATTACTATTATCTAAATATATTGTGAATACCACATTTACTTATTAAAGCTACAGCCTCAATCTCCTGAAAATGATTACCAGCTCCAATTGCTTCCATTGAAACTGGGATAAGGCAATAACATCATCTGCCTTAAATGAACATCGGTTTTCCAATCTTAGAAATACTAATACAAGCTTAAGAGAAAAAATGTTAGAAGGAAAGGAAGTCTGTTGAATTTTTATTGGTTGATATTCTTTAATCTGATCTTTTTATTTCTATTCAACTTTTATACATGAATACACACTAATTCACATGTTACATGATGAATGAAAGCAATTGACAAAGAATGAAACCAATGTGGAATTGAGAGAATCATTTAAAAATTTCTTGTTAACATCATTGATCTTGACTATCAAAGCAGATACATAAATTAGAGTGTTGCTGTTGGTGCAATTGTCTTATGAATTCCAAAATTCAAATTTAAAAATAAGTTGTCAAATTTCAAATGTGTCGTTTAGGCCCTTTCACATAATAGGGTCTTAATATATGCTTTTAAAGAAAACACAATAGTGTCTTAAAACTCATGGACTCACTTTTGGAAATCTAAGAAAATTATCATTGGCCTTGTTAATTAACTAGAGCAGCCTTGCCCAATAGTACTTTCTGTGTTTTTAGAAATGTTCAACAATCTGTGTTGTCCACTATGATAGCCACTAGCCATATGAGGCTCTTTAGAACTTGAAATGTGACTAATGCGTCTGAGGAGCTGATTTTTAAATTTTGTTTAATTTTTACTAACTTTAATTTAAATATGAATGGTGATATGTAGCCAGTGGCTACTATTTTGGACACTGCCATGCGATGGTGAAGGATAATGATTTCTAACACGTTAAGTAGCATCTGTTTACAAAGCTCTCAGTTGTCACAATGTTCCAGATGTGAACAAGCTTGATTGTAGTCTAAATCTTTCAGCTTTTTAAGCTGCTCAGGTCCCAGTGTACTTGGGTTCTAATAGCATTCCACTGCTGCACATTTCTCAGAAAGGTTAGATGTGATGCCCAATAAGTTTCCCTCCAAATATAATTCTGTTATCTTTTAAAGAGAAAAGTGAAACCTTAGCCATTTAATGAATGATTCTTATTGTTTCTTTTCCGTTGATTTGGGAGAAGATATTGGATTGTAGGAAGGAAGCTAGTTCATAAATATAAAAGTGCTATAACTGTCATACAGAAGCCTAAGTAAATCTTTGCAAGTTTCATTAATAGCTTTCCTATGTAAGAACTATTATCCAAGTCACTGGAAAATTTGGAATAGCAAAGGATAATTGCAATAAAATAAAGTGAAAGCATTTTACGAGACAATAGTATGTCATTCTATAGTGTCAAAAAATATGTGTACGGAAGTAATGTTCCATCTCGTGTATAAAAATTGTAATAATACAATTAACACTGACTAGACTGAAGGAAACATTATATTCTTAGTTTGTTTCATCTGAGCTTGGGCTATGGTGTCAAACATTACCTGTCAATACTTCTTAAAAGTTACTTATTTAATTCTCCATATACTGATAATAGTCATACTCACCTTGCAGAGGTGTCTCCAGGATTTCTTTGGAAAGTACATACAAAATGTGTAACATGGTGCCTAGCATATCGTAGGCGTGCAATAAGTTTGTTTTCCATTTTTCTTGTTTTCCCAAAAGGCATTATAGCCATCAGTAAGAGATCAAAGCAAGAGAGAGGGTTAAACATTTTTTTCCTTGTGAACTGAGGTAACTTCCTTGGAAAATCAGTGTACATAGATATGTACTTGCCACAGACAAGTGAAAGAAGAATCTGCCATTTTAAAATAACAAGAATACAATTTACTGACTCTACTGAGATGTCAGTTCTTTTAATAGGCACATTTGCCAAGTAAACTAGGATTCTAAAAAAAAACCAGTCACCTTTTAAATGCAAACTATGATTAACATTACAAAAATACACAATATACGACTTATTTTTCTATCCAAATGTCCACATACAGAAGATTACAGAAGGTGTTGTAAGCTTCACAAGTCTTTTTTTTCATAAAATGTTATAGGGAAAGTGGTGGAGCAGTGGAAAGAGCAAGAAACTAAAGGATGCTTGAATTTCCTGGTTTGTGTCACTTTTACTTTAACATATTTTTCTGCATGTTCATTTCCTTTGTGTGCTTTTCTTTTTTAAAGAATAAAAGAAAAATCTGCCTCATGAAAATGCAGGAGAGTCATCCCACATAAAGACCATCTTTAAAATGCGCATTATTTATTTGACAGACTGTAATGGCTGTTTCAAGGATATTATGGGCTGTCACGTGAATATGTATTTTAGAATGAATACTACAGTACAAATACTGTGCTTGCACAATGCACATCAAAAATATAACCTAATGAAATCTCTTTTGAAGATTAGGCAATATATAAGGATATCCTGGAAATGGAAAAGCCAGTTGAGTTAAAATAGGAAAAGACCTTACAATCCTGAATGATGCATAGGTCAACTTCTTCGAAAGGTGAAGGAATAGAAAAGGAAAACAAAACAAAACATAACTTAACCTTGAATGGTAATTATACTTTCGGCTCCTGATTCTGACATGAAGTAAAGTCAGGCTTTTTGGAATTTTATATTTGGTTGATATTGATAAATCATGAGTGTTTTAGAATCACATTGTATTTATAAGATTTCAGGCCCAGTTACGCTCGGGATTATTAATAGATTAGAAGATTTAGTAACAGCAATATTATTTTAGGCTAGAATAAAATAACTCATATGTTCATCTAACGCATTTTTTTGGTGAATATCTGATTCCTATGGTGCTATATTAAGTTCAGTAGCAGATACAAGATGCATTGAACACCAGGCCTTACCTGAAAGAGCTTAGAGTGAAGAGGGAAGCTGCAACATGATATAACTTACCAAAGCACCAGGCTGAAACCAGCAAGGGAATGTAAAAGGTATATAAATAAGGTGCTCCAGCAGTCTTACAGGAAAAAATAAATAAAGAGAGCAATGTGATATATCTGCAATAAAGACCAGTGAACATCTTCATTGTTTAATTTGCATTCCACCAATAATGGTAGCTTGAATTTGGAGTCACTTTTACCCATTTTCTTATCTAATGTTGCATACCTTTTATTAATATTTAAGAAGCTGAATTTTTTTTTTTGAGAACATGCAAAGATACACTCAATAATTGTTGTTATACTTCACATTATTTTGGTGATTACCAGGGATTTCTTAATTCAGATTATTCTAATAAATTTATAAAATAAATATGATACAGAAACTTCAAACAAGTCATTGATTTTAACTTTTAGTAGACACCCTTATGTCTTAATTTTTCTTTTTTTCTTTTCTCCTTTCATTCTCTAAAAATTGTCAAAATAGAGTTCTTTTGCTGAGATAAAGATGATTCTTCCAATCAAACTCCTTTGTTTTAAACTTTTTCAACAGAACAAAATTTCTCCATAGTACATGCTCATTGGTCTTCATAGGAATTCACAGAACTCAGAATAACAGCATGAAATTAAAGAAAGCAAAATCAGGCACTAGAGACCAGCCTGTGGCCGAGTGGTTAAGTTCACGTGCCCTGCTTCGGTGGCCCAGGGTTTTGCCGGTTCAGATCCTGGGTCCAGACATGGCACCGCTCATCAAGCCATGTTGAGGCAGCATCCCACATAGCACAACCAGAAGGACCTACAGCTAGGATATACAACTCTGTACTGGGGGGCTTTGGGGAGAAGAAGAAGAAGAAGACGAAGAAAAGAAGATTGGCAACAGATGTAAGTTAGGTGCCAATCTTTAAAAAAAAGAAAATCAGGCACAAGTGCCAAAATTATTGATATTAAACTATTTTTAAGCACTTAATATGTACTACACATTCATTTAGATTGGTGCTGTCCATTAGAATTATAATGTGACCCATCTATATACTTTTAAATTACTTAATAGTCACATTAAAAAAGTGAAAAAGAAAAACAGGCAAAATTAATGTTAATAACATACTTCCAAGATATTATTTCAACATGTATTTATTAATAAGATACTTTACTCTTTTTTTTCATAGTAAGTCTTTGAAATCTGTTGTATATTTTACACTTACAGCAAATCTCAGTTCTGACTAGCCACATTTCAAGTCCTCAATAACGCCATGTGGCTAGGGGTTACCCTACTGAGCAGTGATGGTCTAATATTTTCAATTATATTATATTATTTAACTTTCACAACCATCCTATGAGGTCATTATCATTAATTTCCTTTTTGCAGATGAGAAGATTGTAATTCAGAAAATGTGACTTCACACAGCCAATAAGTTACAGGAATGAAACCTGAATCCCATTGTACTACAATTCTTTCCATCTCTTTTGTACTAGAGATTTTTTAAGGAAGTTAGGAACTTTGGAATATAAACTTCCCATTAATAGTTTTAAACTGAACTATACTCTTCCTAGAATTTTTCTAGAAACTAAAGGACTTTTTTAAGTTGCAGTCACAAAATACCTTTCAAAGGTAGAAGAAGCTAAAAACATTTTCCTATTTCACAGCCTTTTTTGACTTCTGATTTGTTCTATTTCAAAGCATAAATGACATACAATTGAAATTACTCCTTTGACTATGTAACATTTCCTGGGGCTCTATTAAAGACATAAGCCTGTTTACTGTTGGATTCTTTATTCCAAGATTTGTGATTTTTCATATTACAATGAAAAACTTTGTTCACCAAGGCTCCGCTTGATTTAGTTGTTTCCAATATTTTGGTGGTTGCTTGAAATTTCTTATTTTTGTGGTTCTTTTCATCTCTAAATGAAGAGACTGAAAAGCTAATTATGAAATACAGTGAAAATTTATTTTCACTCTATAGTAAAAATCTAGTAAGAGAAAATGGACTAGCTTTCATCATGAGAGAGTTGGGCAGGTGTATCGAGGATTTCATTGTCTAACCCCAGGAAGTCTTTGTGGCATTGTGAATTTTCCTATGAAATTCCACTTAAGCAAAAAGTTTGAACATTTCTAAAAGGGTTACCTTATACGAAACTTGTACCAAACACAAGAATATGTTCAGAGAAAAAGAAGATACTTTCTGTTTCTTAGGAGCTTGTACAGAATGTGGATGACAGATACAACCAACTCATTAGGGAAAATAATATCCCAGTAGAAGACAAAAGTTGTCACTTTCAAATAGAGTATTTTTGGAATGTAAGTAAGATGCAAATTAATTCTGATGAGATGAATTTAGGAACCAGAGAGCCGGTTGGAGATGGAGAATGACCTGGAGGGGCAAAGAGGAGATATCCTGCACAAGGAACAAGTCGATATGTAATATTTACCAAATGCTTAAATGACCCAGTATCCCTAACTCAGCTGTCCTCAGCCAGGAGAGGTAAACCCCTTGAAGGCTTAGGTCTGTACTTGATTGCTTGTTGATCATAATGCAGAAACATGTCTTCCTGTACTTCAGTTCTGTGTCCCACGTTCTTTTTCACAGCCTCTTTTTCATTATTGTTGCTGTTGTTCCTACTCATTATTCATTCTACACATATTTAAAACCAACAGCAACAATTAAATGGTAGAGATTCTCATATGTGTTTCTATTTTATGGAATTCTTTCTCTAGTTAGTTAGGAAGTCACCTACGACCAGCACTCAGAATGGTTGGAGGGCATAAAGTGGAGCCACCTCCCTGGAGGCAACTCTGACCTCGTAGATATTTATGTTCCTTGTCTTTCTGTTACTTTGGTTAGTGTTTGTATTTTTCTTTTCTCTTCTGGCTGCCCATGCTCTGTTTCCATTCCTTTGCCAAGCTAATTTCCTGTCATTGGAACTACCTCTTCTCATTTCAATGTCCTGTGGTCAGTCTGTGATTTGGGGCATTGTCAAGGAGAGGGCATGAAAGACAAAGTCAGTCAATTGGATTCTCCCTTCTCAGAACTTAAAACTTGATCAGAGAGAGTAAGAGACTGAAAATGTTTGGAGTTGACTCTTTCCAAACAGGGGCACATGAATTCTACTGTTCCAGCCATGAGACAGTGTCACTTCCTGATTGTAAGTCGTTTTTTCCCTGATGCTCCAAGTTTTAGTCAATCATGTGAGCACTTGATTTCCTTTTTAACATCACCGTTTGCTTAATTTAGCCAGAGACAATATCTAGTGCTTTCAATCCAAAGAACCCTAATTGATACACTAATCAAGTTAACAGAAATGGGTGGAAATTCTTGCCTTGAGTCCTGGGAAAGTTATTTAATTTCTTGATAATCAGCTTTTGTCGTCTGTAAAATGAGAATGTCAACACCTACTTGAAAGTTATTTGAGACTATCAAATGAAATAATGATATAAAATGTTTCATTTAGAGCAGTTACTCAGAAAAGGCAGCTAAATATACATACACAAATTATTACCCAATACTAAGTTTCTGTGTGTGTATTCGCTACCTCATTACACACGTGAACACACAAACACCTATACTCTCAAACTCATGATCACATACAATTCTTTTCTATCACTAGTTGATGATGAGAAAGAGTGCTCCAAGCTTAGGGAATAATACACCTCTTCTTTCTATCAAATGCTAGAATCGTATGCTGAGGTTTAGAAATTGTCTAGTGGTGGATGTGTACATGCACAACAAAAAATCATTCAGCCAGTGAGCTAATCATTGATAATGAAAACAGTATTTAAGACCCTATGATAGATTAAAAAAAATATATATATATATATATGAAGCTCACTAGATAATTATCATATATATTTTACAGTATTTTTCCTGTGTTCAAACCTACCAAAGGACTTTAAATACATATTTATATTCAGACATCATACATATACCCACATATGCGCATAACCCACCATATATATTATATATATGTACAAAACTACCATGTATATCATATATATACACATTCAAATATATAACCTAATATGTATATATATATATATATGTGTGTTTATATACAATAGTCCCCCCTTCTCCACAGGGATATGTTCCAAGACCTCCAGTGGATGCCTGAAACCACACATAGTACCGATCTTATATATACTATGTTTTCTCCCATATATACATACCTATGATAAACCTTAATTTATAAATTAGGCATAGTAAGAGACTAACAACAACTACTAATAAAATAGGATAATCATAACAGTATACAGTAAAGTTACCGTGGTCTTAGCAACCTCAGCATATGATTATTTTTCTTTCCTTATTAAGTAGAGAACTTTCACCTTTTCTCTTAAAAGAAGCACTTAATGGCTTCTTTTTGGCCTATCCAAATGGCCAGCATCACTACCTTTGCACTTTGGCGCCATTATTAAGTAAAATAAGGATTACATGAGCCCAAACACTGTGATACCATGACAGTTGATTTGATAATCGAGATGGGCGGGTAGCATAGGTCGTGTGAATAAGCTAGACAAAGTGACAACTCACATCCCAGGTGGGACAAAACAGGGTGTCACAAGACTTCATCACGCTATTCAGAAAGGCCTCAATTTAAAACTTATGAATTGTTCATTTCCGGAATTTTCCATTTAATATTTTTGGACCACGGTTGACCATGAGTAACTGAAACTGTGGAAAGGGGGCACTACTGTAAATATAAAATATATGTGTGTATATGTGTGTGTGTAGCAAGTATTGTGATTTTCCACGGCTCTGTCAATTTCAGAATTTTCTGGAGTTTGTTGTTGCGACAATGGCACACTTTGTAAGCTCTAAAGTTCATAGTAGATTTTGTGGTCATGTCTTTTACTTGGTTTGGTAGTCACTGGATAGTTGCCTGAGACAGGAGATGAGGGGTAGGGTTCTCTTGAGGTTCCAGTTAAATTATTTGAGTCTGATTGTCATAAGCCTGGTGCTAATTAGTATATGATTTTTATCGTAATTGGTGGCTTAGTAGTCTACCTTGCTTGGCTGATTTTGTCGACTGTTTCTTAACTTCATATTTCAGAAAAGATTTTGGCATACGTTTTAGAAGAGAAAAGTGTAAAAAGGTAATTTTTTGAGGACTTCAAACATATGTGTGCACCCTGTCAAATTAGAGATATTTTAGAGGACTTTTGTTGTGGTCTAATGTGGGTTGCTAGATATGAGCTGTTGCCTCAAGCATGACAGTGTTAAATTGTTTGGTAAGAGAAAAGGAATCTATGGGCCATCATCAACTAGACTTAGTTGTTTATAGAATCTGTTAACCACAGATTGGGCTTGTTAAGTTTTAGGATTTATACAGGTTTGAGAAGATTCGTTTTCCAGGTTGATAAGGACAGTACTGGGGAATATCACGTGAACTTTTTCCATCCCCTGCTGAAAGAAGCAATGTTTTCTGAGATTATGTTGGTCATATCCACTTAGTGGGAAAAATGATTTCTCCTTCACTATATTTCCAGTGAAATATAATTATCCAGCTTGATTATGGAATCTAGCTGAATCTAGGAGTAGAAAAATATTGAAACTTTAACATCAAACAAAAAATGCTCAGGTTTACTTAGTATAACAGAGAAATCGTCATAATCAACGAACCAATCATTGCTGCTAGAGTGATTGCTCCCAAAGCATTTGTTTGCAAACTCAGGTTCTATCTAAAGGAAACTATGGATATACCAACAAAACGTGAGGGTAGGAAGTACACAAACCTGAAGGAAAGAGCAACGTTTACCACTCACTACTTTTTGCCATTCATGCTACACAGTGTCAATTGCTAGATTCTATAGAATCCTAGGCTCAGGGATGTCGTATTTCTTTTGTCAATTCGTCCAGCCTGTGGTGCAGTAGAGCATGACTCTTGGCGCTAGCTGTCATAGCTTGAAAATTTTATATTTTTTCCTGGTGTTTAACAGAAAATAATTTAAAACATTCAAATGGCAGCATTTTAAGTAATAAGAATTTTAACAAACACTGAAAAGAGTGTGCTAATCAAATTTTCCATTAAGGAATGTTCTTTGGAGAAAAGTTGGAAAAGCTAAGTCTCAAAGGAATATTGCAGATCGCAATCTGTAGGGAGAGATTACAAACGTCTTGACTTCCTAAGAAAATCAGAGAAGGAAATAAAACAAAAATGGTGTTGATATACTGTAGATAATAATTTACCTTAGAAATCACACACAAACACACACACACACACAGAGCAATTTAAATACTTAGTTCTATGTGATATGTATCATTTAAAAAATTTTGTACAAGCTATGTTTTGCTCAAAAAATTTGTGTGATTAATGCATTGATTTAGCTTCCCAATGTACACTGCTACTAGGCAGATTCTGATATTATTTATTTTATTAGTTTATAATATGTCAATTTTTCTTGCTTATCTGTCAACTCCCAGAAAAATACATAAATCAAAAATGTAGCAATGTGGACACTAACAAGGCATAATTATTGTAGGGTCTGTCCTCCTTTAAAGAAAAAATACAATTACCTACCAGAATGTTGCTAGGATTAGGTCAGAATTTGCATAATACTGACTCATATTTTCTTAACAATTTTAACATCAGACAATAGCTTTTATAAATCTATAATCCCTTACTATTTTCCAACTTTATTTTTTGGGCTGTAATAAGGAGTTCAGTCAAAACAAGATAATTATTAGCATCTAACCCATAGAAAACTTTAATTACTCAGTGGCATGTTTTCAAGATTAGGTCAGGTTTTCATAAATTTTATATAAAGTAGCACAAGGCAATTAAGCTTGCCTAAATGTAATTTTTACAGTTAAATTTATTCAGTTTTCTACAGATAAATATTTAATAGAAAATACTTCAATCATTGTATGAGCTTAAGGAAAAAATTTCTGCTTCAGCGTAATCTCTGGACAGCAATTCTAAGACTGCGTTATTAAGCATTTAGAAGACACAGTTAAGAGATGATGAAAATTTGGAAAATGTTAACTGCTATAAAATAATAGCTGCTAATGTGGAGGATTATGAAATACCCAGTAGCAGAATAAGTAACAAATAGATCCTTTCTGAAGTCCTGAAGGCTGGGGGTGGGATCCGGGGTTAAGTAACCGTGATATATTTATAGAGGGCAAGGGATCATCGTAAAATAAAGCAGCAAATAGTAAAGAAGTCAATGTAAAAGAGAGGCCGGGGATTTAGGGTATAGAGATCATAAATTTTCATCGATATAAACAGCCTGTGTACCTCAGGAGTTGAGGTTTAGCTATAATTTCAGGTCTGACCTAAAGGCCTTTTGTGTTCACAGTGCATGCACGATCAAGATGCCATCTAAGGAGGTGTTAAAAAAAAAGGAAAGAAAGAAAGGAGGAAAAATGTTTCAGATCTGTGTGATTTACTCATTTAATCATCCCCAAATCCATTCCTAACACAACAGCACAGTAGTTGAGAAGATTTTATTGTCTCACTAAATTACATTTAATTCTTACCCTAGCACATCCTATAAACAAGAAGAGTGAATGACGCTGCCTCCACCACGTTTTTCCGAGGAAAAGTGTTAAATTTTTATGCACGGCTTCTCCGAAGGTCATTTTCCCTTTCTCTCTATAGCTTGGCCATCCACATTTACATGTTTTAATTTTAAGTATGTATTTTAAATCCCATTCAAACTTAGTGGATTAAAAAAAACAGTGATAAAATGAGCTTATTTAATGGTTTAACAGAGCAATAAAAGCAAGCAAATCAACACGAAAGAACTATTAAGTATTTAGCTTTTAGGAATTATCCCAAAATGGAATGCTGAGTGGTTGAAAAAAAAAAGAAAAAGTAAGCCACATGAAGACCTCATCTTTTTATTCAGGGACGTTGATTTTAATATATTTAGGCACTAAAATAAGCTTTCTGTTCTAAATTGCCACTTAATGAACAAATTGTATTATTGTGTTTGTGTGTATGTATAATATATATGCCTGTATAGTAATGTCTCTTTCTCTCTCTATGTATAGATATACATAAATACAGTCACACAGTATGTTTTGTGGACACAGAATGTACTGTACACACACACACATTCTCACATAGTTACTACCAGACTAGAACAGGCAGTGGGTAACATAAAGGTGGTTAAGTAAATGGTATAGGAATTGTGTTTATTTTTTATTACAAATAGTAATTTTTAATTAAGAGCTCAAAAGCATACTGCCAAAACATTCACTTGAGTATTCAGTTATTAACCTTAAAAAGATATTTTCTTCTGAATAGTTCATGGGATCAGCTGTATTTCCATTTTGACACAAAAACTATGGGGATTTGTTTTATCTCATTTTATCGCTGTAAGAAATGAAACGTGTCAGGCGAGTTTAGAAGGGACTTTCAGAGAGCAAACTCTGTGCAGGAGCTCTCATTGCTCGAGCTGGTTGGCCCTGGGAACAGGGCGCTTTCCTTCATCCACTAGGTTGCACTGTTGTACAGAAAAACAAAACCTTTGCAAGCCCGGCTGCAGAAGAGCAGCACGCTGCGAGGAGCCTCATAAATCCTGTTACGCTGGTTTCACTAACTACAGAAAGAGAGGAGATCAAGACAGAAAGACTGGCATCTGACAAGTTTCCTTTTTCCTCAAAGCCAGGACCACTGTCCTGGATTTTGTGTGGAATTTCCTTGAAAGTAAATAAAGGATAGTA
This sequence comes from Equus przewalskii, assembly GCF_037783145.1. NCBI lineage: Eukaryota > Metazoa > Chordata > Mammalia > Perissodactyla > Equidae > Equus > Equus przewalskii. Next base: position 9,041,907 of record NC_091838.1, read on the forward strand.
AAATTTAACTTTTAGTAGTGAGGAAGACGGTGTGAATGGAGGTTAGGGTGGCTGGGAAAGAATGTTGGTCAACACTTTTTAAGTTAGACTATAAGGCCTATTAAATGTTTCAGTGGTTGCTGGTCCTTCCGGGGAGTGGCAAAACTATTTCTCATAACTTTCCTTCCACCACCAGGCATTATTTAAATGTAAAATTCCATGAAGACAAACTATAGGCTTTCCTATTGGTGTCGCAGTGCGATGCTTAATGATTGTGTTTAAGTAAGTAATTATGGCTGTGTCGTTTATTCATTTTTCCTCCATGGCATCATCCAAAATATTGGTCTCTTTATATGAATGAACAAATAGAAGCAGAATTCCTTTACCCTAGTTGGTATTATCCAAACCATACTAAGAGAACATTTGTAGGATTGCCCTTGTATCTGCTAGCCTATTTCTCTGTCTACATATGGGCTGTACTTTATCAAAGAAATTACTTACAGAGAATCTAGTAGGACGGGGGAAAAGAGCTATTCCTTTAGTTCTGGTGTAAATCATTGGGAATTTTTGCTTCATGGATTAGCACCTCTTGTATCCTCATCTCTTCAGGGCAGAAAGCTGAGACAATCATAATGAAGACCAGAGCTATTGGCTACCACCGCTACAAAACTTTTAGGGGGAATAGGTCATCAAAAAGACTTGAGTCTGGAACTGGTTATTTCAGTCGGGTTGATAGAAGTTTCACATTTGGTAATCGTCCTGCTTTAAGGTTGTGAATATTTCACTAACAACTTTTAGCCTACCTAATTAATTTCTTACTGTGTTATGAATGTGGCAATGAAGATCTGGTAAACTTTTGGTCTAAAGGATGGGAGAGAAAAACAAATGCCTTCAATTACGCAAATATATATTGCATGTGTATTAACCCATAGATGGCATAAATTTTAGAGAAGGAATTAGGTTTATGAAAAATCAGGTATCTCATTTGTTGGAATAAAGGCCTTTTGGAATTTGCATGTTTAAAATATTTTCTGAAAGGCTACTTTCCCTAGGTTACCACCTTCACCTGTATCTGTTACAGACACGTAGATTGTATTCAGTATTTAACAACTTGCAGGAAATGAAACTTTACAGCTTTATTTCACTGTCAGCATTGCCCTTCAAACTACGGTTTATATACTATAGTTGGTCTGATTCCTTTTCAACTGTGACCCAGAGAAATGGGAGTTAAAATTCTCTGTGTCACTAAAAATTGTTTATATACTTTTGCAGGTTTTTTCCTTTTCAATATGCCAATTTCTTTAGCCTCTCTTTGAAGGTGCTGGTGTTCAACACTTAATACACTTGGAAAATACCAGAACGGCACCAGAAATATGGTTGGCATTCAACAAATATTGAATGGAAAAATACACGTGTTTACTAGGTAGCTACCATTTATTGAGCTCATACCATATGTTAGTCACCCTGGTAAGTATTTTACAAGCGTTATATCAAATGATTCATATCATCGGTGTAATGAAGTGGGTATTATCCCCAGTGTTACATATAGAGGCTTACAATGGTTAAGGCATTTTCCAAGATAGTGAAAAATAGATTTAGGATTTGAACTCAAATCTAGTTTGTCTGCTTTTACTATTCCGGCAAAATAATATTTTTCACGTACAATTTTCTATGAATCCAAGCTCGATAAATCAATAAACATATATCATTGAGCACTAACTCTATACTCGGCTCTAATGAGAGTACAAAAACTAGAAAGCAAATTTGCTAAACTTGAGATGTATTTGATGGAACTGGCGAGAGAGAGAAAATGTACAGACAGAGAGAATATGAAAGCATTAAGAAATTAGGTGCTATATCATATGGTATGGCTCAAGTCCTCTTGACATCCAGAGAAGAGACAATCATTGTTGGACAATAATTTATTGACAACAATTTCAGGACACAAACCACTCGTTCAGCAAGTATCTAGAATCCATCTGCTAAGTACTGGTGAGGTGTTAAAGCATAAAGCTTTTAATTCAGATGCAAAGCAGTCAAAGCAGATACAAAGAAAGGATTCTGGAGTAGGGCCAAAGAGAATAAAGAAGGGAAACGTTAGACTGAGACACAGCTCCTAAGGAAGTGGTGATTCTAACCTGAGGCACGAAAAAAATAGTTAAGTTTTGTCTGTTGAGGCCTTTGATGGAAAGCTAGGAGGAAAAATTGACATTTATCCAATCAGTAATTATGTCATCCTAAAGATTCCTAGGAAGGAAAATTTAAGAGATGCTTTTAGAAACATTCGTTGCTGTATGGGATGGATTCCTGAGGTTGAACATGGGGAGTAAGGGCAACTGGTTCTTTAATTTTTTGAAAGCATAGAATGCTTCCTGGGAATTGAATTGTTGCTAATACATTTTAGAATCATATCTGATGATATAGATTCATCCTTTTGTAAGACAGAATGCTATTAATCATCGTTATACCAGCAGTACTTAGCATAGTGCCCGGAACATAATTGGTGCTCACTAAACACTTGTGTGATTGAAATTAATTTGGATTTCTCACAGACCTATTCATACCTTAAAATGTCAAATGAATCCAAATATATCAACAGGAAATGAATGTTTCCTGACCTTTATATATTTTTCCTCTCTATCTCAAGTGTTGATTGTTTTGTGTTACTGATTTGATCCATTGTTTCTCAACTGAGTAAAATTTTTACTAAAAACATGTTTTTCTGGGGCCGGCCCCGTGGCCCAGTGGTTAAGTTCACGTGCTCCACTTCAGTGGCCCAGAGTTTCACAGGTCCAGATCCTGGGCATGGACATGGCACCACTCATCAAGCCATGCTGTGGCAGCGTCCCACATAGCACAGCCAGAGGGACCTACAACTAGAATATACAGCTGTGCACTGGAGGGCTTTGGGGAGAAGAAGAAGAAAACAAAACAAAACCAAAAATGTATTTGCAGAAATGTATGTGGAATATCCAGAACTTATACTTATGTGCACAAATCTGTGAATTTTATATTCTTTGAAAATAGAAGGACTGCTAATTTTTCTGAAATTTGAAATAGTGATTTACTTTAATAATCTACTAAAGGTACAGAGGATATAAATAGCAGTTGTATAAAAGGTGATAGAAATACTAGATTTTGACATTTCAATAGAAGATGACAACATCTGAAAATATGGGTATGAATTCTGCATCAGTCTCTAAGATGGTGCATGACAGGAATAACAATTAAATTTACAAATGCACCTGTAGGTGTGTTGGCAAATATGAAATATAAATCTGTTAGCACAAATTTCTGAAAATGGTTCATTGTTTAGCATAGACTTGAAATCATATCTATCTTTTTCCCAATATAAAGTGGAAAAAGAAGCCATGTTAAGGACCACACTCTATCCAAGGCGGGAGGGGGGTTGGTGAATCAGCTGGTCCAGTTGATCTAAAAGCAGAGTGGATATGTCCAAGAAACAGAATTTAAAGAAATATACAATTCATACTGTTTTCTTCTCTTTAAAGTTAGTTAATGATTCCACCTGGTGCATTGGACTATTGTTATTGATGTAATTGCTTCGGCAAGTGCAAAATTCATAAGAAGGAAGATTGGTTTTAAATAAATATGCAAGTTTGGCTAAATTTCTGATGCTTCCCTATCCTTGGGGAAGTTTGAGAGCTCTAAAAATTTTAAAAGATGACAAAGAAGAAAGATGGCGGTTGGATAGGTTACACAAGGTTTTAACTAAGTCATTTTTTCAAGTTCTTTTCTTTGTGTGGGGACATTTTTTCACATTTTATCTTTGTACAAAGACAGTTGCTCTTTCTGAATCTCTACATATTCTGTCTTCCCCAAACAACATCCCTAAGCCCTCACCTCTTTTGCAAACATCTTATTTGAGTTTTAATTTGCTTAACTTAATGGCAGATTTTGGTATTAATGGCCAGGGTATTCTTGTCGCTGAGACCTAGTCTTAAATATTTGATGAACAAGGTAAGTACACCAACAGAAGAATCCTTGTGCTTCTGTTCAAAGTTGTTACATGCTCTATAGACAATCAATATAGAGTGTAAAAACAATGACTTTGGCAAACACAATTCACTTGTATGTGCTTGCCTGATAGACACATCACGGAATCGTGGCAGATAAAGATACACAGTGAACTAGTCCGTCATAGTGACTCTCTGCTCTTCCATATCAATTTAGTACATTTGCAAGGGAAATATTCTAACAAAGGAAAACTTTCTTCATGAAGCTACTGTTCATCTTTTGACACTAAATCTGAACATACACACACACCCACGTGCACACAAAATTTAACACACATATCTATTTGGAACATGAAATCGAAAGTAAAATATATATCCAAGTATCCCTTAGAAAACTGCGTATTTTAATGTACCATGTAACACCTTTATTGCAGTTATTGACATGGGTGGTGATGTTTCTTCTTACCTCAAAATCCTGACCCTGCATCTTTCTGCTCATCCTACCCCCGTCTCCATCCCTCTACATGATTCTCCCCCTTGACCTTCCAAGTGTAATTTTCCGTGGCTAAAGCCACTTAATATTTATTATAATAACTCTCACTCTTCCCTCTGTCTTTCAATCTCTTTTAGTGGGAACAATAAGCGGACTGATGGCTAGGAAATTAACTCAGGGAACTCTCTTTTTTTCTCTCTCCTCAGACACACCCGCTTCTTCCCACATTTTTCTTGTTAGACTAGTGAGTAAATTTAACCTGTGACTCTGTCACATACTCATCCTTAGGCCAGTACATTTTGGTCCTATTTCTACTCTAATGTGTCTATAGCATGTGACTGAGGTTTCTCACTAGCATTCCAGGGGCGAGAGTCTGTGTATAAAGTCTTGTGTATATTATGCATACAAAGTTACTAGTCAAAATATTTTGGTTAACTCTTTCTCTGTAACACCTCTCTGTTATAAACATAAAAACATATAATATTACCTTTCCTGGGATTCTGAGAAAATTCAATCATTTTAACCTCTCCCTTCTTGTGTTTCCTGAGGGGGGAAATAGATTCGATATCAACTAAATGTGGTCCTTTTTATTAAGGAAATTACAACTATAAAAATGATAAATATTAACAATAGGAGACAAGTAATGGCAGCAAAAAACAGAAATAGAATTTTTAAGCGTGAAATGCTGTATTGGTCTTACACCAAGACCACACAGAAATAAATTATGGCTAAAAAGTTAAATTGCATGTTAAAAATATCATGCTCATTGTTTATAAGTTCAAATGTTACCAGCTTCAAGGTGAAAGGCAATATGGAGAATATCATGATTTTACTTAGTGTACTTTTGAAATTTAAAAGAATTTGGCTTCAGATTTTCAATTAAATTTTTTAACTGAACTTCTCTACATTTCTTGAAAATGTTGGACATATTTGTTAAATAACAAGTTCATACAATTCAAACATTTATTGAACATCCTGAATTAATGTAAAAATTAAATGTCCTTTAAAAATGGGCGAATTAAATCTGTGTAAATAGGAGGTATTTGTGCATAACATTGTATATTGTATACCATTAATTACAGGAGAAGAAACAATATTAGCATAAACGTATAACATGCCCCTAGTAATGGACTGGAAACCCAATGGGTGTCAGAGGGCTTTGGCACAGAAAGCACTACCATATTGGATAGTCCCTCACACAGCATTCATGGTTTGCTCCTAGTGCCTTGCTTTTCCAATAGAAAGCCCAGATAGATTTTGCACATGACATTTTCCCTAACATCACCAGCCTTAATTTCAGTGAAATTAAGAAGCTCTTTAGAATCAAAAATGGAGTAGGTTCCAGAAAAGGATCTTTATACTTCAATTACTTTTTGATTGTCTTGTTTTCAGCAAAAATTAGTCTCAACCCTGAAGAGGCTGTGCTGGGAAAGAATAACCTGAAGGTCCAGATATTAGCTTGAGAATTGAAAGGTTGAGACCTCCGTCTAGCCTAGAAGCAGGTCTTCATTGGTGTCCACAGTGTTGTCCTGTGAAGATTATTTAAAATTATTTAAAATATTATTTATTATTTAAAATATTGAAATAGTTGCCAACATATAAAATTAGAAGATTTACATGGTAAGCCCGATTTCCAGCTTCATTTAAAAAAAGAAGCTTTCATCACATAGAACCTCCTTCCCCATAAAGTAACAATCGGCTAGAGGTAAAGATGACTGCTCTTTACAAAGGGCATGCTCCCTCCAGGCTGCCACAGCTTCCAAGCCCGGTGCCCCCAACATTGTATCAGCATCAGTTGCTTCTTATCATCATGACTTCCATACCTCTGCTTATCTTATACGGGCCTCACTTCATTCTTTTGTCATCTGCTTGACTTGTGTAGATATCTGAGTTTATGACAGCTAGCTTAGAACTGATATGATTGATTCAAAAGGAGAAGGATGAATTGTCTAGGCTTTTTATATAAGAGAAATGAAAGATACTTCTAATAAGTGGCCAAACATGGCTTGAAATTCTGGTCTTTTTAGCTTTAATACCCGTGCTTTATCTACCACCACACTATTTTTTCTAAATCCTCATCCAGTCATTCTTATTCATTTGCTATATTCCCAAGTCATACTGAAGGTTGATTAAACAAATAATAAGCCAGAATTTCAAATGACGATTTCAAGATTTCGAGATCCTGTTTCCTTGTACCTTACACACATCTTGATGAAGTGACCCAGACGTGATAGAGGAGACCATATTCACCGATGTTAATTTCTGGCGTTATCTCAACATTCTATGACATAGTTAGGAATCGTCTTCCAAATGTAGGTATTAACTTACAATGATAGGATGTTATACTACCCTAGGATATAGGCGTGCCCAAATGGCTGTAGTCAGAGACCATGTAGTGAAATGTTTGGGAACCACTTTATCTCCCCTAACTCTTTGAACATATCTCTAAGACAATGTTCGTGGGAGTGCATTTTTATTATTTGCTTGCATGGCTGTTGCCTTCCTACACCAAGGCTGTCTAATAAAACTTTCTGCAATGATGAGAAAGTTCTATAATCTGCACTAATATGATAATAACTAACCACTTGTGACCACTGAGCACTTGAAATATGACTTGTATGATTGAGCAACTGAATTTTTCGTGTCGTTCAATTTTAAATAATTTAAATTCAAATATTCACAAGTGGCTAGTGGTTACTGTTGCACAACTCTAGACTGTGAACTCTCCTAGGCTGGGACTCTGGTATCTTTTTCTATCTTTGGCACCTTGTGCAGTAGACAATAAACATATGTTGAATGAATGAATGAATAAAAGCAACATATAAAGACTTTGGACATGTGGTAGCATAAAATCAATCAATTGGAGAAGTTCCTCCACAAGAGAATATTGAAATATGGGAATTTGGCATGGCTCCCAATAGAAGAACATGACTAAGAGGCAGTTCATGATGGATAGTGGGAGCCAGTTCTCTGTGTTTAATAGGACTTCCTGAATTCACTTTTTAATCCAGGGGAAAACACTAAGACCGCGGTAAAATTGGTGAGAGAAGAGAGAGCTGCATTTCTGATATGCCTAGTGTTAGAATTATGAGAGCTGTTGGTTTCTGATATGCCTGGTGTTAGAATCATGAAAGTAGACGGAGCTTTGCCCACGTCTCAAACTATTTCCAAGCTATTTCATTCTTATGAAACCTTTGGATTACAATAAATAATTACACATTGAATTACTCAGGGCCATACAAGAGTCATAGCCACTAAAATATAAAATATTCCTTGTTCACTTGCCCTTATGCAGTTAAGCTGGAAAAGCAGGATTCCAGTTGGCAAAAAATCCTTTCTAACCTGAACATTGAATTATTTCAATCAGTCTAATGTTCTAGGCTATTTTTTTCTCGGGATATAAAAATGAGCCCTTCCAAAACAGGGCAGTCATTCAAGATATTTTAATATACAGAAAATTTATTTATTCAACTCCATGTAAACTCCAGTTTCTAATCCATGGGCCTGAGGATTGCAATGAACAAGTGAATGGGAATATTTTGGTTCCAATAGAGGAGAGGGCAGGAGTGCATTATGGGTTTACTTGTCACAGAGCTTAAAAAAGGATAATTGTTCAATACAGGCACTCTATAATTAGTCTTAGAAATGATTCCTTATTTTCCACTTGTAATAACGTTGGGCCCCATTTTTCAGAGCCCTTTGAAGAGAGTCCTACAGTTTTTATCTTCTATGAACATCTGAAAATCTTCTGATGTCATGACCTCGTATAATATTGGATTTCTCCTGCAGCAGACATGTTTGTGTTTGTGTAGGACAGATAATTAATTAGGATATTTCAAAGTAGGTGTACCTTATTAGTAAATGGGTGAAAGGGCTCACTTCCAACTATTCTAACCATTTTTAATAAAAAAAAAATGTTGATTCAAACAAAGAGGTAGGAAAACTAAATCCTTATTAGATTTTAATGTAATGCAGATATGGCCTGGAGGGGCTAAGTATTTTAGAGGACACATGAAATTGCAATACTTATCTTTGAGGTGCCATTTTGAATTCCTTTCCACTTACTTTAAAGCATTTCGGGTCTGTTTCTGCTTAAAAAATTTGAGTCAGAATAATTTCACATGAAATTAATTTTCTTTACCCACAGGAGACCCACGTTAGTTCAAACACAGTTAGAAATTAACAGGAACCTGTTTTTCTAGTTTTCTACTTGCTACTGATAGTGATAGTTTTGATAAACTTGATATGAAAGTCTGCAGATTAAAGTTTTATGTTCTTCAAGATTTTTCTTGTTAGTGTTCAAATGTAACTGTAGTGGAAGTTTTAGTAGACAGTTGACTATAGTTTCAGAAATCACAGCTGTTTCCTGCACAATTATAATGCTCAACTAACTATCGTTCCTTCCAATGGACCATATCTATTCTTTTGTAAGAACTCGGTGATGATGCTAATGTTCAGTGTGCTTTGATTCTTGTAATCTGACAGTAGAAATTACCCAGACTGTGATTCAAATTGTGGCAAATTCATTTAGCTCCAAAATGAATCTTGAATTATGTTATCCTTGTAGGATGTTTCTTTGTCTTTGTTTATATGAGGCGTGTGCCGCATATGCATCCCTAATAGGAGCCTTTCTGTACCTGAATGCATTTGAAAGTTAATTTCAATTCACTTAAACTGCACAGATGAGAAAGAATAGCTTTCTAAATAGGACAAGGAATCAGAAACTGATGACTGATAATGACTTTCCCCACTATAAACATATGTAACCTGCATTTGCATTTCTATATATGAATCTCTAATTGGAAAGCCTTTATGCCCTGCACAGTTGAAATGTTACATATAAACTATTGTTTCTAATGACCTAAAACGTCACTGACAAACTATCAATGAGTATGTCCTTCTTCTGATTCCTTCATGCCTCTTTTATCTTTCTTTAGGATCTATACTCTGAAATTAGGAGGTGGAAGAGGGGAGTACTGGTCAATGCTGCGTCATATTTAGTAAATTAGAATTTTATAATGGTTATTATTTCAAATTGAGTGTTTCTCTAAAGAATTTTTCAAACTATTTTTTTACATATTAAGAAGTTGCATTAGCAATGTTTTGACAGCCAAAAATGATCATGGTTTTATGATGATGAGTATGAACGCCCCATTTCTTTGGAATGGTATTCATTTGATGGAAAAGTATGAGTTGACAAGAAGTAACTTTGTGTATATGCATATATATTTAAGTGAAGCCATTTTTTTTGGATATTTTCATGTATTGAGAGTGCCAAATTATTGAAGAAACTTCGCAAATCTCAAAACACTTACACTGGCTTTTATCTTCCTTTTATTCTGTTTTGAGAACTATTGAAAGTACAATAGAAAACACTGATACACACTAAATGAACTTGGCTCAGGAATCACATAGTTAAATTCATATATGCTACCTGAAAATTAACTCCTCTGCTCTCCCCTACAATGTGTTTCTCAAACGGTCACGGAAAAAATGATGCCCTTTGAAAATGTATTCTATTATTTCTTCTGCAGCTTTGTTTTGATAGATTCTTTTATAGCCAGTTTGAAATACATATATATGCACGCACTCTAATTTTGCAACTATTTATTCTGCAGGTTCTATCATTTACCATACTTACTAAATTCTGTTTTTCAGATGAAAAGACTGAATGTCTAAAGAATTTTAAGACCTTAAGTGACATTTTCAACTTTTCCAAAGCTCCAAATAATGCTTGCTTCTCTTTTACTATTCCTTTAACAAGAAGTTACCCATTCTCTTTTTCAACATCTGTTTGACAAATACTGACTAAATTTCTAAAATGTGTGAGATCTCTGGTAGGTTCTGGGAACACAGCAGCGAAGCAGATCGGCTCTCTACACTGAGAGAGCTCATTCATCTCTCATCTCTAGATTCGCCTTAGAATCTAGCTTTCGGTACTTGAATAAGCACACAAGTACATTTAAATTTCCAGCTTTAGTTTTAGTTGTCCATTTGTGTTCTCTATCTTTAAATTTTTATTTAATAAACATCAAACATGACACAGGCAGAGTTGTTGGACAATCCTACTTATATTAAAATTTTTTAAAAGGAGCAGATGCTTTTCCTTTTCTATTTGCTGTAGAGAAAACTTTCACTTTCCCATGATTGACCCTCCATTGCTGCTTTCAATTTGAAATTCCCGGGAACAGATAACCCAGCAAAATGAGTGCTCCGTTTTAAGATAATCTCATCAAACCTTATTTTTCTCAAAAGAAGATAATAATTTGTTCTCAGGAGAGTTTAAAGATTAAAGGATATCAAGTAGGTGAAAATTTCTGGCATATCACTGAATGAAAGTTATCTGTCCCTGTTTCATTTGCTTGGCTGGTTTTACCTAAGGCAACTATTCGTTTGTCCTAATTCTGCTCCCTGGACTCAGACAGAAAAAAGATATCCTTTTATCCATATATAAATTATTCACATATTTTAAGAGTCTTGTCTTCTTCTGGCTCAACTTCCCTAAATCCTTCAAACATTCCTAAACACTACAGTAAAGCGTTTCCCCACCAGTCACAGATAACTTGCTTCTGATGGGATTTTAGTCTGCCCATGTCAATATGGTGTCACATAGCCTTTTAGAACTGATCTGAGGTGTACAATGCGAAACAAGGTTGTCCCTTATCTTATTCTGGCTACTAGATGTCTGTGAGGGTCACCTTAGAATAGAGTCACTTTTTAAACAAGCTATATCCCTCTGCTGGCACCTTTCAAACTTGTGGTCAACTAATGATGCTGTTTTTTCACATGAATTTCTCTGAAGACTGTTCTTTCCCATCCTTTACGTGTACAATTAGCTATTAAAATAAAGGATGCCTCTCCACATATTCTATTTCAGTTCTTTGTTAATCAATTCAATATTTATTAACTGTGTGAGGTGGTCAGCAAAAGAGCATGGTGAGGTGAAGTGGAGAGAGGGTAGGAGCACGCTAGACCGAGGATGGAGGAGATAAAGGTTTGAAGTGAAGCTTAGAATGCGTGTGGTTTAGGGTTTGTGTCTGTGGCTCTAGAGGAAATCAGACTGAAGGACAGATGGGTCCAGAGGGTGAAGGGACCCCAACGACTAAATAAATCAGTAAAGAGAGAGTTCATATTCACCTATAAGATATAGTGAGCTAAAAAGGACTTTAGATTATGGAGGTATTATTTAGGCTCTCAGAATGTTTTATACAGCTTGGAGTACAGAATGAAGTGGGAGAAATTAATGATTGAGAAACCATTTAAAAGGCTATAGCAATAATTTGGATAAGAGATGATGAGGGCCTGAAATAAAGTATTGCTTGTGTTTAATTATATTTTTCCTGCATATTGTACATACAGAATTATTGATCAAAAGATTTCATTTATCTGCTCTCCTGTAGCAGCTCCCTGCTGGAAACAAGCACCATTCTAGGCTGAGTACTACCTATCCCTTAGTACCTTTTGCTTTATACAGCCAGAATTCCACCCAAATTATTATCATTCTGTTCATATTTCTCCATTTTATCTATAAAGATATGATCGAATTGTATAATTTTTCTTGGTTCAAGAATTCGTTTCTTTATAATTTCATAAAACACAGCTTTCATTTCCATTGGAAAAAGTAGGTTTGAATGACAATATAGACAGCAAGTAATCTTTAAACATTTTTAAGTGAAAAAATTATTTACAATGGTCTGTATGTGTGTACATATATATATGTATACATATACATTATATATATACATGCAGCATATATCTTCCATACACATTGAAATGATTCAATTTTTACTTAAACTTTCAAAGGAAAATTATTTCCTACAGTATATTTTTGGTTTGTTTAATCCTTCAAGAGGCTTGTCCAAACCAAAATATAAAATTTACTTATTGACTTTTCATTAATATCCATGGTTCTGAATTTATGTTAGCAAGTGAAAGCTCCAATTCCTCACAGACAATGACATCACAACCAAAATATTACCTACATTTACCTCCCAATGATGTTTCATAAATTGTTTAATGGCATCTGGCAATTTTAAATAGTGTTACAAAGCCTGCTGTGTCAAGAAGAAAGAAACTTTTCAATCAAACTATATAAAACCAAGGAGTGAAAGCTTCGAAGGCTTGTACTTTTATATTCCAAATCTGAACTCAGAACAGACTTCCAAATAGTTTTACAAAAATCAGAACTTTTGCTGTTATGGTACCAAAAAACGCACGGCTATACAAATGAGTTCTTTTCTGTAGTGAGACAATATAAGTGTAGTTGGTGGATTATATTTTTCGTCTTAACCTTTGCCTTTTTTCTGCCTCTCATTTATTCCTAACTGTCTCCCTGTCTTCTGTTCTCCATCTGTCTTTTCTCTGTGTCTCTCTCTCTTTTCTCCCTCTGACTGTACTTTCTTGTTTTTTTTCTCTAGGCTTCCCTCAGGCCCATGTCTCTCTGGGCTCATCTCTGTTTCTTTCTTCCCCTTGCAGTTTACTCAATATTCCCACTGTCTTTCGTTTTTAATATTTGCTTCCACTTCTTGTCTTCCTTCACTTGGGTATTTTCTTACTTGAATTAAATTTTTATTTCTCTTCTTATTCCTCTGTTTCTTCTCTGTCTCTTAACTCCAGCTTCCTCTTAGGTGTATTTTCTCTTATGGATATTCCTTTTTTCCCCCTGACTCTATTTGGTCCTTTCTCTGCCTTTCTTTATTTTAACTTTTTAATTCCCTCTCTGATTCCACTGATGTGTTCCACATTTGCCATCCTGACTTTTCAATTTTTTTCCTCATTTTTCTTCTATATATCTTATCATCCAGTTAGTAAGTCACAGCGACAATGCAATAATAAAATAATTTCAGGTATCATTTCACTGAAAATAGCATGAGAGTATTCATTTTTCATTGTATTGTTTTTATCTGATGAACTTCAATGGCTGCATTAGATATATTCCTTTTCATTTTTTTAGAAATGCACAATTTATTCAATTGCTTTAAAATTATAATATGTGCTGTAGATCCTGTTCATCTTTCTATAACTACATTGAGAAACTTAACTCTTTACTTAGAGGACAGAAATGATGTTAGTGACAAAGTTCAGAAACTGAATTCAGACTGTTCTATGATGGAATTGATTTATGGTCTTTTTGCTTTTGTCTGTGTGATTCAGGGAAATCTTAACCCAATCCACATGTTTTGTGCACGCATTCCAGAAGCTGCTCACCTTTTATTGGTGATTGCTCTGGATTCCTCAGACGGGTGAGAGGAAATGATGATACTGTTCTTCCTCATCGAAGAACATTTATTAAGCTTATTCCGGCATGTGATGCTACTTTATGCCTCTAAGAGAAACATTACCTAGGAAACTGTTACTCTTGAGAAAGGGGCAACATTATTGTCTATCTTTGCTCCTGTAAATTAGAGCACTATCTTAATCTTGTCTTCTTTAACAAGTCAGGCATTTGGAATTGTGCGTTGTCCCAGATATATAGCAGTATGTTTACTACGGCTTCGCTGATGAACTGGCAGGTGTTCGAGGCCACCAACACCCAAAATACTCTATGGCTGAAATGTCATGCAACAGTTTGGGGAGTATGGGCATTATTATAGTCCCGTGATGGAAATACTGACTTCTAGGCTTTTGGATTTTTAGTAGTGATTTGGGGAGACAGAGGTTCCATCTTCTTATTCTGCTCTGCATCAGGAAGCAGCCTCCCTTCGTGGTGCTATCATGGTCGCTGGTCTTGCTCTACCTTGCTTTTATGTTAAAGTAAGTTATCAAAATAAATAAACAGATAAATGGATAAATAAATGTTGGCATATACAAATAGGAAGGATTTCCTCTCCCTGTCTCAAAAATAGGAAAGCTATGTGGGTGAGAGGGTTAAATAAAAAATACATGTTAGGTGCATTTTCTATCAAATTCTTTGTTTTCAATTTTTAATTGTGAAAAATTAAAATCAACTATTAGGACTTTTTTGGTGAGAATTTAAAATATATAGATAGCTTTAAAAGTTTATATTTATCTGTATCTACATCTACCTACCTATCTATATATTTTGTGGGACTGAAAGCAGCTTGCTCTGACATTAGGGAATACACACACACACACATTGGGAGAACACTATGGATGGAGGACATTGCAAAATGCTTAAAAGAAAGCGTGCATCCTGAACAGCAGCGTTTTAAAAACTTAAAAATACGGTTTGTTCTACCGAAGAAGATAGACTAGGCAAATGAATACAACTTTCAGAGACTACATGTTGTTACTAAAGCTTTGTAACGTCTGAAAATTAAAAAAAAGAGAACTTTCAGTTTTAAAAGTAAAATCTGAAGTTATACAAAATGCTGATGTCTGTCCACTCACCCAGAAAAAAGATAATAATGCAATGTTCTTCATAGATGATACAAAAAACCAAAAGAAAGAAATTTCTTTGTTGAGGAAACTTTGTTGAGGAGTAAGACATTTCAAATTTTTTTACCTCTCCAAATATACCAAAATCTCTTATTACTCTTCTTTTAACACTTGCTTTACATTCGGCTAGCTGAATAACATTTGACAGTTATTGAGTAGGATGATGGATTATTGAAGAGCAATTATATCATAACCATAGTTTTGGAAGAAAACACAGTGAAAAGTCATCAAAATACAATGTTGAAAATAGGAATGTTTTATTTGAGTTGCTATGATAATTTACCCCTTGATGTGTGTACTGCAAAAACCCACAAAATTGCCTACTAAATGTTATGTTTCCCAGAGCCAAAAGAAACTGCAAGTTAAGCTCAAACTGAAGCGAGATGGAGAGATACCACTTCATGGAGAGGTATGGGCAGTAATTTATCATAGGATCAAAGCTCACACAGTATGCTACCCCTTGAGATACAGGAAAATCCATGTGTTTTGTTTTGTTTTAAAATTTTTTGACTTAGATATTCTAATCTGGTTTATTGTCACCATAGCTAACATTATGGAGTTAACATTATTGCATTCCACCTAGCTTCACACTTCAATATCATGGTTCAATTTCTGAGAACATCGTTCTGAGAAAACAAACTAACTTTTGCAATTAAAGGAAGTACTCACACTGTTTACGTAATTATTAAAGCTCAAAAATCTTTCAGCTACAAATAGTATTAGTCAGGTGCCTAAAAAAATGTGGAGCTTCGTTTTTTTAGCTGAAGTGTTAAACAATAGAAAGATGATTCTTAACCATAACTTCAGGAAATATCTTCTTCTACACATGGAATAGTTATTAAGAGAAATATTAAGGATGAGTTTAAAGATTAGTAAATACTTTGTGCCTCTATTTCTTCTTTGTCAATTAACTCTCACATATCTATCTTAGATATTTATTTTCTTAAATAACAGTCCCATGGTTAGATTTTCTACTTTTAAGAAAGATTTCATTTGTATTATATATGAATTCATTTAGTATTTTTTTGTATTTAAAGGAAAAGCTGGAAACATTCACAGAAACTAAAATATTGTACTCCAAAACGTAGCCACATGGTGATAATTCAAATACCAGTGAGAAAACATTCCTAAAAATAAAACATTTATGACTTTCTATTGGAATATTTGAATTTTAAGAAAAAGTAGCTATTTATAGTACATCTAAATGGCAAATGGATGTGACACATATGCACCATATATCTTAACACTTAGCTTTAACTTTATTAAAATTTATTCTTTTAATGCATGTTTCATCTAAAACTCCCTAAATTTGAAGGCTTTGCCATTTTACCTCTCCCCATTCGCAACTTACTAGAACTACAAAAATGCTTTTGGAAGGAAAAACAAAAGACAATAGAATTGAACATCTGGAATTTTCAGTGATTTGAAATATTGTCTCTGTTGAAGAATCTTGAGGAAATAGAAATAGGGTGGGTTAGAGATTGTTAAACTTGGAGTCGATCGTGGTTTCACATTGTGTTTGATCCAAGGGACGCTGTATTCAGGAAACGCTCTGCAGTCGTGTGCCTCTTCCCACATCACACCGTAACTTTAACAAAGCATCGTTCCCGCTGTAGATTCGTGGCGGGAAGGACTCTCACTCACTCTCTTGGCTTTGATGTCTCCAGTTGCAATTTATCCTGGTGTGTTAAATGTGAAGGTAAACCATTAAGAGGTGCACACCAGAGGTTTGGGTTCATAAACTTGTTATTTTTCCTTGTCTTTTCCTTCCTTCCCTCATTCTTTATTTTTTCAAAGAGGGAAACTAGTTTTTAGTACCTCGGCATGAAAAAAAAGCACAAAATGAGAATTTAAAAGGGTAAAGCCTGAATGGAATTTGTATCATTTCCTTTTCTTGCTTTAGCCTTTGTCACTGACATACAAATGTCATGGAAGTAAGAATAAAACATCTCAGGCATTAGAATTGAATGATAGCTCATTCACATGACAATGACTGCTCTGAGGACAGAACATTTCTCAGAATGTAGCCATTCTTGTGGCAAAGATTATAACGACAAGGAGAAATGGTGCAAAATTAACCAATTCTTGGATCTTTATAAAGAAATCTTATGAGTGTCCTCTAATGTGGTACTATGTATTATATTAGCTAAGGAGTATAAAAGGGAGGGGAAGAAAGCCTTCCTTACGTCCACGTCAAACTTGTTCAGTTTGATCCTAGCCAGCGAAGCCTGCTTAGGAAGGTCTGTGTTTCTACCAGTAGGTGTCACTGCAATCAACAGAAATACCCCAGGGGCAAGGAGAGCTGATGCTGGGATGATAGAACGCTCCGGACACAATGAAAGTGAAACGAAGAGCATATCGGTGGTAAATTCTTTATGAAACAACAAAAGCTATAGATGACTTGGGTTTTAATTTGCTCTGATATATCCTTTCCCATTGTGATGGGAGCGTCTAATGAGGTCCCGGAGGGCGTGGCTTTGGAGCATAAGCTGTTAGGACCTGGAGCCCCGTTCTTTCCTGGCTTCACTGGGCCCGGTGCTCCCTTGGCCGGTAGCTGGTTTGCTGTTTAACCCTTGCCTGGAAGTTGACTCACTCAGACCTGGGTTTAAAATGAATAGGAGTCAGATTTCGTGGGAGGAGTTGAGTCCTGTTCCTGTTGCTAGTCTTTGGGAGCTGAGGGTGGCAGTGGGGATGCCAGGTACAGGACGTTTTCCCTCACTTCTTCCTCTTGCTCTCTTCCACAGGGTGAAAGAAACTGTTGGTGTTTAAAATATTCCTTTTCTCCTTTTGTCCATCTTAAATGCATGTCTGGGCATTCTTATGAGGGTGTGTGTGTCTGAGTTTGCACACATGCATATATTCTGACATTCTGCTCCGTTTGATGAATTTTGCAGCCCATATACAATAAATCAGCCTTTTGTGAGCAGCTTCAGCTTGAAATTTAAATGTCACAAAAAAGCCCATTTCTTCTCAGCCAAAAACCTCGTCCAACGCTCATGAGCATCTGGGTACTCGTAGTTCTAATCAGTTTGCCCTGGGTTAAATTGCGTAGTTTTAAAGGTCTCAAATTAGAAAAGTCTATAAGGTCATTTTGCCATTCTCTGGCCAACACCAAACCCTACCTTCCATGCATTTCTCAGGCTCCTCAAACCTCTTCTTTATGGTGAAATCAAGTGGATCGAGCCAGGAGACACTGGGAACCATTCGTATGTTCTAATCTCTATTTCCCCATCTTTTCTGTAAATGCTAGGTAATGGATGTGCCTTGGCCCATTACTGTGGCTTCATTAATTAGAGCCAGGTGTCCACAGCCCTATTAGCTGGAGCACCGTCAGTTCCTGCAGAAGATGGCAACACCTCCTCGGTCCACCCTGACTTAAAGGGGATTTTCAGCATTGACTGAAATTCAGATCACCTGAGGTGATATGTTTAGCTTGTCCCGAAGCTTGTCCTAAGAGTGTTCTGGCTTTTTCTGTGTCCCTTGAAGTGCTGGTAAAGGTGACAGCCTCACAGATCTCTTTTGTTCCAGTCTCAAAAAAATCAGTCAGATTTCCATTAGTCTTCATGGCTCTTTTGAACACTGGGCTTTTATTTCACACTTAAAAGAAAATCTGTCAAGTATTTTGGTCACCAAATATATCCTCCCTACAAATGTCAGATGGTGATGATTAGATCCTATATACTAGACATCCTCTAAAAAAAAAAATCCAGTTTCCTGTCACTAATAATTCTAGCCTTTAAAATAGGACCGATATTTGCAATACGTATGATGTTTTCTAGTCTGCTTGGACTGAGCTATGACAAAAGGTTGGATGATAGAGCTACGTAATGCCAGAAGTCCTCTGTGGGAAGAATAAGAACAAATGAAAGGTAAACAAAGCTATCGTATTTTCTCTTAAAAAGTGTAGGTGGAAAATACAGAGCAGTAGATCCCTCTATTTTATTCCAGATGCGAAAAGATAGAGCAGAGTGAGAACCATTTTCATCTGAATATAAAATTTACTATAAATCATAAGAAAAATTACATATTATTAAGTTAAATGTGATGTTTTCCCTTTAAATTTCCATTGCTTGCAGCTTTCCTTGTCTCCCTCGCTCCTGAAATTGCCTAGTCCTCTTTTCTGGAATTCTTTCAATTAGTTTTGGATCTGTCACCCTAAAGTCTCTGAAATTGCTTATTCTAAGAGATTTCAATATTTGCTCTGATGACATGTCTTGATTCTCAACACACAGGAAGTCTTAGTAGTTTTGAATTTACTTTGTCTGCTTTAGTCCATAGAAATCTGGCAATCAAGATTTCTCTCAGTTTAATTTGCTTTCTGTTGAGGATTTAAATGACGCTATCCTGCAGCTTTAGCCAACCGCTTCCAGTCCCTAATCCTTGGCCTTCCTCACTGGTGAAAGGCTGTTCTCAGGTTTCTTGGTTCAGTTTAACCCTCCTAGTTAATCTCTGACTTCTGGTAAATTGCCATCATGTTTAAAATCTGCAATTGTAACTCTTTTCCTAAAAAAAAATCCTGTTCACAAAGGACAATATGACTAACTTATATCACCTTATTTTCTTTAATTTAACTAAGAGCCGTAGAAGAAAGTCGCTGCCGATCAGCTCTAGGAATATCTTAACTGTCATCAGATCTAGAATGAATTTCAGTCAGGATTTTTGTCCTTTCATAGCACATAAATTGCACTTCTTAAAGTTAGAAATGGTCTGTCTCGCTGATGCTCTCAGGCTCTTTATAGAGTTGCTGCTCCCAGGCCTTCAGCTGAGCAGCTGCTGCCTTCCAACAGGAAATTTATTAAAATGCGTTGCAATCCTACAAAGGTCTATCTGGCATTGTTTGTTGGTTTTGTTTCCTATTTAATTCCCGTTTCTTTCAGCCAGGACTCGTCAACAGATTATAGCCCTTGCAAAATAGGGTGCCTGAAGGGTTAGATCCGAATGCTTTAGATATTTATACATTAACAGGCACATGGCTCTGGAAGACACACTCTGCTCAGCTATATACCCGTAGATGACATGCAGCTCATTTGCTCCACTTCAAGAAATATTATACAAGTTCTTTTCAGTGGATCTGTTTATTTGGCTGGCTGACTTACTGTGGGGAAATCGCCAAAAGTTTTCTAAAATTGAATCCAGATAAGACAGAATTCCTTTTGATTGGGTTTTATCCCTAGGTCCATCAACACTCTTCCGTCACGTTGAAAGTTGGCAATTCATTCATAGCACTGGTCCCAAAGGGGAAAACCCTGATTTTATGCTTGACTCTGCTCTGTCATTTATGAATCGTGTAAATATAAATATTAAACTGTCATATTTTCCTTTGAGAAATACAGCCGGGATAAAATAAATAATAGGTATTCAATTTTTGGAAGTGTTACTTTCTGATTACCCTATTTTCATTTGTACTTGAAATTCCTTACTAATTGGATAGATTGAGCAAGCACTTTCCAAGCTTATACATTTCAATACTAACTTCAGGGAAGCCAAACATCATCTTACTGTCTGAAAAATAGCATATTGGATTTGATTCGCTCTCTGAACGTCCCTGAGAGAGGAATGGGCTTAGAGGTTCCTGGGTGACCAAGTTCTTATTCTGTCCTGTTCTGGTTACCTAGATAGCTAGATAAATATAATGCAGAGTGGCACTGGAGAATCTGCCACAGTGGAAACTCCAATTTTCATTGAATTATGATGAGAAGAATTTAGAGCATTTCTGGAATATTCAACTGTCAGTGGATAGGAAGATAGTTTATTTCTCATGTTCTAACCACACTTTCTTATACATCTATGCAACTGGAATAATTCATGAGTGCCAAAGGACATGTTGACAGTTAAAAATGATGCATATGACTAACAATTGGCTCTATTTCCCAGCAGAAGTTCGCTTTACTGTTAAAACTGCAACAACAACAAGGGTTTCTGTTACAGTTGTATTTAGTGATGGTATTTTGTCAGGACACAGCACTGTACAGATTCTTCCCTGAGTCTGGATCTCCATGCTGAAGACTATATGCACAGACAGTTAAACAAGATAAGATAGCGCTTCATTTCCATCTGAGCCACGGAACATCAGATCCTAAAGCATTCCTTGGGTAGATTAAATTAGAGCTCACACGAGATTATTTTTCTCTATTAGTGAAAGTCCAAAGTCTTGAACAAAGATAGACTGAAAAAATACCTTTTGTAGACCTTACTTTTACTAAGATAATTGATCGTGGTGATTTACACATTAACGCATCAATTTGTAAATTTATGATCCAGATTTTCTTGTATGCAAGGTTATGTGATATACACCCAAACAAGGTTTAATTGGAAAAAAAAATTGGAAACAACTCAAAAGTCCATCAATAGAGGCTGGTTGGCTAAATTATAATGTAGCTGTGCAATCGAATACTACGAAACTATTTAAAAACAAAAGATGGGAAATCTTCTGATGTACTAATATGGAAAATTTCCCTTGAAATATTAAGTATAAATGAGCAAGACATAAAAGATTGGGGTTATATGTTATTTTTGGTGTCCAAACATGGAGAAGATTTGCATGTCCTTGAATTAGAATAAGAAAATAGTGGAAGGATGAACAAAAAAAAATCTAATAAAAATGATTATTTCGGAGGAGTGGGAACAGTGAAGGAGGGTGAAGTGAGAGTAAAATTTACACTCTCGTGGACTTTTTTTAGCTTCTATGGTTTTTTTAAATGCAATACTATTCAAAAATTAAGTAAAATAAAATTTATTTGTATTTAATGCTTACCATACTCCCTAATATTTACTTATTAAATTTTTTCACAATTTTCATAAAGTTGTGACTTTCAATATAAACAAAGGAATGGAGGAATTTGTAAGACAATGTGGCTCCTGTGAAAAGCAGTGCTTGCAGTTAAACCCACGGTCTACATTGTCTAGTTACATGACCTTATAAAAACAATGTATTTCTCTAAACCTCAGTTTGATAAAATGGAATTAGGAGTGCTTCACAGGATTGTTTTGAAGTTCACGTTACATCATATATGTTGAAATGAATGCAGTTTACTTTTGCTGTTACTGGAGCAATTATCTGGAGATTTCCTAAACAGAAAAACAATCTAGAAATTTTTCCAATGTTTTGTGTATCCATTTCATTGGAAATCATGGGGTTCTTCTGGCCCCTTACCCAAGGACACGTGTGTCTGTCCACCCAAACATACTGGCCCAAGCAACGTATGAAAACATTGCACAAGTGATAGCCCTGGATAAATACAGACGCAGATCTGGATGCAGTTCTTCTTTGTATTCTTATCACTATTTGCTTCATCTGCAAGGAAACATAGTACGTTAGATGAACAGGCCAGATCCATGATCTAAAAATTCTTAGCAACTCTGGTGCTTGTAGTCTAGGGTAGAGTTTTGCCTGACTTGAGGGTGGATTATGCCAGATAAATCCAGGATCAGAACTACACTGGCAGGCTCTAATGCGTTGTCTTAAGGTGGAACCCCACTGCCCCAAAGAAAAGGAGTATCCTTCACGTCTCCTGAGAACAGAGGCAGTTATCCAGAGTTTGGATAAAGGCTCATTTCAGAGTGGGCCAGAAAAGGAGAAGAAAAAGAAGAAGCTGCAGCTATTATTTCTACTGTTATTACTGGTGGTGGGAGCAAGGTTCAAAAGCACAGAAGGTGCAGGAGACAACAGCTCATCAATAGTCCTGGACAAGGCAATGCTGTATGGGTAGCTGGAGAACTGAGGAGCTGGGCTGCTGGAACAGAATTCTCTCTAACCTTACCTTTCTTCATTTTGATCCTTCTTTTACTCTCTTTTTAGGTCTCTTTTCACCAGGAATTTACCATCAGTCCTTAGAGAAAATGTAGAGGGCCCTGTAGGGCTCTATATAATTACCCTCTTCTAGGCTGACTCAACCTTCTGCTAGATGCTGGGCAAATTGATTGCTGATGTCTCAAATCTCCATCCTTCACTGGACATTGCCCTGGAAAGCAGAGAACTGTATTGATCAATGTTACACCTCTTGTCTGGCTGACGATGAAATACAGCAACTTATTGCCTCCAGCTGGGATAATTCTGAAGAGCCATTGAGTTCTCCAAGTGATTGACTGAGTCCTCCATTGTACCGTACTGATGGTAAACTTCTTCCTCCCTCTGTTCCTAACTTCCACATTTCCTAATCAGTGTAGCCACCGATTGCACTCCCCAAGAAACCTTCCAAATACAGCTGTCTGTCTCAGAGTCTGTTTCTTGAGAACCCAATCTAAGATAGGCATGCTGGCTTCAGTGATGGTAAAGGTGACACTGTATTTGACTTTGGCTGCTTCTCAAGCCATGAACAAATACGTGTGTTCTTCTAAACTCAAGGGTCCTGCCATATAGGGTCAACTTGGTTTACTCTCTGCTCTCAGTCACTCATTCTAAGGGATCTCTTCTAGATTTGGACTATAATCTTCAAGTTCAGAGGATTTTACTAGAAACCCTCAGAGTAATTCTTACAGAAGAACATTGTTCTTCAGATAGCTCTTCAGAGTTTCTAGGCTGGATCTAATTTTAAAAAAATCGTCTTCAAGTATTGCCTTAAATTTTGCTTTAGGTTTGTTCCAGAACAACATGAACCCCAAGATTTCTCTTGAAGTTCCCAATACTTTCTTACATTTTAGGTCAATATCTGAATAGGTCCCTTATGGAAAATCTGTCTTCAATACCTGATACACATCACTAGAGAGATATGGCTACTGCCCAGGGACTGAAAATGATATTAAGTGATAGTTTGTTTCTTTTTCTGAATCTTAACCACCTCATGACCATTATTAAATGCTAGCTCAAATTCCACAACACACCAGAAGCCTTTTCTGACTAGACCATTTTCTTCAAGATTGCCCTCAGTTTTGAAATACTGGTCGTCAGTTAAGTCATTATGACTCAGCAACTGCTAATACGTGGAATTAATTTCTCTTGCTGTTTCCATACCTCCCAAAGTAGACTGGAGAATTTTAAAGACATTTTTATGTTACCCTTGCATTCATTCAAATATCTAGCATAGTAGTAACTAAACTTACAACAGTCAAACAGTTGTAATGGTGACATGCAGTTAATCTGTGAAAAACTAAGGCTGGAATCTAGGTGGTACTAATTATGAGCGTCTACCCTATAGAAAGAAACTACAGGGTTGAGTTTAGGGAATGGCACTTTAACAACAAACTTGGGTTTAAATTCCAGGACCACAAGATTCCAGCTGGTGCCTTCAGCAAATCACTTTATATCCTTAAACTTTAATTTCCCTTTCTTTAAATTTAGGATGGTAAGAGTACCTATCTCCCAGAGTTATTGGAAGCATTGATGGTTGACTTAATGAATAAAAAGCTCTTAATGCAGTGATTAATGAATGCTTATTATTATTATGCTAAAATATTATTAGAACATAATTCTGGATTCAATGTTACAAAAAGAAAAGCATACTGTTGTATAAAATGGTATTAAAAATCAAACACCTTTCTATTTAGCATCTTTCTAATTTTTAACTATTTCCTATTTTAAATGACTTGGGTCCATTAGCAAAGTGAAATATTTTTAGGGACAGAATTGATGTCATAACATGGTCATGGGAACCCTCCTTCCAGAGTTGCGTATCTAAGACATTCCGGCCAATAGGAGTAAAATGTGTTTTTGTCCTGTTTGCACATTCTAGGTCTTCACCATTTGATCTTGCCCATCTGACTTCATTGTACCATTATTTACAATGTGCTGTGAACTCCCCTAAAAACAGAGTTTTTCATCTTCAATGTGTCTTACATTAACCTTGAACTAAGATATCTCACCTCTCCATCCTCCAGCCTTTAACTTTTCCTTGTTAAGTGAGGCTGGAGAAGAAGCTGAAGGAGATCCATTGTATCAGTTACCTATTGCTGTGTCACAAATTTAGCAGCTTAAAACTGCAAACATGTACTATCTCACATTTCATGTGTGTCAGGTGTCTGGGCTTGACTTAGCTGCATACCTCCGGCTAAAAGTCGCTTATAAGGTTGCTGTCAGGTTGTCAGTCAAAGCAGAGTCTTCATCTAAAGTTCTATGGGGGAAGCCCACTTCCAAACTGACGAGTGTAGTGGTTGTCCAGATTTAGTTCCACTTGGGTTATTACACTGAGGGTCCTAGACGATTTGTGAATGTTGTTTGAAGGCCTCCCTCTTGCCATGTGGGTGCTCCATAAGCAGCTTATGGCCTGGCAGAAGTGACGTTCCATCCCCTCTGCCGCCTTCTGCCTGCTAGAAGCAAGTCACTGAGTCCAACTTTCACTCAAGACCAGGAGATGACAAAAGGGCTCAGATACCAGAAGGCAGGGATCACTGGGGTCATCCAGGAGATGGCATTCCAAACCAGACATGCTGGAGGAGCTCTGTATTTACTGTTCTGCACCTATAGCAATATGTTAAACACAAGTTTGCTTCCTTATAAATGCTTAAATTTTTAGGACGTATTTTCTGTGATGTCTATTATACTTATTTCCTGAGGCTCCCTCATTGGTATAAATTTAGTCCAAATTTTAGCATTAGAAAGATTGTCTGGAGCATTGTGATTCATAATGTGGACTGGAAATGAGAAGACTTGTTTATTTTTATCCTGGACGCATCATGTACTGACTGCTGACTCTCACTTAGAGAGTTCTGAATAGCTGTCTCTTTCTCATCTATAAAAAGGAGGCAACAATTTTAGCTTACAAATAGTGGGACTATGAATAACATTTTTTTTCAGAGCACTTTACAGTAGTGTTTTGAAATCATCTAAGTGGTCTTAATACCAGCAATTTTTAAACAACAACAAAAACAACAAAAGCCACTCTCGCACTTGAAGTTCACAGATATATTTTAAGTTGTGTAATAACAATTTACTGGCAGCAAATTCTTGATTTTCCTTTCTTGATTTTCACATAATTTTACGAAACCTTTGGGGATTCCTATTAGTACATGCACTTCATTTATAAATGGGAAGAGTACTAGCAGGGCAATGACCAATTCAATCACATTAACTTGAACAGAGAACTGGCTTTTTAAGCCAGTTACTCCGTACCCTGCCATTCCATTCTCTTGCCTTAAATATAAATTTTGTGGACATTTGATGACCGCTATCTCAACTTGGAAATACAATGCCAATATTTCTTGGAATAAAAACAGACTCTTCAAGTCCTCTTTTGGCATAACAAAGCTAAAATTAGATCCCACTTGAAACAAGCTTCTGTAATTAGGAAATGTCCCAAACAAAAGACCTCACTTTCCAAAGAACATTGAACTATTATGCTAATTGGAATGGCCACTGTTTAAGTCTTGGGTGGATCTGAAGAAAGCAATTGTTATTCTGGCCTGAGTTTCCAACCACACTCATTTTGCTCAATTGCATTTCTTTAGGAGAGCAGCCTGATAGGCTACAAGTATTACTAATTCTATCAAATACCCCTTTTTCATTATTCTTTCATACTTAACGATCAAAAACCTTAACCACTGTCTATTTTTAAACGATGTAGTTCCATAAACAGATTGAAATACTTGAATAACCTCTTCATGATAATTAGATTTTCTTGAGTGAACACCCTGTTCCTTTTAATTTTCCCAAGCTGCCATTCTAAATTATGCAAATCATAAAATTATATTTTAAAAACTATGTCATTTGGATAGTTTAATTTGAAAATGGACAGGGATGATATATATGCTTATAGGACAATAAGTTCAAATCTAAACAGCCCTATAACAATAGGTTAAGCAGTATATCTCTCTCTTCCCACTCCTCCTTCCTTACCTCCTCTGCTTTCCAAGTGTCTATGATCCAGAAGGACCTGACCCTACTCCCCTGAGGGAGCATTTCAAGGAAATCAAAGCTATGGCAGATAATGAGAGACATAAATTATTTTTAAAAGCTTAATGAACCTAATTTTTATCTACTGATGGAGCTATTTCCAATATGTATGTGTGCACGAAGCATTTGTCAATATTATAAACAATCCAGAAGAGAAATGTTAACTGGGTTCATTTTGCATTACCAAACAGAAATTTCCAGTGTTTTCTTTCCCTCCCATAATTATGCTTCTTTTGCACTGTTTCCACATCTTTTCCCAAATTCCTTCCCTTTCTTTTGCTTGATTTAATTTCTGCTCATTTGAACACATTTTTTGTTCAATTTTTTGTTCAAAGATTCTCCATTTCTTCAACAGGACACATCAGAGAGAGCTTATAATCTCTGTATCTGCAATTTTAACAGAAATATACCCCAAATGAAATTTAAATATGTCTTTATTTCACATTTTTACAAACTTGCTTTTTTTTCCTATTCTTTCATGTGTTTTTTTTTTTTTTTTTTGTCCATGTAGCATCATTTCATGTTGTTGCCATCATCTACTTTATCACTTTTTCTTTATTCCTTCAAAAATGTGTCTCTCTCCATCATGGGAGTATTCTTGCATGATAAATTCCTAAACTAAAATTGTTGTGTCAGATAGTCACACTAATTTCCCTTCCAATATATTGTACTTATTTATATCTCTATCAATACAATGTGTGAAATCACCATCATTCTAATTTTACCAACCTAAATCAAGTAAAGTAATATTTAGGCTTTAGTTTCTATTTTCCTTTTTGATCCTTAGCAAAACTAAACTTATTTTCACAAAGTATCATTTTTGCGCATTTTCTCTAAATAGCTATCTCTTTTGTCCAACCTACTATATTTTTTGGTTCTTCCTTATTGCTTTATATTACATGAATCTTTAAAATTTATTTTTGGTATATATTGCAGATATTCTCTTTCAGGTTCTTGTCTTTTTAATTGGTTTAGGATTCCTTTTGGGAAAAATTGCTGTTTAAAGACGAAGGGATTGACAATCCCTTTCAATCTGGTATTTCTGAGTGTAATAGTCGAGTTACTCCTGAAATTTTTCCTTAACTCTCACATTGCCTGACTTACAGCACAGCCTCATGGGAGAGTGAGCTAGAGAGACAGGGAGACAGAGAGAGAAAGAGAGACAGAAATATCAAAACAGACAAATCATACATGTTGATTTCAAAGCAAGATCATTCATACAGCATTGAGCAAAGTTTGGTTTACCTTGATGCGTCTGTTTTAGAATGATGTGCTGCAGATTGTGCGAATTGAGAATAGCGTTGAAGCCTCTGTGAGGAACAGCCCACATGAACAGCATCAGCGTACTGACTTACAAACACACCACACGCCAAAGAAAATCCACTAAAACTTCATTGGAGCATTACGTAGAATAGCTGAGATGTGGAAACAACCTGAGTGTCCACCAATAGAAGATTGGATAAAGAACATGCTATATAGTTATATTTATGTAATGAAATACTACTCAGCCATAAAAAATAATATCTAGCCATTTGTGCCAACATAGTTGGAACTTAAGGTATTATGCTAAGTGACATAAGCCAAATGGAGAAAGACAAATACCATATGATTTCACTTAAATGTGGAATCTAAAAAAACAAAACAAACAAACGAAAAACAAATTAACAGATACAGAGAATATACTGGTAGTTACGAGAGGGGAAGAAGGATGGCGGGTGAGCAAAACGGGTAAAGGAGCTCAATTATATGATGATGGGTGGTAGCTAGACTTTGCTGGTGATCAGTTTGAAGTGTATACAGATGTCAAATTATAATGTACACTTGAAATTTATGTAATGTTATATACCAATTTTACCTCAATTTAAAAAAAGTAAAGTAAGTCAGTAATCACTAAGCATTGTGCAAAAGAAAACAATAGCTATCATAAAACTCTCAGGTCCAACAATGAATTCTTTCTAACGACATTTTCAAATCTTGGAGCTTTTTCATTTCATTCGTCACTCCATGAAACCCAAGTGGACTGCCTTCTGCAGTAAAAATGTGCTCTTTCTAGAAAGGGTGTTCCTGATTTGGGTACTTTGTTCTCCAATTTATCAAGCATGCTCTGAAAATTATCCCTTCACTCCTGGTATATCCTTGTCAGTCTTTCCAGTTCATGCAGTTAGGGCATCTTGACTTCCACAGCTGCTGCTCCTCCTTCTTTTCATACCCTTCCTCCTCCTCCCCCTCCCCGCCTTCCTCCTTCTTTAGCTCTTTCAACGCTGATAGCTGTGCCAGGGTAGTTTACAAGTTGTGATGTCACTGTAGTAAAATGTTGGCATGTTTATTGTTTCTTGTCTCGCCTTGTTACTTTGTCCGTGTCGGAAACTTTTAGAGAAATTGGAATGGAGTTGGTCCTGTGTTCCTGGGTATAATAAAATACTTTGCTAATCCCAGCTCTTTTCTGCTCATTTTACTGCTTATCCAAACACAACAAGCATCTTACAAGAGGGCTATGGAACTTTGGCTCATCTCACAAAATCTTCCCTTTCTTTATCTTCATTCTTCTCAAAAACTCAGAAAATAGGAAAGTTGAGGCTTCATTACATGGCAATTGCCTTCTGTATAATTCAGAGTATTCAATAGTAAGATGTGTGCATGCTCATGACAATAAATATTTCCTCTCTCCTGGACAGTAAGTTCTGCATCTGTGAGGGAGTCACTTGCTAGACAGCGACATCATTTTAGGTGACTGAGAC
Source organism: Equus przewalskii (assembly GCF_037783145.1). Lineage (NCBI taxonomy): Eukaryota > Metazoa > Chordata > Mammalia > Perissodactyla > Equidae > Equus > Equus przewalskii. The sequence continues at coordinate 9,071,316 of NC_091838.1, forward strand.
ATGGGCATAGAAGAAGCTAGCCTGGAATTCTTCTGGCTAACCAGTTGGGAATGCCTTTCGGCCTCTCCTTGTTCATCTCTATCCTTCACATAATACACAAGTGCGCAAGAAATACTTCCACTTGTCTCCAAGTTTACTGGCACTAAATACAAGGAGAGTTTATAAAACTCCTGCTAGATAAAAATTAAACCTTGTTTGGAACTCTTATTACTTAACACTTAGCATATCTTGGTCAGTCCAGGTAAAGGTTATTCTTAAATAGGGACACCACAAGACTTTCCGAAAATTCCACTAGGCATGCTCATTGGGGAAAGTCAGAACTTTTGATGCTTAGATTCTTTTATTAAGCAACTTAATATTAACTAAAATATAACAATATATTAATAATAAATATTCATCATGTAGAACATGCCATACCCTTTAATGCTGTGAAGATACCAATGTAAGATGCTTGTGGTTCATTACTTTAGAGATGAAACCCTCAGAAAACATTTCACCACAAACCGTGGCAACCATAGTTGAGAACACATTTTAAAGGACACATTTGAGGAAAAACAATGCATGATAATACTAACCATCTTGACATCTTCAAGATCAACGTGGTATAATAAAAGTGTGTGTTGTGACCTGCCGGTGGCGCAGCGGTTAAGTGCACAGCTTCTGCTTCTTGGCGGCCCAGGGTTCGCCTGTTTGGATCCTGGGTGGGGACATGGCGCCACTTGGCAAGCCATGCTGTGGTAGCTGTCGCACATATAAAGTAGAGGAAGATGAGCATGGATGTTAGCTCAGGGCCAGTCCTCCTCAGCAAAAAGAGGAGGATTGGCAGCAGATGTTAGCTCAGGGCTAATCTGCCTCCAAAAAAAAAAAAGAAAAGAAAAAGAAATATGTGTGTGTGCATGTGCACGTGTGAGACGTCTCTCTTACCTTGAAGTGTAGTACTTGCTCGTTTAACTTCTGTTTTCAACAGAGAGCAGAACATACTGAATGGAAGGATTCGTCCGTCTCCCTTTGGCCCTTCATGTAACTCTCTCTGTCTGTCTCTTTCTCCCTTTTCATCTTTGAAAGGGAAAGAAAGATATTCGGTTTGATATGTCTAACATCCCCAGGAAGCCAGGGTGAGTTCTACAGAGATTAGATGAATCTAAGAAGAATTCTGATTCTGTGAAGACAGTGTATGAGTACCAAAGAAAACTAGGCCATGTGTTTCATATTAAAATAAAATTCCATATATAGCAAGGATCGAAAACCTGAGGGTAGGATTCAGAATTTAACCTCATGCTGTTTTTCAAAATGTTAACACTACGTGAATATGGTATATTTACTAAACTCAACTAATTTGAGCATTCTCATGGATTTCTATCTTGTAATATTTTATTGTCTTTAAAAGAAAATAGCATTGCTTTAAATCCAAATATTAACTTTTTGTAGCTTCTTTATCCACATTTCTTCAAATGTTTTGCATGGATGTCTGAAATTTTTACATGATACCCTGAGCTTTGGGTTTGATCCCCCTAACACCCAACATTATTGTAAAAGATTGATAATGTCATTGCTTAGAGTCTCCTGCGTTTATTGCCACATCAGATTCTGGAGTACGTATTTTTAAATATATCTTCAATACCTAACTGTTGTCAATTTCTTGGCAATATCTTTTACATTTATTTTATAATACGCCTTCTCTTATATGATTAAAATTCACAACTTCTCTATATTATTTTTCAAAATTAAATAAAGGTACTTCCATGCCCCACGCTGTGGGAATGCACTACTGTGCCTGCCACTAAAATGTTGACTCTGGTAGGTGCTCATGCATTCGACAGTTCTAAGTATCTCTTAGAATATCTTGCTGTAGCCACCTCTCCCCACCGCCAAATGGTTTCTTCCACTTCTGTAGTATGTAGCAAATTTCACATGAGGCTTTTGCGGACTGTCTGAGGCTCCCTCATTTGTGGCTAAAATGTTTGTTGCTTTTGCAATTTGCACTGATTGCTTAAGAAAAGAATGGTTTGTTTTGCTAGGGCTGCTTTTAGTTTAGTGGGTTCTGTGCATAGCTAGCTACAATGCTTTTGTTTTGTGGTGATGATCCAGATTGTGTTTTTTGGAGGCATTTATTGCATTCTTACAAATTACACACGTTGCAGAAGGGCTGTTTTCATCCATACATGGAGAAGAGACACACACAGTACTTGATGGAGTAAAAAACCCGATGAAATAAGATCATATCTGTCAAATAAAGAAAAATGATGGAATCAAGAAGGAACAAAGAAATACTTTTCTAGAGTGCTTATTCCAAGTATTAGAATATTGCCATATTTTATACTAGTTTAAGTACATGGAATGTTGTTTTGATATCCTTAAGAACTTCGGGGAGAACATCAGCCGGGAGGATCTGTTCTGTGACAAATAAGAATAATGTTAATGTTACATTGTTATGGATGTTATATATTATATGATGCGTAGTGTGTGCCAGGTGGCATTTATAAACATGGTCTTATTTAGGTCTCAATATGGCATATTGAAAATTGTTATTTTCTTCCCTTTTATTGAGAAGGAAACCGAGCCTCTAGAAGTTCAGTAATTTGAGAAAGTCCATGTGCCTAGTAGCAGGGCCAGAATTTAAATTCAGCTCTGATTGATTCCAAATCCTCTGCTCTATCATCTCCCTCACAGCCATGTCTCCAATACATTTATGGTGTTGACTGGGGAGCTCCCACTTACTCCTTGTCTGTATAAATAGGGTTATGAATTTTCTTTCCCTTAGAAAATTCAAAAAATAAAATAGATATAGCTCACAAAAAAATAAAAATAAGTTAACTATTTCATCACCATCCAAAATGTCAAATGTAAACACAGAACTGACCAGCTTGATGTCTTCTGACGAGTCTTTCCAGGAGGAAAAATAAAGAAAGACAAACCAGCATCTCCACGCTTGGACATTTGTGTGTTAACTTAAACACCAGCTGCTACATCTTATCTCTTGTGAAAGAAGACCTTATTCCTCAGAAAAATATTGATAGGGGCTAATGACCCAGAATAACCTTTATTCATATTCTCTGACAGTAACAATAATGATTCTCTACACCTCCCTAATAACTTTTACATAATTGTATGTGTTTGCTCAATGGCCTGTTGATTAACTTTTTTTTTCTTTTTGAGGAAGATTAGCCCTGAGCTAACATCCATGTCCATCTTCCTTTACTTTCTATGTGGGATGCCTGCCACAGCATGGCTTCATAAGCAGTGTTGCACCTGGGATCCGAACCAGCGAACCCCAGGCCGCGGAAGCACAGCGTGAGAACTTAACCTGAGCCACAGCGCCAGCCCCCGTTGATTACTTTTCATACGTGGTTCCCCAACTAAACTGGGAGTATCTTGAGGCTTTTTAATACTTAGAATCTGTGCACTAACTGTTTTGTGAAAGAATGTCTTTAAATTCAACAATGTAGTGATAATATGTGAAGCTGCATAAGTTCCTCATTGTCTACCTAAATTTAGTATTTCTGGTATTGGGAATACCAGTACTTACTTTATCAGGGGTATTAGAACCTCAAAAGAGCTGGTTATTTAAAATAGGCATTTTTGGGGGCCAGCCCGGTGGCGCAGCGGTTAAGTTCTCACGTTCCACTTCTGTGGCCTGGGGTTCGTTCACCAGTTTGGATCTCAGGTGCAGACCTATGATGCACTGCTCTCAAGCCATGCTGTGGCAGGTATCCGACATAGAAAATAGAGGAAGATAGGCATGGATGTTAGCTCAGGTCCAGTCTTCCTTAGCAAAAAGAGGAGGATTGGTAACAGATGTTAGCTCAGGGCTAATGTTTCTCAAAAAAAATTTAAAAAATAAATAAATAAAATAAGCATTTTTTGACAATTTTGATGACAATGATGAGGATGATGTTGATGAAATTGATGATCGTTACCAACAATTTTATCATCGTCACCACCATCTAATAAGATTACTACTGATTCAAACTGAGGAGTAAGAACAAAGCAACATAAACAATAGAGGATCATAATTGAAAGGACAAATAAAAAAGAATCGCACATATATTGAGGTGAAAGAACATAAGATTTACCCTCTGAAGATCAGGATGCTATTTCTGCTACCTAATGTGTGAGTGATCTTGGGTCTGTCACTTAGACTCTTACAGTGTCAGTTTCATAATCTTTAAAATGGAGAAAGCAATAATTCCTATCTATAACTATCCTAAGGATCAAACAGCATGCTCTTTTTGAAAGAGTTTGGTAAACTTTAAAGTAGTCAATATACAAATGCTAGCTAATATTATTCCTGTAACTCCTGGACCAAATGCATTAGTAAATATAATTTAGTCGCTGGTTCTCCGGAAGTCCCACCTCTTCCCTAATCTGAGGTCAATTTTCCTTTAATATCTCATTAAACAGATTGAGATTTAATTCCTAGCATGATGTGGACCATTTAGTACTATATAGTCTCCAAGAGATTATTCTTATCATTGGCATTTGTCACTTAATTCCTACTTCTGAGGAATTCGTGATCTTTGATATTTGCTTGCCTCTATCTTTAAGCATCTTTGTAAACATCTTCACACTCAAGGTACCATCCAGATTGCTTAATGTCATAAAGCCACAGTAGCACAAGGCTTTTCTGTTACTCAGATTTCTAATGATGATTTGGAGTGGAACTTTAGAATATATATTAGGTAGAAACTTAAAACTGAATATCAATGATTATTATTATTATTTTTTTAAAGAACAGCCATTGACCCTTCTTTACCCTGATGATTTTTTTGCTATTCCCATCTTCTTTAAGTGCTGGCTGCTGGCTTCTCCAGTCTTCCTCTCCACAGAGATTCTTTTCCTCCAGATCTGGACCCCTCTGCCAGTGCCTCTCCAGGCCCTCCTGGGGAAGAGGCACCATACTTGTTAACCTGCTCTACAAAAAGAACAAACTCTTTTGTCCAAATCTATTTAACTAAACTCTACACAGAAAACATCTGCTTTTTAAAAGCTTGCAGGCCGATTAATGTTTTCATTTTTTGGTTTTTGCCTAAAAGGCAGAAAAATTCTACCGCGAAATAGAATTTGGCTTTTCTCGTATGTGAACTTGTACAAACTGAAGACAGTCTTTAAACTATTATTTCCTTATATATTTTTTTTGCCTGTTTATGTCAAATTTTTAAGCCAAAAAGTACAAATGACCGAGGTCAGCCCTGTTGCTTAGTGGTTAAATTTGGCACACTCTGCTTTGGTGCCTGGGGTTCAATTCCTGGGCACAGACATCCACCAATTGTTAGCGCCCATGCTGTGGTGGCAACCCACATACAAAATAAAGAAAGATTGGCACAGATGATATCAGGCAAAGCTTCCTCAGGAAAAAAAAGGACAAATCACCTTTACTTTTCCTATTCTGCAGAGCTTAATTTTGCTGTACTTTTGAAAAACACAATACAAGTCAAAATTTATAATGATAACTTACATTTTAATTTACCTACAGTTTATTAAGCGCTTTCTATGTTTCTTGCTCACACTGTCAAACAGAATTCCAATGAGAAACAGCTATGTAATTTTCAAGTTTGTAATATCCATGTTAAAAAATAAAAAACAGAATTAATTTTAATAACATATTTTAGTTCAATATAGCCAAAATTTTGCGATTCAACATGTAATCACTGTGAAACAGTTCAGTTGGCCCTCCTTATGCACAGGTTCTGCCTCTGTGAATTCAACCAACCAGGGATGGTAAACATAGCGTGTGCCTGATCGGGGATTCGTTGAATTCGTGGAGGCAGAATTCAAAGATGTGGAAGCCACAGTTACTGGGGCTGACTAAAGGACTTGAGCATCCGTGGATTGGGGTATAGGGGGCACAGTCTTGGAACAAATACCGGGGATACTGAGAGATGACTGTAATGAGATATGTGATGTCCTCCTTTTGTGTTACGTGTTTGAAATCTGTCATTGTTTTTAACACCACGTATCTCAAGTCACACTAGCCACATTTATAGTGAGCAGTAGCTCGATAGCCCAACACAGATCCAAGCATGTATGTGTTGTGTGTCTTATCTCATACAATTCTCACAATGGTCTGATTATTAATTCCATTGGTAGATAAGGAAAAGGAAACACAGAGAAGTTAAGCTGTTTAGTTACACATCCAAACGAAGGCCAGGAATTAAATTTAGCTCATTGTGACTGCAGAGTTTTTGATCTTCATGTTATGCTCCTACTTCTATGCTTTACTTAACTAATATTAGTATTTGGCTAAGTCTTTGATAAACTCAGTGTTAGGTACCCTTCTTTTTCTTTTTACTGCTTATGTGAATTTAGTAAAGAATGCTGAATTGACATATCTGTGGACTAAAATGTTTTTGTGGTCAGAATGCTATTATAAGAATGGATTTAGGTTGCATAAGTACATGCTGTTCTTTTGAAATGATGTACCTTAACACTGTCCCAAAGGGATTTTATCTATGCAATTCTTGGCCCTTCTACTGAATCAATCAAAAAGGGAACTGATTTGTGGGTGGGAAGTGGGGTTGAGTCTGGTGGAGAGCCTACCACATTATAGTAATTACTGGTTTCATGTTAATTTGAGGAATCAAAGTTGTATCTAGTATCAATGTTCCTTCCAAGTTACTTATATTCCTTTCCTTAAAAAGAAAATAAAAGGTAATGTTTGTGAGGTAGTGAGCTCTGCTGGCAACAATATATTTTTAAACACTCATCTTAATTCTGTTTATAATGGGTACTTTTTTCAGGAATATTTGCTTATTATTTCACTAAGAATTCTAAGTAGAATTATTTAATCAGATCAGTTAGCTTTAAAAACCCTTATACACTTACTTTTTATACATAAGGTGCCAAAAATATTTCAAATAGGAAGCTAAAACATCTTTAGTGGCATTCTCAGGAAGTGACCATAATGGGAAACATTCTCCCCACAGGCTACAGATGAGAAATGAAGGTTGTGTGACGTTCCCAGCCTCAGAGGATCTTGTTGATGGAACCGATGGAGGACGTCAAGTGGGTTCGATCAGCAGTCACTACATATGCAGGTCTTTTCTAGTCAACTGTTCTTTCTAGATTTCCTGGAGTTCTTTTAGTTGCATCACATCCATTGGCATGTTGCTGGCCTTTGTCAATTTTTAGTGTAAAACTGGGAGATATGCTGAAAGGCAGGGTGACAGCCACACATGCCTTTTGCTGACTGGCTGCATGAAGGATGTAGCAGAAAGCCATGTGTAGTTTACAGCAGATGGAATAAATTCCATATGTTCACCGTGCAGGCAGTCTTTGTGTACACACGAGGGCCTTCCCAGTGCCTATATTTAATTTCCACACAAAATATGGGCTTTTCTAAAACCGTCACCGCATTTTACTGTGCGTCTGCATAATTCCAAATATTTTCCTTTATGCATCACACATTGAGAAAAATAGTGCTCCACCCACATGAACTATTAATTTATTTACAGAGGACAATTTTCTTTTTTCCTTCTTTCTTTTATTTTCTTTTTCTTTGTAACAAACGCATGTTCAAGTTTTGGCTTAAACCAATAAAAAAAGAGTAGATTGATTTTGCCACTGCCTTCCTCCCGTCACCAGCCTCCCAACTTTAACATTCCTTCTTTGTCTAGGACCGTCACTCAACTAGCGGAGGTCCTATATTGCCTATATGTAGCAAATAATCTCTTAGTACTCAGTGGCCCAATTCCAAGGATACAAGATCTTGTTCTTTGGCCAGGCTTATCAGTATGGAAATTGGCTGCATATGAATCCGGTACCCAGAACGGACCCTAATCCAATGAGCTTTGGCTAAGGGGCAGTTTTGTTCAAGAAGTGGGGTGAAAGATACAGACACCTCAGACAGTGGTAGGAGGCAGACAGATACGGTTCCTGGCCTCTCTCTTTTAAATCTATAACTTGATTTCATTCTCTCTTTCTCCACACACTGAACATGACCATTAACTTTCACTAGTTTAGCAATAACACGGCTTTAGACCTTTTCAACTGTTTGTTTTGCTACCCCTTTAAATTCCTGTGTTAAATTTAAGTAACAATAACAGATATAAATAAGTCTGGTCAGGCCCAGCCAGTATTCTATTACTGTCCTGGAATCCTTCATATGCTAGAGATGTGAAAGGTGGATACAGTCATTAAGTAATAATGAACTTTTTCCTTTATGGAGAGAGGAACTGCATTTATTGAGAATATAAGATACGCCAGGTATTTGCGTGCAGCATCTCTTAATCTTCATCTGAAGCTACTGAGGAAGTTGTTATTCATTTCCATTTCGCCTTTGATTAATCAGGCTCAGGAACAAGAAGTCACTTTGATTACCACCAAGTTGCTAGTAGTGGGCAGCAGTGTAATCTGAGTTCAGCTCTCTGTTGCTACAACTCCTGCATTGCTCCATGCTGCAAGCGGAAATGCATCTGCTTGAGACAGTAAGCAGGCTCTCCTTCTTTTATTCAATTTACTTTCTTTGCAAATATTATTCATAACCAGAGAGTTACTGAAGAGACTCTCTCTCCTTGCATTCCAGTTCCCTAAGGAAAGAAAAAAGTTGGATTAAAAGGGGAAAATGGTTTGATGAAATCATTGCAAAATCTTTGTCTATTAACAATTTCCTAAAGGACTCATCAATATGATCGTGAGAAAAGGAGGTTGACTTTTTATAAAAATTATCATCTATATTAATAATGATAAAATTGTTTATGGAAAATTTGCTTGCTTACACAATGGATTTTTTTTTATTTTGATGTTTTTCTCCTCACCATCTATAATGCCCAGAAATAGGAATGAGTTATCAACATGAACATAAGTTTTTTTCTGAATTCCAAATGATTTAAATAGTTATGTCAAATCATCCATTTGTATCTCAGTGTGATTTTTTCTTTCTTTTTTTTTTTTGGTTGTCACTACTGAGAAGAAAAAAAAGCATGATCAAGATCCTCTTATCAGTCTCATTGATAGTACTGTTTATCATGACTCCGTGACTTAAAATTTACAAAGATCTTTTAACCAATTATTTTTTTTTTACACTTAACATTATATTATTCCAAGCCCCTTCTGCTTTCACTTTCCATATCTTCCCCGACAAACATCTCTTCTATTTCTGTAACCACCTTAAATGAATTTGGCATGAAAAAGTAGAGAAAGAATAAGAGATACATGAATCACTTCCCACCCTACAATTAACACACTGAAGGAAGAATTTAGTGAAAACAATAATTCCTCAGGCATATGTGGTTTTTGTTTTTAAGCCAACATAGTTTCCCTCTGATTCACCAGCTGCCATTTTGTAAATGAACCCTTTGCTTGCAAGAATCGACTTTAAGTGTTTTAGCAAATTAGAATTCACACTGCTCTTATTGCTTAATTTAGGGGTATACTCTGCGTTTGATCTACAGGATTCTTAAAGAACCAACCCCATCGGCAAAAGCCCCTGGAAATCATTATGAAACCATTTCTCTGGGAAAAGCAACTGTCCAATGTTTGGTCTATGCCTAAATTATATATTTATTTTATGTATTTTTCTGTTACCAACATTTTATGGCCATGCCAAAAATGAGTTCTAAATTCCACTGTCAGTGATTTCCAACTTATAGATAGACCACTATTTAATAGATTATGATATCAATTTAACTGGGAGCAGTGAACGTTGAGAAGACAGTATCAGAGTACATTAGACACAGTAAAGGTGAGCACTATAAGTTGGTAGCAGTAAGCATCAAACTGAAAAATATTAGTATGCATTGTTCAAAGTAAAAATAAGCTCCCTGTTCTGAAACATTTTTAAATTATGTAAGTGTCTGTTTACAAATGGATGTGTGTATGTGTGTGTATATTAGATCACTGTGTAAAATATATTCACTATGGATCACTGTAAAAGGTTTGAAGGTCACAGAAATAAATCAACATGCATTTTAAATATAAGTATTTTTTTCTCTGTTGCTTAGAGACTGGGGCACTAAATGAAGAATCTGCTTTCTGTATAGGCAAATGGAATCAACAGCTTAGGGACTGGCAATCTTAGCTTTCTTGTGCTTGCTCAGATCTTTGGCAATTGTTTTTTTAAACCGTTGGTGAAAAATTTTTCTTATTAATTCTGTGTTATGGAAAAATTTCCTTTGCAACATTTTTAATATTCTCCAGGAAAACTAAATGCAAGAATTTATAGGAAACTAAAGAATACAAATAAATCAAAATTGGTCTACAGTGGCCCTGTATGTATGGTACATATGTATGCATGTGTATGTGTGTATGTGTACACACACACTCACTCACATACACATTTTATCGAAGAAAACTGCACTGGATGGAGTTAAACTGTATTCAATAGAGAATACTGAAATAGAGGTCAAGACTATTGTAATAGGTGGAAGATACTGAACTGCTTTGAAACGAAAGACGGATGAGCTTTTAAGCCCTGGGATGAGCTAGGGGAAACACAGTGCAAGACCTTAGAGGAGAGGTTGGTCAACGAGATTAGGTCATCTGTGTTTGCTAACTGTCACTTACATAAGTTAGGTTCCTACCCTCCCATAGATACTAGGAGATCAAAGCTCTATCTTTCCTGATGATTCTCTGACTCCCAGGTCCTGGAGAAAGATATTCTTGGGTTAAACTGGCAAGAGGCTGGGAGGAGATTTACATCTGAAAAGTACAGAGAAAGAATTTACAATCGCAAGTTTTCTAAAGTAAATGCTCTAAGAAAAGAATGGTTAGGGCCTACAGTCAGGAATAAACCTGTCTAAAGTTTGGTCAAGCTGAGGGGAAGATTAAGGCCATCTTGGACAATACACTCACACATAGATACAAATATACATGATATGAGATTAAATCTTTCAACAGGCAAGAACTTATTCAAACGGTCCTGGATTAGCATTCTAAGTTTATATATATATCTCTCTTATCTTGATGTAAGTTCAATATTTCTGTTCTCAGACGTGGGAATATACATATATATATATATGCATCATGATAAGAAAGATAAGAAGTAATTTATTAACAGTAATGCATTTTCAAGAGTTTATTAGGCAGCATTTGGAGGAAGAATACCCTTACACTCTTAGAGTCTCCATAAATATTGCATACAATGATTTGACTGCTAAAACTCTTACCAATGAAGAATGGTATTCATATTTCTGCTTACAGCTTGCAAAGAATCTAAAAGTTGCTTTTTCTGAAAAAAATGTAAGAACTATCAAAATTTATTTTACCAAAAGAGCTCGGGGATGATCACAGGGCATATGTAAACATCTGGAAAGAGCCTTGATAAACAGTGGTTAGCAAGATTTCAATAAGAGATAAAAAAGGCTTAAACTAAGAAACAATGTCTAGGTTAATGAGGAAACACCAGTAAGTATTGTGAAATTATTGGAGAAAATAACAACTTCCTAGAAATCAGTTTGAGAACACTGTCATTTAGGATCTTCACTGTGATCTTAATTTTTTTTCATATAAGGCAGAAACATCTCTCTTTCCTTACAGAATAAAATGCAAAAAACATGTAAAAGAATCTAAGCAGAGAATAAAGAGAAAAATCAAGACTTGACTAGTCGAGAGACGATACATATGGCAAAGAGGTATCTCTTGTTCTTATACAGGAAGTATTAGTAATTATTATCACATGCCACTGCATATTGTTTATAGCTTGTCATATACAATAAAGTTACCATTAGAATATAGAATGTAATTTTATTTTATTATATTCATTAAATCATTCTCAATAGATATTTTTATATTTTCCATCACGTCCTGTGGTTAAAATTCCTCTCAAATATAAGAATTCCCAACTGACAACTCCAGTCAACATTCTGGTTTTCAGAATGAGCGACACTGAGTCAGAAGCATTTAAAAAAATCTTCCCCTCGTTTAGGGGTGATATTCAATATACAACTATACAAAGATGTATAAGCTACTCTACTATGAGAATCACCATAATTATTCTGATTCCTAAAAATGGTTAATGAAATATTTTACATCTGTTTTCACAGAAAGTCTTTTTAAATAAAGAGAAAAGGAATCTAAAAATAATAAACTGAGATTCACTTACTTAAGGGATGCTATCAAGAAGTAAAAGCAAGGAAGAAGCAAAACGGAGCAGAAAAAACTGAGTTTCCATATACTCACTGTCCCCCCATATTAACATTCCACACAAGACTGGTACATTCGTGGCAATTGATGAACCTACACTGGAACATCATTACCACCCAAAGTCTATAGATTACATAGAGTTCAGTTCATTCTTGGTGTGTTACATTCTGTGGGGTTTGACAAACGTATAGTGACGTGTATCCACCATCGTAGGATCAGACTGAATAGTTTCACTGCCTTAAGTTCCCCTGAGCTCTGCCTCTTTATCCCTTTCTCTCCACTGGCAACCACTAATCTTTTTACTGTCTCTGTGGTTTTTCCAGAATGTCATATAGTTGGAATCATACAGTATGTAGCCTTTTTAGCTAGGTTTTTCCTCTTAGTAATGTATATTTAAGGTTCCTCAATGTCTTTTCATAGCTTAATAGCTCATTTCTTGTGAGCACTGAATAATATTCCATTGTCTGGATGTAGCGTAGTTTGTTTATCCGTTCGCCTACTGAAGGACATCTTGGTTGCTTCCAAGTTTTGTCAATTATCAGTAAAGCTGCTATAAACATCTGTGTGCAGGCTTTTGCGTGGATATAAATGTTCAGTTCATTTAGGTAAATACTAAGGAGCACGACTGATGGATCATTTGGTAAGAACATGTTTAGGTTTGTAAGAAACTGCCAAACTGTCTGCCAGAGTGGTTGTACCATTTCGCATTCCCACCAGCAATGAATGAGAGTTCCTATTTCTACTCATCTTTGTCAGCATTTAGTGTTGTCAGTGTTCTGGATTTTGGCCATTCTAATAGTGTGTAGTAATATCTTATTGTTGTTTCAATTTACAATTCCCTACTGACATATAATGTTGAGCATCTTTTCATATGCTTACTTGCCATCTGTGTATCTTCTTTGGTGAGGAAAAAGCTCAAATTTGATGAAAACTATTAAAGCAATAGATAAACCTTAATGAATTTCAAGAAATACACATCACCTCCCCACCACATCATAATCAAATTGTTGAAAATAGTGATAAGAAGAAAATATTAAGGGTAGCTAGAGCAAAATGACACATTATGTATATAAAATTAAGATACAAATCATGGCAGACTTGTCAGAAGCAATGTAAGCCAAAAGAATACAAAATGGTATCTTCTAAGGACCGAAAAGCAACTCTCAACCTCTAATTCCACACTCTGGCTCTGTCCATGAAGAAATAACTACCGAGACTTCTGCCATATATAGGTGTTTACACAAACTGCATGGTAAAAAGTAATTTTACCTCTTTATTCTTACAGTTTCAATGTGTCTACTTAAAATATAAAATTATGTTTCATATTGTACTTCTGTTGGATAGCACTGCTTTAGAGGAATAACAGAACAATTGGATATCCACATGGAAAAAACTTACCATGACTTTTATCTGAAATCATCATGAAAATAGCTAATTAGATCATAGATCTAAGCATAAACAGTCAAACTATAACACATCTAGGAGAAAACAAAGGGACACATGATCTTAGGACAAGAAAATAATATATAGATAACACAAAAAAGTATGACACATAAAAGAAAATATTGATAACTTAGAATTTACCAAAATCAAAAACTTCCACTCTGTGAAAATCAAAATTAAGAAAATCAACAGGCCAGACACCCACTTGGAAAAATTTTTGCTATATCAATATCTAGTAAAGAATTTGTATACAGAATAAATAAAGAATTCTTACAGTTAGAAAATAAAAAGACAATCCAATGGGAGAAAGTGCCAAAAAATATAAACAGGCACTTAAAAATTAAGAGATCTACAAATAGCCAATGAGCTTATGCAAAAGCACTCTAAATAATTACTCATCGAAGATGTAAAAATTACAGTTATAATGAGATACCATGACATACCACTATAATGTCTAAAATTTAAAAGACTAATAATACCAAGTCTTGGCGTGAACCTAGGGTGACACGAATCCTTCTACACTGCTACTGGACTTGTAGAATGAGCAATCACTTTGGAGAACAGTTTGACAGTTCCTTATAAAGTTAAATATACATTTACATATGACCCACCAATTACATGCTTAGGTATTTACCCAAGAGAAACAAAGATGGATATCACACCAATTTGTACACAAAATTTTACAGCACTTTTAATGACAGCTAAAACTAGATACACCCCAAATGCTCAACAAGATTTAAATGGATGACAAATTGTGGTATATCCATACAATGGAATATTACTCAGCAATAAGAGGATTGATTTATGATAATGTAACATGGATGAATCTCAGAAACATTATGCTGAAGAAAGGAAGCAAGACACAAAGGAGCATGTGCTTTGTGTTTGTTTACGTGAATTTCTGGAAAAGGTAAAATTAACCTATAGTGACAGAAAGCCTATCAGTGGTTGCCTGTACTGGGTATGGGGTGGAGAGTGACTGCAAAGGGAAAAGAGAGAACTTCTTTGGGTGACAGGAAAGTAGTCTATCTTGATGGTAATAAAAGTTACACAAATGTTTACATTTGCCAAAATTCATTGAACTGTATACTTAAGTTGGCATATATTTTATATGTGTTGTACCACAATACATTTCTTTAAACAAAAAATAATTATAAACAGATGGGTTAGGCGCAAGGGGCTCGAAAGCCGACTTTAGCTATGTGAAAGTTGTAACATCAGAAAAGATCAGCTTGCTCCTAATTAAATAACAGGAAAACACACGCAAGTTGCAGAATATAGATTTTAATTTAATAGTAACTTTTCTAACAATTAGAGCTTCCTAAAAATGAATACGCTTACTTTTGAGATGGCAATGTCCTTCTCAGGGAAGACATTCAAGTGCAGGCTGATGATCCTTCATGAGGAGTATTGTAGAAGTACCTTAGAGGTTGAAATTTGTGTTAAGCAATCTCTGAGATGATTCAATAATATCAGAATCTATGGTAGAGTTCCGCCTATAATGTTTGCTAAGATCTCACCCATTAATATTTCTACTGTAGTCTCCAGTGATGCTTATGTAGGCAACAGACTTAGATCTGTCCACAGTCTATTTTTTAAGAAGTACATAATCTGGAAGAGAAGAAAGACATAAAAATGTTGTAGCAAAATGAAGTTAAGTTCTATATTCCCAAAGCTCTTAAATGGCATAGAAGCGTGCCACATTCTTAATGTGTTATCTCTTCCTGAAATATTTCAATATTCATCGGGGCCAATTATAATAATTAATTAAGGCGTGAATTATTTATGGATGGATTCCAGTTATTCCTAAAATAGGTGGAGATTATTTTAACATGAAGGTATTTCTTAGAATACCTCCAGTAAACTTTCAAAACCAAACGTGTTTATCATCTAGTTTGTACAATTCAGGAAAACCTCAAGGAAAAATGGGAATGTTTTAGATTATTCACCATTGAAAATTTTCTAGGCTTCAGCATTCTTCCATTAAATATAAATAATTGCTTATGAACTATGCAAGGACTTGCTTTACCTGAATTTCTTTGCGATCCATCAGATATGGCAATTAACACGAACCAGTCCCCTCCATTACCACCACTCACTGTGGATGCTTCCACTCAAGCGATGGTGGACATCGCACAACTCAATTTGAATTTAAAAATCGAGGTAATAGAACTAAAGATAGTCCTATCCTTTTCTCTTTATTCTCCCTTAGAGAGTTTTTGAGGTCAGAGATTTGTAAAATGAAAATATTAAACCAAATTTAACAGTAAAATGGATCATTCGTGTCATTACAGAAAGCAATCTCAGCTTCCATTTATCCTGAAACATAAATTGCCTACCTGAGCAGCAGCTCAAATTTAAATCAGGTCAGAGCAGTTGTCTTTCTGAGTTTCAGTTTGGAATTCTTATTTGAAGGCATTGTTTCTTATTCAACAGCATCTTGATATCTACTTCAGCAAAGACCTTATTGTACAGCAGGGCCCTTGCCCCAGAGGACAGCGTCTCTGAGTGTGTGCCTTTTCTTCCAGTCCCATCTCAGGGTTAAAGTCCCTGATATCACAAAGCACATTTTTAATGCTGACTATATCCATTAATTTTTACAGAAATCGCCATTTTTGTGCATTGTACTAACAAACAGAAATCTAATTGTCTTCATTGAAAATATAATATCAGCAACAAGCCTTCCTGAATCGAAATTCAAATCCTTAGTACTTGCTGTTCCCGTTGCAAGAAATAGTTACTCCCTTCCCCTCATCCCCTTAGCCTACCTTCCTTGGACAGAGGTTGAGAAGATATTCTGCCACGGATGACTCTCCGCATCTTTCCAGATGAGGACAAGTTTCCTGGTTACATGACTCATAGCACCCTGTCTGTGTTTACTAGAATTAGTAATTATTGGTAATTACTCACTAAATTATAGGTTTTAAGAAAATATGGACAATGCTTGCTTTTCCCAACTTTGTATTACCAGCACCCAATTCAGTGCCTGGGACACAGTAGAAGGACTACAAATATTTAATGATTAATTAATAAGTGAATGAATGAATGTGCTATTGAGAAGATAAACAGATGAATAGTATTTGTAATGCATGATGCACTTACAAAGTCATTTCATAAATATTCACCCATTTACATATACCTTTATGCCCTTCTGCTTATTTATGTATTTTAGAATGACATTTAATTGTGTCAGCAGGGGTATAAGATTTAACTTGAGTAAATTATTATAATGTGTACAAAAAACATGTCTAAATGAGTAAGCACTATGCTGAGGCATGACATAAAAATATTAAACGCTATTGCTATATTCTTGACTCACGTCTTACTCAATATTATTTATTATATCCTATATTACATACACACACACTAACATGGTGTCCACCTACATTATTATAATTTCCATTTCCTTCCCTATGCCTTTAAAGTCTGTATCTGACCTGTGGTCTTATTGAATTGCATCATTTTAAACCATTTCTCCAATTTGTCAAGGTCGTATTATGGTCATGTTGAATTTTGATCTTGACATTCCAAGTGTTAATCAGTCTTTTCAACTAAGGAGAACTGTAAATTACTAAGCTCACAGACTTTTCCATCATCCAAGTCATTGATGAAAATATTAAATAGCCCCTGGCCCAGGACTGACCTCCACATAATAAAACTTCTGTCCACCTTGGTTGACAAAGAACTATTAATGGGTGTGATTGTTCTACCTACGTTGTTTCTAATAAATAGGTCTATGGTGCTGATCCATTTTTATCAATTTCTGAACGAATTCAGTTATTAATATATTTTTAATTTTAACATTTAATGTCTGATTTCAAATTATGGATGAAAAAATGCTAACGTTAATGAATACTGCTTGCCAAAGTAGATTAATAAGAGTAAGAACAGTCAAAGTCAATCTTTAATCTCCTGTCTTGTTTATTTCCTTTTCTGCACTGTTCCCATTGTCGCACATGCTTACTCTTTCAATATGACAGCTTCATGCATTACAGATTCCTCTAGCTTCTGTGATATAAAGAAGTCTTGGTGATTAGAATAGGTGATAGTCTTTGATGGATAATAAGATAAATCCATATTTATGAGTAATAAATATGGATTTGACGGAAAATAAGATAAACACGCTTGTGCATTCACAATCACAAATCCATCTCTTGGACAATGACATGATTTTACTTGTTTCTTGCTTATGGGGACTTCTTCCTATGAATAAACAAGACTTTATTCTGTCTCTTTATGCACTCACCTGTTCACAGTTCTGCTCTCCCCACTAGACTGTGTATTCTTTAAAGACAAATGAATATTCATTCATCTTTGATCCCCAGTGCTTAGCATACATAGTAATTGCTCAATAAACATTTATTTAATCAAGTAACACTGATATGCCATGAAGTGGGGAAATCTGGATTTGCAATTGGTCAACAGAGGGGAGATTAAAGGGCCCCTCAGAATTCTAAGAACAACATACTTAGGATGGAATGGGTGAGTAATCAGGGGGCTAGATGACAAGATGACAGCTAGTGACTACTCAATTTTAAAATTCTATCTTATCAGCATCCCTGGATGCACCTTAAAATGGATAGGTAAGAATTTTTTTTTTTTTTTGCTGATGAGAAGACTGTAGATTTCCATTCTCATGGCCTATGTTGCTTCTTAAGGCTATTTCTCTAATATCTTAACACAATTATTTTCAGGAAGCTATGAGACTCTAAAGGAAAGTGACAACAGAAATTGTTTTCATTTTCTAGTGCTTGGAAAAAGTACATAAGTTTATTTAAATTTTTCAACCAGACTTAAGATTTCATGGAATTTTACTTGGTTTACAGAAGAAAAAACTCATGAAATAGTCAATATGATAAGATGCATATATATTGTGTATAAAATTAGCATTCGCTTTAAATTTGGAGATAATGTATATTCCCATGACTGATTTGCAAAATTTCAACAATAAGAACTAAGCACATGCCTTACTAAGTCTTGTAGACCACTTTAATACATTCTCTAAAAAGCGTATCACCGTCACCACTCTAGATATTTTCCATTGAACAACAGATGACTTGTTTAAATATTTGCAATGAATTCTAGTGAAAATAAGCTAAGAAATAGTGCAATAATGGATGCTACAATTTGCTATATATTAATTGTACCTGAGAAAAATATGTTCTAATAATTTTTGCATTTTATTTGCTTTTCTATAATGATTAACCTCTTTTCCTTTATTGTAGAATTGGGATTTTGATTTCTGATCTTCAAATTTGCCACTAAATAAATTTCTACTCTTATTTTTCTTCTCTTCTGGAGGCTAAATTTTCGTGAGAAAATTTTTTCCCAAAAATATGGAATGTCTTCATGTTAGGAATACTTCTAATACAATTATCTTGTGTTTGGAAATGTGCCATTGTCTTTACGAAGGCTGAAAACAAACACTATTTTTAGTAGAAAGTTATAAGATATATTATACTTTCAGGTGAATTCAAAAGAGTTTAATCCAGTGATTCAAACAAATATATTTCAAGCACAATGATAACAATTTTCAAATTAATTGTGTGTGTGATGACCATCAAAGACATAAAATGAATGCTGTTATTTTAAAAAATAATTAAGCAAAAGAAAAGCTGTGATAACTAGCATGTCCTGAAAAAACAATTGACTCATTAACTAAGCTGTAACAGCCCATTCTCACTTCTAGATTCTAATTGAAGAATGAATGGGAAATAGTAAGGTGACCTCATTGCGTAGTATACGTATGCGTGAGACAATTATAATTTCTGCACAAATGCCCATATTGTTTCAAATCTTAATAATATTGTGGTGGAGTACAATGAATCACGCTGTGAGAGAAGCAATGAAAAAGGCCACAAAAATTAAGTAATATGTTGAATAACAGTTTGTCAAGTCTTTTAGCTATGGTCGTCTCAAATTTGTGGTGTAGAATTCAGGACTGGAAACAAGAATTTCATTCTCCATTTTGGAAGGGAAAGCAAAATAATGAAGTCATAGTTACAACAATCTCATCACCAAAATAATTTTTCCAAAATCATTTTTCCGAACTCATTTTTCAAGTTTCTCCTATTATTTGAATGTTTTTGTGTGTGTGTATGTACGTGCACACACTCATGAAATAAAGCATTATAGATTAATTTGAGGTCTTTTTTCTCATCTCCACGCCTATTTCACTCCCGTTTTCCCTTTTCTTAGATAATTGGTATCATGGATTTGGTATGAATACTTCCAATCCATGCTTTAATATTTTTACTATATTCTAACGAATCCATAAACAGCATATGGTTGCTTTAAGTTTTAAAAATTTATGTATGTCGTCAGGCCAACTATGTAACCCTGAAAAACATTTATCACTTGTATAATTTATTCTTTTGATCGAAGTATGGCATTGCATCTTAACGATGGTTTGCATATGTCTACTGTAAGCAACATGTAACTGGAATTTTTAAATCTATTTTTATTGTTTGTAATCCAATGTATGCGATCATTGATATATTTTTACTCATTTCTCCTTTGTTTTCCCATGTTTTATCCTTTCCTGTATTATCCTTGTTTAATCACATTTTTCATTCTCTTTATTTGGTTTGCCTTTTTATGAATCACATATGCAATATTCATTTTTAGTAGCTTCTGAAAAATTCAATACACATTCTTAACTTGATAAAGTCTAAAACTAATCATTATTTCATCTTCTTCCTAAACAGTTCATGGGCTCCCAACATTTTAACTCTAATTTCCAATCTTTCAGGATATTATTTAGGGTTTTAGTTCTACTTCGTAACTACCCCCTATTTACTATTATAGTTTTTACACTCAACAGTTATTTAAATTCACCCCCAAACTGCTAATTTCTTTGCTCATCACTGTTCAGTACACCCTACTTGTTTTTGTGTTTATTTTCTTTCCTACTGAAGAGCATTCCTTGCACAATGGTCTCCAATCTTAGCTAAAATACAAGACAATCATGTGAGAAGTTTTAAAAACTCCCAACATTCAAGCACCACCTCAAGTCAACTAAATAAAACAATCTCAAGGTATTGGAGTCAGGCATCAGAATATTTTTGAATGCTCATCAGATGATTCCAACAGCTGCCACCACTGCTTTAGTCGTTTTTTTTTTTCAGTTATAGTTTGTGTGTGATAATTCCTCTCTGTCTCTCTATGAGTGAAAATGTCTTTATTTACTGCTTGTTCTTGAGTGGCTTTTTAACCACAGATGGAATTTTAATTTGGACAGCTATATGTCCTCAGTACTCTGAAGATATTATTCTGTTGTCTTCCAACAGCTATTTTCTTTTTGAGAAAACAACATATATAAACCCAGCCCTCAAAAACAAGGTGCATTGTTTCCAGTGCCCCCTTGAATTTCTTGGCTTCACCTCCTACTCACTACCTTAATGCTGAATGTGTTTTTCCCCTTAAATCGTGGGACTGGGGATTTCTCCCCCTTCCTTGTTTTTGGAAGTTTGTTCATTTGCTTTTTGTATGTCGCTATGCTTTAGTCAACATGACTGTGCATCTGGTTTGGGAGGAAGGATTTCCATTGTCAGTTCACCCTATTGTCTTGACTGAGAGCATCTCCCTTTCTTTCTGTTTTTTCTTGTACAATTAACTCAAATGTTATGAGCCTTTCATTCAATATACTCCTTACCTTTCTTGAAATATCTATGCTCAATAAGAACATCACTTGATTTGTCACTAGTACTGCTTTTCCCACATGCAGCTTCATGTGGAGTTCCAGCCTGCCCCATGTGCATAGAATAATCTTCCACTTTATATCTATCATCATCTCTCCTTTTTTTTCGATTCCTTCTTCTAAGTTTTACTTCTAGCAGACAGACTGTCCTGAAACACTTTTACACCTTAATGGATCCAATTGCCTGGACTTAAAATAATAGATTTCTGCGCCACAGAGGCCTTTGTCTTTGCAGAGACTGATTTCTATTCTTTGCACATGTGTTCTGTGATATGCCCAGGGTAACACGAAGGGAGTTAATTTACTGAATGTTACTTATCAGAAAGAATCTAGTAGAACAGTATCATTGAGATGTTTATTTCATTATTTCTACAATTAACAGTAACAACAATAATAGCAATATGAAAGATAATCTCTATATATAGCAGTCTCAGGGTTTTCTTACATGCAGTAGAAGCCCCTTCACACTCGATTTGTCAGTTTGGCTTTAAGGTTTTCATTTTGTTGGCTAGAAGACAGATAAAGGGGATTATGGACAGAACTGAGCCTGGTTTCTGCTAATCTCCAACTTGAATTCTTTCAAGGGTTGCAAAATATCATTCAAGTATTTCACAAGCTTTTATAACCTGAGCCAGACTTTGTCATCTGTCTGGTATATGTGCCATCATGGGTGGATTTGGGACTGACATTTTATATCTCTGATCTCAACTGTATAAATATTTGTTTAGAGTGACTATCAACATAGCACACAGGCACTTTCTCCTCTGATGTATAGATGATAGAATAGTTCTTAACTGGGGCCCCATAGATTGGGCAGTCATGAACTATCAGAGGGCAATGAGGCAAATTTTCAGTCAACTCAGATTTTATATTTTTCCATAGGTAGAATGCAGAGCAGTTGCTTCTATTCCAAAAGAAGTATTTTTTATAATTTGAGTTATAGTAAAGATATCTCATCTGTACAGCTATTCATCTGAACGTATAATGATGAATTGGTTTTCCAAAATACCTTACATCTGGAGTCCTCTTTTATTTTGGAATTAAATTTTAAGATTCTATTTTGTTCTATTGTCTTCCTAGGTACTATTCTCTAGGGAAACTGTCTTAAAGCATCAAGAGGAATGTTTTAGTCAATCTTGTGTAAATATCCTAATCCTTATTAGACGAATTAATATTTTCGAAGTTATGACATGTTCAGTTCACAGAAATCAGATTAAATTGATGCTATGGATATTATCATTTATCACTAAGTTATTTGTTAAGTACTCAATGAGCTATATACCAAATCTATAGTTTTAATATGAGAATAGATCACCTCAAATAGTTTAGCAAACCTTGAAAATGATAAGCATTAAAATCATTGACATATAAAAGACACAGAAGCTTGGAGAGCCTGGACACAGTTCAGAGCCATCTATTTTCACCTTATTTCCCTCAGATGAGGAAGTGAAGGCTGGAAACTTAGCACGATTTGGAAATCCCTCTAGAAATTATCTGACTTTCTCAAAGAATTAGAGAAATTTAAAGTTTTAACAATGAGGGAACTGATCATATAAATTGCATCATTTATTTAACAGTTTTTTGGAAATCTGCCTTTTGCCGAGCACTATGCACACATCAGGCTGCAGGGATGAATGACAGACTCCCCCGTCTCAAATAACTGAAAGCAAAAATCCCCAAATATGAGTCTATGATGGGGAAATTAAGGATAATGTTGTGAGAAATTCTCTTACAACATTAAATTTACTAAGTTAAATAAAATATTTTCTTTTTAAGGTTAGAATGTCGTGTTTTCATTCTAATCATGCTGATGATAGACAGTGGTTATATTTTGCAGTTTTTATGGAGCAAAATAAAAAGTTGGTAGTGTGATATAAATTTGGTTCCTCAAGGTGATTTTTGTTGTCATTTCTATTGTTCTTGATACTAATAGAAGTTTCTGTGAGGTATTAGAAAAAAAATTTGTAAATCCATATCTCATCAAAAAGAAGGACAAAATAACGGATAATTAGAGAATATTTATAACCAATAGATTAGAAATATGGTCGCATGCTTAGGAAGTGCAGTGTGGAAGTTTTGCTTATTGTAAGGCTTTAATAATGAGTAGGCATTGTCCAGGTGAATCAGAAGTGGGAAAATATGCTAACAACCAATGATGCATCTGCTAGCAAAATGTGGAACTGTTTTGTTGCTATTAAATTTCACTTAAGACTGTGGTTCTGGCTAAGACAGAATAATAGGGACTAGATTTACTCTCCTAGCTTAAACAGCTAAAAAAGGACAAAATAGCTTAAACAATGATTTTTAGACATTGAACAACAAGTGACACAGGACAATGGATAGTATAAAGCTGTTAATTATGATAACTGCTAAAAACCAGTGGCAAAATGTTTTGTATAAATACACTAAAATGCTGGTGTTAGAACAAGGCCCTGGTGACCTGTAACAAATAAAGCTGAATTCCTTTTTTCATATTTACTAACAAAATAAATTTCATATGGATGAAATATTTAAATACCTTAAAATACTAGAACTATTAGAAGAAAAATACTTTTTTAGATGTTGCATTTATTTAAGAATTATACAAATATAATTTGATACAATTCAATACATTCAGCATCAACTAGAGTCTTCAATGGGTATAGCCTTAGTAGCGGGGGCAAATTAGTCCTAGACTGAGTTCTGTTCCAGTTGCACCCCAATAAAGCTTACAAGTAAGCCTCAAAATTATCCAACTATTTCTTAGCTACATCCTAGAACAAAGTTGAAAAATACTTAAAATGATACAAAAATATCCATCAAAAATAAATTAAAATTCACAATATCTGACGCACAACCTAAAATTAGAGATGCAAGGAAGAAAAATGTGCGTCACAATAAGGAGAAAAATCAATCAACAGAAATAGACTGAAAAACAATGCAGGTGGTATAATCTGTAAGCAAAGACATTCATCAGTTGTAATTAATTTCCATAGGTTCAAAAAGGTAGAGGAAAGCACCAAGATCCTAAAGACAGCCATGAGGGATATAAAAATACCCCAAAGTGAGCTTCTAGAGATCCAAAATACAATTTCTGATTGAAAAATAAGGTGGATGAGATTAAAAGAGATCAGACAATGCAGAAGCAAAGATTAGCTTCCCTGGAAGACGTTTGTTATTACAGTGTAATCTGTCCGATCGAGTAGCCCAAATACAAAGTCTGAAATGAAAAATGCCAACTTGATCATCTCTTTACATTTCAAATTCACTTTCCTCTTTCTCATTTTTGTTTCCCAAAGTAACTAAAGTATAAAATTAGGAAAACTTTCTTCAGTGGTATTAAAACTAAGTACCTATCCATTGTACGGATTATCTTTCATAATGCAAATATCCAAAGTCTAAACACTCAATGTTTAAAAAAAATCATCGCTAGCAGAATGAAAAGAAAATATGAAGGTAGAACACAAGCTATGGAGGAATATAATAAAAAAATAAAATGATTTTATTTTATTTTTAAAATATAGTTGACCTACACAGTAGAAAAAGTGATAAGAATTAGCATATTTTCTTTTCTGAGAAATAGGCATCTGTTTAAAAGGCAAATGGGCAGCTGAATCTAAAGATTGGTTAATTTTAGCACATTGTCAGACTCTAATTCTCTTTTTCTTACTGACAACATCTCCTGCAGAAAATTATAAGATTTTCAAAATATTTGCTGAAGGGTGGGAACGCCAATATTTTTACTGGCTATAGAAGGAAATGTTAGCAAATGCTTTATTTCTCAGCACAGAAAATAATGCCCTTGGTGCCTAGAGTACTCGTATTAAGGAACTGCATTTCAGAACAGCTCCAGAACAATAGAGCATACCATTCTGGGGCTACCCTTCATATACTATATATATATTGTATGCAAATATATATATATATGCGCTATGTATCTACATCTACATCTAAATATATATCTCTATCTCCTAAAAGACTATCTTACATATAATGAAGTCATATTTTCCATACAGCTGTTCTGGTAGTCATTGACAAAATTATCATTATTGTTAATTATAGTCATTTATCTAAAAATACGTGAGATGAGAAAAATGTGCTAAAAACTTGAACCATCCTCTTACTGGATTTGTGTTATCAGTAATCTTAGAAGAGGAAATAATTGATTTATTGTAAACCGTTTTATTCCTAGTTTATTAGATAGAAATATCAAACTGAATCTGTTCGGGCTGGAAAGTCTTGTCTCTGAAAATAATATCTGTGGTTCTCACCTTATGCTAAGAAATACATGATTGGTGAATAATCAAATATATACATTAATAAAATAAGTTATTATTTATGGTTTTATAAACAAATATTATGGAAACATTTTATAATTAATTGTGTAATTGGTTCCAAATGTCTTTGTAATATCCAGTTATAAGCAAGTATTATTGATGTTTCTGCCCCAAGAGAAGAAAAGGGTATTCCCAGTGTCAGTGTCTATTTTCTTGCAAAGAAAATATGAAGGTGGATTCCATCTGGTATAGATCTCTAAATGGGCTGTTGAAGTGAAATGTCTTTGGTTTTTTTAAGAAGATTCGGGCAAGAATTTCACTGGTTTTCATTAAACTCTTAAAGAGGGTGTAAATTGTATATATTCTATCTACCATTGTGACCACCTGACAACCACCATCAAATTAAGCTTGCAGACTCTAAGACAACTGGGCACATGGACAGGTGTGCGTGAGCCCAGACATTGTTCATCCTTTGATTACATTGATTACATTGTCACCACTATCTTACTACAAAGAAATTGCATCCTAAAAACAGTGATAAGATCCAGGTATTCCTAGTGATTTGAACGCTCTCAGCTGTAGCATTGCTGAACACAATTCCCTCTTCCCATATAATTCTTTTTTTTTTTTTACCCATATAATGCTCTCACTTGGTAAAGTTTTATTACAGGAAAGCAATCTGCTAAAATAGTCCATTTGAACAACAGTTTGTAATATGGACCAAAGTTAGTACCAAAATCACCATTTTCTGTTCCAAGCAGCAGAAGAAGTAATAGTTTTACAACCTTATAATACTTATGAAGGTCGTATCTTTTTTCTTATTTTTGTAAAAATTTACAAATTCCATTAGAGGCATACACATATGTAGGTATGTGAATATAAAAAGTGTCTATAGTGCAACCTTCAAAAAAATGAAAACGAAGCCTATGGAATGGGAGAAAATATTTGCAAACCGCATATCTGACAAGGGATTAATATCCAAAACATACAAGGAACTCATACACATCTACAGCAAAAAAACAAATAACCCAATTGAAAAATGGGCAAAGATCCCAAATAGACATCTTTTGGAAGAAGACATACAAATGGCCAAGTGGTACACGAAAATGTGCTCAACATCACCAATCACCAGCGGAACGCAAATGAAAACCATCAGATACCACCTCACACCTGTCAGGATGGCCATCATCAAAAAGACAAGAGATAACAAATGCTGGCAAGAAGGTAGAGAAAAGGGAACTCCTGTACACCATTAGTGGGGACAAAAATTGGTATAGTCACTATGGAAAACATCATAGAGGTCTCTCAAAAAAACTAAAAATAGAATTACCATATGATCCAGTAATCCCACTTCTGGGTTTACAGTACTCCCTTGTTATCCGTGGTTGCACTTTCCACAGTTTCAGTTACTTAGGGTCAACTGTGGTTTGAAATATTAAATGGAAAATTCCAGAAATAAAAAATTCATAAGTTTTAAATTTTGTGCCGTTCTGAGTAACGTGATAAAATCTTGCGCTGGCCAGCTCCATCCTGCCAGGTTGTGAATCATCCCTTTGTCCAGAGTATCCAAGCTGCATACACCACCTGCCGTTAGTCACTTAGTAGCCGTCTTGGTTATCAGACCAACTGTTGAGGTATGGCAGTGCTTGTGTTCAAGTAACCCTTATTTTACTTAATAATGGCCCAAAGCACAAGAGTTGTGATGCTGGCAATTCGGATATGCCAAAGAGAAGTTATTGTTGTTAATCTCCTACTGTGACTAATTTATGAATTAAAATTTCTCATAGGTATGTATACGTAGGGTTCAGTACAATCCAAGGTTTCATGTATCCACTGGGGGTCTTGGAATCTATCCTCTGTGGATAACGGGGACTATATCTAAAGGAAACAAAATCACTATCTCAAGGAGACAGCTGCATTCCCATGTTCATTGCAGCATTATTCACAATAGCCTAGATGTGGAAACAACCTAATCATTTGTCCATCCTCTTCTGGAGTAGCTGGTCTTAACCCTAGAACTATGTGATACACCTGGAAAAGGAGATGAAAAAATTCATCAGCGGGAACATTTTTCACACTCCAGATCTCATGGTCTTCTAGAGTAAGAGGCCTATCTTTGTGTGTCATGTGCATTCAATGTGCCTCCTACAATGTCGGATAGATCTGTATGTAATTCCAGGATATCATTGGTGTGGTTGGCCTTCCAGACCTCTAATGGATCTTTGCCCATTTTTAAATTGGGTTATTTGTACAACCACCATGTGTCTCAGCTGAACCCTGGCAAGAACTTCATCATGGTCAAATCAAACGCCTTGAAGCAAAATATTTGTCTTTGAGCCAAGGGTCTGATATCAACAGGCTGATAACTCACAGGATATATCTCCTGAAAGTCTATGTGATTGTCACGATTTTCATCAAAAGCATTAAACAAACCTATACTTAGAGATGGCCAAATAGGTGGTGAAACCAATGGGCCAAAAATGTCACTAAACTAAATCATCCACTACAGGATTGAGCCTTGAGCGACGAACAGTATTTCTCCAGATCAATGATATCGGATTCCTTCAAATGTGCAAATCCAGTCGAATTTGGTAGAAAGTAGGAGCATCACTATCATCAGTGAGGGTGACATATACACCTCCAGACAGTAGCCAAAGAGAGCAGGTAAAAATATCTTTGTGTAGAACAGGCTAATATCCAGATTTTCATAGTTTACCTTTGCACCCTCTGAGAAACACTTTCTGAGTATATCTGGGCCTTTGACATCCTCCACATAGAGCATTCTTTCCATTTCTTCTCATGTAACATAACTCCCAGATTTGCTTGCAAAAAGACTAAAAATCTCGCGTTTTGCTTTATCTTCAACTCTGCCACTTGTAAGAAGGACAAGCCCAGCTATGAAGTTATTGAAGTGCAGTCTTTTGGATGTTCCACCAAGGAACAGGAAACCACCTCAGCCATTTGGGGAGGCATTCCATCCCCAAGCACTTCCTTGATGAAGCTGCGCTGGCCCTTGTAACGTGAGAGTCTACGGGTCCTCCATCTTTCCGCGGTTTCAGCTCTACATCTGTAACTGTCCTCTGCGCCTCCTGGTAGCTGAGGAAACTGATCCACAATGGCGCCTGTGCTCTCCTCATCTCCTGCGTGGACGGTCAGAGCCTGATCTCGCCCCCACTCAACCTCCCGCCTTCTACTTGACAATCTTGGGTGACAAGGTCGGCATCCCCTGGCCTCCTCCTCCCTCCACACTAAGAAGTCTGGCTTCTGCCCCAGCGGCTCTTACAAGCTCCGCCACCGCCTTCTTGAAGGTGTATCTTGATGAAACGGGCTTCACGGATGCTTAATAGCTGCACGTGACCCTCAGCAGTAACGAAACACTTTGTTGGAAAGACTGTAAGATAGAATCAGAAGCTCTATGTTTGTAATTTGTTTGTTACTGCTTTTTTCTTCTGCTTGTATATAGAATTTGATTACTTTGGTTCTCATTAAAATAATTGGACTAGTAATATTTTTCTGTATTGTATCATCTATTATTATCTTTAATTAGCTGAATACAAATAATTTCAGATGAGTAGATATCACCACAGACAGAGTCTACTTAGGTATCTAAAACTTACTATTAAGGTAGTAAGTAGAAGGCCTGAATATCTTTGAGATTTTTCAGAATTAATTTCATTTTGACAAAACGATTATGAAATTTAAATTTCTGAATAGTGTTATACAATATTTACAAAACAGTGTTTAGCACTGACAGCTATCAATAATTTTACCTATAAGTTCCTATTTCCAAAGTTGTTTTCTAATTATAATGTAATATTTTATGGTGGAAAATTAGGAAAATACAGAACATTATGAAAGCGAACTAAAATCTGTAAACCTTATCACCCAGAGAAAAATACTGTTGATCTTTTGTTTTGTCATCCAGTATTCCGTGCGCTCTTGTGAGTCCCTTCATTTATGTGGCCTTTTTTGTATTTTATGCAGTTACAAACTTGCTTACATGCTCCAAAATCTACATTTACCTTCAAAACACATACGATGTGCTCCCTGCTGTCTGACTTTGTCTGGTTTACTTCTCACCTCCGTCATCACAGTCCAGCCTTTCTTTCTGTGCTTTCTCAGTTGTCTTTCTCTTTTCTACAGATTTCTATAAAGGTATGTCCTCTTTTTCTCCTTCTCTCTCTCCCTTTCGTCTTTCTCTCTCTTTCCCACTTCTCCAGCTGTTTCCGACTGAAACAAACCCACACTTGCTCTTTAGGAACTCTTGAAAAACGTAGCTGCTTTGGTCTTACCTACTTCAGTTGCAGCTGGCACGCGCCTCTTCCTCTGCTGTTTCCTCAAAAGTAAGACCAGCCTCAGTGTCTCCTCTCTCCTGGCAGGTGCTGGCCCCTCTTTCATATGTATATTACTTGGTTGCCTTGAAATTTCAGCTCTCTGAAGGGTCGTAGAAGAGTTGCTATTTTGTTTTTTATCTCTTTTGTTCTCATTGTCAGTTTGGGGCAACATTTTTGAAGCTTTCTATATCCTAAGCAGAAGGAGAGCTCTAATCGTATATACTTCAAATTTCTATTTTTTAGAGAATTGTCTTGAGAAAAATTGAAGCCCTCATTGGGGAAGAAAAAAGAGAATTTGAGAATCATTGATCTAGGGAAATGAAGCTGTAAAAATTTTCATGCACTTATATAACTTTTCTCCCTTACTTCTAAATATTTTCAATGAGAAAGACATACTAAAAAATGTTATTAAGCTTTTCTATATTTCAAAAGTTATTTTATTGGCTTTCTATATATTTCTACTTCAATAATTTATATATGACAAAGAGTCAGATGACTTTAAACCAATAGATCAATCCTCTTTCAATAGTACATTAATTTATTCAAGAACAAATAATTTATGAGTGTTTTTTATGTGTGGCAATGTTCCAGGCCCTAGGGACAAACAGCCTCCCTACTTTTACAGAATATATATTCTTGCTTTGGGAGTTAGAGAGCAAAGAAATATATAAATAGAATATCAAGATGCTTTCAAGCAGAGATAAGTACTATCAAAAAACAAAACAAAGTTACTGGGTGACATGATCGAGAGGAATGGAAAGAGGAAGTTTTAGTTTGGAGACAATGAGTCGTAACAGAATATCTTATTAAAAGTTGAATTTTCAGCGGAAATTTGAATAACCTGATGCACATACCAAAAAGGGGCCATCAAGTGCAAGGAGAGAGGAGCCATGGGCTGGTCTAACTTTTGAGGAAGCCCAAGAGGAAAAGGCCCCTGGCAGTTGCAACCAAATTGAGCAAGACAAAAGCAGCTATGTTTTTCATGAGTTGCTGAAGAGCAAATGTGGGTTAGTTTAGTCTAAAGTAACTGGAGAAGTGGGAAAGAGACAAATAGAGAAAGAAGAGACAGAGAACACATAAATTTAAGTTACCCATATGAAGAATAAAAAAGAGGACATCAATACAGATATCATGGACATCAAAACAGAAAAAGTTATTAAGAACTGTTTTTAAGGCACTACTTTTGAAATTTTGAATGGAAATGATGCGGGGTCAGTGAGCTGAGGAGTTGAAAGAAAGATTTCTTAGACTCTCAAGATCTGGCAGTAGTACTCTTTTATTTAGAGAATAGTGTGGAATAGCATGGGGACAGGACCCATGGGCAGTCAGAGCTTCTGCTGCCACCGCTTCTGCTGCCCCCGCTGGCATGGGGACAGGGCCCATGGGCAGGCAGAGCAGCTGCTGCTGCCCCCGCTGGCATGGGGACAGGACCCATGGGCAGGCAGAGCTGGTGCGTGGGGACAGGACCCACGGGCGGTCAGAGCTCCTGCTGCTGCCCCAAGTTGAGGGTTACGGCTAATTTCATAAGGCATGGGTACGTGACTTATTTTTACTGGAGAAAAGAAAAGATGATGTAAAAAGTCATTAAATGATTTCAGTGCAGATGGGGTCTGGTTATTGTGCGGTCATATAACTTTAGATACGAATCTGGCCATATAGATCGGCATGTAGGTGAGGATGCCCTGGGCTTCTCTCCCTGGGGCGGTCCTAATTCATACCATAAAAAAAGTCCACTGGGTCGTATAGTTTGGCATGTAGGCCAGGTCACCTTGGGCTTCTCTAGCTGGGGCAGCCTTAATCCACATCACAATGAACAAAATTGCCAAAAAAAACCACACACAACTTAAGAAAACTGACAAGAAATGAGATAGAAAATCTGAAAAACAGATATTTACTAAAGTAATTGAATGCATTAATAAAACTTTTCCCACAATGAATATCCCAAGACCAGGTAGCTTTGCTTGTGAAGTACTCTAAATATTTACAAATATTTTACAAACAGTCCCAAAGAATGGAAAAATTAGGAATATTTCTGAACTCTTTATATGAGACCAGGAAATTATTGATTCTAAAACCTGACAAGAGTGTAAGAAAGGAGAATTACAGACCAATCAATAATACAAAACCTTAAAAGAAAGAAAAATGTTTACCATCTGTGAAACATAGATATAGCATTTGAAAACAAACAAAAAATATACCTGGGGAAGATGGCAGAGTAGGAAGGCCCAGGGGTCTATCTCCTACGTAGACAACAATTGCAG
Organism: Equus przewalskii; assembly: GCF_037783145.1. NCBI lineage: Eukaryota > Metazoa > Chordata > Mammalia > Perissodactyla > Equidae > Equus > Equus przewalskii. The sequence continues at coordinate 9,103,387 of NC_091838.1, forward strand.
TGGCAGGACCAGTCTGACATAAATATTTGGAACTCTGGAATCCATTGAAGGCTTGCAAATTCCAGGAGAAGGATTGGACTGTAAATTGTGGTTAATTTTGGTCAATTTCAGCTCTTTGCTCAGCAACAAGTACCCATCTCTCACCTCTGAATCCTGTGGCAGGCAGCAGTGCCAAGTGCCGTATGTGCATGTGCAACTTGCATGAAGCTTGTGGGAGCCAACAATGAAACAAACAACCCAATTCAAAAATGAGCAGGTGACCTAAATGGACATTTCTCCAAAGGGGATATATGAATGGCCAATAAGCACATGAAAAGATGCTCAACATCACTAATCATTTGGGATTGCAAATCAAAATTACAAGACTCCACCTAATAACTCATTAAGATGGCTATTATAAAGCAAAACCAAAACCGAAAACAGAACAGAAAATAACAAGTGTTGCAGAGAATGTGGAGAAATTGAAATCCTTGCATCTTAATTGTGGGAATTTTATTAAAATGGACTGCTTTGTGGAAAACAGTCTGGTGGTTCCTCAAAAATTCAAATATAGAATTGTCATATAATCCAGCAATTACACTCCTGGGTATGTACTCAAAAGAATTGAAAGAAGATTCTTAAAGAGATCTCTGTACAACCATGTGTATAGCAACGTTATTCACAGTAGCCAAAATGTGGAAACAACTGAACTGTCCATTGACAGATGAATGGGTAAGCAAAATGTGGCAGATACAAACCATAGAATATTCTTCAGCCTTAAAAGGGAAGGAAATTCTGACCTATACTACAATACGGATGAACCTTGAGGGCATTATGATACATTATACAAGCCCATGACAAAAGGACAGATACTGTATGGTTTCACTCATATGAGTAGCCTAGAGTAGTTAAAATAGTAGAAACAGGAAGTACAATATGGTTGTCAAAGGCTAGGAGGAGGAGCAAATGGGGAGTTATTCGTACTGGGAATAGAGTTTCAGTTTTGCAAGGTGAAAAGAGTTCTGGAGATGGTTGATGGTAATGATTGCATAACAATATGAACATACTTAATACCACTGAACTGCATGTTTAAAAATGGCTAAGATGGTAAATTTTGTTATGGGTTTTAACACAACAAAAAAATTAAATTATCCAGAAATGCTAATGGATAAGAGCAGCAAAGGTAATCTGGAAAAAGAAGAAAGCTGGTGACTTACACTACCTGATAGCGAGTTTTATTATATAGCTACAGTAGTTAAGGGAGTGTGACACTGGTGGAAGAGACAAATAAACCAACAAAAGAGAATACAGAGCCCAGAAACAGACCTCACACCTCTACGAACATATTTTATGAAAAAAGATTCTACAATACAGTGGGAAGAGAGTGTTTATTTCAATAAATGGGGTCATGTCAATGGTTTTCCATATGGAAAAAAATGTATCAAACTCCTATCGCACCCCACATGCAAAAGTGAATTCCATATAGATTGCGTATTTAAATACCAATGTTAAGCAATGAAGCTTTTAATAGTCGACTGGAAACACATCTTTATGACTTCCAAGTAGGCAAAGTATATGTCTATTCTAAAAATAGATGTATATGGTAAATATAAAGAAAGAATCAATAAATGGATCTATACTTGAATTAACACTTTTATTAATCAAATGTCCATTAAGAGAGAATGAACGGAGTGGTAGAAATTATTCCAACAACATATATCTGACAGAGGAATATGCAAAGTACTCCTGCAAATTGGTAAGAAAAAGATAGACAACGCAACAGAAAAAACAGCAGACTTCAACAGATATGTCCCAAAGTGGGCATCCAAACGCCTATTTTAACATACCAAATGGATGCTCAACCCACTAAAATTTATAGAAATGCAAATTAAAATTATAATGAATAACCAGTGCAAATCACCTAGTATCACTAATCTGAAAAGTATAGATTACATCATGCATTGTTGAAGATGCAGAAGAACTGGTTTAACTTCTTTGGAAAACTACCAGTATCTGCTAAAATCGAAGATATTCAGAGCCCATGACTCAAAATTTCCCGTTCAGGGTATAGTTCCAACAGAATGTATTCAAATGTTCACTAAAAGACATGTTTCCAAATGTGCCTAGAAGCCCGGTTCATAAAGTTGTATATACTTCTGTATTTATATGATTCTTCAATAAATAGATACAATTCTTCAGTGAAACCCCAGAATGTTCTAACTTGTGAACATAACTTGCAAGAGTCTATCTGTTCCAGCGCCTTCTCTTAATGCTTTCGTGGTATCTCTGTCTCTTCTCTGTTCCATCTCATCTTTGTGTTCCTGGAATTCTGTGCTCCTGCTATGGTGAATTTCTTGCATTTCCCCAAACGCATCATGCCACAGTATTTACTAAGGTGCATTTGCAGGCTCACACACCTTTTCCTTTTATTCTTTACACCTCCATTCCTCCTCATCTTTCTAACTATTGTTTTCCAAATTTGTTATTCTTTTTTTTGCTGAGGAAGATTAGCTCTGAGCTAACATCCATGCCCATCTTCCTCTTTCTGAAAAAACTCTCAATTTTAACTTCTAATGCATAAAATATCAATAAATATAACCCACAAAAACTGAAGATCTTTGAGTTCTTCAATAAAAGGGTAAAGTATTCTTACAGTAAAAAATAAACCTAACTGCTAATCTAGAAGATTTGATTAATACTCTTGCCTCTGATTTGTCCATTAATTTCATGAATATAGAGTTTGTTGGTAACTTTCTGTAAATATGTTCATCACGTTACTCAAAAGGAAAAGTAGAAAATTTCCTGTGGAAATATTTACTTTATCATAATAATCTTTAAAAAAATGCTTTGAACAAAATAGTATTTTCAAACACAAAGAAACAGGAATAAGTTTAGAACATCACCGAGAAAGTGCATTTACAGATGTATAATGCAAAATGATTTTGTCCTGTATTTTTTCCTAATTTTGTTGAGAATTTGAAAATGCATAAGAATAATGTTGTTGTTACTAGTTTGCACATGAATTAGCCTGAAAATGCTGAAGTTATTTTATAGCCCTGCTGCTTCAAAATGTAGTATTTTTATGCCACATGCATGGAAATTGTCATACTTTTGGCTTTCAATTTAACTTTGTGTTATATTTCTACAACTGCAAATTGTGCAAATCTTTTCTATTGTAATAATATAGAAAAATAATTTTTATCACAGTTATCTCTATACACAAAAGTACAATTTGATCATTGTTTTCTGACCATTTTGGGAATCATCTAATTCAATGTTAGCTGTTCCTGTTTCAATGATTACTACTTCTTTAATTCTATAATCATCAAATAAAAAGTATAATTTAATATTTACTCTTGCCGGGATGTATAATAAAATATATTCTATTTTTTATAGTTATGTTTTAAATATAATTGTGCTATAAACCACAACTTGTGCTCATACATTCATGCTGAACATTCTAGTAATTTCGTTGCATAATTTTCCAGTTTATCATAAGTGTCAGGAAAATTAGTTTTATTTATCAAAATTTTATGCCTTCTAGTACACTCTTTTGTTTAAGTAGCATAGCAACATATTTCTCTTTAACATCAATATAGCAGAATTGAATTTTAGAATTATATAGGTTTCAGAGATAAAGCAAGAATAGGTACAGAAGAAATTATGCAAATTTGTCTGTTGAACTTAGAATTTTATCTCTTTTTTATTTTTAGATTTAATTATGAAAATATCCAAGACATGCAAAAGTAAAAATAATGGTACTCTGAATCTTGTGTGTCCTTTCCAAATTTAGCATTTATGAAAATTCTGCCACCTTTCCTTCATTTATCTTCTTTGATTCTTTTTCCTTTGTTGGCGTTTTTAAAATCAAAATTCCTAAAATTTTAATGCCCGTAAGAATCACTTGGGGATCTTCTTAGAATGCAAATTCCCATTCTGTGGTGGCGACGGAGACCCTGTATTTCCAGTTGAGTCACAAGTGAAGCCACTGCTGCTGGTCTAGAGGTCACACTTTAAGTAGCACGTTTGTACAGCATATTCCAAATATCATACTTCATCAGCACTAGCTACTTCAATATGCATCTCTGAAAATATGGCTATTTTCTTACACAGACATGTGCTATTAGCCTATTTAAAAATTAGCAATAGGGGCTGGCCCTGTGGCCAAGTTGTTAAGTTCTCGCGCTCCGCTTCAGTGGGTGGCCCAGAGTTTCACAGCTTCGGATCCTGGATGCGGACATGGCCCACATCGAGTCATGCTGAGGTGACATGCCATGTAGCACAACCAGAAGGACCTACAACTAGAATCTACAACTATGTACTTGGGGGCTTTGGGGACAAGGAGAAGAAAAAGTAAAAGAAAAGATGATTGGCAACAGATGTTAGCTCAGGTGTCAATCTTTTAAAAAAAAAGTATTAATAATTCCTTAGTATTATCTAATTCCCAGCCTATAATCATATTTCCCCAATTACCTTAATTATTTTTATGCTTGATTTGTTCAAACCCAACCCGAGAACTCAGTACACAATTTGTCTTGTCTCTTGAATTTTGTGGAATGTGTAATAGTCTCCTCATTCTTTTTTTAATTCACTGACCAGTGAAAGTTACCCTGTAGAACATAACACCATCTAAGTTTTTCTCTTAGCTTCCTTTGGTATTTCGTATCTTGTCCCTTTCTTCTCCTTCGTATTTAGAGCAAGACAGGAATTTCATTTCCTCACTGCCAACTTTTCCTAAGTAATGTACTTTTTCCAGTTCATCTTTTTGTTGAGAGTTATAGTTTTTCGTGGCTTTCTCATTTCCAGCTCTTCACTCGTGTAACTTGAGGGCTTAGCTCCTGTTCTTGCCTGGGGCTTCAGCATCCTGAGGTCTGCAAATGCTCACAGGGCAGAGGTGGCTTCATACCCCACAGATCGCATTGTTCTCAGACCCCTCTAAGATCTAAGCTCTAAAGATACAAGTGTTCTCTTTATTTCTTAAAATTTTATTATGGACAACTTCAAATCTATACAAAAATAAAGAGAAGAAATATAATATGATGAACCCCTTATACTCATCACCAAGCTACAAAAATGATCAATTTCCCAACCAATCTCGTATTGATGTACAGCCCCACCCACGTCACCAAAATAATGTTCAATCAACTCCCAGATAACATATTGTTTTACCTGTAAATGTTTCATTACATAACTAAAAGAGAAGAAATTTAAAACATTTTAAAACATATCCAAAATATAATTTTACACCTAAACATTCATAATGATTCTTTAATATCCTCAAATATCCGTGTAGTATTCACATTACATCAATGTCTTAAGACTTTTAAATAAGGTGATAATTATGATTCTAAATAATTTAGGATACAAATAAGTTCTGTATTTTGTAATTGGTTTATTTGTTGGCATGTCCCTTTAAATCTTAGTCATCTCCCGTACCTTTGCTTTTATGTTGTTGTTATTGTTATGGTTGAAAAAACAGAATATTTGTCCTGTTCCCAATACTCTAGATTTTTCCAATTGCATCCCCATGATATAATTTAACACATTTTTCTGCCCCTATATTTTTTATAAATTGGTAGTCATATATAGGGGCATGATCAGATTCAGGTTTGACACATTTAGTGGGTGAAAAAAACTAATTCACAGGTGGTATTTTCATCATTTCTGACATCAACTTTTAGTTTAATCTAAAGTACTGTTCTTGTAAAAATATAGGAAATGTTTTGATTTCTTTCTAATTTTCAAAGCAATGAGTTGATTATTTATTTTCTTCCAAAGGTGATCAATCAGGTTTGGTTGTTGCTGTTTCTTAATATCAATAATAAACTCATGGATTTAAATGTACTTGATATGTCTTAATCCACTGCATTTGTTTTTAAGGATTCTTAAAATATCCCAACTTTATACATTGATAGCCTATTCAAATTTCCTTCTTGAATATTTTTGACAAGACTATGGTCATTTTAGATGGATTTCCTGCTTTGTTACAATAATAAGAATAGAAAGATGCACTTTTGAATAAGATAGGTGCACAAAATAACTTCTGCTTTTCATTTCTATATTTTGCATGCCATGGGGTGAAGTGTAGGAAGCATGTTTAAGTGATTGCATTTGATACAAGAAACAAAAGCAAAAATGATGCAGCATCTTTAATTTATGAGTTTACATGGGATGCTGGCAATTGGCTTTGGGTTCCAGCCCACAATTTTTCCACCCAAGAACATTCTCATGTTTTATTGATGAGCTATATACCAAATCCTCGTATTCCATAAAGGTCAAGTTTCATGGTACATATGCTTCAATTATTCTTATTTGTATTTTTTCTTCACTAAACTCATTTTGGCAACAAAGTCAGTGACTGTAGAATAAGCTGTTTTAACTCAATAGTATATCAACAAGGCTGATTTTTCTAATTATTAAACCCAATTATATAGGTACCAGTAGCTTTCAATGAGCCTAATGCTACTTCATTTAAGATTCTAACATATGATGCTTTGTGGTATAAATGGGACTCCTATTTTATTAAAATAAGTATATTTATCCAGACCACACTTTCTCTCCATGTAATCATCTAATCAGACATTCTGAATATACCAGAAGAAAGAAAGTTGGTCTGCTGAAGGAAGCTTTGTTTAATTTTAATGGTTATACATATTCAGTACAATATTGTGCCTTGGGAATCGTCAAATGGGTGTTAAAATTCAAGATTATTTTAACTGAGAAAATTGTTAATCCTATAAAGTATAAATATGGTATAGATATCAATTATTTCATAATAAGAATTGTGAAAATCTTGCATCTGCTGTAATTGATCCGTTCCAGTTTGTTTTCTTTGTACTTCCACTGAGGAAACCATTTTCAGAAATCTCTCTCAATTAGGCAGCAAAGTCTAAAGCTCGAACTTATGAGGTTATGGTGCATGTTACTCTCCAAGATGGCTGAAATACAGTATAAGGAAAACGCAAGGTAACACATTAGTAAATATTTGTCCAGCTAAATCATTTAGCACTTACTACACTTGCCTCTGCACCACTTCAAGTTCATTTAATAAAATAAAGTAATGATTAGATCTGAGTTCTTCCCTTGTATACCTTGCCACATTAGCCTTCTGTTTTCATCTTCCCATCGTCTATTTTCAGTGCAAATAAAATCTGAATTTTTATTTATGATTAAGTGATTCTCTGTTTCTTCAAGGGGAAGAAAAACACTCTTGGGAAGAAAGAAACCAGGGAACAGTCTCCTTACTTTCATTGTCATTATCCAAGAAAAGGTTTTTTAAAAGAGAAAATATGGTTGATCAGTGTAGGAGAATTGCCATTGACATGGCTAGTAATTAGTCTCAAATTATCTCCAGTGTAGTTTGAATCTGCACATTACAGAACAGAAAATGGGAGTCTTAGACAAACGATCCAGGTAGAAGATCATTGAGATCTCCACTGTGACATGCCAGGTACAACCACGCTGATTCAAATTAGTCATCTGTATTGTTCTGTATTTTATGTTATGGAAGGTACCAACTCATTTCACAAAGCCACAGCTGTTACACATTATGACTGGAGTAGTATGTTGCACGTTTCCATTTATGAATTGCACTGCAAATATTCTCATTTCTTTCATTAATAAGTGTGGTTTGCAATGCTGTGTGGAATTATTTCATTCTGTTAAACATCTTGTTCACAATTGAGTTTCAAATTTGCAGCTGCTGCTTCTTCCTTCTTTTGTTTTTTTTTTTTTCCTTGGTGAGGAGGATTGTCCCTGAACTAACATCTGTGCCAAGCCAATCTTCCTCTATTTTGTACGCAGGACACTGCCACAGCATGGCCTGATGAGTCACGAGTAGGTCCGCACCTGGGATCTGAACCCAAGAACCCCTCCCTGGCTGCTGAAGTGGAGCGTGTGAACTCAACCTCTGTACACTGAGCTGGCCCCCTGAATTTGTAGCTTCTATTCTAATAAAACAATTTGACTTTAAAGATTTAAAGATAAAAAAAATTTTCAGGTACTCCAGGAAAAAGTACAAAATAATTCAGCTAGGTCAAAGAATTATAATAGCATTTCAAGTCTCAAAAATGACATATAAAGTAAGGCAACAGAGGATCAACATTTTCAAGAAACTTAAGGAAACAAAGTGTTAACCATAGATATTATAAACAGCCAAGCTCTCCTTCAAGTAAATAGGTTATTAAAAGAAAAAAAACGTCTTGAATGCGTGAGAACTCAGGGAACATGGTACATAGGTGTCCTTCCTGAGGTTATATTAGTGGGTAAACTTTATCAGACCAAAAGATAACTGGGCAAAATATGTAAAAGGAATAAGGTGAATCATACTCGAAAAGTAATATATAAATGTTCTATATTCTGAAAAAGGAGAAAGAATATAACAAAATAATTGAAAGAGAACAGGGAGAGAAAGAGAAAGTAGCATAAAATAATTGATATTTTGAGGTAATAGATAGGAATCAAAAGACTTGATTTAAAACTGATACACTGGATATTCAAAAGTTAAGAACAAAGAAAGTGAATTCACTCTATAAAATATACCAACATAAAGGTAACCAGTAGAACAAATAATACACTTATTGGGGCCGGCCCAGTGGTTAAGTGGTTAAGTTTGCACGCTCCACTTCAGTGGCCCGAGGTTTTGCAGGTTCAGATCCTGGACGGGGACATGGCACCGCTCATCAGGCCACACTGAGGTGGCATCCCACATAGCACAACCAGAAGGACTCACAAATAGAATATACAACTGTGTACTGGGGGACTTTGGGGAGAAGAGGAAGAAGAAAAAAATAAATGATTGGCGACACAAGTTAGCTCAGGTGCCAATCTGAAAAATAAGAAAGCAAAAAACTCATTAAATCACCAAAATAATTTTTTAAGAAATTAAGAGAAAACACTTAGTAGACAAAGAAAAAATAGTAAACATATCGTAATAAGTACAGTAATAACAGTGTACGATAATGTGACTGCATCGAGGCTAAACACATCAGTAACATCAATGAAGGTAAGTGGGCTTAGTTCATCCAATAAAAGAAGAGATTTTCAGCTATAAGATGAATAAGGTCTGAGGAGCTAATGTAAACATGGCAACTATGGTTAATAATACTATGTTGTATAAGTGAAATTTGCTAAGAGAGTAGAATTCTCTTTCAATTTCAATACAGCTGAAAAAAAAGAGACTTTCAAAGTGGCTTATATAGCAACACTCAAATCTACAGTGCATACAAGTACCTAAAATGCAGCAATCCAAAAAAGGCTAAAGCAAGAGCGGACAAAGATTTACACTGCACGTGAAAACAGTAAGAAGGCAGAGATTGTACTTCCACGAGTTAGAAGTCAAGGCAAAATTCATTAAACAATACAAAGAAGGACACTTTATCATGCTAAAAGCTGTATTGCAAAATGAAAATTTCTTTGGCTAATAATAACAAAGACACAAAATAACAACAACTTCAATAAAATGAGTTTTTTCTTTTCCTTCATAACAAATTTCATCCTAGCATTGTATTTTCATTCATGATGACCTCATTGACCTAGGCACCTTATGTTTTTCTCTTCTATCATCTTTACCTTGTAGTCTCCACCTGCAAGTTCTCTTTGTGCTCAAAAGATGCTTGCTGGAACTCCAATAGTTATGTATGCAATCCATACAGAATGAAGAGAGAAATTAGCAAGGGTAAAAGAGGAATTTGCCATTAAATACACATTTACAAGCTTTCACAGAAGCCTTATAGAATGCTGGAAATTTTTCATCGGGCCTATTGCCATCACCTAAAAAATTCAGGAATCCACAACAAAAGGAGCAACATAAGAATGAATATTGGGTAAGCAATGAGTAATCTCTGCCTCATATCTCAATTTCTGTGATAAAATTTAGCATAGGCCTTAAAACATACAAACATCTCAAGAAGTAAGAAATTCATTACAGGCAAATTTTAAATTTGATTGAAATCAAGCAACATATTAAACTATAAGTCTAAAATATTTATTATCTATTATTCTAAAATATGTCATAGTCTGAGTTTCTACCAAAGTCACACATGACTGTATCGGAGCTTGTTAAGCAGAGTGCTCATATTTCGGCTGGAAATAGTTGGAGAAATAGAAACAGAGGAACACTAGGTTTGATAACAATATTTGTCAGGAATTAATAAAAAAATAGTGTAGTCCAGAGGGTGTCACTCAATTGCTACAGGTATCAAAATGTCTGCTTTTGGCCCTGTGGTTGCAGACAAGCCAATCAGTTTGCTAACCTAACTTGTCAACTTCCACTTATTTGCCAGTTAATGTTAAATTTTCTTACTGGAATACACTGTCCCCATTTTTTCTGTCGTATCTTAGCAGTTTATTCTATCCAATTGGAAATCTTTCTTCTGCAATTCTTGGTTTTGTATTTCCACACAATTGATGGTTTATGATAGGACTTATTTCAGAAAATGCATTGACTGGCAAGATATTGTATTAGATGTTGTCGAGGAGGAACAGAGGTAAAGAAAGTGACCATTGAAAGTAGACAGGGGTTTGAAATCCAGCTCTACCATTCATGAACTATGTGACCTTTGATTTCTCTGAGCCGCATTATCTTATTGATAAAATGCAATTAATATCTACTACACAGGCTTGTTGTGAGAATTAAATAAGATAATGTCTGCATAATGGGTAGCACAATTTTTGATAAACAGTAGCTAACATAATAATTAAAAATAGATGATGTACCTCAAGGCTCTCAAATAATGGATATTTTGAAGTGTTGTTTGGTTTACCAGTTCTTTTGAATCATCTTACACCTTTCCACAGTGGCAAGATTATAATTTCCTGAATAGTGGTTATTCTGTGTTTAAGTAATCTGCATCTTTACATGTTACTTCCTCAATACACAGAGGGTTTAGCAGTAAATACACAGTATCTGTGTACCAAATGAATCTGTCAAGGAAGCACTCATATCCATAGGAGGCAAAAGCTCTCAAATGCTAAATTGTCTGAAGAGTTGGCTCAAATAGTATGTGTTTGTAATATATGTACACACACACACACACACACACACACACTCATATTTATATATGTATATATCCCTGAATATATAGACAGATCTAAATATAATGCATTGAAGACATGGAGTGTATTTCTCTCTCTTTTTTAAACAAATTATGGTCTTAACCCTACATATGACGCACACATACATACGCCAATTATGCATTCATACACACATGCAATGTGAATAGTCTCATAATAAGAGGACTTCTTGTCTTTGTTAGAAATAACTTTCTCTCTCAATATCATTTCCCTGCTTGAACACAGCACTAGAGATGGCTCCACAGCTGTATATGTGGAATTAAGCCAAGACGCTCTCACGTGTAGAAAGTGGTCCAGATGTCACTGCTACTGCTGGAGAGAGAGATACTCCAGAGGTTGTCATCCGGGCACTACCACTGCCAAAATTGTTGCCTTGGCCACAGCTGTTGGCTTTCCTGCTGGAAGATGACGGAACAAGAAAACATTTGAAAGTCTTGCCAAAACAGTGGGAGGCAGCTACAAAATGAGCACGCATTGGTGTAAAGATCACTACTCAATTTGCCTTGTCATTAATCTGATAGAAAATGGATTTGTCTGTAGATTAATTGCAATACTATGTTTATATGTATAAACTCCAAAACTGTTAAAATGCTCCGTTGCAGTATTGAAGGCGTAATTTCAAAGCCTATAAAGATATGACCAGCTATTGGTTGAGCTTAATAATGATCTATTTAATGTAATGTTAACCTAGAAGAGTCAAGTGTTTCAAAACTGAACTTTGAGGTACACTTCAAAAACCTCACTCTCTGTTCCTCTATGCTTCACTAAAATTAGTATTTGTTTATAGATAGCTTCTTATATTTGTTTCTCTTACAGCACCTAGCAAACTGTATTTCGTACAGTAGATGTTGAATACACACTGTTGAGGCGATGTGAACTGACCAACATTTAATTGAACTAAATGGAATGAAATTGAAACTTATCAATTAGCACTATGAATTAGCTTTGGTCTTTGATTTTGCTATGACCTCACACTGTTAAATATGTCTTATTGTCAGTCACTTAAAGGATTCTTTCTATAAATACCAATATGCAAAACAAAATTGAAGCAAACGTGAAAAAAAATGTGGTCAAGCTATCTGGCTTAATGCACTGCCATAGATATTCCTGATAATTCATTTCTTTTTTGAGTCAGTATTTAATGTGTAGAGAAATTACAATAAGAACTATGTAATATATATCCACTTATAAATGAAAATAATACAATTTTGTCTCAGAAAAAAGATAAAAATAATATTTTTCCATGGACATGAAGTATCCTCCTTCCAATCACTCATTCATTCATTTCTTCAACAAGCTTGAATTAAACAATGATTTTGTATGAAAGACTCTTCTAGAAGATACAAAAATAAATAATAGATGGTCCTTCCATTCAAAGGGCTCCTTGCAATATGGAAGATCCATATAAAAATGGGGATAAATTATAATATATTATGGTAAGGGCTGTGATAGAAATATGCATGGGAAATCTACCTAGAAAGAAAGGTCAGGGAAGGATAAGAGAGATGAGACTTCCACACTTTCTCAAAAGAAATGTAGAAAGAATCCAGATAAGAGGATAAAAGGAACAGAGAGAACAGTCCAGAAAATGGGGCAAAATACGTAAAGTCAGGAAAACATAAAACTGTCCAGATCATTAATTTTCTTTTGCATTCAAGTATTAACCAAGTGCTTTCTTTTTCTTTCTTCCTTTTTTTTTTTTTTGTTGTTTTTGTTTTTTGTAGTGTGGCATGGAATTTTAATTCAAACAAGCTTAAAAAAAGAGTATGTTTGCTCTCATTCAAACTTTGAAAAACACAAGGACATGGGTATGGCCTGAACAAAAGACAAAATTTTCTTCTTTCTTGTCTATCGTTTCTTGTATCTTTGTTTTATTTTCTCAAAATGCAAAATGGCTTTATCATATACTCAAGACGCAGGCCACAGGTATTCACTTTATTCCATCTCTATAACACATGAAAAGGAGAGTGTTCCCCGGAAGGTCCAGTGAAAAAAATTTTAGGTAGGAGCATTGATTGGCTCTACCGGGGCCACATGCCAATATCTGGATATGCCTCCGAGGCCAAGCAAGGCAGCAATACGATTGTCTCTGTTTGTCTTACATAGCAAACGTCTCTGACCACAAAGCAATTGACATTTACCAGGATCTTGTGGACTTCAGGAGGAGAAGTTTCCTCTAAAAAATGGAAAAGAGAACAGGATGCTTTTCTGATAAATACACCAAATGTGCATCTGATTCTACTAAGGAGTTTGGAATTTTTCCTTTGATCATGTGGAATTGTTGAAGAGTTTTGTGCACAGGGGTAATATGTTTGTTTTTTAGGACCTGTCTCAGTCATCCTGGTGGGAGATGATAGAGATTGTACATTGACAGTGCCCATAGATACAGATATAGGGAATATATTTGAGAAATAAGAAGAAATTTTGGCCAGACAGTAATCAATTAAATGTGAGGTAAGTTTGGAAAAGCAGAAGATAATACAGGAAAAGAAAGAAAACCAAAAGCTCCCCTTACTCAATTACTCACTAATTCAGGTTAATTTTATGTTAAAATGCCTCTTCTATTTATTCGTTCTTTTATGCTTTGTAATCACTTCATTTAATTTAACCTTCGTCATCTCTTTTCCCCCGAATATTGCAATAGTCTATTCAGTAATCTGTACTCTTCCAGTATCTTAACTTTCCAGTATATTTTTATTCTGTAATTCAAGATATCTTCCCCAAAAATCTGATCTTTCTTTCCTTTAGTTTGGAAATAAGTACTACCTGGAAATGTAAGGCTGGAGAAAGATCCCTGTTTTTCAAGATGACATACACATCTGTCATAAGCAAGTCTTAATCTCTCCTATAAATAACTACAACCCAGTAGAAATTAAAGACACTACGATTTGATTCTAGATTGCCTGAGGGTCCTCAACAGTACTTTCCCCCTTTCTATGCTCCCACAGCTGGAGGCCCAGGAACATTTTTCCTATAATCTCTATCAAGAGGATCAGATTTGGAGTCTGAAAATAAGAGACACTAATGTAGACATGGAAGGAGGAAGGTGACAGAAGCCATGTTATAATTCCTCCAGTAGCAACGAGCAAAAACATGTGCTTTATCAGACATAAAATTGTTCCCGCAGCCTCCAGAGGTTTTCTTGCAAAACTTCTGCCTCATGTCTGGAGCCGGATGTGTTTGTTGCCAAAAGTTTCCTGTGGTTCCTGCAACCTCATGACTCCCCAACTGTTAGCGGCAAATCTGAGAACGATCAGCAGTTTTCCTGAATCTTGAAGTGTCTAGACTTTTCATTAGTTTTATAAAAAGAAAAAACTATTCTGCTGTATTAAATCTTTTTTCCACTTGAAATATCTAGAATGGTTACTGTCGTCCTAACCAAACACAAATTGAGCATTGTATTATCTTAAGTGGTTCCATGAAACAATTATAAGGATAGAATTCTGGGATTTATTATCTGATGTGTTTATATGTAAAAACAGGGATGACATCATTGCCAGTGGACAAAAGGATACTGATAGTCGATGTGATGCAGTGGTGATATAGTTACTTAAATTATCTGCTACCATTAGGTGAAGTAAAGTGCCTATTGAATGTAGTTTGTAGACCAAGTGGCAGAAGCAATAAAATATTATGGTGCAAATAAGAACTGTGCTGTAGGCGAGCTGCTTCTGAGTGCACTGAAGAGTTTGCAGAAAAGAGAATGGCAAGTAAATCCAAGCCTGTCATCTCTCAGTTTAAGGCATGCTCAAAGCAGTAGAGAACATCTATGTTTGACCTGAAAAGAATTTTTTAACTTTTCTAGTCACAGGATAAATATATTCAAAATACAGACCGGAAGTTTGTTTTGACTTACAGTGCGATTTGGTGCATTGATTGTGAAAGATTAGCATCTTCAGTTTTGTCATTAAAACTTTTTAGTAAATTTTAGTCAGTCTGAGTATCTTGATTCTCTTCTCTCCCCACAACAACGAACAGCTCTTGTCAGGAAAATCAGCTTTTCCTCCCTTCAGAAGAAACCTGCTAACCTTGTCTTAGTTATTCCGAGTCTCTCGAAGACTCACTTTCACCTGATTGTGGAGTCTAGACTCATGACTAGTGTAATATCTAACATTCCCCAAGGATATAAATACAATATAGCTTACCATTTGAAGAAATTGCATAATATCCAATTTTTAACAGAAACCTGAGAAATATATGTGGAAATTGATTCCTTAGGTGCTAGATCAGGAAGAAATAACATAATTTGATCAGGTTGAATTTATTGATATGGGTGCAATTACAAGAGATACATAGTTTGAGTAGGTGGGATTAGATTTAACTCTTACTCTGTTGTTCGAACGATCCTTGGGCACAATACAACCTGCATGAATGCAGTTGAGGGTACAGAATTTTCTTGGCACAGTGTAGGGGAATGAATCCAAAGGCTTAGAACTATAGAAATGGTTGAATGGATTTATATTGTAAGATCCATTCATAACTCCCTATTCTTGCCACCCAGGTTCAAGGGTACATTCTCTTCACACGTTGATGAGAGGATCTCAGCTTTCATGAGAAGTGCCCTGGTGCCTGTCCTTCTGGAGTGGGAGAATGCTCAATATAGCACTGGCCTTCAGAGACAGGAGGCATGCTACCAAAGCGGTTAGCAGGGAGGGAGCAGAAATTAAAATGGATTGACCTGAATAAAACTTTGGAAATGGCTAATTTATCACATTGTTCCTAGGACAGAAATAAATTGTTGCCTACAAAATCATTACTTGTTTATTATAATAAAAAAAATTCTTGGTTTCATATACAGAAACCTTACTAGAAGTACTACACGGGAAACATTCATTCTTTCACTGAATTTCCAGATATTTGCTGCTTCCCAGTTCCAGAGCTCCCAGTTTGCCACACAGATGACATGGTGCCATTTGGGCCAGGCAAGCAGGAAGTAGCACATAATCTAAATTCTGAGGTAAAGACCATCTGTGACAAAAGAGTTGGATATATATGCTGTAAATATTCAGAAAACTGCCATCTTTGCAAGGCTCTTAGAGATTGAATGAAACATATAGGCACTTGTTGGAATATCAACTCAGAAGTGAAAGAGTAGCTGCACCAGCTGGCTCACCTCTACCCCTACAGATTGGGCTCAGCATTGGACCAGATCTTATTGACATATCATCACGCTGGTAAAATACACTGAACAAAAAACCCAGCAACTTAATAATTTTTTAACGTGAAGTTTCCTGGTATTAAATACATTCACAATGTTGCACAACCATCACCGCCATCTCCATAACACTTTTTATCTTGTAAAATCGAAAGTCTACACTCTTTAAACAATCCTCGTCATTCCCACTTCTCAAAACCCTTGGCAGCCACCAATCTGCTTTGTGTCTTAGGATTTTAACTACTCTAAGAGCTTCACTTAAGTGGAGTCATACAGTATTTGTCTTTTTGTGATTGACTTATTTCACTTAGCATAATGTCCTCAAGTTTCACTTATGTTGTATCATATGTCAGAATTTCCTTCCCTTTTAAGGCCGCGTAGGATTCCATTGTATGTATATACCAAATTTTGCTTATTCATTCATCCATTGGTGGAGACTTGGATTGCTTCCACCTTTTAGCTATTGTGAGTACTATTTCTACGAACATCAGTGTACAGATATCTCTTAGAAACCCTGCATTCGAAACTTTTGGGTATGTACTCAGAAGTCGAAATGCTAGATTATATGACAATTCTAGTTTTGATTTGTTAAGAAATGCTATACTGATTTCCACAAAGCTGGAAACATTTTACATTCCCACCAATAGTGTATAAGTGTTTCAATTTCTCCACATCCTCACCTACACTAGTAATTTTCTGTTAATTTTTAATAGTAACTATTCCAATGGGTGTGCAGTGGTATCTCCGCATATTCTTGATTAGCATTCCCCTAATGATATTGAGCATCTTTTCCTTTGCTTATTGGCCTTTTGTTTTCCTTCTTTGGAGAAATATCTATTCAAGACCATTGCCCATTTTTGAATTGGATTGTTCATTTATTTTGTTGTTGAATTTAGGATTTCTCTATATATTCTGGATATTAATCTCACATTAGATACGTGCTTTGCAAATATTTTTTTCCCATTACTTGAGTTTCCTTTTCACTCTGTTAATATTGCCTTTTGATAGACAAATTATTTTTTAATTTATGTGAATTCCAATTTGTCCATTTTTCTTTTGTTGCCTGTGCCTTCGGTGTCATATCCAAGAAATAAGTGCCAAATCCAAGATTGTGAAGGTTTTGCCTATATTTTCTTCTAAGAGTTTTGTAGTTTTAGCTCTTATATTTAGGTCCTTGATTCATTTTGAGTTAATTTTTTCGTATGATATTCATTCTTTAACACATGGATACACAGTTTTCCCAGGACTATTTGTTGAAAAGACTACCCTTTGGAACAGTCTTGGAATCCCTGTCAAAAATCATTTGACCAGTCACGTAAGAGTTTATGTCTGAGCTCTCTATTCTGTTCCATTCGCCTAAATGTCTTTCTTCATGCCAGCACCACACTGTTTTGATTAGTGTAAATTTGCAGTAAGTTTTGAAGTTAAGAAACGTGAGTCCTCCAGTTTTGTCTTCTATTTTCAAGATCGCTTTGGCTATTAGGTATCTCTTGAGAGACTATACAAATTTTAGAATGAGCTTTTCTATTTCTAGAGAAAATGCCATTGGGATTTTGACAGAGATTGCACTGAATCTGTAGATTACTTTAGGTCGTATTGCCGTCTTAACAATATTGAGTCTTCCGATCTTAAATGTGGGATATATTTCCATTTATGTCTTTTTGAATGTCTTTCATCAATATTTGGTAGTTTTCATTGTAAAAGTCTTTTATCTCCATGGCTAAGAGAATCCCTAAGCATTTTATTCTTTTCAATGCTGTTGGAAATAAAATTATTTTTGTTATTTCCTTTCAGGTTGTTCATTGTTAAGCGTATAGAAATACAACTTATTTTTTGTGTTGATTTTGTGTCCTGCTACTTTGCTGAATTCATTTATTAGTTCTAACAGTTCTTTTTGTGGAATCTTTAGTTTCAACACATAAGCTGTATCATCAGGGAAGAGAAATAAATTTATTTCTTTATTTCCAATTCCGATGCCTTTTATTTCTTTTTACTGCCTAAATGCTTTGGCTAGAACTTTCAGGATTTGGTGAATAGAAGTGTTGAAAGCAGCCATCCTTGTCTTGTTCGTGATTTCAGTCTTTCAGTTCAAAGATTTCAGTCTTTCACCATTGAGTATGAAGTTTAATGGGGTTTTTTAATAAATGGCTTTTATTATATTGAGGTAGTTTCTTTCTATTTCTAGTTTGTTGAGTGGTTTTATCATGAAGAGTGTTGAATTTTGTGAAATGCTTTTTCTACATCAATTGAGACGATCATGTGGGTTTTTTCCTTTATCTTGTTAATGTGCTGTTTTATACTGATCAATTTTCATATGCTGAACCATGTTTGCATTCTAGGAATAAATCCCACTTGGTCATGGTGTATAATCCTTTTCATATGCTGCTGCATTCAGTTTGCTAGTGTTTTGCTAAGGAATTTTATGTCAATGTTCGTAAGGGATATTGATCTGTAGTTTTCTTTCATTGTAGTGTCTTTGTCTTTGGTGTCAGGGTGTCAATGGCTGGTCTCATACAATGAGGTAGGAAGTGTTCTCTCCTCTTCAATATTGTGCAAAAGATTGAGAACAATTAGTATTAGCTCCTATTTAAATGTTTGTTAGAAGTTGCCAGTGAAGCCATCAGACCCAAGATTTTCTTTGTTGAATGATTTTTGATTACTGATTTAGTCTCGTTACTAGTTATAAGTCTATTCAGATTATCTATTTCTTCATAATTTAGTCTTGGTAGGTTTTATGTTTCTAAGAATTTGTCCACTTCATTAGGTTATCCAATTTGTTGGCGTACAATTGTGCCTATTACTCTATTATAATCCTTTTTATTTCTGTAGAATTGGTAGTAATGTATCCACTTTCTTCTCTGATTTTAGTAATCTGTTCTCTCTTTTTTTTCTTAGTTAGCTAAAGTTTTGTCATTTTTGTTGATCTCTGTGAAGACCAACCTTTTGATGTTGTTGATTTTCTCTGTTGTTTTTCTATTCTCTTTTTTGTTTATCTCTGCTGTTATCTTTATTATTTCTTTCTTGTGCTACCTTTGGTTTAGTTTGTTCTTCTTTATCTAGTTCCCTAACTTTTAAAATTATACTGTTAATTCAAAATCTTTCTTTTCTTTTCTAATGTAAGCTTTTATAGCTATAAATTTCCCCTTAGCACTACTTTCTCTAAATTTCATAAGTTTTGGTATGTTGTATTTTCATTTTCATTCATCTTTTAGTATTTTCTAATTTCCCCTGTGATTTTTTTCTTTGATCCATTGGCTGTTTAATTTCCACAATTTTGTGAAATTTGTGGGGTTTTTTCTGTTGTAGATTTCTAACTTTATCCTGTTGTGATTGGAGAAGATACTTTGTATGATATCAATCCTTTTAAATCTATCAAGACTTAATTTGTAGCCTATATATGCCTTATCCTGTAAAATGTCCCATGTACACTTGAGAAGAACGTGTATGTTGTTGTTGTTGGGTAGGGTGCTTTGTATAGGTCTGTTACATTTACTTGGTTTACTGTGTTTGCAAGTCCTTTATTTCCTTACTTTTCTTCTATCTGGTTGCTCCATCCAATGTTGAAAGTAGGTTATTAAGGTCCCCAACTATTTTTGTAGAACCTTCTATTTCTCCTTTAATTCTGTCAATTTTTGCTTCATGTATTTTGAAGGTCTTTCATTAAGTGTGTGCATTTTTATAATCGTTCTATGTTCTTGCTATATTGACACTTTTATTAATATATAATGTCCCTCTTTGTTTCTTGTAATCTTTTTTGATTTAAAGTCTATTTTGACTAACATTAGTATAGCCACCCCTTCTCTCTTTTGGTTACTGATTGTACATAATATTTTTTTCCATCCTTTCACTTTCAATCTATTTGTGTCTTTGGATCTAAAGTGAATCTCTTGTAAGCAGCATATAGTTGGATCACGTGTGTTTATCCACTTTGTCAAACTCTGTCTTTTGATTGGAAAGTTTATTTCATTTACGTTTAAAGTAATTACTGATAAGGAGGGACTTCTGTCTTGCTATTTGTTTTCTAAATCCTTTATAGTTTCTTTATCCTTCATTTCCTGTAACATTCTCTTATTTTGTGTTTTGTTCATTGTTTATAGTGAAATATTTTAATTCACTATAAAGCATTTTCTTTTGTGTATATTACATATCTATTTTGTTCATGGTTACTGTAGGGGTTATAGTTATCATTCTAAAGTTATAAAACTCTAATTTGAATTTTTACCAGCTTAATTTCAATAACACAAAAACTTTAGCTCATTTATAGCTCTGTCCTCACCTCTTTTGGTTGTTGATGTCATAAGATTACGTCTTTATACATTGCATGATCCAAAACAGAGATGATTCATTTAAGTGCATAAGTCTCTTAAATCATGTATAAAACAAAAAGTTGAGTTATAAACCAAAGATATAATAGTATTAGTAATAACTTTAAAAATGTGTTAGTCTCTTAAATCATGTAGAAAACAAAAAGTATGCTTACAAATTATTATTACAATATTGCTAGCTTTTATAACTGCCCACCTGTTTACCTTTGGTGAGATCTTTATCTCTTCATAAGACTGTGTGTTGCTGCCTTGTGTCCTTTCATTTCACCCTTATAGGACTCCCACAAACATTTCTTGAAGGGTAGGTCTACTGGTAACAAACTCCTGATTCAGCTTTTGTTGTCTGGGAATGTCTTAATTTCTTCCTCACTTTTGAAGGACAGTTTTGCTAGATATAGGATTCTTGGCTGACAGTCTTTTTCTTTTAGCACTTTGCAAATATTGGCCCACTGCCTTCTGGCCTCCAAAGTTTGTGATAAGAAACCTGGCTGTAATCTTATTGAGAATTCTTTGTATGTGACAAGTCACTTCCCTCTTGCTGCTTTCAAGTTTCCTTCTTTGTCTTTGTCTTTCAAAAGTTTGATTATAATGTGTCTCTCTGGGGTTCTTTTTGAGTTCATCATACTTGGAATTTGTTGAGTTTCTTCAATGTTTATACTCATGTCTCTCACCAAATTTGGGAAATTTTCAGCCATTATTTCTGCAAATATTCTCTCTTCCTCTTTCTCTTTTTCTTGTCTTTCTGGGACTCCCACAGTGTGTATCTTGGTTCACTTGATGGTGTCCTACAGGTCTCTGAGGCTCAGTTCACTTGTCTTCAACCTTTTCTCTTTCTGTTCCTCAGAGTCAATAATTTCCATTATTTTCTTTTCAATGTTGCTGATTCTTTCTTTCTTCTGCTTGCTCAAATCTGCCTTTAAATCCCTCTGGTGAATCAGTTATTGTGCTTGTTGGTGTCTCAATCCAGTGTACACATCAGGATAGATGCGGAGAGGGCTGATGGCCACTCTGAGTTTATTATAACCAGCGTTTCAATATATACATAGCTTACATCTGTTAAACATACACAGGTGTTCTGGATGAAGTAATTAGCGAATGCCAAGAATTCTTAGTGATTTCTCAAGGAGCCCTCCCTCGGCCTCTGTTTTGATATTACCATGTTTTTGCTGTGCTGGTATATTTTTATCTTGGAGCATGCAAGGCCTCCTAGGCAAAGGCCCCTCCTGCTCCTGATATCTATATCATGTCTCCATCTGTGCCCGCAGGCGACTGTGCCTGGCTTAGGTTGCCTCCCCGTGGAGGTCTTACCCGTCACTGGCTCACCGGCCTTCTCACCTCTGGGTCACAGTTTGTTGGCAAGTCTTTTCCGCTGATTATTAACCCTTCCTGTGTCAGGGGTGGCTACAGTGCTTTTCAGTTCCAGAATTTCTTTTTGTTTTCTTTTAGGTTTTATGTCTCTCTATTGATATTTTAATTTTTTTCATTTCCTTGGCTTTCTCTCATCTTTTATTAGTTGTTTGAGCATCTTTAAGATGGCTGTTTTAAAGTCTTTGTCTAATATATCTGCCATCAAGTATTTTTCAGGGACAGTTTCTGTCGATTTGTTATGACTTTTTTATAAATTGGCCATTGTTTTCTGTTTCTTTGTATGCCATGTGCTCTTTTGTTGAAAATTAGACGTTTGAATCTAATAATGTGATATCTCTGGAAATCAGATTCTCCCCCTTCCTCAGGGTATACTGCTTTTGTTAATGTTCTTGTTTTTTGATTGTTATAGGCTGTCTCTCTGCCAAGGGTCAGCTGAGTTGGAAACTTAAGTTCTTAGATCTTTTCTGAGCTTGCACCTTCCCCTGGGCTTGCACAGTCATGTTCCAATTTTCCCTTTATATGCAGTTGTTTCTTAATATTCTAGTGTTTAATATCCAGCTCCCAAAAAGAGAAAAATAAAGAGGGGGGAAGGGCATTTAAATGCTCTAGAAGTCACTTCAGCAAGAGGGGAGGAGCTTTCAGTAAAAGAGGGAGATGCAACAATGGCCACTGCCTCCTTTTCTGCATCTCAGTGATCAGAAGGATCAAGCAGTGATCAGAACACAGATCCCCAATATTTGCAGACAGTACTCTTTTTGTCCACCCTGGCTCCCTCAAGATGTATG
Source organism: Equus przewalskii (assembly GCF_037783145.1). NCBI lineage: Eukaryota > Metazoa > Chordata > Mammalia > Perissodactyla > Equidae > Equus > Equus przewalskii. The sequence goes on from NC_091838.1 coordinate 9,126,072, forward strand.
TAAACTTCTCCAGGAATACATGCACAGGTACCTGCCACAGGTATTGGAGGTGGGGTTGGTGATGTGTAGCTGCTACTGTGCTAAGAGATGACATTTACTGAAATTAACCACAGTTTATCTTCCAAGACTTCTTCTGGGAGTTGCAAGCCTTTGATAGACTCCAGAGTTCCAAAATAGTTACATCAGACAGATTATGCCAGTTCAATTACTCTCCAGGTGGGGAGACAGATCCTTGATGCTTCCTTTTCTGCTGTCTTCCCCAAGTGTATTTTGTTTGTTTGTTTGTTTCAAAGAGAGCTGGTTGTTCAGTGTTGACCTATGTCCCACTGAGAAGATACATATGTATGTTTGCTGAAAGCTATGCTGGGTATTTTTATTGGCAATTCAGAAACGGTTTCTTCTTTCAAAGTCTCCTACTCAAAGATAAGACGGAATAGACAACAGTAGTCCCTAGTTGTTTCATTAAGTACAGTTGAAAACCCTAGACTCATATGAAAACACAAAAGAAGGCTATGAAAGATGGAGAGAGGATATATACACGTATATATTTAGGGTATATGTACATATCTACTTTAAACACACACATACGCACATATATATATTTATGTCTATTTTTCTAACCAACTCCTCTTCAAATAGCTGTCAGTAAGCAATCTTACAAAAAGACAAGAACAAGAATATGGATGTTGAATATTTTATATAATATAAATGTAGTAGAAAATAAAATAAGTATTTATTACTTTACCATTAAATTTATTGTGAAAATATGTTTTTGCCACTTGAATGTAAAAACATTTCTAACAAAACTCTTTTTCCTTTCATCTTAAAACTGCCTCTGCAGCCATTAGATCATGGTTGCTAATACTTTGGCTAAAATAAAATTGATAAACAACAGTAAATTTTAGTATACAATTTAGAGGTAAGCATTTTGTGCCCTGTGTGTGACCTGTGGAAGCACAAAGAAAAAGGAATATTCTTCAAAAAAAAAGTTGTTTTAAATGTGTTGGTTACAAACTACATAATGAAAGACATGGAAATAAAAAGAGAAACAGATAAATCAAATTAATATATCCGTAAATTATAATAGGTATTTTACATTATTCTTTCACAGGTATCCTTTGTTTTAAGGAAAACAAATACTTTGGATTATTTGAGTTTTGTCTTAATCAGTTGAGCTGAAATAACAAAACATCATAGACTAGGTGGCTTAACCGAAAGAAATTTAATTTGTCATGGTTCCAGAGGCTAGAAGTCTGAGGACAGGATGCCAGCATGGTCAGGTTCTAATGAGAACTCTTTTCATGGCTTGAAGACAAACAACTTCTCCCGTGGCTGAGAGAGGAAGCTCTGATGTCTCTTCTGTTTTTATAAGGGCACTAATCTTGTCATGGGGGTTCCACACTCATGACCTCCTCTAAACCTAATTACCTTCCAAACTCCCCATCTCCTAATACCACCACATTAGGTGTTAGGGCCTCAGGATATGAATTTTAGGGGACAGAAAGATTCAGTTCATAACAGGTTAATTTTTTTGAAAATCCAAGTGAGCTTTTCCTTTAGAATAGAACACCACCTATTGTACTTGATACAAATCGTGCCTGTAAATCGTTATATCAGTATTGTCCAAAATGAACCTATATCAAAATATCTATGGTGCTTCTTTAAAATTCAGATTCACAGACCTAAAATCCAAGTTTTGACAAGCTCTCACTTGCATTGATATAGGGCAACTATTGTTTCAAACGTTGAAAAACAGCCATTTCAACCATCAAGAAATAGCTCAAGAATAAAATAAATAAAAACAAGAAATAATGAGTATAGTGTTGAAAATGCATATTCACTTAATGCAGAAGGCATTATATGATTATCTGAATATTCAAATTGCTGCATCTTTAATGTAAAGGTATTAATAAGAGTGTAATGATGACTACATTTTTTAAGCACCAAGTAAGTTACCGCAGTTCAGTTGTATTATCACATTTTAATTTCACAGTAACTCTCAAGGTGGGTAACAGCATTCTCAGTTTTATTATGTGCAAACTGAGGTTTATATGGTTCAAGTCATCTAGCTAACAAATGAAAGCTTAAGTGTATGAATTCACAATGATCTAGATTTCATTCCATAAAGAAAACAAGAAAGGGAAAGGTTTGTGTATTTTATTTAATTAATTGCTTACATTTTTATGTTTCATTGTAATGTGTTAACATCACCCAAGACACAACTTCAAATTTGCAATTTTGAAATACTTTCTTTTGGAGACGGGCGTCAGCATTTTGAACTTTGGCAGCTTGAGAATCTGCAGGAGAGTGATGAGTTTAATTTTCTGTAGAATAAACAGACTTCTTTGGTCAACCAACATAAAGACTAAAATTTGCAAATTTCTCGTAGGTTAGATCTAGCATATCTTTTCTCCTCATTATAGAAATACAAAGAGGAAGTGACTGAAATTTTTGCTTTTACAGATCCTGCCTATGGTTGTAAAATTCTATGTGGCAGTGGTACAGTTTCAGTTGTGAACTCCCATACTTTGAAATTGTAGACTAGACTATATCTTTTGGTGCCTCGGTTAGAAATCTGAAACCCTCATTATTTCTGCATTTGTTAAACTATGTCTTTTGTTCCACTTGCAGACCAAGTAGTCAGCTTTGATAAAACTTCGTCTACAGTCAGAGATCTGCTCTGATCTTGGCTTTCTACATGGTTCATCCCAGGGCACCCTAGAATGTTTGAGAAGTTACTTTTAACTGGTTTCCTCTTTTTTTTTTCCTTTTTAGCTTGGCTGTTTTCATTTACACACCTGAAACTTTTGAATTTTGCATTTGCTCTGCCTACTTCTAGGACTGAAATTGTTTTGTGTTTTTTTTTAATCATAAAAGGTTGTATTACATCTATTTTTATGAATCAATGCTCTTAGTGCAAATAAAAAATCTTATATAATAATTTCTTAGCTATGTATAGATATACATATATCTGCATATGTGCATGTGTTTTATAAAGAGAATTTACCATTGTTGCTAGTATTACAAAGACTTTTCCAGACTCTTCTCTGGACCACAGGCAATTCACATTAAAATGTGGTCATCCAGATTTACCTGTGGTGTTTGAAGCGATGAAAGATTTCTGTAAGGGCACATGTTTTTTGTATTAAAACAGAAATGTTGGATGTGTCTTACCTATGGTTACTCAAAATGCTCTTGTCAAGATCTGAAATTTAAAAGTGATGCTTCCACATGTTTTTTTCTCTGAAAATATGTTCACTGAGGAATGTAACCTGAGGAATGTGGCAAGTTAAGGGTATCTTGGAAGCACAGTTTATTTTGGAGTTCCATACATGAACAATTCCTGGGACTGAAAAATAATCTTAAGCAAACTATAGTGTTATTTTTGTATTTTCAAGCTATTCTGTGCATCTCAGCTTTTAATTTATTAGAATTCATGAGATGAAGTTAATGATGCTAAACAATGCCCTCCTCACACACACACACACACACACACACACACACTATGTTTAAATAATTCCCCTGGGTCTTTACATCTACTAGACATTCCATCAAAGAGCCTATAGGAGAGGATAGAGATTGGACTTACTTCTGAATTGTCTATCCAGCTAGTATTCCATTCTTCCAGCTCTTTTGGACATTTTCCATAGCCTTAGATTCTCACTAGTGCCTTAAACCCAATATGTGTCAAGTGAAACTCTCTCTGTCTTTTCTTTTTCTTTCTGAGTAAGTGTGAACCCAGAAGGTCCACCAGGAATATGGACAAGCTATGGATACTTATCAGCGCAATAGGTAAGTTAATTTCCCATGGAGTTCTCCTGTATAAATCAGTATTCTGGTCTCCTTGGCACCTTCTGAATTTCCTTCATTGGTTTTGATAATGGAGACCTACCTAAACATGATATACTCAGACTTACATGCAGAAGTGGGGTAGAAGGTGGTTACAAAAGTACTCTGGTCAGATCTTATGCTCTGAGGAATCCCGGTTGCTGCCCTGATGGATTCACCAGTGCAGTAGCACTAAGGCCGTGTTTTCTGTGTTCTGCTCCCAGTCCATGCCTGAACACAGTGGCAGTACTAAGGCAGACCCATTCCACTGAAAAGCAGGGCTCTTCTAAGTCATAGATTTGTCTTGAGAGTTCTCAGCCACCCAGCAAAGCATTGTTTTGATTGAACTGTGCTGCAGTCTGCAACACCTCCTACAATAACCCTCATTTCATTACTCTTTTCATATTTATATCATAAGCTCAAGATTCTCTCTACCTTCTACTGCTCCTCTGTCTCACTTTCATCTTTAATCCCATTTTTTCTTCTGCCTTTGGAGAACCCAAGAGACTGTAAATGGCAACTAAGGTAGCTCAAGAAAACTGGTGGTAAAATGAGGATCTGGGATTGATTCACTCTCTACCATGCTGGTGAAAATTACACCTTTCTGAGTGGCAATTGGGGCATAGATAGTTAGCGCAAGATGGTCACCCACTTACTAAAGATTTTCCTGTTTAAGACCTGCGAAAGCATCCTGGTGGAGGGAAATATCCTTGAACTTGTAATTGACTCAGGCATTTGTAAGACATGCTGGGAATCCTGCCTATAAGTAAAGTTGCTGGTTACTGCTAATCTGTATTGACTCCCTGCAGAGGGATAATGAGAAACCAAGGACAATTAGCAACTAGTTAAAGACCTCTTTGGTAACTTACAAAAGGGCCTTTATCTCCCACAGCACAGGCTAAACAACATACCAAAGATCTGTGAAAGCAGAGATCAAGAGACATTCGAATGCTCCCCAGGACAGATCTGAACACCTTTGAACCTGAAGGTGCTGAAGGTGGGGATGGAACTTCTGGAAGTATGCCTCTGAGAATGTGGCTCTGCAGGCTCCTGAACCCTAAGAGTTTATAGAGATGTCTCACTTTCTATTCCAAGAGCTAACACTTCTCCTGTTTTGAAAGATGCTGCAAAAGCCTATTCTCTAGAAGGTGACATGTGACCTTTCAGTAGCTTCCACTACCATGTTTTCTGATTCACAAACTGTTAACTGGGGTTAAATACCAGCATAACTTGTCTAGCAACATGCAGAGTCTGATAAAAGAGATTATATATATCAGAGAAATTGCAACAATTAGCTAGGAGGTACAAGCAGGAGTCAAAGAAGCAACCTTAGAATTGGATTTTCATGATGCTTGATCAAGAGGGTTGGAATTTAATACTGGATAAATAATAATTCATTGAAACATATTCCCTGGGCACGGAATATAACCAGAGTTTCTGCAAAGTCAGAGCTTTCTGAGCAAGAATCACAGGGAATAGAGCACGTTTACTGCTACAGAAGCTTTTATAAGCATGGAAAAAGTGATGGCTAATGCCGAACCTTTGATATGGCTCTATTCTTATAGAAAAAACCAGCCGGCTACGTCTTGGCTACAAAGGGTCCCTTACATTCTCAGAAGGGCCAGCTTTCCATTCCCACAGGGACAGATACTTATTCTGAGTGTGAGTTTGCCTTTTCTGCCCTCAGAGTCCCAGAATAACTATCCAGGGGATTATGCAAATCCTGATTCATAGGTATAGAACTCCATACAATGTGCTATCTGACCAAAAGTCTCTCACTTTACAATGAAGGAGGTACAGGATTGGGCCCATGACCATGGAATCCACCAGTCACATCACAAAGTACACCAGCCAGAAATATCTGGCTTCATAAAGTAGTTGAATGGCTTTCTAAAGGCACAGACAAATCACCAGCTTGAAGGCAAACTCTGAAAGACTAGAATGCTATCCTTCAGGATGTAGTGTATGCATTAAATCAGAATGTGTACTTCATATGACACCATGTCCCCAGTAGTGCCAGGATACTTGGGATGACCAGCAGGTGTAAAGAGAAGTCACCATTATAGTGGGAATCAGCAGGAGGGATTAGGGCTGTTTTCATAAAATGCAATCAAGGAAGACTCCATGTGGAACCCAGATGATACACAAGAGCACCTCTTGGTACTCCCTGGCCCCTTTGATGTAGTGAACAAACATGTTCAGGAGACCTGTTTGAGTGTGAGACTGAGTCTGGCCTGAGACCTGCATAATTGACAAGAGCTCAGAACCTCAGGAGTGAATGTCTGAGTCATACCTCTGAGACTTTTTGAAGTGATCGTGGGAAACAAGGCTCCATGAATATTTTCATGTTTCTGCAAAGTCTGAGCTTTCTGAGTAAAGATTACTAGAAATCTGTATAAACGACAATTGGATGGCAAGCATGCTTGGAAATTAGAAACCGTGCATTGTTTAAATACCATTTGCTTACATTCTAGTGTAATAAATTTGGAGACCCCTTTCTTATCTATCCCAGAGCCATTTGATTACAACCCAGAGTAGCATAGAGAGGACTTGTTTACCCTGCAAGTGGGAACTCTCTTGTCTCTCTCTCCCAACCCACCCAAGAGAGGTGAAGCAACAGACATGCCAATCACCCTATATAAGCTCCAAGTCTCAGTTTCAAAGTTCCTTTTCTGTAGCGCAACCCCTGCACATTCAGGTGACAACTGGCGCATCTTATCAGGTCAGGGGTATTTAGAATTGGTAGGGGAGAAGGACAAGGGTGAGTCCCAGCTGTAGTTCTGAGACCATTTGTAGATAAAGGCGCTGTTGTCCATCTCAGGAACCTTTTAAAGTTCCACTTTAAGATTCTCCCCAGGAAGGTAAGCCCATAGGAACCAAAGAGGAGATGTTCCCCAAACATCATGGAGAAGTAGATGTGTGTAGCACAAGAGATGGGCTGGGGTAGCTTTGAAGCCATGACACTCAGACCTTCTACTACAGGAAGCATAACTGACTGATGGCTCCAGTTACTGCCACATGTTCTGCGGACTGCTCCCAGCACAAGACAGAGCCTAGTGCGGGCAGAAAAGCAGGGCTATTCCTGTGAAATACAAGATTGCTCCAACAGACGACTTTGGCTCTAAGATGCCCCATTGGCCTTGCCAAACCTTTCTTGGAACTGCAGTAGTCTGACACTCTTCCTATCCATTGTTCCGTTCATTTCTCTGTCCTTTTATGAGTATTAGATCTGCATCATGTTCTGAAGGCTCTCCTTACCTTCTCATGCTCCTTCCCCTAACAAATTTCTTGCAAGCCTAATCTTGTCTTGCAGTCTGCTTTTCCATGGACCCAAAATATCTCAAGTATAAACTTATGGAGCTGCCTAGGGGAATCCAACACTATCTCCTCCTCTGCACCTAATGGGCATTTGGGAAATATTTCTTAAATATTTCTTGAGTGAACATTTCTGGAATGTGCAGGAGGACAAAGACTAGCCGCCATCATTTATTGTTGCTTGCCACGTGACCATGTTTTCATCTTTTGTACTGAGTGAATGTAGCCAGTTATTAGTCAGTATGGACAGAGGGGAGGAAGAAAGGACTCTTCATTTTGAGAGTGAGTGAAGATAGCAGTTGACTCTATAGATGGGTATTGAGAGTCGTATCCTTTGAAGGGCCTAAAGGAGACTGTCCCATGCTGACAACCATTTGTCACTAGGTAGCATAATGCAGAACCATTTCCTTCTCAGATGAATGTAAACATAAGTGTAGTATTGTCAACCAAGCTGGCTTTTTTTTTTTTTTTTAGAAACTATGAGGTATTCGCCCTCTAATTTCTTTGAGAAAGAAAAGGAGAACGAAGAAAGAATGCAGAAAACCAAAATAATCGAGCAGAGCATTACTAAGCAGTTGGCAGGGTCTGTTTATCATCACTATGGAACAAATTACTATTTGGGAGCTTGTCATCTCCTCCGGGAATTGTTCATAGATACATACACACTCACACACACATCTCATGCTGCTACTTACACTGAGTAAGCTCTTGATTGGCACCTCCAAAACATTCTCAATGTTGGACATGCATTTGTGTCACTTGAGAATTTTTCAAAAATACCCCTGCCTGGGCCACATGTCTGGAAATTCGGATTAAACTGGTCTGGATGGGGGCTAGGCAATAGTATTTTTAAAAATTCCTTGGGTGTTTCTGAAATGCAACCAGGATTGAGAAAAAACTGGTGAAGTGTTAAAAAAAAAAAGAGAGGAGAGAAGGACTGATTATTATTTCTATTTTCTAGATCAATGGAAAGCTATGTGTCCACCCGAACTGTTTGCAGAGGTGACGGTTGCAACCTAACGGTTTGCAGAAGCGATGGTTGCAACTGTACTGCACTAGCGAGGTCTCAGAGGCCTTTCCTTGTCACGTTATTTCTTGATTGACTAGATCAAATTACTCTTTTTCTCGTCTAAAGACCCATGCCATACCCTCTAATGGATTCCATCCAAAGGCTTGGTGTTGATCCCATTGATACCTTGCCAGGGTCTTCCAGCCTAGATCCATGAGAGTTACATGTTTTACACATTATGGTTTTTATTCATATTCGTTTAAACCATATTTTCAAATGATTGATAATTTGATCTATGCTTTTTTCTTTTTCAGTTCTCTTTTTAAATGAAAGAAGATATTGCATTGTGTCAAAAGACATGTACAGAAATAAACCTGGCCAAATAGTAAGTCAGTGCTCGGGAATTAGACCGCAGGGCCCTTGGCTCGCCATTCTGCTGCTTAACTCACTGAGGCATGCCACTAGTATACAGCTTTGATGCCAGCCACAGACTCTTTGGATTAATCCTTAGCCTTAATGCCTTAAGACTTAGTGAGCTGCAACATCCCAATTCCCACATGTCCTGTTTCCCATAGTGATGGGTTAGTTTTCACTTCATCATTTCTGCAAGTATCACAAGTGTCAAATGGGTCGATAAAAGCATCAACGTTAGGACAGTTCATGTCCCAATGGTCAGCTAGTACCCACATGCTGAGAATCAAGTGGTATAACATTCCATGAATGTCCCCAAGACATAAGGATTAGGCTGCATTGACACGTTTCTCAGATGGAGCGAAACAATAATTTCTAATCTGCTACATTCCATTGTTGGATTGCTCAGTCATTTCATAGAGACTTCTGGTAACAATTAATACAGCCATAAAAAAAAAAGGGAAAATAACAGGGGAAAACATGCACACAAATTGAAAGCAGATATCTGAATGCTGCCGCCCCACAAATTTACATCAACCACACGTCTGTCTGGAAACTTGTAAATAGCATTCATCAGTGACGTTATCATATAAAGTGTGGTGGAGAAATCATAATGGAGCCTATTTGTATATTCTGAAATATCTATGTGCAGATAATTAAGAGAAGAATACAAATACGCACAATGAATGTACACAGGGGAAAGTAGGAACTGAACAAGATCCAAATATGTCATATTGTGGAAACCTTGGGGAAATAAGGCTTTATGGGATACTGGCAGACGGCATTACTGCTGGAACCAGGATTTTGAAGTCTTGCAGCTTGGAAATAATGCTTTCAGTTAATAAGGATGTGTGGGTGGAATTAAACTCACTACTCCCACTATTGTAGTCAGAATTATGTGCCTAATTCCCAAGCACCATCCTGGAAACAATTCTTGCAACCGCTTCATGAGACTGCTTTCAAACAAGCCATGGTAGCATCAAATGATATCAAGATAAACTTTCTTCCTGTTGCTTGTATGCACATCCTCTTAACATTATGAAGGTTTATATATGCACACAGGCACCAAGAACACTCCAGCATGTTCCAAGAGAACAAACCTGAGCCAAAGGACTCAATTTTAATTTTTGACCCAATGACAATCTTTTCAAAGACTAGGGAGGTTATTAAAAGGCAAGGACACTACAAGAAGCAGTACCTTCACAATCTAGTGCTTCCTAGTTTTAGGAAAGTGTGTTGAGTGAATATTTGCAATAAATAGAGAGGCACGGCCAGATATGGTTTAAGTGATTTAAATGTTTTTTTAATATATCTCACAGTATAACGCAGCTGGCCTTGGGAAAAAGCACAGTTGTGCAACTTTGTGTGCACAATTCAGTGCATTCAATTTATGACAGACTAGAGTTCAAAATCAATAGTTTCGTATTGTCAGTTGTGTGTGTGCGTGTGTGTGTGCGTGTGTTGGAGAAAAGACAGTTCAGATATAAGTCTTTGGTATTTCTTTACAAAAACATTCCAATGAAATCAAAACGAATGATGATTTTTATAGATAATTGTAAGAGAAAATGCAAAAATTAAAGGCAAGAGAATTTTTGGACAGTTTTCAAAGACCCAATGACATATATTTTCTTTTGAGAGAGATAGACAAAATGGATTAAGCTTAGTGAATAGTGTAAGCACAAAGACTTCTGTCACAAATTGCTTTAAAACCATGTATTCCCATGTTCACTTATCTTTGTGAAATTCTTAGTAAGTGAAAAAGAATAGTATTACTCAATAGTAAAAAGACATTAAATGAAGAGGTTTACACATACATTTTTAGATGTCCAGTAAAGTATCTCATCAAAAAAGCCAGTGAGAACAACAACAAAAAAAACCCAAATATATTTCCTCTATAGTAAATAGTTCTTTTGCATGATCTCTGTTCTGTGTCCTCAGACGATTCTTAATAAATTGTTTTGTACGTCATCATGAGAAATACAATTTTTGTCGCCTGTCAGCAAGACTTGCTTGACTTAAAATGGAAATGCTGTTGCCGTGGGACATGGGCTTCTACAGGCAAATATTAGCAGATTTATTTATGGTTAAAAAAATCTCAGATTGTTAGTAATGAAAGGACCATAAATAATATTTGTTGTTAGTCCAGGAAAGAGGTAGTTAGTCATCATAGGAGAAAGGATCACACATTGAGAGAAGCTTCAATTCTGTGACACCTGTAGGATCCAGATTAAAATTATGATTCCCCAGCCTCTTGCTGGAAAGATTTGGAGAAAAAGTCTTTTTGACTGTGATGTGGTCCATACTGCCAGGAATTCTCAGGGTTGATAATACGAGGTAGAGGACAGGACTCATTCTGCCAAAGGCAAAACTGTGACAAAGGTGAAGTGTTACTTGATTTACATAAAGCACATGGAGCAGCCTGCCCTCTCCCCTTCTCTGTCGTGCACTTTCTCAGCCCTGCTCCCCAGCAAAACTGTCTCTGAAACATAAATTCATTCATACTTCCAGGGAGAAAAGGTCACTTCTCCCCTGGACCTTGGAGATTTAAGAAAAGCACTTAAGCACCAGTCCTGGTGCCCTAGTGGTTGAGTTTGGTGCACTCCGATTCAGCTGCCTGCATTCAGTTCCTGGGCGCAGACATACATCACTTGTCAGTGGCCATGCTCTGGTGGTGGCTCACATACAAAAAAAAGAGGAAGATTGACAACAGATGTTAGCTCAGGGTGAATCTTCCTCAGCAAAAAAAAAAAAAAAGAGAGAGAGAGAGAAAGAAAGAAGGAAACTTAGACTTATTTGGCTTAAATTAAAAACTCTGAGTGAGTTTCAGAAATAAATCAAATGTCCCTATGAGCGTGTATGTATATACATGTGTTATTTTGGGCACAGCAGAAAATTCTCTCAAGGTGTAATATGCAGTATGGAGACTGCACCCTATTCTGTCTATTTAGGAGGATAATTCTGTTTTTGGGAGTTCCTTGGAGATCAAAACTCCTTCACATTCACTCTACTTTTAGCAGCTACATCATCAGAAAACTTTACAATAATAAAGCTTTAACTATTTATGAATGTTCTTCAGAATTTCCCTTTATTAATTAGGATCTCAGGTGTATAATGAGTTATTCTTTCACAAGGCACCTTGCACATTTCAGACACGCAGTGTTTATTTATTTCGTTAGATATGTGATAAGCCTGCAAATTGTGTTATGTTTGCCTGACATCATCCAAGGTGGGTCCATAAGGGCCACCTTCATGATAGCATGAGGAAAACCGAAATTCAGTGATAAATCGGCTTTGATAATGATGTACACAAAGAAAAAAGATACATATAAGTATTATTTGCTTTAAATAGCTGGCCCAATATTGAGAACCAATCAAGTCATAATAAAAACAAAAGTTAAGAGTCATTCTGTACCTGAAAACCCCCTTCCCCCAAAAAACATGATGCTCGATATAAATGGAATCAAGCTTACTCAGAATTCACAGTATATCCCTTATCTTCAGGGGCATCCTTATCTAAAAGTGAATCTCTGGAGATTAAAAATGACAAATTCTTAATTCTCATCCAAACCATATTTTGAGATATGGGTATTAACTGATCTTTTTCACATAAGTTCAGCTGCTCCCTCCCTCCATTGCTTCCTTATCTTTCAAGCTCTCACCATATACTATTTTAATCACTGGGTGAATGCAGAAGTATCTGAAATATGCATATGATATAATTCTTTACTTTGATAAATTCTCCAGCCTAGCGCAAAATAAGATGCACAAGCAAATAATTTTATTACAATGTGACAATTTCTTCCACGGAAGTAGAGCAAAGTGCTCTGAAGTCACAAAAAGGAAGAGATTCACAAAATAGATGATATTTCAGTTGATTATTGAAAGATAAGTAGGGATTGTCAGGACAAGCCAGGCAAATCAAGTAGAAATAGTATTTCAAAAGCCATAAGAACTCCACGTGGCTGGAGAATAAAGGTAAACAAGAGAGGGCAGAAAAACTGTTTAAAGGTAAACATGAAGACGTGGATTGGGTCTAGATTGAACAAACCATACCTGTGTACAAAAGTAGTGTATGCCTCACCTTATGCACAGAAGGAGGTTTTAAAACATAGTTATCAAATTTTCCATTATATGGAAGTGCACAGATTATAGTGGGGAGAGAATTAGATAAGAAAAGAGGGATGGAACAATCATCTGTGATTGATGTGGAAACTTTATTCCTGTTTTAATGTCTAAGATCCAACCTTGGAAGAAACCAAGCAGCAGACTGTCAAATTTGCATTGATCAAATGTGAAAGCATGCAAGATGAGCATACCCTTTGGAAGGCTGGCTGACGCTGTGTCTGCCTTGCACATGGTAGAAAGCATACAGCCAAAATACTGAGTGATTCTCATTCCTCATGGCTCATTAAGATGAGATGAAAAGGGGTGAGACTCACATTTTCAGCTCCACATCTCTAATAGAGAAATGTCAATGGGTTGTGGCAAATTGGAATGACAAAACATTACACTTGTAATACAGGGGATGATAAAATTGTGTACATAATCTAGTGTCAAAATCCAGAAAAATAATTCCAGACCCAATGCAGTGATATTGTCTGCAATTCTCTATGTTAGCCTGACATAAAGATTCTTTCCAGCATCACGGGGGTGGGGGGTGGTGTGTCTCGTAAACAATTATAACATATCGTGTAAAATATAATCATCTAAAAGAAGAGGCAGACAACTTCTCTAGCTGCTTATTTAAAAGAATGTTTCATCAAGAGACAACTTAAGAGAAATTAACAAAAATCCAATGTCTTGGCTATTTGAACTACTTTGTTTCAGGGTGGGAGTAGTTTAGTACGGTATCTGGCTGGCCACTACATTGTACCTGAACTGAGGGTGTGAGCTTCTAAATCAACTAATGCCAAAAACCAAAAGTAACCACATATCATTCATTCATTCATTTTATACTTCCTCATAACTACCCTTTTAAATAACTTTACTAAGCACTGTGGATACAAAGCTAATAAAAATAACCACTCTGAGCTTGAGGAATTTTCAGACTAATGGAGCTAGAAGGTAGACAAGCAAATAGATAAATTATAACATAACATGGCGAGTGCAATGGAAAGATGGAAACAACTTTGTCTAGGATAATCCAGGAACGATTCCCAGAAGTGATATTGGAATTTTGTCTTGAAGTATGAATGGCAGTGAGCCAGGATTAAAGGGGAAAGTCGTACTAACAAAGAAATTATAGCTTAAAAAAATGTATCTCTAGGAAAAATAGTTTTAAAACCTTGAGATATCATAGAATGGCACTTTCCAAAGCAACGAGAAACAATAAGTAACAGTTGCATTTGAAGTGCAATAAGCAGCTTTGAGTCACTATCTTTTTAGGAAGTGTTAGTCTACTGCATTTTGCCAAAAACAGTAACAAAGGAAAATCTTCTGTTCCATTCAGTGCTAAAATTTCTCCTTCTAATGACGTACTTTTCTTTCATTATATCCTCATTTTTAATAGCAGCATAATTAGAAACATTATTTTGGATGAGTATTCAGACACATAATATTGAGAGCCTGACAATCATATGTTTGAATATTTTAGCTCAGTGGGAAATAATTGCTGGACTTAGAAATTCATCTGTCGAATTAGATTCTTAGTTTTGTTTCTTAATAAATATATGAATTTAAGTAAACTATTTATTGTGTTCTCAGAATCTTAGTCTACTAACCTCTAGAAAGGAGGCAATTTCCTTGATTACGTGCTTTACAAAGTGGAAGAGACCAATGCTCTCTGGATGGGTCTTTACTTTGGAAAATGTAAAATGCTATCAATGGATATGTGATGTTATTATAATAACGGTTATCTGTGATATCAGTGCATGTCTGTTGATTTAGGCTCAGAATAAATGTCCAGTTAATGAGAAACGTACTCTACTCAGCTTTGCCTTTTGGAAGAGAATGGAGGAACTTTAAGTAAAAATATCTATTTTCTCATCTTAGCCCTACTAATTATTGGTCTTGTGGCAATTGGCTTACCTTTCTGAATCTGTGTTTCTCATGTGTAAATTGTGAATGGGAATAACTAAGACATATACATAGAATATATCCCTGTTTACAATATGATTTTGCATGTAAGAGTTTGTGAAATTTACAACAAACATATTCAGTAAGCAATTGTATAATCCATGTTTCTCTATGCATAAACTGAGACTAAAAAAAGAGAATCGCTTGTTTGAACCCACAAGTTTAACAGCTAAGGGAGGCAAACTTTGACTCCTCTCATTTGTTGTTATATCCTAGGCTCTTTTTACAGTACCATGTCATTGCCTTCGCTAATTCCAGAAGCACCACATTTCTTAAAGTGTTGTGGGGAGGAGCAAATGAAGTAATACATTCAGATTCTAATTAAATTACTGCCTAGGCATAAGGCACTATTGCTGTTCTCATGTTCTAGAAAATAAGGTGAAAGACACGTAACGTATTTTATGCCTATTTCCATGTATATACATGTCTTTTTAATATTCACTTAAAATTATATAAATATCTTATTCCTCCGAGTTATAAAATAAAGCAAATGTTCTCCTTGGGTTTTTACACTTTGATGATTTTCTGTAAGTATGGAAGATTTTAATTTTATTTTAGATACATAAGATAAGGCATCAGGGTCTTGCTAGTTTGAGTGTTTTATGATTGGAAAAGCGCATTCAGGCCACAGTTGCTCCTAATTCACACACACACGCTTGTTTGCTTAGATTTCATTATAAGCTATAGCATCCTCAAAGAATTAGCTGTGGGCAAGGAAGAAATCTTTACTCCCTTGGAATAATCAACTGAATCACCCTGGGATAGGAAAACAGGAGTGACACAAGGATTTGAGTACTTTCAAGCCCAGTATTAGATTTGAGGACCCTTGTCTGCCTACACTAAGGGATTTTAAACAAAAAGGTATCCATTTACCTTAAGAAGTACAAAGTTTATTTAAGAGCCCCTGACTTCTTTAGAATATGATATGAGTCTTGGCAAGGAACAGAAACACGTGATTATGCAACATGTGTCCACATGAGGTTCACGTACTCCACATGTGTTCTTTCAATGGGTCCCGTGACCTTGCTGTGGATCACATGTGTTTTACATATGCTTTGTATCGTTCACATCTGTTTTAAACATTTTTTTCCCTGACAGTAGACACTCTTGTTATATTACCATTTGCTATAATAATTAAATTCAAGGAACTTAACTTGAGAAGATTTGTGGGGGAGGGTGTTTGTTAGTTCTGATTTATACTCGGTGCTGTGTTGAGTGATACCCATTATAACTGCTTATCAGATCTCTTTGTAGGCACACTGTTGCTGCGTTTAACCTCGGTGAAGCCAGACTAATCCAGAGATGTTCTTAAACTCCTCTGACTCATAGGAAGGTTATCACTTTAGAAGAGACCTTGAAAACATTCTCTGGATTTAGGGTAAAAAAATAAACTGATATTTCCAAGAGGAAAGACATTTTTAATTTTGTCTTGTAGACTCAGAGTTAAAATCATTTAAACACATACAGTAAGTGACATAATATTATTCATGTAAGAAAAATTAAATTTAAATGAGAACCTTATGGAGTAGATCACCGTCACAAAAGAAGATACAAAATTAGTCTGGACACCTGCCTGTTTTACTTATGTCAGAAGAAAATAAAATTCACCGTAATTTAATGAATTACTTTTTGTTATAGCACACTTAATTATCTCCTCCTTTTACCCGCAGGAAGTATCTTTTTAAACTCACAGCTGTATCTGAATTCATGCCATCTATTAAACAGGGAAGCAATACTTTTTCTTAATTACAGTATATTTGTTTTCATCTGTCTTTAAAGAACGTTCTAAAATTAGAGACTTGCCCCCTGAATAAAACAATACCGAGCTTAATGAAGTCTGAGGAGCAGCGACTCCATTCTGTATCTTTTCTTGATGTGTGGATGTAATGCTCATTAGTGTTAATAATACTTGGAAGTAAATGAAGCATATTGGATTGTGGCTACCTTCTCCATACACTGAGTGGGAACCCGGTGCCCCCCAGCCAACAAGTTACCTAATGCTCAGTTGGCCAAATGTTAAAAGAGATTTGGTGCTGCAGGCGATTAAATGCACAGTCTGCCCCTGAGGACCAGGCAGCCGTAAATAAGCATTTTAAAAGAATCTCAGCCTTTAATGAAGAACAGGGGACTTTCGATCAGTAATCAGAAACAGCTTTGGAAATACAGGCGCAGTGGTATGCATATTTTGATTTGGTGCACAGAACACACATTGTTTTAGATGCATTCCAAAGAATGGATCCCACTGTATTGGTAAATGTTTAGTGGGTTTTGAACATTTGAAGAATTTAGAGGCAACATCCTAGAGGAAAAAGAAGCATGCTTGTGTGAAAGGATTATACTTAATTAAAAATACGTGACAGAATGAAATGAGAGAGAACAAGTATGCCAAACAAGAAAAATACAGGAAATGCAAAGTGTAGCAATTCTAATACTTGCAGGACTGCACATGAATTTGTGTGTATATTTAGAAAGAACTTTTAAATGAAAAAGAAAACATGGTCTTATCCTATAGTCTGTAATAATAAGCACATTAATACAGCATATGAAATCATTCTAGGTCTAATGAATCATCAGAATTCTCAGGAATAAATAAAATCCCATTCCCATGGAGTTAAATATACTTAGAACAGACCAGAAAAACATTAAATGTAAAGGTACTTAGAAGAAAAGGTGAGAACTAGTCATGGGAGGAACACACATTCAGGTTGATGGAATAAACATGATTTAAAATGCTTATCTGTGTCAGTGGAGATCACTATTCTGACTAAATTTGATAGTCAAAAGTAGTCAATTGTTTCATTTTTTTTTCCTTTTGCTTGGAGTCAGTAATTGACCTGGACATCTTGTGTATGAGAGTGAAGTTCAGAGATATAATGTAAGGCAAATAATGGCTAAATGTGGAGAGATGGCCAAAAATGGCACCAAGAATTGGTAAGACTGTCTCTTTGCCTCCCAACATGCCGTTGGCCATTATGCTTGCAGAGATGATCTCCTACAGCTCTACCAACACCTTGTTGGGTGGGGTGGAAATAAAGGTATTTTTATCACTTATTGTCATAATAACATGAGTGGATGTAATGAGAGAAATGACTAATAGTATGTTGTCAATGCATGAAAGTAATGGGCACATTTAAAACATCATGATAATGATGCAGCCACCCCTGGGCTCTCTCTCCCAGAGCAACCACACCTTGACAGTGTGCCTCACTGCCTCCTTGATACCAAATCACAGAAAAATATTTAAAGTCATATAATAGCCATCTCAGACTCAAACAAATTCACAACTAGACCCCTGATTCTCCCTGACTCCCCAAACCTTACCCACCCTACAATTTTGCCAGCTCATTAAAAGTCAACTCCATCCTCCCAGATACTCATACCAAAAACATTGAAGCTGTGTATAACCTCTCTCATTCACGTCTACATCCAGTCTGTGAACACATCCTGTTAGTTCTATTTCCACAGGCCATGTACCCAGAACACAAATTCTTTCTCCAGTTTCATCACTGCTCCCCTTGTCCAAGGTACCATCATTTCTTGCCTGGATTATTGCAACAGCCGTCCAATTGTTTTCTTTCTTGCCCTCTTCCAATCTTTTTGCAATACATCAGCCAAAGGCATTTTTTTGTAAACCATTTTGATTATGCCCCTTCACTACTCCAACCCTTCAATGGCTTCATGCTGCGTGGAGAGTAAAAGTCACATTTCTTACAAAGGCCTGCACGAACTCATCGCCTGGAGTCTCATCATCACTTTTCTTCCCTCACTTTGTTGCAGACAGGCTGGCTTCTGTGATGTCCTATACACCCAGCACGACCCAGCTGCAGGGCATTTGTACTTACTGTTATTTCTCCCCTAGACACTCAGGCCTTAAGTATCCTCCTGGATTATTCACTCTCTTCCTGGAGTTCTCTGCTCACATGTCACCTTATTGGAGAACTGACACTCCCTAGCTCTACATGACTTTTCTCCATAGCAGGTATTTCCAACTGATACAGCACTCGTGTGTCCACAGAGTTTAGACTAGTATCAGGCACATAGCATTTATTCAATAACTTTTTATTGAATGAAGGAATTCCTTCATGGCGAGTGAAGACAAATAAAGGCCTGGAAACCTTACCAAGTCTCATCTTGTCACAGAAAGCTATAGACTAAAGAGGTAGAAAGTAAATAAAGAGTCCGTGAAAGGAAACGTCAAAAAGAAGAGCTGTCGAGGTGTGTTCTCAGGACTGTCCAGAGGCTATTAAGGACACTACATGGAAAAACAGATATCAGACATTTATCGCCTGCCTACTCTGTGCTAGGGACTTTTTTCCCAAGCCCATGGGAAATTCCAACCCTATGAGGTAAAGACTACAGTTCCTGTCTTTTCAAAATTAAGGACATCAAGGCAAAAAGTCATCAAAGACCTTTTCTCTTACATACTGTGATACACAGCCTTGAATACTTTTGTGGTCAAGAGCACCCACAGGTCTCCCTCCTGACTTAACAGAATTTCTGGACTTTCAAATGGAAGTAATTAATTCTGAAATTATTGTGACTCTGGCAGCTGGCCCCTGGCACCAGCTGAGATTCTGCAACCCTGGAAAGCTCACAATAGATGATGGGATGGGCATCTCTAGATCTTACCTCTCTTTAAATGCAACATAGATCAAGTCATGAATAGTCAATTGTAGACAGATATTGTTCTCAATCAGGATGGCTATACACTTCGACTATAAGCCTAAATGTCTTTACTTAATCCATCTATTGCAGAGTAAGACCAGGCCAATATTTTTTTTTTTCTGGGAAAGAATCACGCTGAGCCAACATCTCTTGCCAATCATCCTTTTATTCCCCCTCCACCCAAAGTCCCCATACACGGTTGTATATTCTAGTGGTAGGTCCTCCTAGTTCCTCTATGTGAGCTGCCTCCACAGCGTGGCTGCTGACAGACAAGTGGCGTAGTTCTGTGCCCGGGAACTGAAGCTGGGCCGCCCAAGTGGAACATGCCAAACTTTAACAGCTTGGCCATCAGGGCTGCCTCCAAACCAGGTCGATTTTTTTCACCTATGACTTTAACCATCTTCAAGTTAAAACCGTTGTGTTGTGGTGACTTCCATATTTACATTTTACAAACCCAATAGAATATCTCATAAAATTAAGATGCTTAATGTTTACGTGAGAAGGTATAGCCTTTATACTTATATAGTATTCAATATGCAGTCCCATTAGTTTGTACTCACACGTGTATGTACGTTTAGGCAGATACCACAGGCGTGCACACACACACAACAGACACACATGCTTGAATTTCTCCTTGGAAATATTTGACATTGTGTACATGGTAAGATAAAGCATTTGATATTGGAACTTGGCATTTTTTCTTGAAAATGTATTCATTAGCTATGAGAAAAATTCATGAATTCAACTTAAGAAAATGAAAATCTCCTTAATTTTTGTCTCTACTTCCTTTCTCTTAGAGATAGGAGAAACCTAACAATTTATAGTACAATACATTGATTTTCTACGTGACTAAACTGAAGCGCAGAAACGTTCAATGGCTATGCAAAAGTTACCGTTATTAAACAACAAAGAAAGAAGTTGATCGTTGGTGTGTTACTTCCCATTCTGTTGCTTCCTGCCTGTGCACAAAGAGAGCAGAGACCAGCATTTATCTGAAATAACTAAGCTGCAGGCTCCTTACAGAGAGAGAAAGGTTCTATATGGCTCCCTGGGGTCCTTTGTGTTACTATTATCATGCCACATTGTTTCTGATCCTTCTTTTTATTCCCTTAATTGTTTGTGTCTCTTTCTATATAAAATGTAACATTGGCATTTTGAAAAATGAATGCATCAAATGATAGTATGTTTCCGATTTAAATGTAAATGTATATGTGTAGATAGATAGACAAACAGATTTCATTTTCTCTACTACATCAATAGACATTTAATATTAAAACTCAGAATGGATGTATTGCAAGAGAGGTGAGTCAGGGGTTTAACAGATGAAGATGAGCAGTGCTTCCCATTTTGCATCAAAAGTGGAAAAATCCAGCCTTTTCTCCTTATTTTTTCTTGCTTTTTGACAGCAATCTATTTCCTGCTAATTCAGGGCTGGTTCTTATACTAGTCTTTATTTTTTATATTTGTCAACTCAGCTTTTATACCTTTCCCATAGAAAACTCTTCTCTTGGCTTCCTTTCTGGATTAACAAATACATTTAAAACAGAAGAGGAACAAGGTGGTAGGTAGACCCATTTATATGCCATCTGCCACAGTGTATCAGAGAGTATCCTACACTCTGAAGAGCTTTTAAGAAATATAAGCCCTTAATGCTAAGATCATTATTGTGTTAACAAGTACTTTTCTATAAACTCAAACTCCACAGCTGTAGGAAATATCTTTTTATTTATTTTTTGGTTTAAAAATTTCATTGCAGCCAAGACATCCATCTTTTATGATCATGCTTTTTGAATGCATGGTGGGGTTAAGTCTTACTACTTTGGTCTAATAAACAGACATGAAAATTGAGCAGCTGAGTGAAGCCCTAAAACTCTGAGTTTTGTGTCACTTCACTCAGCCACCTGGTTGCCTGCAAAGAGATCTTGACCTGTGTCATAAGAGCATTGCTGTGGGGATGAAATAACAACTAGCTGCAAGTGATTTTGGAGGGTGCCTCTGGGTGACTTTTGGGTGTTAGTTCACCCCGGTCACCCCGTGAGAAGGCAGAGAACAATATGATGCACTTGTGCTGTGGTGTTAGCTTTGACTACTGGCAGGTAACCAATGGACTTTATTTTGATTATAGTAAAAGTCCAAGATTAAAAACCAAATCCTCACTTAAAGATGAAATTATATTCTGTCCAAGTAACAGACAGTCTGACAATTCTGGACTTCTCTTATTTATTTATTTATTTTTTAAGTAAAAAAAAGTTAGAGAAAGCCAATAGATCTTCATTACTTTTCTTTTTAACTTTTAATTTCATCAAATGCTAGGGTAAAAGATTATCTTTTTGGCCTAAGGTTTTATTATATATTTTTTTCTTTAAAATGAGAAGAGCAAGTGCTTTGTTAAATCAATTAAAAAATCTGATGCCCATCTCAGGGCGGACTCTGTAAGCCGTTGTCAGCAGATCACATGTGAGTTAATGTATATGTAAAAGAATATGGACAGCTAATTAATAGAATGGTAAATATGAATCAAATAATGAAACTGCTTTAAAATGCATTTCTAAAATCTAAATAGATTCATTTTACTTTTAATATTTGTTTCTTTATCTTCAATTGTAAGAGAAATTTGTTAATAGTGATATATCCATTTTGGTGGAATATATTTACCATACTTATTTATTTTTTTGGTGAGGAAGATTGGCCTTGAGCTAACATCTGTTACCAATCTTCCTCTTTTTGCTTGAGGAATCTTGTCCCTGAGCTAACATTCATGCGAATCTTTCTCTAATTTATATGTGGGATGCCGCCACAGTATGGCTTGATGAGCAGTATATAGTTCTGTGCCTGGGATCCGAACCTGCAAACCCTGGGCCAATGAAGTGGAGCATGCGAACTTAACCACTATGCCACTGAACCAGTCCCTACTATATTTATTCTTGAAATAAATTCCTACTGTTTCATGAACAAGTGTATTCCTTTTCATTCCCCACCATCACCCACAGCCCAGGTTCTCAGTAACTCACTCCTGGGCTCTGGTTTTCCTCTCACCAATCTCTCCCCTTACAGTCCCTCTTAGACAACATATCCATTCTGTCTTTATCGTCCAAGTGATGTGAACTCCCCAATTTTCTAGAGGATAAAGTTCAAAACTCATAGTCTTGCAGTGAAATCACTCTACGCTCCTTTTATTTATTTATTATTTTTATACATAAAACCATCTCTCCAGTCAAATCATTCTACAAATCAGTCCTCCTACTTATTAATTTCAACAACTGTCTATCATCCACTGTGTCTAAGATCTTGTCTCCCGCGCCTGTGGTGAGTCAAAGGAATGTGACGTCAGCTCCTCCTCCAGCCTCCTCAGTTGTGCGCGTGCTCCTCCAGCCACCGTTCCTTGTCTGCTCCTTTCCTTGCTTCACTTGAAGACTTTCTTGGAAAGTTCTAGTCTGAATGATCAGTTTCTCTTGTACATATATAAAGATTATATCACTAGATCAGTAAATTTGCTCTATCAGTTTATCCAGAGGAAGAAGAGACTTTCTATTTATTTGTAGCTTGTATAGGTCCTTCCCAATGTCCTTCTAATTGTTTATTTGAAGGAAACATAAGAAAGCAAAAGAATGTGTTTTAAGTCAGACACAAGTTTGAACCCTGTTTGTGCCACTGTCTAGCTGTGTGTCCTTAGGCAATTTATTTAATCCTTCTTAGTGTTTTCCCCTCATTTTATAATGGGCTTGATATTAACTACTCCATGGGGAGCTGTGAGCACTAAATATTTAATCACGTTTCCTCTTGATGATGAAGAGGCACCGAAATTAGAACTTGTGACTTTATTCTTTGGATAATCATTTTTCCAAAGAAAAGATTAGAGAAGAATGATAATCCATTCCTGAAACAATCAAACACAAATTATCTTTCTGGATTATGCATATGCTTAGTATTTGCATGTATGTGATTGCATTATGGCTGATTTTCTTGGTTGAGGTGATTGTCTCCTTTAAGAAGGCCTGGTTTTGATATTCGGCAAAAATAGAAGAAATAAATTTCCACTTACAAGTGCCACCAAACATATTTTTCATGAGGCCACAGATTTGTCCATTTTAATCATAAAATTGCGTAGTAACAAACTTCTTAGCAGAATATTAATGAGTTCAAGTAATATCTGAGGTTTTAATGGTTCCATCTGTTATAGACTGCTCAAGTTACCCAGGAAGAACTGATCCTACCTATCAGGACGGTGGAGTAGGGTTTTCCCCTCACATACCATAGTCCAGTCAATCAGCTTTTAGAAACTATAGGATCTGACATCTCGGTGTTCTCAGTATAGGAAACCGTTAAGAGCATCAAGGCGCCAACCATTCAACTAGAGACAGACGTCCTGGTGATTAGTTCTCCAAGCCACCTCGCTATTTCCTGAGCTTTAATAAGAAATGATATCTCAAGACTGGCAAACTGTGGTAGATACCAAGCATTTTTCTCTAGGGCCTGAAGCATCCTGGTGACCGAGGCCTGTGTTGGGACCTTTGGGGCTTGTAAATGGTCCTCAAAAAGGCCGAAAATATTGAAGCCTATGAGATAGAAAGTATCAGCAAATTCATTATTTTTCTCATCTCGGTAGGGGAATCAACCTGAACAATTATGAAAAATAACAGAATAACATTTTTTGATCTGGATGAGATGACAATTTAGCAGTTGATTGAGTGTGATCATTATGGCTATGTACTATTATCATTTAAAAACAATAAAGACTCTTTTCTTATTGTGGCAAAATATACATAACATAAAATTTACTATCTTAATCATTTTTTTTTTCTGCTTTATCTCCCCAACCCCCCCCGTACACAGTTGTATATCTTAGTTGCAGGTCCTTCTAGTTGTGAGATGTGGGACAGCGCCTCAACGTGGCCTGACGAGCAGTGCCATGTCCGTGCCCAGGATCTGAACCCTGGGCCGCCGCAGCGGAGCATGCGAACTTAACCACTCAGCCACAGAGCCGGCCCCTTAACTATTTTTAAGTATACATTTCGGTGATGTCAAGTACATTCACATTGTTGTGCAATCATCACCCCTGCCCAGCTCTAGAGGTTTTTCATCATCCTCTGCTGTACCCATCAAACAATAATTCCCCATTCCTCCCTTCTGATTCCAGCCCCCAGTAACCACTGGGCTACTTTCTGCCTCTATGACTTTGATTGCACTAGTTAGCCCATGGATTTGCTTTCTTTCCTTTACTTTTCACCTCCTAAAAATATAACTTCTTAACTTTGTTGTCTTTGGAAATGTGGACTTGATTACAAACAATTAGTTAAGAGTTGGCCCAGCTCCTTGTGCTGGTAAGTTGATCCGATTCCACCGTGAGCCGCCCAGGCCTGCCACTGCCTCGCTGAGCTGAGGGGGTGAACTGTGCCTCCTGAGTGTGGCTCCTCAGGCTTACTTTAAGAGACTGTTAAGTGACCCTGCTGAGGCAACCTTTGGATCACAGATGCCCAAGCAAAAACATTTACCATTACAATGTAATGGAAAGCAGATTTTAACATTCAGGGAAAATGTGATTTCAGAAATATTAAAGATCTTTATGTGGAAAAGGCATCTTTTTAACCAAGTCCCTGCAGGAAACAAATTTCCCCTTGGGTGTTATGTAACATAAGCATGGTTCAGACTTTGAGATAGGGTTCAGGCAGTTTAATGGGGGACAAGCAAAAAACTCAAGATAGCCAGACTTGAGCTTGAAAGAAGTACAGATGGGAAAAATATAAAATGATCAAAATTTATACAACATTGCTCTGATCAGGAAATAAGTTGCTCAAAAGAAATGGTTTGCAAAGTATTTATAACTCAATAATTTAAAATATTCTTTCCTCCAAAAGTTGCCTGTTAATGCTTCATTGCATGACAGATGCAAGGTAGAATAATACTGTACTCAATAAATTCCTACAGTTGACTTATTCTTTCATAATTATTTGCATGTATAGAGATAGTGTACAGCCCTGCTGAGAATACCAGGTTTTAATTCACTTAAGTGACTTTATCAACATATAAATTGGAAAAATATGTATTCATTTGTCCTCAGATCATCTCTTGGTGTTATCACTAGCAATAATAATCATAATATTGTATACACTACTCATAATTAAATAATTTTTTCTTTTCATTTCTAAAATGCTGAAGGTTTCAGCACTCATTTCTAAACATACAGATGTCAAAGCTAAGGTATTGCAAAGGCATTAAAATGGAATTTTTATGTATTGATCTAGCAGGAAGCTGTTTCCACTGATGTCAGTGAGAGAAAATTACTGGTTTATTCTCTGAGACCATTCCCAGAGAAAGAAACTGGCATTTATGTTATAAACAGCCAAACAGCATCCTTTAAATATAAAACTTAACAGTCAAACACCAGTATTTAGATCTGATATGAATTCTCTGATGAGCATTATGGTATAATGAGTAAAATGCCAGGAAAACAAAGACTTATAGGAAGAGAATTCCCCAAGGGAAGCCAAGCTCCGAACCCTTCAATCAAAGCATTGGACACATTTCTATTCCTCCATTTATCCGGTAGCATTGACACTGACTCATATTCTGCGTGAGAAAGAACGTAAAATTTGAGTAAGTGCAGGACACGTAATAGACCTTTGTTATGACTCTGGCTTTGCGTGTAAACAATGTCTTCACAGTGGAGAAATCAATTTGGAGGCAAGGAGAATTTGCAGAAACATCTTTGTCAAACATTTGCCTATGCCCATTTCCCGTAATTCCCCATATATCCTGGACCATCTTAGAATTTAAAAAAAGTTAACGCCTGTAATACCTATTTTGTATATCACATCTAAAGTAAAAATGGTTTGCTACTTTTTAATCTTTATACTTACCTTTTTCTCTCTCTCTTTGAATTTTAGTTTGACTATAACAATCCTTGCTAAAAATGTCATCAATGACGTTTTCATGAAACATTGAGGAAAACCTAGGTCCCTCTCACAGAGGCTAATGTTCCAGTTCCTGCTGGTGAGAAATTTGAGTCCTGTTGGCGAGAACCAAGCAGGGTTTGCAGCCATCTGCGCCTATCTTTCCAGCTATACTGACTTTCTCATTGTTCCAAACACAGCAATCTATTTTCTATTTTCCACTACACGCTTTTTTATATGCCATTCTGCCCTCTGAAATAGCCTTTCTCTTCTTCTCTTCAATGACAATCCTAGCAATCTTTTATATCTGACCTCCTCCATAAAGCTTTCTTTAATCATTTCAGACAAGTTTAATAGAACGTAATAGACACATTACTACCTTTGCTTTTGTTACTAGATTGTGTGTTTGCATGTACAGATACACAAAATCATTATTTCTTCTCTAAATATAAACTGCTTGAGACCCAAGGATGTGTCTTCTCTCATCTTCTGTCGTACCTTTAATACTAACTTTTATCATAGGACAATAAGGAATCTTGTCTCTTGTCTCTAAAATCCACCCTCTTTTTGAATTATAAGGAGTCTATCTAAGATGATAAGTAACCTGTTCATACTGATTAAAACCCTTGTCAGCAATGGTAGGACCCTGTTCATACTGATTAAAACCCTTGTCAGCAATGATAGGAACTGTGTGTCTTACAGGACACAATATTGCTTTTTTTTTTTTTTTTTTTGCATAGGTCCACCATCTCCTTGTCCTGTCATTCTCTTCCCATTCATCTATTAATTCTTAATTATCTTTTAAGATTCAAATCAAACATCACTTCCTCACGAAAGCCCTTGGCCCCTAAACCCACACCCCTCCCTGTATGTAACATCTGTCCTCTGTTAGTGGCTAACGTACCATTCTGTCCGAGGAGGTTTCATATTACATGGTATTCAAAAGTGCTGTCAATGTCTCTTTTTTCCCTGGTGGACTGTAAACTCTCCAAAGAAAGCGGCTGTGTTTTATCTGTCCCTGAATTGCATGTGGTACAGACTGTCACACGGTAAACAGGTAACAAATCTGACCAGAGGTGAGGGTAGAAGGTTTAAATGCCTGTTTCTCAACTAAAGTGTGGTTTACTGCCCAGGGCTGAACTTTAGCAACGTCTTTACGTAGGTCAATAACTACGACACAAAAAATAAGTGAATGTGTTTTTAAAGCACTGTCAAGTGGGGGTAATATTTATTGTGCAAGAGGCTTTAGCAATGGGCATTGGTTTTGAAGTTTATTTCATTGTAAATATGCAAATGGTTAGGACAATTAGTGATGAACCAGTCATCTGTTTTTGGCTTAGTCAGGCTGTTTTTTTGCCACAAGTGGTCGCAGACTTAGGCAAACCCAGACAGCATTTAGCTGTTGGCTTTCTGCGTCCATGAGCAAGGAGAGGAATGCTGGCACCTTCTTCAGCTGCCTGCGTATGGAAGAGTTCAGGCTCCAGTTCTCTGCCACATGACAACTCTGAGCTGTCAGGATGCTTCTGGGAGACCCACAGGAGGGTGGATGAGCCCCTGAAAGAGAGATCACAGTGGGGTGAAGTCACTGGGTGGAGGATCATGGGGCAGGGAGCAATGAAGTGGGGGTTGGTGAAAGATGAGTGTACACACAGAGATTGTTTTTCGTCTCAAAATGCGCCATTGTATCCTGCATTCTCCTTGAAACATTTCAGGTGTGATATTTCCATATATTAGATTTTTACATCTTTTCACCTTGTGCTCTCCATCCCTATTGAATCACATGTAAATCCACCAACTGTTGCTCCTTTGTACTTCTACCACTTTATATATTAAACTAAAAATTGGAAGTAGAGGTTTTCCATAGTGTGTTTTCCTCTTTGCTTAACATCTTTTAAATCTATCCTTTACAGGTAGAAAGAACTCAAGTATTTGGACCAGTAAGAATGAGAGTAAACCTGCACTGGTGGAAGTCTATTCTAGAAGATGCATGGACACATCTTATTTCAGTGATTACAGTAGTCAAAATTATCCACAGCATTGTAAAGGCTCTTCTTTAGTACCACTTTCATATTAGTTCTATTATTGTTTAAATACAATTGCATTTCTCTTTTTAATTTAAGTAAACAGTTTGCTTAAGTTATTTTGTTTTACTTCAGTTGTCGATTTCTACTCTGAAACGAGTTTACCAAAAATATAGATTTTCTTTCTCCTAACAAATAATATGTATAAATATAGCCCCCCAACTTGTAAAAATGTAAAATCATTATTATCCCTAACAATGTAAAATTCTAATAAAATAGACATAACTTCTTTTTGTTTGTTTTGGTGAGGGAGATTGGCCCTGAACTAACATCTGTTGCCAATCTTCCTCTTTTTTGCTTGAGGAAGATTGGCTCTGAGCCAACATCTGTGCCAATCTTCCTCTATTTTGTATGTAGGATGCCACCACAGCATGGCTTGAGGGGTGAGTAGGTCTGTGCTCGGGATCCGAACTAGCGAACCCTGGGCCACCGAAGCAGAGTGCGCAAACTTAACGACTACATCACTGGGCTGGCCCCTAGATATAACTAATTTTGAAAGAAAACTGATCATAAGAAAAGTTTTTGGGGCCAGAGAATCTGCGTTGGTCTCGGACACATTTAACATCCATCCATGGGAGGAGGGTCATCTTTTTCTGTTTCACACACAGCTCTGTTAAGTGGATATGGGATGTTTTCTTACATTTCTTGTCTATAATTTAAAGAAAAAAAGACACACAAAAAGAGAATGGAGGAATGGAATATTTTAACTCTTCTTTATTTCTATCACGGATTTTGGAGGGTATGGTATGATGGCTTTTGTATTTTCTCTACTTCTTTTTCCATAGTTTTTTGAGATATGATTGACATATAAAATTCTATAAGTTTAAAGTGTACATCATAATGACTTGATGTATGTATAAATTTTGAAATGATTACTATAATAAGTTTAATTAACATTTGTCACTTCACAGAGCTATGGGATTTTTTGTTGTGATGAGAACTTTTAAGATCTCGTTCCTTAGCAATTTTCAAATATACAAACAATATTGTTAACTGAAGTCACCAGGCTGTACGTTCCATCCTCAGAGCCTTTTTATCTTATAACTAGAAATTGGCACCTTTTGGCCACCTTCATCTCACCTATGGCAACAACTTGTAATCTCTCTTTTATGAGTTTGGTCTTTTAGATTCCACAAATAAGTGAGATCATAACAGCATTTGTCTTTCTCTGACTTATTTCACTTAGTGTAACGCCCTGTCTACTTTCTTGATGACTTTGTTAATTGCCCTAATTTAACAACAACAAAACAATGTTAATTGAAGATTAGAGTGAACATTGAGACTAAATTTAAAAATTGTCTCCCACATTGGCTAAATGTCTCACAGAATCATTTAACTAATCAATCTACCATCTACACACATTCTAAGGACAAATTTGACTCCCAGTTGGTTTTCAGTTTAACTCACTGAATTTTCTGGCTACTGTGGCCTCGAAGTCGTTGATGAAAATAATCTGTAAAAATTAAAAAATGATTTGTCAATTTTTCTCTCTCTTTGACCAGTATGTTCAGTCCACCAGGATTCAGACAGCAATATTCATCTATATCTTAGCCATGGTGGTTAAAGTATTTGCATACCTTCCGTTAATGTTGAAATTAGCACCTTACTGCAGGATTAGCCTCGTCTTCAATAACGCTGGCATTAAACGTGGTCCCGTAGGAATGACTGGTCTTTTACTCTGTTCACGAGTGAACGTATGACCAATAAATGCAAAGGAAGAAACTAAATTGTTATTGTTACTAAAATAATTTACTGTGTGGGTGTATGCGTACTTTATGTCTTACTCCTGGGGTTCCGTCTGCTTGCCTTTCTTTTCTTTTATGCAGTATATGTCAATATTGACAGTCAACTCTGTTCTTCAATGATGTGACAGAAATAACAGTTTAAACTTATGTCGCTGATTGCAACAGAGGATTGGGTCTATAAAAAACGATTTTGAATTGGGGAATACACCTTACGTGAAGTGAGTCAGAAAAGATCTGGAATTTTCCCCAAAGACTTAAAGAGGCTGAAAATGTTGCCTGGTTATACGGGAAAAGAACTCTAAGAAGATAAACTTTCAGTGAAACCAAAATGAAAATAGCTATGGGATAATATTTCAGCCTAATCAATCTGGAAATATTTTAAGGGTTTCAGTTTCAAATTAGGTTTTCAAGGGGCCAGCCTGGTAGTGTAGTGGTTAAGTTCGTGTGCTCTGCTTAGGCGTCCAGGGATTTGCAGGTTTGGATCCCCGTTGTGGACCTACAACTGCTCATCAAGCCATGCTGTGGTGGTGTCCCACATACAAAATAGAGGAAGATTGGCACACATGTTACCGCAGCAACACTCTCCCTCAAGCAAAAAGAGGAAGATTGGTAATAGATGTTAACTCAGGGCCAATCTTCCTCACCAAAAACATTTTTAAAAATTTAGATTTTTAACGTATAAATTTGCTTATTAACATTTTCTTCCTTTAATAATATAGAATTCTATCTCATCCTTACTATTTTTCCTCAAAAAGTATAAAACATTTCCTTCCTTTAGTAATATAGAATTCTTCCTCATTCCTACTATTTTTCCCAAAAAAGTATAACAGATTTTAAAAAGATGGTATATTTTCTTGAATTCATAACATATGAATTAAAATGCCTTAAAGCTCACCATGCCTGATTTTAAAGCATTATTAATAAATACAAATATTTAAGTATTTATTCTCTTACTTGTATTGCCTTTTGAAACTGGTATAAATGAAATGTAAAAATAGAGTCAAGTTTAACTTTTTCTGTATAATAAGCTTCAAGTTTATCAATAAAAATGTACAAAGTTCTGCATATTCTCCTATAAAAAAATCACTTCATCTAAACAATGAAACAAAGTTAGGTGAAGCATTTATTCGCACTTGAAATATTCTGGTGTTGTAAATATATAAGACAGACAATAAAACTAGTGAATATTTGAGGCTGAAATAATGTTTAAAATATCCTACCGTAAAATAGCCTTTGGCCACTAACTCCTGTTGTGCCGGCTCTCATTTTTCTTTTAAAATATGTATGAATGAGTCACAAAAACTAAAAATTTGTCTTGAAGGCAAATTGATGATATTGTAGTACATTAGATTTTCAAAGGCTTGCCCCCCCCCTCCCCCTTAAAGTATTGGCAAAATCCAAAAGGAATTTTTTCCCAGTGACAAGGTTAAGGTATTGGAGTTAAATCAAAACAAAAGAACAAGAGAAAAGCCTGCCTCCCCTCGCTGGGCCGTCAGAACCAAGGAGACGTCTGTGCAAGGCACTCAGCCTGCCCTCTCCACAGAGACCAGGGTCGGAGATGATGAGTCCGTGCTGCACTGTGTCATAACATCCTGGTGCTTTGTTAACGGAAAGACACCAATAGTCACAAAAAACTGCCACCTCCTTTAATGGCAGGATTTTCAGAGATGATTGGAGGTTTCTCCTAGATATGGGCACCTTCCTATGACATTCTCCAGGTAATGTTATGTCCTTCTGTGAGGCATCAGGAGCAACTGGACATTTCCTTGTGGAATCTTTGGGATAACTGGGAAGGGATCTTTCCGGAATCCTGCTGCATGGCTCGTGAGTGTTCCACCTGCTGTTCCTGGATCCAGCTCTTTTATTCTTTTTCACACACAAGGCTTGAAAAGAAAATGGCAACAGACAATTTTTGACAAAGTCCACTTATTATTTCAATAGAAAGTGTGTGGAGTGTTATGGGCTTGAGAAAAATTAGAAGAGAGTTTTTACGTAAATTATCAAAAGCTCCATCAGGATCTAATCCAACACAGAGTTCAAGTACGACACGAGTTTATAAGTTTTCAAAGAGGTGGGGGAGGGGATGGAGGATGAGTTGACCAGTCATAAAAGATAACCTGCTCTCTGCTCAGCAGAAAGCATCTTGCATAGAGCTCTCTCATGTGCATCCCATCTAAACACAAAGATTCGGAGTCAGTATTTTATTCATTGTTTGTCATCACACTGTTTTTTAAATTAGAAAAAGCAATTATATATTCATTTAAAGCAATTTTCCCAAAAAGTGTTACATGACTTCTTTAAGTAAAGAACTCCTTTAAGAAACTAAAGAATAGTAAGAGATCTTTATATATGGAAACCCAAGAGATGTTGCCAAATGCTACTTCTTGGGAAATATACAGCTTGAATGAATTTCCTATTTGATAATGCATATCAGTATGGACTCATGGATATGTACTTTACTCTAAGGGATAACAATCCAATATTGTCATTTTAGTTTTGTTCCAATATTGGTCATTAAGAACTCCTAAGTTAAACAAACAAACAAACAAAAACGAAAACTCCTAAGTTTAAATGCATATTTTGAAAACAAAAATAATTAGTTCACTAAGTAATCCATTCAAGTAGCTAGAAAAAGAACAAGACAAACACGAAAAGTGTTTAAAGGAATTCATAATAAAAATAATAATTAACAAAATATAAAAACTAAATAAATTAAACTAAATCCAGTACTTTAAAGAGACACAGATAATTCTATGTAAGCTATTATTGAAAAAGAAAGAATAGTAGGTTTGAGATATGGAAGAGATTGAGAGATCATGTGACTGCTAATTATAATCTGATATCAGTAAATTTTGAATATAATTTTATATGAAAATTTTTTCAGCACACATAAATTGATAAAATCAAATTAGATCAAATTGAGAAATGAGAGTAGATTAGTAACAACAGAAAATGTGTTAAAAATTGTACTTTATGTCTCTCCTAAAATGCCTCCTTCTCCATGAGATCTTCCCTGACCACTGTATTTAAAATTGTACCTCCTCTTCCGTTCTCTCTTTCTCAATACCCTAGACAGTGCCCTAATCTTTATTTTCTTCCATAGTATTTATCAACTTCTAAGATTCTATATGGCTTACTTATCTATTATGCTTCCCGTTGACCGTCCCCTCACTAGAGTGCAGACTCAAAAGCTCAAAGCTCTTTATTTGTGCTGTTCACTGATATATTCCAAGAACCTAGGACATTTCCTAGTCTAAAATAAACATTAAAAAGTTTTTCTTCAATTAAACAAAAGAATGAACGTAAAAAGCATTCCCAATAAAGAGGAAAAAAGAAAGAGGCAAATTATCACTACTGTTATTGCATATTACTCTGGAGGTTGAAGACAATTGAAATAAGGCCAGAAAAAAGGATATATAGATGGATAGATATACATAACTATTTATAAATTGAGAAATTCATATATATGATTAATAAATAATTTTCAAAAATGTAGGGAAAATATCATGTTTAAAATAGCAATAACAATAACAATAAACTGCAGAATTATGCCCCCAAATGAAGAAAAGTACAGCACAACAGTGTGGTGAAATATACAAAAAGAGGCTGTAGTCCATGAAAAATCCTACTAAGTTTCTGGATGAGAAGATAGACTTTGGTTAAAATTTTACTTCTGTCTAAATTAATCTAAAAAGATTAAATAAAATTAGAATTAAAATCATGATATATCTTCGGAGACTTAGCAAGATGATTAAAAAATTCATCTAGAAAAGCAAATGATAGACACAAGACTAATTCAGGAAATCCATTAAAAGATAAAGGTACTAAGGTTGAGTTGAACTACCTAATATTTGAAAAAACACATCTAAAATCAAAGTGATTCAGATCCTTTAAATTGAAAGGACATCCTGAGGTTTAACGTGCAAGTGTGAGCAACCAAAAAAGGCTTCCCAATGGCTGTCTCACACTGAGATTCCTTCTGAGCAGACACATCCACTCATAGCCCAGCCTGAAGAGAGGGCTGTATTTTTGGGCTGCATAACACTTAACCCCACTTCTCCACGGCTGGTTAAACCAAAAGTGTACTCTGGGTTCAAGGACAATCTATTCTTAGGCAAATATGTACCTTATGTATGACATGAGTATGATGAAATCATGAACCAGGTCAATCAAATCCTCTTTCTGGGAAATCTGAATTAGGAAATACTGAGTTTATGGGGCAGTGCAGGGTGGCAACTGAAGCTATCTGGATTCTATGAAGAGCATGGGCCTGGTCATAAGGAAAAGCATGCTGTGTACACAACATGAAGGAGCAGAAATCCACCAATTAAGATGGAAATGATTCCAATGAGAAAGATTTTTTGAGGAGGGGATGAGGAGTCTGATAAGTAGACAGTATCAGAAAATGAAAATAGAAGCAGAGATACCATGAGAAAAAGGACAGATGGCCCATGGGAGTCTGAAAAAGTCAGCATTCATTAGAAACTCCTCTACTTCTAAAGCAGGGGTCAGCACACTAACTACAGCCCACTGGCCAAATACAGCCAGCCTCCAACTTGGTACTACTCACAAACCCAGAACTTTGTAACAGTATTAAATGATTTTAAAAAATCAAAATAAGAATAATACTAAGAGCTAAATAAGAGTTATATGAAAGTCAAATTTCAGTGTCCATAAATAAAGTTATGAGGACAGGCACACACGCCAGTTTATGGATCGTCTATGGTTGTTTTTATGCTACAATGGCGGAGTTGGATATTTGCAAAGGAGACCATCTACAGTGTTCGCATCACTCTGAGCTGACAGTTGGTGCTCTGCAAATGGATGTGATGCAGTTACAACTCACAGTGACGGAGCCACGGTGTGTGATAGGACACAAATACGTTCAGAGAGGAAATACATGAACTCTCATAACAGATCTTTAGTAACAGAGGAACATTTGCAATTTGCAATCGATTTTCATGATGGGGAACACCAACTCTGAATCCCGATTAGATGAAATGTTATCCCCTCAGAAAAGAATTCCATTCTCCTCATTAGTCAACTTGTATTACAAAAAAATTTTATTCAATTATTATTAAATTTTAAACTTTGTGGGAATTTGTTCTATCACTTAGGTAAGCACATAAATATTATCGTCAATTTTGACTTTTGTCTGCAAAACCTTAATTATTGAACAGAAAAAAAAATTTTTGTAGTAGAAAAAGCTTGTAATCCTCTTCTAAAGGGTTCTCCCCCTTGGGTTTCAGTGCACACTACCCTCACAACACATCTATTATGGCTAATTTTATGTGTCAACCTCTCTGTGCCAGGGGATGCCCGGATAGCTGGTTAAATGTTATTTCTGAGCGTGTCTGTGAAGGTGTTTCAGAATGAAAGGGTGAGATTAGCATTAGAATTGGTAGGCCAAGTAAAGTAGATTGCCCTCTGCCAGGTCAATGGGCCTCGCCTAATCGTTGGAGGCCTGAATAGAACCAAAAAGTAGTGGAAAGTTGAATACTCTCTCTGCCAGACTGAGCTGCCCTCTGCACTCCTGGTTCTCAGGCCTTCAGAATCAGACTGGAATCTGTACCATCAGCTCTCAGGCCTTCAAAGGACGCTACAGGTTTTCCTGAGCCTCAGCTTGCAGATGGCAGATCACGGGACTTCTCAGTCTCCATAATCATATGAGCCAGTTCTTTATAATAAAACTCTCTCCATATACAGTCAAGCATATACATTTTACAAAGACAAAGACCTATGCATATATACGTGTGTGTATGTATCTATTTTCTAACCAACTTCTCCTCAAACAACCATCAGCAAGCAAACATACGTAAAGACAAAGAACAGGAATATAGTCACTCAATATTGTTTTTTAAATGTAGTGGGAAATAAAATAAGAGGTATTTCTTACTTTACCACCAAACTTATTGTGAAAATATGTTTTTGGCATTTAAATTCAAAAAAATTTCCAACAAAATTTTTTTTCCCTTCATCTTAAAAATGTCTGTGTAGGCATTAGTCCATAGTTTCCAATACTCCAGCTAAACTAAAATTGAGCAATGACAGTAAGTTCCAGTACAGTCATGAGCTGCATAAGGACATTTCGGTCAACAATGAACCACATATAAGACAGTGGTCTCACAAGATTAGTACCATATAGCCTAGGTGTGTAGGAGGCTATATCACCTGACAGTACATATATAGACTTAGATATAGATACAGACATAGATACAGATACATATGTAGATATAGATATAGATAATCTATTCTCTCTATATGTTGGTTCTATTCCTCTGGAAAACTTTGACGAATATAATGTCCTCTTTTGTTTGAGAGACATTTTGGAACTTTTCTTCTTGAGAAAAATAAAAGGAACAACTACAACAGTAGGTATGTCAAGAATGTTGTCTAAATTGTTAAAGTTTGAAGCAAAATTTATTAAACGAAACTACATGGATAACTTCATATTAAAAAGTTGTAGGTACTAATGAATACATAGTAGTAATGACTACGTTTATCATAAGTGTAGAATCGATTAGAAAGAGTTTTATAAATATTTCAATTAAATAAAAAATTATCTGGAAAATATAAAAATATTGTATTGCTTCAAGAATATATTTAAAAATCTGAACACACTATGTATCAAGCAAAAGGAACTCTCATCCATGTGGTTATGGAGTTAACTCTTAAAATTTCCATAAACAAATAATTTTCATGTTATGTAAATAGTTTAAGAATACAGAAAGACAAGGAAAAGTTCTCTTGTTTGATAAATTCTGAAGAAACGTCATGTAAGTCTCTAACGTCTGGCTGCATTTCTCTTTCGTCCTTGACTCTAGTATATTCAGATTTGGTACTTTTCCTTAAGAGGATGTAGGAAATATATATTTTCCAGCAATAATTTCTAGTAATAATAATTTCCATTTCATTGGTAAACAATTCTGTGTAGTATTCTGTTAATTTTTTAATGATTTTTTTTGAAATTATATTTCATTTAAAAATTCCTTGCAATTTAGGCTCTTTATTTGTTTGTTTTTCTTTTCTTGGTCCAGCTTGTCAACTGCTTGCCAATTTTGTTTGTTTTCTTTTTTCTTTTTTTTAATTAATTAATTTATTTTTTCCTTTTTGAGGAAGATTAGCCCTGAGCTAACATCTGCCACCAATCCTCCTCTTTTTCGCTGAGGAAGACTGGCCCTGAGCTAACATCCATGCCCATCTTCCTCTACTTTACATGTGGGACGCCTGTCACAGTGTGGCTTGACAAGTGGTGCGTAAGTCACCGCCCAGGATCCGAACTGGCGAACCTCCGGCCGCCAAAGTGGAACATATGATCTAAACCTCTATGCCACCAGGATGGCCTCTTGTTTGTCTCCTGTTTTAAGAATCTGAGGACCATAAAGGTCAAGGCTGTTAAAACACTATTGACACCTAGTATTCAGAAGAGTGATACGCATACAGTCTGCTCTTTAGTGCAACCTTTCCACACAATGACAAATATCTGTCTGAGAAAATCTCCTTTATTATTTATTTGAATATTACCTCCTGCATCTTCTCTCTTGTGCATCTGAACACTGATGACTCCTGTCCTTCTGGACACAGAAAGAACTGCATTCTCTCAGTCCTTGAAACTACACTTGACCATGTACCTTGCTTTGGGCAGTGGAGAATAACCTGCACATGCAGCATATTTGTGAGCCTGAAATAAAACCCCAATGTTCTAAACCACCGAGATTTGTGTAATATTTGTCTCTGGCCTAATACTGACTCTGCTAGAAATATATTCCAACTTCTGGATCGATCCTTTAGATCTCATTCATTTTCATCTACTTAATTCCTTTAACTCTACATGCTCTATAGTTCTAGAAATTCTCTACCCAACTTCTTGATTAGTAATTTTCTCTTTAGCTATAACCAGTCTGCTATTGCATTCATCTACTGTTTCTTTTGTATTAAATATGAATAACATTTAATTTTTATAATATTTATTGATTTTTTGAATGAATGCGTATCTCTCTGAGAACAAAATGCTAATTTTAGAACATGTTGTAATTATTCTATTGACTTTGTTTTCCCTGATAGTACTTATACCATTTGTCTAGTGGCACACCCCTTTTACAGTATTGCCTTACCTCAAATTTCCCATGATCATCAGTAGCGTGTTCATCTTAGACTATCTCCTGAATCTTCTTGTGAAAGACTGCTTGGGGGTTGAGGTATAATGTTCAGTAGTGGATTATATTCTGGCTTGTTTACAGTGAGTATGGAGAATGGAGGAGGGAGGTGCGTTCTCAGGGGAATGCCTGGGCGGCTAGTCCTCTGGGTGTGGGTTCTTCCTAGGTGTTATTAGACATCTTAGACAGGCCATTGTCCCTTTTCTCACAGAATCTCTTACGTCCACTGCCTTATCAGAACCACCTGGCCCATGATGTACATGTGTGTGTGTGCTCTCACTTGTGTGTGTATGCACATATATACACACAAGACTCTAGCCACAAAGTTTCTCCTGCTACAAAACAGCATGTCATATTCATGTTGATTGCCCCTGAATTTCCTATTGTGCCCAGATTCCACCGCCTTTAGGCAAGGACCCTCGTTTTGCAACACTATTTTCCTATGAATAGACAACCAATCAATGGAATGAGTTGGATGTTGAAGGTCACAACAGAAACCAACTTTGTGAATTCTCCCACTGACTGCCCCTTCAGATCTGCTCGGTGGACTAACCCAATCCTGCCTCACAGATGAAATTTCAAGGAGGTTCAACAGCCTTTTTTATTGTTACTGTTATTCTTACATAATAAACAATTCTTTTTTTTCCAGGTATTAAAAAAATGTAAACCAAACTAATAATGACATGACATTATCCAAACTCTAATCCAATTAAGTTGTCTGTCATACTCTAGGCTAGATTGTTCTGAAAGCTTAAAATACAGATTCTGGAGGAGAGAGTAGGAAGGGACTAGCATGTAGGGTCTTATATGACGATTCCACTGTGATCCAGCAACAGAGCCTTCTGAGTGTTACACAATTCCAAAAATAACCCTTCTTTTCCTAGGTGGCATTTGCAGGTCTTTAGAGATCTTGAGAGACCTTCAGTTCCCAGCTTATAGGACATAAATCTCCTCCAGCTGGCCACTTGAAATTTCTCCCCTCCCCTGGGCTTTTGGCAACATCTCCCTTAGTTTGAGATAGTTCACACTTTTCAAGTGTCCTTCTTGGGCAGTTTCCCTTTCAGGACAGTTCCAGACTGGCTGTCTCACATGGGCTTACATCTGATCCTCAGGAAAACATGTCATCTCTAGAAAGTAGCTTTCTCTCAATAGCCTTCTTTCTCTTTTCTTTGCCAGCTCTAGTCAATCGATCGTCATGAAAACCCTATTGTAGAAGTCAAACACTGGTCCACACATGCCAAATTCCAGAGAACATAAATCTACTCTTTCTGAGTGCTTTGGAGATAAGCTTTGGTGTGCATGGTGTTCTTCCTCCAAAACTCCTGCTTCTCTTGTAAGGGACCCTGACCAGCGTCTCCAAGGGGTTCCACTCTAGAGGTCTCTTCGCCTCACTTCTCACTGTAGGATAGTGAGGAGCAACAGATGACAGAGCACATTTTATAATTTCTTAACATGTCCTTCATGCAAGGTCTAATATCACCCTTTCAGATGTGAGTATTCTTGACAATTACCTTATTTCCTTCTTTTGCGTCCCTAGTTGAAACAGACATAGAATGATTTTTATATTTTATTACATTTGTCAAAAGTTCCAGTCTGATCTTGTCTTCTATATATCTAGCAGGCATCTTTATATTATTTTCTAGTCAATTAAGAGGTAGTTTTCTTGTTTTTCTGCACAGTTATGGTTCATAAACTAAGGATCGTTATTAATCATTTCTAGGAATTTGGAGCAGGAGTGGAAGATGAGAAGCACGAACTCAGTCCATAATCTTTTTTTTTTTTTTAAGATTTTATTTTTTTCCTTTTTCTCCCCAAAGCCCCCCAGTACATAGTTGTCTATTCTTCGTTGTGGGTCCTTCTAGTTGTGGCATGTGGGACGCTGCCTCAGCGTGGTTTGATGAGCAGTGCCATGTCCGCGCCCAGGATTCGAACCAACGAAACACTGGGCCGCCTGCAGCGGAGCGCGTGAACTTAACCACTCGGCCACGGGGCCAGCCCCTCAGTCCATAATCTTAAAATGGAAGTTTTTGATTAGCTTTATTTATCATCTTTTATTCTAACCAACCATATCTCAAACATTCAACTGTACAGATAAATCCCTTACATTAAAAATACAGTATTATAGAGTTCTTATTACATGAAAGGCACTCCTCCAATGTTCTAATGATCAAGGAAATGACAAAATATCACAGGTAGATAGATAGATGGATGCATAGGTAGATAGATAGATAGATATACAGGCACACGCTATGGTTAAATATTTCAGTAAGATAGAATTAGTAAAATAATGTGCAATCATTGCAGAAGGAATAGCACATGGACATACGTGTGTTTGTGAGTGAGCAGCACGAAGGAGAGTGTCAGGCACATCACTTTTCCTAGATATTACTTTTCACCTCTTGACATTTGGTCTTGGGTCAAGTGTTCCTCCAGATCACTTTATTTTTCAGTTGCATCAGAATTTTGGAAGCCCTGCCAAGTTTGGAAAGGTGCCGGAACTTGAAGTTGTCAGAGTCGGTGATATAGATTCTCTTTTAGCCACAGCAATGAAATCTGCTGCCATATGGCATTCTCATATTTTCAGATGTTCATTCAAGACCTTAAGTGAAGACCTTGGTAATCTGTCTGTCTGTGAAGGAACCAGACATCCAACACCCATAAGTCACTTATACTTGACTCGTCCCTGAGCATTCTGCAAAGTTTCTGGATCAGTTTCTTTTTTCAGGTGATGCTTTGTTATGATTTGTTGTGCTGGCTTTGTTTCAGTGTCATATCACAGGTGACAGGATTTCTAATAGGCTGCAGGGCTTCCCACCATATTATTATGTTATGCACAGAGTGGCTGCCCGATTAATGCATAGAGATTCATTTTTTAAAAAAAATATTGCCTACTTGCCCATCCATTTGAAAAACACTTCTCAGAAATAGTGTGAAGGAGAGAACTGAGGCAGAAATTGAATCCCCAGAAGCTCTCTACTTTCAGTTCCAAAATTTCTTTTCTAAATGGAAAGCAAACTTTTATAAGGACTCAGCTTCATCCTCATACTTAGAATTGGGAAGTAATCCTCACCTTTATCAGTTTGACAGCTGTAATCAGTTGCCAGGTACCTGTACCATGGAAAGTTGGTGTGTGAAGACCTAAATGTCAGTGAGGGCCCAAAGAAACCACTTACCCATTCCTGGATCAAGGGCACTCCAGGAAAGCTGGTGAGTGGCTGTTTCCAATTCTAAGTCTCTTTTCATATAAAAACTATAATGATAACACTAAATTAAGCATCTCAAGTCCCCATGCTCTAGAGCTGAATTGCAATGAACCCAGCTTCAGTGCTTGTGGAGTGATGGCATTCCCCAATCTCATTACTGGAAACTCTGCCTTGTCATTTAACATTTAGTGGAGCATGCAATGTTGTAGGTGGAATTTTCTTTCAGTTTAAATATATGACTGTAACAGCAAGTAGGCGTCCTCTTTGTCTGCAGGAGGATGGGTAGGGCTGTTCATTCATTTTTGCATATGCTGAACAAATTTTCTTAAGTACCTGTTGTATGCCAACATGATGTCATGACACTAAGCGAGACAAGAGAACCATTGTTCATGATCCCAAGAGTAGAGATACTTAAGTAGAAACCTTCAATTTTACCTGAAGTTTCCTTTTACTTCACTTCTTACTGAGCAACAATGATACAGACAACATTTTCTGGTTACTTATCACGTTCTAGGCACCATGCTAAGCACCTTCTAAAATCAGCTCATTGATTGCATCATTATCTTTACAAAAAATACCATCTTACAAATTCAGAAACTGAGTCTGAAAGAGGTTAATACCTTTCCCAAAGTAATACAGCTGGTGAGTAAAGTAATATCACAGTTAGTAAGTAGATAGAGCCAGCACCTCAGTTCAGGTTTGTTTCACTTCAAAGTCATTTATTTTAACTTCCATTCTATACTGCCTCCAAAGCACTAAATCAAAACCGAAGTTCTCGCATCTTCAAAGTGAAGCACAAGTCAAAGTAGGTAAGAGAAAAGATCAGTTGGAAACACCATAAAGCAGCCTCTACATCAGAGGCCTAGGGGACATCGCGGTTGATTCTCTTTTCCTTCTTCACGTACAAATCTTTTCCAAGTGTTCCCCCTCTTTATTTTGACTATTGCTGTCCTATTACAACAGCTTTCTGACTTGTTTCTCTGCCTCAAATTTTGTCCCATTAATCTATCCTCTGAATGATCACACAATAATCAATCTAATAGACAATCTGACCATGTCACCCTCATGTGGAGAACTTGTGCATGTCCTTCCATCATATGATCTAATGCCCCATTTGGGCATGGGATTCAGTCCAAAACTTCATCTCCTGCCATACCTTGGTTCACACTACAGTCCCTGGTGGTACAAAAACACGTATATTTTTCTGCACACATCATTCTGTCTCATATATCCTTTCCTTTAAACACGTGCTTTCTTTCTCTCTGGATGCTTAAGGACCTCTCTCTATTTCTAATACACTCAGCACACATCTCTATCTTAGCACCTCCCATTTGAGATGGAATATACCTATTTCTGGTTATTCTTTCCCAGCCAACTGGACTACTTCAGTGGAGAGGCCATGTCTTTTTCGAATTTTAACTTTCAGTGCCTAGCCAAGGGCCTAACAATAAATATTTATTAAAGTCAATTAAAACTAACCGACAGCAAAACTAACCAATAAACAAAAAACAAAAACAGAGATATTCCTAGTTTTTCTAGTAGAACATAGCACCTGATTTGTCAAAAGAGTATGGTGAGAAGTCAAAAGATGGAGGGATTTCTCCCAGAGTTACCGCATCTTCGCATTCACTTGTTATGTGATCTTGAATGAACCACTGAATAATTTGATGTGAATCTCAGTTTCCTTAGTAGTTAACTGGTTGCACTGGATCATCCTTAGACATCATTCCAGGCATGAATTCTATGGTTACCATTCTACTTACCCTGCACACCAGAAGTGATATTTCAGGAGATACAACTCTTCTAGAGGCCATGGATATGAATCAAGACAAGATGGGCAAAGAAAAAGCAAAATAGAATAAAAATTCTGTTTTGTAGGCAAAAACTGCTCACCTGACCTTATTATCCACCCTCAAATAACATGCCGCTAGTTGGAAGGAACTAAGTAAGAAAATGTGAATAGAAAATTGCAACACAGCGCTCCAGGAAGAAAGGGAACCCCAAGCATTGTGACCATATCATAGGCTTTGCGCATTTTTAATGTCTTATCTTATTCTACATGTAAAGCTGCCAGAATGATTTGTCATTCTACCTTTACACCTAACCAGCCTATCGAACCTTACAGGATTGAAGATTCAGGAGCAGCCATGATTGGCTCCAAGAAGCTTTGCTTCCTCAGCGAAGCAAAGGTTTAGCTTGAGAAACAATCTCAGCTATGGCACTGGACTCCACATGAAAAGGCCCCTCATTAGTGTGGCTGGGCTGCTGGGTTTCTGGAGCTGCCACAGCGTTCATCTCTTCTGCTCTAACATACTCGAGTTACTGGGGTTGGAAAGCTGGTCAGGCAGTTTACAAAAATAGCAACACATAGCCTCTCAGAGT
Source organism: Equus przewalskii (assembly GCF_037783145.1). Lineage (NCBI taxonomy): Eukaryota > Metazoa > Chordata > Mammalia > Perissodactyla > Equidae > Equus > Equus przewalskii. Next base: position 9,169,832 of record NC_091838.1, read on the forward strand.
CATGCACACTGGCAATTCCCCCTACGTAGAGAGTTAAAATTGTAGTTCTAGAATTTGGGGACTTTATGGGTTGGTTGAACAACGGGAAATAAAAATTCATTGCCAATTTTTACATTGTTAGGGGGTTAAGTCTTGGTAAAGTGGGATTCAGTCACAGCCGGCTGGTTCCTGAACCTAGAATCCTTTTGATGTTATTAAGAATCAATTAAGCATCGTTCCCCTAGGTATTGCCATAGCCCCTTGGCAATTCATCCAGGTTTGTACATTCATGGCCTCTTCAGAGACGCGGTATAAATGGGTCTGATTTAGTTCAAGGATAGTTTTAAAACTGAGTGGATCTCCGCGACAGACTAATGAAAAGCTTTACAAGAAATTTTCTCAACTCTCTTCTCTGCATGTGCCCAACTTTAAACCATTTAGCAGTTTCCACTGACTTTTTTTGGGACAAAAAGGACTACATTTATTAAAGACCCAATAAAAATTACACTGAATTATATAAATAGAACCCAAAGTACACGATTTATAGTAGCATTGAGACTTAAATTTGTCTTCAGAAAAGGAGACAGTTGGTTTTACTCTAAGAAATTATTAAAGTCATAATTAAAAAAATCATTGTTGAGGGGTTTGTTAAAAGCAGCTCATGCTCTCAGCTTTTAGTGAATTTATTTTGAACCTCCTGAAGCAGACACTGCAAATTTTTACATTCTAATGAGTGAACGAAAAACATATATTTCAAAGCAAATAGCACTCATAAATTACATTTATGACACATGAGGTTGCTGACTGCTGTGCAGGGAGCACAGACTAATGGTGCTAATATGCACTCTAGCTTGATTTTCTCAGTTCCCAACATGCTCTAATTCCACACTACAAATCTTTAAATGGCAGTTATATTTTAATTAATGTGATTATGTGCTGCCATTAGCAAACCCTCCCCCAGCACATTTCTCCTGCCAGGCCCGTGAATGCCAGTAAACCATTAACATAAAAGGGCTGTTTGCTTATTAAATTCATCTACACAAATAGGCAAGGGTTGCAATTGTTGATTTGCCACTGAAAGAGCAGAATAAGGAGGAGTTGCTCAGTGCCTGGCAGTTGCAATTATCTAGTGTAATTAAGTCTAATTTATAAAGCCCCCCTCAAATGAGAAAGTAACAATTTTTGTTAATTAACAAGAGCATTTGTAAAGCTCGTTAACTCCATCATTCACATTCTGCCTGGAAAAATGGGAGCATATGGCTGTTACGAAAGGACATGTTGCATATGTGTATTTGCGTATTAATCTGTTTGGAAGGTCTAATGATTGAAATGGGAGCTAGAAATGGATGTTATATCACTGAGGCAAGAAGATCTACTGCTTTCATTTATCTTTACAGCACCGTGAGTGCTCTGTCATTATCTTCTGCATACGGTTTCATTATTCGGATCCAGTACTCCTCATTGCCTCATACCATGTGCCCATAAGCCTGCAGGGTACAAGAGCACTTATCTTTCCTGATGACTGTTGAATCATTTAAAACAAGTTATTAGTGAAACAATTAAAATGATATTGGTTCACAATTGTATTTATAGCTGGCAGGCATAATGGAACATTCTGAATAGCAGTCGGGGGTTCTCAGAATGGATGGAAAATGCTGTTAATCAGAGACAAGAGAAACCTCTAAAGAAAACCTAAATTGCAAGAGCACATTAATTGTATTGGAGCATTTCATTTAATTGAGAACAAAGGGAAGGTAAAAATCATATTATCAATGTTTTATGGACATGAAGAAATAGGAAAATTGCTATGTCATTTGTCACATATCTTCCATTGGAAGTGAAAATTAAAAAGGCAGTATTTAACTTTAACCAGAGCAGGCCAAATGCAACATGTTGTTACACATTTTCATTTTCAAAGGAGGCCTCCGAATAAACCATAACAAATAAATTAATTAACTAAAAAATACAGAGAAAGACATTGGGCAGCCCACCCCCTGCAAATGGGAAGATTCCAATGAAGCGTAGAGATCATTAAATGGCTACAGAAGACAACGAAGACGGTGCCTGTTCACTTGTGCTCATGATTCTTAAGAAATTACTGTGATTAGATTATCTGTGAGCCATATATAATCATGCTCTTTCTTTCTCGACTTTGGTGGTAGAAGTCACTGGAGTTTATCAGAGATGATTGAGGACATATAGGTAGACGAATAGCAAACTTCTTCTCTCACATAAACCAATTCCTCTTAGACATGCCTTGACTGGTATTTGTGAATGGGAGCTGTCAATCACACCACAGTGTGTGGGTCGAGTGTGTTTTGACGTGCTTGAAGGAATCAGAAGTGGAAGACTAGAGTTGGGGTAGGTGACAGTGAGAATGAGGTTGATTGAAATAAACAAGGCTCAGATTACAGATTTTCTCTAATAAATCAACTCATTTGGGAACTCAGATTTCTTCAGTGAAAGGCTAATTTATTCAACCAGTGAGCTGGTTTCTAGTTCGAATCAGTTTGTTTGGGGGTTGTATTCAAAATAAGGACCAAAATATAGATAGTTTTATTGCTATCAACAACTTAACATCTTTGATTGAGTTGGACATAAATATAGAAAGTTGCAATAGCATAAATATGGTGCTAACAGCATAAGTACTGTGAATCCAAGATGGCAATTGTGTGGAAAAGCATACCGCAGGTAGGAACAGAAAACAACATTTTATGTACAAGAAAATCTTAAAATGGATACTAAAATAGTGAGATGAGTTTTCAAATGAGGAAATATTTTATTGAACGAGAAGGCCTGAACCTGTTGAAATGACTGCATCACAAAATGATAGAAAATTTGAAGATACTAGAGGACTCTGGGTCTTACAGGAGTAGATTTGTTGTTGTTGTTGTTGTTTTGCAAGGAAAGAATTGCCCTGAGCTAACATCTGTTGCCAATCTTCCTCTTTTTTTTTTTCCCCCAAAGCCCTAGTACATAGTTATATATCCTAGTTGTAGGTCATTCTAGTTCTTCTATGTGGGACACCGCCACAGCATGGCCGGATGAGCAGTGTGTAGGTCTGCGGCCAGGATCTGAAGCAGTGAACCCCAGCCTGCTGAAGCTGAGTGTGTGAACTTAATGACTCCGCCACGGGGCTGAATCTTTGCCTGAGTATTTTTAGTATTATTTTGAATTGCAGCTCTCTGTACGAAATAATAAAGACTGACAGTATAGGAAAATACTTAATAATCTGTAATATCACATTTTTTATCTTTTCCTAAAAACACAGAAAAAGAATACGTAATTATTAAAATTTTGTTTGTTTTCAATCAAAATTCCAATGCATTTATTATTTTTTATGTTAGAAAGTAGGAAATATATTTCATATACTTTTTGTAAATTTATGATGACAGGATAAACTTTAAAGATTATCTTTATTGGGTTCATACAAGAAAATATGACTGAATATGAATATTGTGGCCAATCTATTCATCTTGCAAATCTATCTTATTTAGAAGTAGTAGGACCCACTGTTTGATGAAGAAAGACGAATTAGTTATCCCTGAGTTTGTTATCTATGTGTACCATTCCATTCCATTTGTTCTACTCAAATCTTTCTTAGATAGGGTTAAGCTGCTTCAGAGAAGACAATCTTAAATTACAAAGAATCATTACAAATAATTTAATGAGACACAGCAAGTGTGAAGTGTGGAGCTTGAGGGAGAGGAAGGGGTTGTTTTTGTCTGTCATGTTAATTACAATGCCCCTAGTGAAATAAGCAAGATACAGATTTAGTTAAAAATGCTAACTAAAGAAAATAGAGAAAACTCTCAATACACATGCTTTTAAACACGGAGATGTGCTATCCTGAGATTTGATTGGATTTCCTAATCTGAGAATATTAATAATGGTGGAGAATTACTTGTATAGTCTCTTAGAAATCCCAGAAGAGGAAATTAGATAAAGGAGACCTGCTCTAGTCTGAAGAATTTAACAAATGTTTATTAAACTATACATGTAAAAGAGTCATCAGATTAAATGAGGGAACCCAAATTTGTAGTTCAGCACCTACTGACACGTTAAACGTTCCCTAAATATTACGCTCTGTTACAGCTTAAAATGTGTTTTAACTCTTAAAATGCTATCATTATAATTGCTCTATCAATGAACAAAAGCCTTTAGCATCCAAAGGCAAACTTACAATGTCATTGGTATTCTCATTGTGAAAAGATCAATGTGCACAAAATGATTAATAAAAAAACAATGGCCACTAATAGATATTTCTCTTCTCTGTAATCAAACTCCATGTTTTAGTTTAATGGTGAAGTGCAACCAATGTTAGAGAGGGGGGATCATATTCCTGCTTTGTGAGAGTGTCATAAAGATTTCACTTACAAAGTATACAGCAGAACCACCTTCAACTACCCTGGACTCACAAGTATACCCATAGACGTGTTTCTTTGTTAGTGTCATGGAGTAGATTCCAACTCCTAATGGCCCTGTGTGCAGCAGAGCGAGCCTTGCCTGGTCGTTTTGCACCATCCTCTCACCTTCTGATTCTGTATCAGCTCTATTGCTATTCATAGAGTTTCCATGACTAATTTTTTCGGAAGTGGCTAGCCAGGTCCTTCTTCCTAGTCAGTCTAGTCTGGAAGCTCCACTGAAACCTATCCACCCTGGATGACTCTCCTGGTATTTGAAATACTGGTGGCATAGCTTTCAGCATCACAGAAACATGCAGCCACCCCTGTATGACAATCAACAGATGGTGGCGTGGTTCCCTGACCAGGAAAGGAACCGGGGGAGGGGAATGAATCTTAACCACTAGACCACTACACATACATGCACAGTTGCTATGAAACTTAATTTAAGAATAAATAGAAGTTTAGCAAATCCGTACTTCTCGAGATACTTAATCAAGATAAGCTGAATTTGTCACTGCCTTACAGACTCCTTCCAGCTAGTGGTGCAGTGTGCTCAGGACTAGATTCTGGTTAGCACAATGTTTTAATGGAGTTATATTGGCTGCAGTTGGCTTCCCAGCCTTGCCTTCCTCAAGACACTGGGAGCCAGTGGCAGGTACTGGATAATAAAAATAAGAAAAATTTTTTTATATTATCTGTCCTTTAAGCATCTTGAACTTTTCATGGTTAAATATTTCTTAGCAAAAAATTATTAAGATGCATTCAGATCGTTTCTCACATTCCAGGGGTCTTTAAAAGAAGGTGATGTGCTGATTTTTAGTTCCTTCTAGTTCAGAATTACTGAATAAGAAGAATGGAGAGAGAAAAGAAAACGACTTCCCTAATAATAAACTTTATTCTACCTTCTCTTCACCCTCTTTCTTTAGAGAGAGACGAGCGAAGAGTGGGAAGCTGAAATGAAATGAGTCTGAGACCAGTTCTCCCTAACTTTTCCCAAATCCCAACATTCTTAAATATTTCTCTGACTTCTCCATGGCCAAAAAAAGCAGGAAAAAATGAGGAAGTCAGGAAAATTATTGTTATACCAGTAAAAAGTCTTTCCTAATTGATAATGGAATTCAGTGTGGTTTCATAATGAGTCCAGTTAAATTTAATTGATGTTTTTTCAGTCATGTGAAAGCGATGTCAGACTCTGCTCTCTGTTTTGAGAAAAGTCTTTCAAGGTTCTTTGGCCTGTTCACATGCTACCAGAGCAGTTAGTGACCAAGTGGAACATTCTCTTTGGCAAAATTCTCTTAATCCCTTTGTTTGACTAACTTCAAAGGTTATTTGCTAACTGCACTTAATGTAATTACATCTCCTCTCATGTTCCTGTAATCCTTGGTCACCACCTAAACTTCTAGGCCCTCTGGTCATTCCCTGTCCTGTTTTCTCTCCCATGATTGTTGTTTCTCTGCTCTATTTCTCTCCACTTCTGCTTTCCTCCCTCTCAACCTTCACAAGGAATATTCTGGAACTTTATACAATACTAAACACTCCTATACTCATCTTTAACTAATTATTTATCACAGGACCTAAAGGTAGGAAAGGCGTTCTCCCACTCCCTAATTGCCAGTTTTGGACCACACGTGCTGTCCCAGATGCCTACCTTCCCACACACATACTGCCTTCCCTCATTGCTTCACCTTCTGTTTTCCTGGTAACTGCTCTCTAGTTATGGATTTGTGTTGTCCCTCCTGATACCCAGGCAGCATACTCCACGACAATTCTTTTCATGCAAGTTGTCCATCCAACCATCCACATTCGTGGTTCTTAGCTTTTGATCTCCCCTGATAACCCCACCTACCTATCCACCCATGCACACGCAGATGCTCAGGTTACACTCTCTGTTAAACCATCCATTCCCGTGAGCACAGTATGTCATGGATTTGTCCTCTAGAAACGCCATCAGATCAAAAAATTTGAACTTTAATTTCTTAATCTTTATTCAAAGCCATGTAATCATTCTGACCGTCTTATGCTCTCACTTACATGGTACTTTTAATAATTTCCATTTTCCATTTACCCGACCTACAACTTTCTCCATATACCACACCCTACTCATCAGCAAGTTGTTATGCTTGCTTCTCTACCAAGCTTAGACCGTAGTGCTCAGTAGTTCAGGGGTGATGAACTATCCATTTCTGGATCTAGGTAAAGGGTGCCAGAAGGTAGGATAACCAGGCAGAGGTCATCGTTGATCCCCATAAAAGCTTAACAGATCTTCATGAAACCTACTTGCTCTTGCTCCCAGCCCTGACAATATTTGAGATCGTCCCTGCCACAGTTGGTCATGGGAACCATATACCTACCAATCCTCCGCTTCTACACTTCTACAGTATCTCTTCTGTACTCCGCCTGTACAGCACAGCTGTAGATCAAACACACAGTCCCTCTGTTCATCTTATACACCTGTGCTACTGAGGGGACTGCTGGAAAACATACCCTAGCTTGGAAGACTGCTACTGCCACAAATTCACATGTTTAATCTTCCAGCTGATCCGTTAACTCTATTGAACACTTAACCCTGTTAGTGTATGATGATAGCTCAGTTGAGAAAATAGAGGCCTCAGGTATTGACTTGAAAACGTCTGTCTCCCTGTGTGCATTCTGATCTTTATCCTGCAGGACCAGAGTACAGGATGTCCCCGATCCGAAAGCTGGGCCTTCTTGCTCCCCTGCTATTGCATCTTCAGCAAGATCAGAGTTGCTTCCTGTCCTTCCTCCTGTCTTGTCTTTCTCCCGTCTATCGTGCACACACTCCTGTCAAAGAGATTTTCCTAACGCACAAATCTTATCAAGTCCCCACTCTCCTAAAATCGTCTTCAATGGTTCTCCGTTGCTCTTAGGCTGAAGTCTAAATATTTCCACTTAGCTTTCAAGATTGTGAATTACTTGATTCCAGATGTCTCATCTCTTACCACACTGACCCTTGCACTTATTTCCTCTTGCCTTGGGACTTTTATGCTGAATCTTTGCCTAGAGAACTCCCCTTTCATCTACCCAATCCTTCACTTTATAACCTAGCTGCTCCACCCTGCAATGAGCCACTCCACTTTCACACCTTCCTCAGGTTTCTTTTGATCCTTCAGAGTTCAAATTAGATTTCTACTTTCTCTGAGAAGACATCTCTGAAACTCCCGATTTGGGTTAGGTGACATGCTCCCATTAAATCTTATAATATCCCTAACATAGCCTTTATCACAGCTTGTTTGAATTTTATGTTTACTTGTCTATGTTTCTCATTAAACACTAAGCACTACAAGGTCAAGTACAACATCCATCTTCTTCACAGGTTCTTCTTAGAGGCCAAGCATTAGGATCCAACACAGAAATGTTTTTGTGAACGGAACAGTACTAGAATTGGTCCAAGATTATAGATCCAAAAGCAACTGAAATCTGAAAGGACTCACAAGAGAATTTTATAAAGACAACGAGGCATGATAGGTGTGTGATCTAAAAAATATAAAGGTCATTTAGAAATTTCTTCCCCCCCAAAACAAACAAAAATAAAACAAAGGACATTAACAAATCAAGGTAAATGTTGTTACCAAAAATCCTGATTCCTTGGGAATTACCTAATGCCTTACTTGCAGAGAAAATAAAGAATGCTCAGATTAAAGACTGCGTTTGCTTCCACAACCTTGCTATAGCCTGACATCACGTTTCAGACCAAGTCGAGGGTTTTGTAAAGAGAATATTCTTAGTCCCTTTAGATGACCAGATGCATTGGAAGATCTGGAGTACCTAGAGGCTGTGTGAGAATTCACAGGCGTGGGATGGAGATATTTCGAAGTAGGACTGACCATCGCAAATAAGTCCCTATTAATATTTTAGACACTGAGGTACAAGAGAGATAGAAATTGTGTATTATTTTTTTTTGTCTGCTTGACCATGTTTATTGAATATACTATTGTGCTCACACTGGTTGAAAAGGATTTCTGCTGTTTTTGTTCAATACATTTATGTTGTTTACATAAAGTGATCTCCCTATATTCTTTTTAATTAAGTAATGCATTTATTAAGTGCGAACTGTACTAGGCGCAAGGTCAGAGGCGGAGAAAACAAAGATAGAACCTGCATTTGGCCTGGTTCTTTCAGGCAGAATGAGCCAGCAATCTGTCAGAGAGGCTTTGAATGCTTTGGCAAAAAATTATCACAGGTAAAATCACTGCTTTCTCAAGGGTGTTTGAGAAATCCCTATTCAGTTGTATAGGTTAACTAATGGTCACCTACAGCCTTTATTTCATGTCCAATATTCAAATTACATGGCGTCTCAAACTATAGTAGGATCAAAGAAGCGGGAAACAAACCTATCTATATCCTAGCTTATAAAGTAAAGGAAGCATTTTGACATTAGGCAGAGTATCTGCCAGAAAAAACATGAAAAGGAGCAAATTTACAAGGATTTCTATCTAAATTTTGTAGGAAAAAAATCCTGAAAAGTTCCCAGCATCTAGAAACTAAAAATTAATTATAAATATTTCAAAATGTGTAACTCCTCACAGCCATTCTTTCTTTACTTTGCTCTTTCCTGTTTTCTTTTAGTGAATGTAAAATGTAACGTAGTTGTATGTAGTTCTTCACGCCCATTGACTCTTGACCTCAAACTTTCTAGTTCTGTTTTTTTATAAAGTCATAAATTTGAGATTTAATCTTACTATCATGCATCTTTCAGTAACATAATCCTGAAGTTTGGAGAGGTAAGACGTTTTGTAGTTATTAAAACTTTTTTTACTTTGGGTCAGGATTCAAAATTTTAAAAATTATCCTCTCCTTTAATCTTACACATATTTTGATTGACTGTATTATTGGTGAAATTACCCCCCCCCCAAAAAAAGTGTCATCTGAGCTGGTGTGGGAAGAGGGATCTGCAGCATTTAATTCAGTAGTAAAGCCCTAGATCAGGGTAATAATTATACCTATGAAATTACGCCATGTGGTTGGCAGCCACAAGAACACAAGAACACACCCTTATCCTTAGATAGCCCAGAATAGAATGTCCCTCGTGGCTGTATTTTAAGTGAAATGTATGGGCAGAGTCAGAGGAGTAAACACTGGACTCGAAGCTTCCACCAAGTTTTGTTTCTCCCCAAATTATTAACATTAAACAAAGAGTCAAGTATCAGCCATATAGCACACTCTTAGTGGCCATGAAAACTCACCCCCAGTTCCGAAATGACGGTTCCCGCCAGCATGACCCTGAAATTCACAAGTCTCCAAAATGTTGCTTACATGAGGCACTAGGAGCTTGAGTTACTGGCTGACTCATCAGGTCACAGAGACCTCAGATAGAAATTTCTGTTGTTTATTTAAGAAATGAAAGAGATTCGTAGAAATATGGAAATTACAGTCTGTCATTTGCAGGAAAGTCTCTTTGTTTTAGGCATTCTAAAGAAATATGCAAGTGCTATAAACAACCTAACACTAAAATTTTTTCAGTGCCACAATTCAGACAAATAATAAAATGTAATTGATAGGCTTAGAGAACATGAAGGAGCTGTTGTTTGTTGAGGGCTTTTTGTACCACAACGTTCTATTACTGAAATAATTTACTTTTATATCTGGTGCTGATATTGGAATCTGTACATTTCTGGTATAAAATAACTTAAGACATTTTAAATATATTTTATGTTCAAGTAAAAACCAGAGAAGGAAGCTTTGGTGTTCCTAAACCACTCTGGATGTCTTATATTTCCTTCGGTTCAAAGAGTGCGCCACAATCATTCAATGCACAGGGGAAGAAATCTTGGGCTCAAATACTGTTCAGCAGTGGCGAGAACACACATTCGGCTGATGCTGAATGACTTCCCAGATCTGAGCGGGACGTTGTGCTTCCCGGGCTGATGGATGTCGACACACACCGCTCCCTAAATCATCCTGCCTTTAATATCCCAGCCTTGCTGAAGGGACTAGGGTGATGCTAGCCTCGGTCCAAGGCTGCCCCTGCTGGATTTCATTCAGCTGGAAAAACGAACATGTAACAGCCACTGGGAATGGGCTTTGCTTATATGGGAAGTCCTCCCAGCCACTGCTTTAACTCCAGTGACCTTTTCTCCAACACTTAAGACTGCAAGGAACTTGGCAATGTGGCAGAGGGGGAAAAAACAACAGTTTGCAGAATTTTGGTTGGCAGGGCTGCAAGCTACTGAGACCATATGAATTCTGCAGCAAGAGGCCGACTGTGATTGCTGAGGCTCCCTCCTCCTTTCAGTGTGGATAGCCAACTTAACAACACTAGTGCCCTTCTGTTTAAAGGATATTTTTGATCATGGTGGCACACCTGCTCACATGCCTTTTTTCTCCCCTCAATTAACAAGTTCCTTAAGTACTTCAACTTCAGTAGTGACAAGATTCCCCTCTCCTCTAGGATGATTTCTCATTGCTGAAGACTGGATGCTTACTTTTGGTTAGCTAATTGTCGGTCTGTAAACTTCCATGATTTCTCATTTTACCCATAGTGAAAAAGAAAACTTTCACGGGAAGCTACCACATACTTATGAGTTTTCTTGCTTGTCAGCACTTTCAGCGGTGGAGTGCAAACAAAACCTTCGCTTTTCATCAGACTTGAGTTCTTGTCTGGCTCCAGTCCCACTTTACAGATAACCAAACAGAGGCAAATTCACACCACGTCCTAGAGAAAATTAGAATGAGGGCTAGGGGACTTTGGTGATAGGAGACAAGAATATGTGCCATTTCCTATCACAAGCCTGGAATGCTCGTTGTTTCCAACTCCATGGGTTAAATATATATAGACGTCAGTTGAAGAGTAACCTGCATATTCAGCTCTCTTGAAAAGTCACTGAATACAATTGGACACCACTTTTAGGAAGTAAACACTTTTATTATTGTTTATACCACAGACTAGAATTCACAGCACTTACAAAAATATAAAAGCTGTGGTTGCTGTTTTCTTGGAAGTAAATCCTCTATTTCTCAATCCTCATTTATTGCAAAATGAGTTTGGATCACTAGAATTGGGAATTATTTTCAACCTGGAGAGAGAATGTTTCTTCAAAGAAGTGTGTTCCTTTGTCGGTTTGCTACACAAATGGCCTCTAACTCTGCTTTGTAAGATTTAAAACTCTTTTTGAAGGATGTGGAAGGGAACAGAGGCTTGCTTTCCTGTTATTCTATCTGATGGCTCCATTCATGTGCATTTAATTTGCATTTGGTGGATAAATTGGAATCCACTGGGTCTAATTCATTTCAGGTACAGATTAGTTAAGTTTATGACAGTAGTCTTGATAGTACTGTAGGTGAAAGAGTCTCCAATTAGGATAATATACAACTTCTTGTGAGACGGTTTTATACAAGCAAAACACCTACTATTTGGTGTCGACTAAGTTCTACGCCTCTCATTAGGTGGTATCTAATCAGTTACAAAGTGAATTGAATCCTCAACATTGCACAGATATTCTGCTGCTGGAACCCTTCTAATCTCTAGCACGTGTTAGCCCTTGATATTTTTGAAACGTAGCCATCTTATCACCCTCCAATAGATATGGTGATTTTCACTCACGGAGGGAAAAATGGAGTCCTCTTAACCCAATATAGAAATAAAGACTGGTAAACAAAGAAATAGGAAAATGAAAAGACTGACCCAGAATATAGTATCCCCACACTCTGTATATATGTCCTATATAGATGTTGATGATCTGATTCACTTTCCAGATCAAAAGCAGTATCTTTCCTAAAGCAGTCTTAGACCAGTTTTTAATGATAGTGGACTGAGCTATGCGAATGACTTTAAAAGAAATAAATTTAATCATTTTTACCTTAAGTCCTGTTATGTGAAAACCTACATGAAACCAGATGAATGTTACCTAAATACTCCATACTAGAGGTGAATTGGACTTAAAAGTGATAATGTCTTAATTGCCAAGATTGCTGTCTTAAATATCACAGTGACAAGTTTCAGAGAATAACGTTTCAGGATTAACGCTTTAAATTAACAACTCACAACTTCCTCGACCCCATCGCAATCTGTCATGTTGAAGATAGGCAAAGTTTATATTCAGGAATACCTCTTACATTTTCTAGGATTTCTTGGCCTTATTAATTCAAATCTTACTCTCAATGCATGCATGCAGCCAAGATAATTACTAGAAGGCAAGATCAAAGCCAGCATATTATAGTCCTATTCCATTTTCTGCCGATGCGAGTGATCCTGCCTCTCCTTTGATGTTGTATGCTTCTACAGCGAAAGCACAGAGGATAAAAATACTACACCATGTAATCTGGCATTTATCCCATGAGAGCAGAATTCCAAATTGTGACACATGTCAAGAAGTTAAAAAAAATAACTTAAAAGAGTCCTATGCTTTATAAAGTGACATACTCTGCATTTAAACACCATCAAACATCATTTTCCATTACAAATTTAGTCCCTGATATAAAATTCAAAGAATTTTTGTAACTTTAGTAGAAGAAAATAGTTACCATATTTACTAGCAATTACATTAAACCTGTGCCTGAGCCTTTATTCCACCTAACGAGGGCAGTTGAGAGGAAGCAGACGCACGGCACACACACACATCTATTTGTGTTTGTATATCCATTGGAGGATTCCGAGTCAGTTAGCGTGTACTCTACACATATATCCAGCTGCTTTTAGTTAGCTATGAATCTCCTATCACCTTAGGTCATGAGGTTGAGCAACTGGCAGATCTCTGGACTACTTGTTGTTGATTAAAGAAAAAGATTTCTTGGTCTATAACATTATGTTTAACTAAATATGTTCCCTAATGCTCCATCTCTGGCAGTGTTCTTTTGGATACTAAATGTTGTTAGTCTGATCTTACTGTATCCGACAGTGTCCTTTCCTATTGTAGTTTATCTTTTAGAAATATATTAAATATGTGTGTGTGTGTTTGGTTTGCTTACATATACATAAACATGGAAACTGCAGTATTATTTCTAAATTAACTTTCCTGGTAAATTAAATTGAATTCTTGCTCTTCTGAAAGAAAATAATATTTTCTACTCACTTTTAAGTTACAGTTGATTCTGGTCCATTCCATTTTGGACCCAGAGTCCTCTAGGGTACCATGATCAGACATAAATGTCTTCTCAGGAAAATGAAAAATTGTTTAGACTTCATGACCGTCACCTCTACAGCACCACACCTAATATTGAGAAAACTGGCTTGAGAGAATACAACTTAACACAATTTGCTTCAAATCAAAATCAAAACTAATTTTTATTTTGAAAAATAATGGCTTTTCTCCTCCCCATAAACTAAATTTTCAAGAATTTCCAAATGTCCTAATGATTGTAAAGTGTGGTAATGTAACAAGACCAAAACAAATATATGTATATTAATATACATATAAAATCTCCAAGCAAATATATATATATAATTTCTTGCTTCTACCTTCTCCATTGATTGGAACGAGCTTGAAATAATAAGATAAACTACAATAAAATAAAGATCATTAAGTGTAGCTGATATCAAATGTAGATAGAGAAGTGCTTCTGGTGGTCCTCAGCATGTCATAGCACATGGCGGTGCTAGAAGAGTAAATATGAGCATGCGTCATGATCACTTTTGGAAACTGTAAGCATGCAGCCTTGACACAGATCTCTGACAAAATTCTAAGACACGTTTTTAAGCAAATGCTTCCGAGAGGGAATAGAAATAGAGACGTGAGTCACATTTTGCCAATATGTGTTCAGTTAGAACCAATTACGTCTGGGTAATCTCCGTCCCTTTAGCTTGAGTGCTACAATAAGAAAACACCATTTTACTTAATTTCTTAATTTATTCTTGGTCTTTTGGGCCTATTGTATACAAAGCTGGAAACATAAAGTCTTACTTCCTTTTCAATGGGATCTCTCACTGGTTACCCCTTTTCAGTTTCGTTTGCGAGGGCCTCTTCATTCTCCTCACCTGTAAACACTGAGTTTCTCCAGGTATCAAATGTCTGAGCTCTTTACTTGTCTATCTTCACTCAGTCCCTAGGTCGTCTCATCTACTCCCACAGCTTTAAATACCGTACAGATGTTGAAGTTCCCAAATTGCTTTGCATAGCCCCAGACCTCCCCTCTGAATCTAGACTCTTATACCCAACTTCCTTCTCAATATCTCTCTTTGGCCATTTATATTATTCTCTTATTCTAACCCTATTGAGCAATTCCTATGTTTTAGGCACTGTTCTAAAGGTTTTATGCGTCTTAATAATTTAATCCTCAAAATACCTGCATGAGGTTGATGATATTATTACTCCCAAAATATAGATAAGAAATCCAGGATATTATTATCTTGCTCGATATATATATATATATATATACATATATATACATATCTTAGACTTAATATGTCTCAAATCTAACTCTTGATTTCCCCTCCACAGCTGATCTTTTGCCAGTTTCCCATGCCAGTACACGGCTCATCCATCCATTCTTCCAATTGCTTCAAAGTACTTGGATCAACCTAGATTTCTTTTATTGTCTTGCACACCACATCCAAACCATCAGCAAACTTTGTTCAGTCTCTGAGTGCATCTCAAGGCCAACATCATCTCTCAGCTAGACTCTTGCAGTATCCTCCTAATGGGTCGCTCTGTAGCCAGATTAATCCTATTGCAATAAAAGAAAACTCAGTAACTTCTATGCTAAGTGTCATCTTAGGACTTCCCATCTCACTCAGAATAAAATGGGACGCCTTTAGTATGGCCTAAAAGATCCTCATGATTTTGTCCCAGTCCACATCTCTTCTATAACTCACCCAACTCATCCTTCTCTATGTCTTTTCTTTTGGATCTCTTTCCTAACGTCATCCTTAGCAAAGTTGCAGTTTCTCATTGCACTAACTACAATAATGTCTACCTGACCCATCATTCTATGTCCTCCTTATTTTTTTTTAAATAGCCCTAATTTTCAAATAATGTGCTCTACAGTATTTGTTTATAGCCTCTTTTTCCTACTATAATACAAACTCCATAGGACTATAGCTTTAAATTTTTTTTCTATTACTGAGTCCTGAATGCCTAAACTGTGTTTGGCACCAATTAAGTATCAATAAATGTTTGGTGATTAAATTAATAAATAGGTAAAATAGTTTTGAGAATGGTCCCAAACCTACTAGTTATTATTTTTATGGAGTTGGACCAAAGTACAGTAAAGATGGTAAATTCTCTAGAGCAATCCAAACTTGGATAGGCAAAGAGATAAAAGCTAAATGCTGATAACACAAAGAACCCAGATTCTTGGAACACATAAGAGCCCAGAGCTGCTTATCTCTGGATTTTGTTTATGTGAAAGACTGAAAAAAGAGGCTTTATTTTATCTACTTTTATCTTGGTTTCCTATCACTTGAGCTGAATCGAATTCCAACTAATAAACCATGTTGTATTCCCTACTAACTGAATTCCTTGCATTCTATCAACTCCCATAGAACTAGTTCCGAAGCAATTCTGCTATGGCCCAGGGAGTCGCCTCCAGTCTGGATATCAGCACGTTCTTTATTTATTATCCAAGAGAACCTGGTTCTTCTACAGGCAGTCCTTCTTCATGAGCGATGATGTCACATGTCCAGATGAGTGGGTATTGTTATAAACCTGAGGTACAGGAGTTTTCATTACAAAGTTTCCATTTGTCTTGTTTGAAGAGTTGCCTATTTCCTTCCTGTGATATCCCTAGAAGATAAATTTGTTGCAATAAGATAAGGGAAACTCTTCATTGAAAATCACAGCAAACAACTGAGATCAGTCGTAAAGTGTATTTTCCACACCCCACATGTTTAGAGCAGGTCCACTTAAATTTTAGTGACCAGAGACAATTCTTGCTATTATTTTTTAATAGAATTTGGTGTAATATTATCTGTGAAACAGAGTTTCAGATTACAAAATCACCACCCTCCAGGCCTCTCTCTGCCTTTACTACCTATGTGGAACCCCTTTGAAGATATGGAATCTGAGTTGTCTCTAAACTTGTATTCTACAGTTTCAGGCCAAGATTTGGATTTCTCATATCTTTGGGAAATAACCCTATAATCCATCCCATTTCAGAACAAATTCCTTTAATCATAATCAAGAAAAAAAGAAAGAAACATTGTAAATTGATACACTGATGTCTATCTGGAATAGCCCTTCTCTTATTTTATTTAGCTATCAAAAGATAGATTTTGGGCTGGTCCGAAAGTCTTAGGCAATTGATAATTGAGTGTATTTTGAAAATAATTGTAACAGGTAATAGCGATGGGCTACAGCAATTTAAGTCCAATGTGGATAGTTATAGCTAATATTTTGTGGTACATTAGTTTCTGAAACATTTTAATAGCAAGTATTCCATTTGGTTTTCGGAGTAGTTTTCTGAAGCGGGGTGAGCAGGTATTACCATATTACACATTTTTTTAAGATATGTAACCCAATGCTCCTATAACTTTAGCAACTATATAGCTAGCATGTGGCAAAGGTAAGTTTCTGGATTCCAGAGTCTGTCGTCTTCCTACCTGGCATATAGTGTAGAAATTAAAAACTTAAAATCTCTCTTTGGAAGATTGTGTTACTGTCTAACTTTACATATAAAGAAAAATAGGACCAATTTATGCAAAAGTAGAAGAAATGAGAGACAAATCTTAATAAGACTTCTGCTGGCTTCACTGGAATACTGGCCAATAGCAAGGACATCTTCGAGTGGAAGAGATGAAAAGTTTGGTTAAATATTTTAATGAAGTTAGTTTTTTCTGATATGGGTTCTTCTAATGCAAAATTTGTTTTTACCTTCAAAGAAAGCATCCAATGCTACAGATCAAACTATACTGGGAAATATCACTCATAATTATCATCACTATAACCGTTACTATCATTATGAAAATTACATCACCTATTATATCTTAAGTGAGAGGGGCCAAGCCTTTTCATATGTTCTTTATAAAACTGAAACTTAGTACAGAAGAATTTTTTTGTTTAGCACCAGTAAAGCGATGGATATCTTTCTGGCCTGTGCTCTTGGCCCTAACAGTGTACTTTGAGAATAATGTGTTTCCTTTTGAAAGATCTGAGGTGGTAATCCTGTATACCTCAGGATCTACGTGTGGCCGGCTGCCTGAATATTTTGAGCAAAGTGCCTACTCGATATTATCAAACAGTGATTTTTTTGTTGTTGTTGCTTAATAAAATTTAATTTTTCCACAAACCCGCTTGATTGACTGGTAGTTTTGGCATTTTATGTAGACAGCCAGTTTCTTTAATGGTTATTCCCTTGCCAAGTGAGTAGAGATTTCTTAAAGGAACTCATCTGATACAAATGCCTTAAATATGATTCAGTAATTCAAGGGGAACACAAGGAAGTTTAAAAAGGGGGTCATTGAAGCAGCTCAGAAACCATTGTAAATGTATGAAAAATACGTAATTTTCCGCCTTCCCTGAGTAAACTGCACAGAAACCTACATAAATGGTGCATAAAGCTTTCATGACTTAGGCCCTAGGCTACATATTTAAGTGATCCCGACTGCATTCACATATAAACAGTGGCATGGTATTTTAAGAATCTCAATAATAGCAAAACAACTATAACATTATTAGCATGATTTTATTTTTATTTTTATGGCTTCTTGACTAGTTTGACAAGTACCTACCGGCTTTTAGAAAACGCCCCAAATGCCAGCTCTACGTACTTTATGTCGGAGATGATAGACAGCTTTAGTTTTACTCGTGGGATCATCCCCAGGAAAGCTTCTCAGACTGAAATTGGGGGGTCTCAAGTTACAATGAACATTCCATATACAGGCTTCCTTGAATCAATTAATTCAACTGACTTCTTCATCAATTTTTTCTGCCTTCAGTCTTGATGGTTTTATGACCTAGACCCAGGCAGTACCCTTAGGCGGTCCATGTGATAATTGACACATTTTCTAACACGGTGTAGTGATGCCCAAGTCACTGCTTTCAGGCCGTGACTTGAGCTTATTGGAGTCTGCAGCAGGGCCTCCTTTTATCCTCATACATCAGAATATACTGACAGCTCTCCCATGCAGGGACCACGCGGATCTCTCCCCCAGGAAAATATATGCAAACACCTCCAGAACATTGTAACGGTTGCTAGGCATCACAATGGTGACATCTTTATGATAAACACAGTATGCATAAGAAGGTCTAATAAAATAATAACAAATTATTACATCCAGAGGGCAATTTTACAAGATTAACGGGTATAATAAATTACCACTAGAGTCAGAATACCATGTTACCTTTTAAGGTATTTCACAGTGGAGACAAAACGAACTGGCCTATAAAAACCCAGAGAATGTAGGAGAGAATAACAAACTGCCTTTTCACATTTCTGAAAGATAGTCATGCTACTTGCCTTATAGTATGGTGAGTTCAGCAAGTAATTATTGTAAAATAGGGGTATGCATGCAGTTCACGCTGTTTATTATTATTTCCCACACTGCTGTTGTACGTTCAGCAACACTGCAATCTATATACTATCAACTTAATCAAAAGCTTGTGGCATTTTATTTCTAAAACAATTTTAATACCTAAAATATTATACAGTAAATGCCAGGCAGGACTCAAACACATTTCATAATAATTAGTAAATGTATGTTTTTGACGGGATAGAAGAAGTTTTGGTGTTCTTATAAAAGGCAATGAACTGGCTCACTTTGATGATTTTGATCAGGTTTTCAAAGAATTAAAAGGAAAATGTTTCTAGATGTCCATATTTAATTTACTTTTTTAAAGAAAAATTTTTTAAAGTAAAAATATGCGGGACGCCTACCACAGCATGGCATGCCAAGTGGTGCCATGTCCGCACCCGGGATCCGAACTGGGAACCCCGGGCCGCCGAAGCAGAGCATGCGCACTTAACCGCTGTGCCACTGGGCCGGCCCGTACTTTTTTTAATTTTAAAAAATAACCATTGCTTCTTTACTTTTCCTTGCCTATACTTATAACATATTACAAAAGTGAGAAAAAAAGAATTCTGTTGTTTGAACATTGCAGACATGACATCCGTGATATATAGAATTATTTTATTTTATTAAAAGAACAGTAGCTATTCAGACATTTTCAGGTGAGTCTAATCTTTTCCAAGAAATAGAGAAAATTAAAATAAAGGATAGTAGGAATGGAGGAAGTGAAAGAGAGAGAGAGAGAAAGAGAAGAAAGAAGAGAAGAGAAGAGAAAGGAAGGAAGGAAGGAAAGCCAGGAGGCTGTCCGAGGCTTATGCCCTCTCCCAATGTTCTGATACTTGGAGTTCAAAAGCTGAGTTTCCGTTAAAATATTTTTTAAATAGCTACTTTAAGTTATGATTCACTGGATATAAACAATGTAGCCAGCCTTTATTGGTGGTTATTTTAAACATTTGTTGCTGTTATGGGTGGGCCATTGGCCTCAAGCTTGAGTTCACATTCCTTTTATTCTGTTTATTATGGCTCATGAACACTTTAAATCAGGAGTGTGTTCTATTCATCTCCTTCCCACCACCTACCACCCTCGTGGTGCTTTCTGCTCTGGCTGCCATAGCGTGGTAATTTAGAAGTGGGTGGGTGTATAAAGAGTACGGTGGTCCAAGAGCACCACACTTCAGCTGCCTGAAAGGATGGTCTTCACCTGATCAGAATAACAAATAGTCCTTTTGACTAATCTTGAGACCTTCTCAGAGTGAGTCTGCTGATGCCGACAGGACAGTTCTTGTAAGTGGAGGAGGAGAGTGGTTGAGTTCGTATAGATAATTACTGGATAGAGATTGGAGAAAGAGTTGGGAGGTGTGGGATAAGGAAGGCATTAAAGTTTCACAAGAAGAATTTATGCTTTATCCTCCTTGTGGGGAGATACAAGGAGAAAACAGAAGCTCAATTAACTTGAATGTTTAATGAATACTAATTAGATATCTATCTGTGGGAGTTCTTACTCATATTTTTTTCACTATGAATTGCTTTTTTAATTAACATGTGAAGAGTGCTTTATTTATTCCTTCTACGATTGCGCTTCCTTTCTTTATGCAGATCCAGGTTTCTGACCTATATCAGAATACTTCTTGCATATCTGAAGTTGCAACTCTTAGGCAGACACTAATTAAATTTAAATTTAGCTACACCCTACCTCTGTTTTGCACATCTCTCCAGGGGGCTGTGTGCATGATGGATAACAGTGCATGCTCTAAAGCCCATCTTCCAGGATTCTTCTTGAATATGAAGAACTTTGGCTCTTATTATTATGAATTTTGTGACTTGGGTGAGTTCACCTTTTGACGTCCCAGTTTCCTCATCTGTGAAGATGAGAATAATAGTAGTTTATCTCAAAGGACTGTTGTGAAGATTAAGATATGGTTAATGCTGTTGAAACATTACTGGTCACTTCTTAAGCCCTATGTTATCTAAACAGTATCTCAAGAAAAGTGTTCTTTAGGAGAGTGGTCATTCTGACTTCAAATTTAGCCCTGTAGCATTGATTTAAAACTGGGATCATCTAGGCTTAGGGATATTTTAGCTAATAAGGGTATTTACATTTTTCTATAAGAACAAGAAAGAAGCATATTCACTGGTAATTGGAGGCACCGATAAGGGTATAATTCTCTTTTGTTGATGTTCCTGCAGTTGTTGTTGTTATAATACAACAATTCCACTTTAAAGCGAGTTGATTAGCTCTGACTCATTAGGAACCAAATAGCACGTATTAATAAAAAATGCAACGACATCAATTATGTAATAAATGTTCACCTGGTAGATGAAAAATTTCAAAGTATATATGCATAAGGTAAAAAATAGAAGGAATTTTTGAGAGGAAAAAGTCAGGGGCAACCATTGGGCTATATTTTTAGAAATAAGAAGTAGAAATTTTTGAAAGAGGAGGTTTTAGCTTTCTATAAGTCCATCCCCTGGGTTACAGGCCTAATATGTACTGAGTAACCCCTGAAAATTAGCCCATTTTTAGTGTTATTTATAATGTTTTGTACTTGGCTTGGAATAAAGAAAATATTCCACCAGCATTTGAACCAAAAAATATCTTTTCAGCTCTTATTTCAATAGGATATTCTACGCACGTCACAGTAATTAAATATAGCCATAATCCATGGATCAGTGAAAAAGATCACTAATTTTTCGGGTGTATAGTAAGTGTACCTTTACATGCTATCATAGAAAAGTTAATATGTCATATTTATAGAGTCCTCTATCTGAGAAGCTCAAAGTATTTTATGAATATTATGCCAATTAACCCTACATGACAAGTGTTACTATTCCCAGTATACAGATGAAGACCCAACAGTGAGGCTG
Organism: Equus przewalskii; assembly: GCF_037783145.1. Classification (NCBI taxonomy): domain Eukaryota; kingdom Metazoa; phylum Chordata; class Mammalia; order Perissodactyla; family Equidae; genus Equus; species Equus przewalskii. Next base: position 9,191,480 of record NC_091838.1, read on the forward strand.
CTGTGCAGCAGAAGAGTTTGCTCTATGTCTCGGGAAAGAGAAATGTGTATCATATCCAAGACTTTTCTACTAAGAATGCCCTGGAGACTGAGTTTTTTGAGAACTGCAGAAAAGGCATAGGTCAAACATAGTTTTTAAAATTCTCGGAGCTAAGTGAGTCTCAGCTTGAAAAGTTGAAGTAACATCCTTGAATTCGTTACCTATGCATGCTTACCATTCTGAATTAGCAAAAGGCTAGACACACCAGTGGATTTTTCAGTAATCTTCTTTTATTAAATGAGTGTACTTTTGTTAGAGATCTTGCTGCCTCAACTGCCAGGAATGGGCACATGTGTCCTCCTTTTCTCTTTGGATGGGAATTGGCTGAACTGGTTGGATACAGCTCACTGAGTGACCTCTATTTTCATCTGTCTTTAGTCTTTCACCTGATGTCTGATCTCCAGTTTAGTTTAGTCCCATCAATTTTTTGGTTTTGCAAATTTTGCCCTTTTAATGCTTTTTTGCTCTACGGTCTTTTTCTTGTCCTTAGCTCTTATATATTTTAGAAATTTATAGATAAATAAAGCTAAGAAGATGAGACTCTTCCTCCAACAAGTGATTGAGTGAGTAAAAGAAAGAAAGGCCAGTTGCAGAGCAAAGAAAGTGTCAAGGAAAAGCTCCTAATACTTTACACACAGCTGGAATAGATCAACACTTCCAATTCCATCCAAAGAGGTAAAAACTTGAAAGCAATCCTTTTCTGTAGAGTTAAAATTCTGATGAAGACTCTGTGTAATATCAGTGTCCAGTGCAAATGGTCACAAATTAATGTCAAACCTATGGGAAGATCATTTTAGGTAAACTTTTTATTTAAAACTGGTAAGTCAGTCTAAGTGCTTCAATACTATTCTCATTTGAGAATGAGCCTGTATATTTTATTTATTATTTGGCTAAGGTCTCTTAATGATTTTTTTCTCTCCAGAATTAGCTAATTTAACACCATTAAGCAAAATAAATGCTATTTTTTTAATTATGGCTGAATGTTGTTGCACTTTTAAAAAATGATGAAAATAGCTCAAAGACCCTCAATATTACTTCGGAAGATCATGTATTGTTTTCCAGTCTCTTCTTGGGGTTTTGATCTAAACTTACTCACTGACTGTCTCCAGGTCTACACCCAGCTCTAGTTGAATTGCTTATGTCTTATGGTGCTCTCTTGGTACCTGATCTAGTTATGGCCTACGATTTAGGATTTAGTATTTTTTCCACATGCTACTAGTCACAGAGTTTTCATTCCCTTCCTACTTTTGACCTCATGCATCCATCTTTGTACTGATGGATGCATGGGTGTTGATGTCACTATTGGAGACCTATGAGTACTGCAATCTCATTATCTCTAGGAACCCCCTAGAGGTCACTTAGAGGACATAGCCGAAGGAAGATTTCTGATCCAAGCTATTACCTAAATTCAAAAGCCTCAAGATTAGGAGAATTCAAACCTCAAACAGTACACAAGACTGGAGCAATAATGTGGCCAGAGATAGGTTGTCTGGAACCCGGGTTTGGGAATCAGTGTTGGAATTAGCTAGAAGTGTTTCCTGAAAGAGAGAGAGGAATTATTAGCTCTTTAATTTAGAACCCCACACCCATATTGGATTATAAAGCTTTTCCATCTTTAGCCTAAGATTTACGTAGCAACAACATGATCCTAGGTTGAAAAAGTGGAATAAGAACAAGGAAATGGAATTGCATGAGAATGGCAACATTTTTATTACCAAATGATTTCTTCTCCATTATTAGATAGACCATGGCTGGGAATGATTAAGGACATTTTAATCTGTGGTGTCCTTTGCAGACGGGGAATACATCATTTTTCACATAGTCAACACTTTATTACTTAAATTAATGTCAAATAAAATAAGGAAGTGGAATCCACAGGGAGCTCTCTTGTTAAAATTTGGGCTTTTCAAAAAGGACATATTAATTACAACAATAATAATAGTTACCATCTATGGAGTAGCTACTATGTGCCAAGACTGTTACCCTATTTGCATATAAAATGTAATCCTTTTAACAACATTGCACGATAGATGACATTATTCTCTCTATTTCATTTATGGGGAAATTGGGAAAGAATATGTGACTTTCAGTATGTCGTACAACTTGTAAGTAATGCCATACTTCCTGTCCTTTCCTCTAATCCATGCAATGGTCCTTATCTACCTAAGCATGATCCTAAGAAATACTTCATTGATTTTTTTTTTTTTAAAGCATTCATTGAGTACCCATTCATATGAGACACAGTACTATATTTCTGGTGATAAAACAATAAATAAGGCAACATTAGAACCATTGACAACCAAGCATTCTAATGGGAGAAAACTGACAATTATACAGGAAATTACCCTGCATCATGATAAGAGTTGATATACTTGGGGTTAGGGGCACAGCCAGAGTGAGTTCACAAAGTGGTGTTATGCCCATGCTTCCAAAAAATGTATCAAAATATATACTCTGGCTACATAGTAAAAAGAACCAATAAAAGAATCAAATTTTATAGTGCATTTCATTTTTGAACTGGGATATTAATTGGGCATAGTGAGTTTCATTAGTATATCATTATGGCTTGGAAAAAATCACCCAATTCTCGCAACCAATTAGAATATTTCTTTGCCTGCTGATCAATCGCTTGCTCAACAAGACTGGTTTTTGCTGGAGCCTGGATGCCACATGACAGCCTTAGCTTCTAATCAGTTAAATGCTAGATAGTTCTCTTCTTAATTTTCTACATCTCAGTTTACCAAAATCCATTCCTCAATTCTATTCCGTTACCTTCTTTTTCTAAACATCTTGTCTACATCCACAAGGATGTCTCCCCAAATCTGTGTCTATAGTCCTTTACCTTGCTTGAAATCCAAGGACATATTTCTAATTGTTGACTGGCCTGATATTGCCATCATATATTTTACTTACCAATGGAATTCACTTACATTCCCCATAAATTACTTTTTCTAGCTTCACAAAAATACTTGATGACAACATCATTAGCCAAATTCCTATCTAGAAACTACTCTCTGTTACACTATAGCACCATAACCATATTTCATCTAATTCTAAGATGCTAGTGATTATGCAATGTTTTTATTTTTTATTGCACAAAAAACAAGCAATAATGCAATGCTTTCTTCACACTTAGAATTTATTTTATACTTAACATTTTTTTAATACTTAAACAGGCATTGAGTTTGTCATCAATTTTGCACTAAAATTGAAAGAAAAATATAAGGAAAATAGCTTGTTTAAGACACTTCTAAAACTATTTAACCTTCAAAGTCCTACTTTTCTGAACTACTTTTGGAACAGAGAATTGTTAATGTCTGTGTTTTAACACTCAGTTGAGTTGTAGACTGATTGTGATATAGTGCCCACGAAAGAAAGAAAAATCATTGGCGATGAGCTCTTGAGCCAGCTTCTAAAAAGAAAATAATAAACTTTATTTTTTAGAGAAGTTTCATGTTCACAGTAAAATTGAGTGAAAAGTATACAGGGCTTCCATATTTTCCCTGTCCCCACACATGTACGGCCTCCCCCACTGTTGACATCTCACACCACAGCGGTACGTTTATTACCATCTCTGAGCCTACATTGACACATCATTATCTGCCAAAGGTCATAGTTTACATTAGAGTCCACTCTTGGTGTTGGACATTCTATCAATTTTCACAAATGTCATTACAGTATCATACAGAGTATTTCATTGCCCTTAAAATCCTCTATGCTCTCCTATTCATCCCTCTCTCTCCCCAAACCTCTGACATTCGCTGATTTTCTCACTCTCTGCAAAGTTTTGCCTTTTCCAAAATTTCATTTAGTTGGAATAATACAGTATCACTCTTCTCAGATTGACTTCTTTCGGTTAATAACATGCATTTTAGTGTCCTTTCTGTCTTTTCATGGCTTGATAATGCATTTCTTTTTAGCACTGAATAATATGCCATTGTCTGGCTGTACCACAGTTTATCTATTCATTCACCTACTGGAGAACATCTTGGTTGGCTCCAAGTTTTGGCAGTTCTGAATAAAGTTATGAATAAAGCTGCTATAAACAATCGCGTGTAGGTTTTTGTGTGGACATAAATTTTCAGCTCATTCAGGTAAATACCAAGAAGTCCAATTACTGGATAGTACTCTAAGAATATGTTTAGTTTTGTAAGAAATTGTCAAACTGTCTTCCCATGTGGTGTACCATTTTGTATTTCCACCAGCAATGAATGACAGTTCCTGTGGCTCCACATCCTCTCCAGCATTTGGTGGTGTTGTGTTCTGCATTTTGGCCATTCTGACAGATATGTAGTGGAAACTCATTATTTCCAACTACCTCATGACATTTGATGCTGAACATCCTTTCATACGTTTATTTGCCATCTTTATATCTTCTTTGGTGAGCTGTTGTTCAGGTCTTTTGCCCTTTTTTTTTTTTTTTGCAGAGGAATATTAGCCCTGTTGCCAATCTTTCTCTTTACGTGCTTGAGGAGGATTAACCCTGAGCTAATGTCTGTGACAGTCTTCCTCTACTTTATATGTGGGTTGCTGCCGCTGCATGGCTGACGAATGGTGTAGGTCTATACCTGGGATCTGAACCCCGGAACCTCGGCTGCCAAAGTAGAGTGTGCTGAACTTTACTATGCCATGGGACCAGCCCTATTTGCCCATTTTTAAATTCAGATTGTTGGTTTATTTAATTTTGAGAGTGCTTTGTACATTTTGGGTAACATTCCTTTATGAGTTGTGTCTTCTTCAAACACTTTCTCCCAGCCTGTGGCTTGTCTGCTTATTCTATTGATATTTTTTTGTAAAGAATTGGTATAATTTTTTCCTTCAACGTTTGGTAGAATTTACCAGTGAACCCGTCTGGGCCTGGTGCTTTCTGTTTTGGAAGGTTATTAATGGTTGATTCAATTTCTTTTATAGATTTAGGCCTGTTCAGATTGTATATTTCTTCTTGTGTGAGTTGTGGCAGATTGTGTCTTTTAAGGAATTGGTCCATTTTACCTACATTATCAAATCTGTGGGCATAGAATTGTTCATACTATTCCTTTATTATACTTTAATATTCATAGGATCTCTAGTGATATCCTCTTTCATTTCTGATATTAGTAATTTGTGTCCTCTCTCTTTTTTCTTAGTCTGACTAGAGGATTATTGGTTTATCAAACTTTTCAAAGAACCGGCTTATGGTTTCATTGATTTTTTTCTTTTGATTTCTTATTTTCAATATCATTGATTTTTGCTCTAGCCTTATTATTTCTTACTTTTGCTTACTTCGCATTTAATTTTCTCTTCTTTTTCTAGTTTCTTAAAGTGGAAGCTTAGATTATTGACTTTAGATCTTCTTTTTTTAATATATGCATTCAATGCTATGAATTTATCTTTAAGCACTTCTTTGCTATATCCCACAAATTTTGATAAGTTGTATTTTCATTTTACTCAGTTAAAAATATTTATTAATTTCTCTCGAGATTTCTCCTCTAAGCCCTGCAGTATTTAGAAGTGTCTTGTTTGATCTCCAAGTATTTGGGGATTTTCCAGCTGTCTTTCTCATATCGATTTCTAGTTTCATTCCATTGTGGTCTGAAAACAGATAGTGTGTGATTTCTATTATTTTAAGCTTGTTAAGATGTGTTTTATGGCCTGGAATGTGGTCTATCTTAGTGAATATTCCATGTGAGCTTGAGAAGAAAGTGTATTCTGCTGTTGTTGGATGAAGTAGTCTATTAATGACAATTATATTCAGTTGATTGATGGTGCTGTTGAGTTCCTGAAGCAGATTTTCAGTTACCAACAGAAGTTCAAGAGTGCTGCTAAACACACCTGATCCACCAACCTAGCAAGCAACCATTTGACTCTTAGGGATTATATGAGTACTCCACTTTGGTCTCTGAGATTTCATCCCAAGCCTCTGACACCACCTTGTCACCAAGTTTGGTGTTGGTGATTTTTATGGGTGAGCATGATCAGGCAATGAGAACCATCAGAACACTTTGTCCAGACTGGGTATCCTTTCCAGTGCAGTGCTGAGCATTATCTAGTAGACTCTCTATAGATTATCTGATTCTATGGGCGTGTGCATATGCATTTGTCTTTCTGTTACTTAGGCTATCATACAACTCCAAGGTAGAAGTTAAGTAGTTAAAAAAGAATAAAAAGCAAGTGATTCTTATCCACAGAAACAAAGATCCGTTTTGTCTGATAGAGATAAAATTTCTGCCTAGTTAAAAAGAAGATCCCATCCATTGTATTTTATTGCTTTAGAAGATATGATGCAGTTTTGCATAGATTAGGAAATTCATTTCACCTTTCCAAATCACTTACACGTGTATATTTCTTCTTCAACTTCTCCTTTGAACTGGTTTTAGCATCTTACTGGTTTCTCTTTTAATTAATGAATTCAATAAATCTTAGATGTGTGTTCATTTTGAACTTGCATGTGAGTCATGACATTACCTTTGTGAAAATTGTCCTTTTACATAATTAAATTATGATAGCCGCCTATGCCTAAGTGATTATAAGACATCATCCATTGTAAGATTTCAGAAATTTCAAAATAGAAAATTGTGCATCTTAAAATTGATGAAATATGGTAATTACTGAGACATATTAATTCTTCCTCCAAATATCTCTTGAATATATCTTCCTCCTTTATCTCCCACTACCTTTGTCTGAGTTTCTTATCTGCATTTTATCCATAAATTTCCAACTTAGCTCCCTTCCTTTAGCTTCCGTTCTCTCCCGTCCATCCTTTGCACCTCTGCCTGAGTAATGATTCTAAGCCCAACTGTTTATGTTACACTGCTATTTCAAATGCTGCCATGATTCTACTTCTTGAGATCATTTATTGGAACTTTTACAATTTAAATCCTGCTATCTCACTTCCGACTTCATCTCTTCATTAACTAGTCTCAGATTTTCTGACTTTCTTAGAGGTCATTCACTCCCAGTATGACTTTCTAGTTACGGATTCTTCAAATCTCTACAAGCTCATCATTGTTTCATAATACTCAGCAGCTTACATACCTTTTTATATATCTGTTTGATTTGTATTTATAAAGATAACTCACTGTCTCAGATAAGCTTCTGAATGGCTGTCTTAAGCATTTCTGATATGTGTTACGCTTTGGACAAAGAGGTTACCAAATTCCACATGATGGACTCAGCATATGGTGAGCCTTAATTAAATTTCACATTCATATTCAGAGACAGTCATCATTTACACAGATTCTGAAGATGATTCCAAAATCAGTTAAAGTAACAACTGGGTCTGCTTCTTCTTACTCTATTTTGTACATCTAGGTACAAATTAGAAGCATTAAAAGAAGTTTAAATGAACCAGAATAAAAATAAATTGAATTAATACTTACTAGGATTTTAATTTGAACTTTTCTTATAGCCTAAACTTAGAAAGGTGTAGATACAGACATGGATATAGATATAAATATAAGTATGTGTGTGTTTAAAAGTTAGTATATACACAGAATATTCATTTTGGGCACTTATTTTTAGTGTGGACAAAGTATGGAGTTTATCACATCAAAAGAAATCTGTTTAAGGATGGAATAGATTTTCTTATGAAATAAATATTTTTATATAAAAAGTATTTTATTGTAAATAACTGAGAAACAAATCACAGAGAACCTTTATTTGAAGATAAAATCATTTGTTTTTTATATTTTTTAAAGCTACATCAGAAAACAAGTTAGCATATTAACAAACCTCTTTATTGACATACTTTTTTCCCTAGCCCAGAGCCACTAAATTATTGGAGTGGAAACACAGATTTTAGGAAAAGTGGGTCATTATTTTTCCATAGGAATATAAAGAGGTATTTTATTTAAAACATAGATATTTAGTAACAAAATTTCACCTTACAGATTTGGCCCTTTTTGAGCAGTCTGTGTAGACAGGAGTGCCTGTTGATGCAGATTTACTCTCCTAAACTTTTGTTCTAGTTAAGCCAGGCCACGGATGTATCATACTCCTCCATCTCTTATTTTTCTTATGTTATATGTGTAAGAGGGATTGACAACATTTATTATAAATCTTAAATTACTTATAAGTATTAAAAATCATTTTTTTTCTACTTCCTATAACTGATTTTACTCCTACTCTTACTCTGCCTGACTCTTGAACCACTATTTATGCTGCGAGGAGAATACAAACAGCAGCAAACCAACAAACGAGAAACAAATAAACCAAAAAACACCAAAGCCCTAAGTTGCACCTTCAAAGTAACTATTTCTTCTAGACCTAAAGCCACGTCTTTCAGGGGCCACCATCTCAGCCAATTATGAATTTTTGCTCATTTATGGATTCACATCTTCAATGTTCTCCTTCCCATCTGTCTGGCAACTAGTGAAATT